>NC_140473.1:10149730-10780801 GCF_051167445.1 Perissodus microlepis
CCGTGGAGTGTCTATATTTAATGTCCTTGGAGAGGCTCAGATGAACTCTCATACACAGGTCCAGGCTTTAGCGAAGCATGCAGCAGTGTGGAGAGACAGATTGAAATGCTGAGGGAAGTATTTAACCCCTGCCACCTCTCCAATTAGACAACTTATGTCCCATTTCCTTAAAGATCTTGAGAACATATTTATTGAAAAGGGGCTTTATTTTGGTCACGAAACAATGGCATGTCCCTGTCCGCAGTAGGCTTCAAGTTACCGTTTTTAGCTAGATGCTACTTTTCAACCAACATCTTCTGATTTTAAAAGAAGGAATTGTGAGCCAAGGATTTTTAAGTCACTTTGTGCAATATCATTGCATTTCTGTTTGCTTTTCCTTTCATGATGTGTTGTCTTTCCAAACTTTGTTCATTAATCTTAGTGCAGAAATATGCAGCGCCTCCAATCTCCAACCCTAACTCGCTCACTAGGAATAATACGGACAAACCTCTGATCGCACTGTTCTGTTCTTCTAGGATTACCCATCAGTGATTTTAAATGATGAACAAAAAGCTTAAATGTGTAGAAACAAGCCACGACATGGGAGGAAGTATTGTGCCAGTTAAATGGAATATCCCATTAAATAAAGTGGGAAAGTATACTATCATTAAACTAGTCTCACAGGAAAAATACATCCACCAGCCACTTCATTAAGTACACATGTTCAACTGTTTACTAATGCAAATATCTAATCAGCCAATGACATGGAGTTAACTCAGTGCATTTATTCATGGTCAAGGGAACCTGTTGAATTTCAAACTGATTATCAGAATGGGGATAAAGCTGCTTTGTGGTGCTTTAAATGTGGTATGGTTGTTGGTGCCAGACGAGCTGAGTATTTCAGAAATTGCTGATCTGCTAAGATTTTCCCTCACAACCATATCTGGGCTTTGAGAAATGTTTTCTGCAACTTACTGAATCTGTTTAAGGCAGTTCTGAAGGCAAAAGGGAATCCAACCCAGTACTAGCAAGGAGTACCTAATAAAGTGGCTGGTGAGTGCATATATTCCCGATTTGTATCAGAACAAGGGGGAAAGTCTAAACTCCCAAATACGCAATGATGAAAAAATGTACACAGTAAGTACCATGCAGCTTCTTTGTTCCAGGTGTTGTTGAAAGGTAGATAATAAAAGTAGAACGTCATGAATCTGTCATGATTTCAGGGCTGCCACTGAGAACAAAGTGGAGGAAATGAAGTGGTGTCCAGGGATAATGCCTCCTTTCTCCAAACTCTTAAAGGCTCCCAAGCTGCCAGTCAGCACCTGATTAACACCAAAGGTCTCCCGTTTTCCACTCCCCCTTTCATCTCTACCCTTGGAGTGAAATGGAGACCATGGACTTGTCAAAACTGAGTCTGCGGACAATCTGTATCCCGTTATTCGCACATCAGTGGGTTTTACCGAAGCCAAAAAGGAATACAAATTAGACCTAGTCCGTCATTTAGGTGTTTTTTCCCCCTCTCAAAGCGTAAAGCTTCCGGGAAATTATCATGAGTCCAATCATGCGACTTTTGAACAATGATCAAATCGGCTATTAAATTTCGTGATTTTTCTCCGACCTGTTTTACAAAGTGATTACTTTGAACTAGAATGTCACAAAAAACAAGAAATTTGATCTGATGGGGGGTTTAAGATCTATACACTCCAAAGTCCTGAGAGACGGACTATCTAATGGTTCGTGTGGTTAACAGATATAAAAGGACTGGGTCACAGATGAGCCATGGCTATATCACCATGTCTCCTAAATGTGCAATAGTAAACATTTACTATTTCAGGGTTTCAGTGACGTTATTGTGCTTTTTTTCCCCTGCACTTTCACAAATACTTCTAATGATTCAAATAACCCAAGAATTACAGCCTTGACACAAGTAAGAGTTTCAGGTTAGGTCTCAAAATAAAAACAAACTGTGTGCTCTGATAGCTGGGCTGCAAATTTCTATTTTTTTAGCTTAACAAGTGAAATGTAAATAAAAAATAATGGCAATGATAACAGAATTAACATACCAAATGGACTAATACTGACTTCAAGCACAGTTATACTTTTTGTTTTCTACTTTCCGAGATTTCCATACATAACATCTAGTTCTGAAAAACCTCAGCCTTCAAAGCATGCGCGAGGATGTAGTAACAGAGAAAAACACACACAATCTGGGGAAGATTTCTGATGACAAGGCAATTTCTCGGGTTTACCACATTCAGGCCTATTAGAAGCATGTTTATTTGAGTTCATCCCAGCAACACATGCATGTAGTATTTTATTACTAAAGCATCGCCATAGGACTTTCAGGGCAGATTTGGGGTGTGCGTTCAGGAAAACACAACCACTTATTAAAGTCTAGACGCAACATAAAACCATCAGAAGTCCTGAAGTAAGCACTCGCAGGCTCTCGTGGACAGAGCTGTCAGTGTCTGTTTAACCATGCTGGTTTTCTGCTGCTGTCTGCGCAGTGTTAGGAGAGATTTAGTGCAAACTTTGTGGCGGGACAATAAGAGCACAAACTAAATTTCAGTCATTGTCAGTCTTTTGGCCTACAATCGATTTCCCCGGTCACAATCAAAGTCTTTTGCAGCGTAAGAGATTTTTTTATTCTCCAACTTATGCCTTCCATTGCAGCAGAGGAATTCCACGATATCTAGAGGTTTCCCACCTGCAGTGCATGAAAATATCCAAGTTTGATTTACAAGCTTTCTTTTGGTTGGACCTGCATGCACATGAAGAATAAACCTGCGGGTAACACTCAAAGGAGTGAAAAACATTCGCTTTTAAAACAGTATCCTGTCACATCATCTCCTACAGGTAAACCTGCACAGATCACCTCAGTTTAAGTACAGTGAAGGTGGAAAGCAGGAACATATTTCAGCGAGTCAGTCATGAATATGTGACCTGCTTATGTAACCCAAACAGTTTCTTTCTTGGTGATCTCTGTAGAATACAAGTATTCAAACTACTTTAAATATTTTAAGGTCATCTGATGAGTCCTGTTATTTTGTACGGTAAGCTATCACAGTAATAATCATAACTTTGTGAATTTTGACTGAAGGGTGAAGAAACTCAGACAGTTTGCCTCAGCCTCTGTCAGTATCTTGACATTCAAAGAGAAATTATGAGCACTTTTGGAATGAAAGCATTTCTCTAATCTTTTAGCGAGACATTGAGATAGAGAACATAGCAAGGTGAAAGGAATGGTGCTGCCTATGTCTGTGAACAGGAGTGGGTCTCAGGAGTCCGGAGGTCTGGCCCACTCTTCAAATGGCACAGTGTTTGTTGGGGAATGTGCAATTATGGAGGCCAGGCCTTTGATCCAGGTTTTCCATCAGGGCTAAATTGTCCTCACATTGAGCGCTGCGGTGTATCCTTGGGCACTCCTTTATATTCTGCTGCTCTTTCATGTGCACCCCTCTGGAACTCAAAGCATCCCCTCTTGAAAGTGAGCTTTGGTTTGTCCATGCTCCAGTGCGATAGGGGAAAAAGCTGCCCGAGCTGTCCGTGTGCATGTGCATTTGTGTACGTCTGTGCCAATGATCAAACAGAAAATAGCAAGGAAGAGTTAAGAGTTGTGCAAAGTTGCGCAGTAAAGTGGGATATAAAATGCCTTTGTGTATGGTTATAATTGTATGTGGAAGAAGTGTTTGTGACAGGAAGTTTGTGTTCCTGTGCTTGCGTGTGTTCGAGTCTGTGATTGTGATTCTTTCCACATGCTCCCATGTGTTATCTGTCCTCCTCATAATAACTACCACCTCTGTCAGATTAACCAGAGGGACTTTCTCCCTTTCTGTTTTCTTCCAGATAGTTTGTGTAACTCCTTTTCCCCCCCAAACATCAAGGCCGAATGCTTATTATGCTTTTTCTCAAAAGGATTTCATTATAGACTCGAGGCACTGTCAGTACAAGTGAGTAATTTTGGAGGCTTATTAATAGTGGCCATTTCAGATCATTAGACTGGCTCCTGAAAAAAAAAGAAAAAAGAAATAACATACTGTCCAGTCTGTGTGCTCTTAATCATCTCTTGTGACACTATAAGCAAGCCAATATAATCACCACAAAGTGAGACCACATGTTTTATGACAAATAAAATAACAGTGCCCTTAGTTGCGTGTCGCTGGGATGTTCTGTTTGAATTCTTCACGTGAGTTCTTAGAGAGATGAGTATTGAATGCTTTGACTTCGATCCAAATCATTTGTTATCTAAATTTGCTGTAACTGTGTGTATGTTGGATTACATTACTTTGATGTTAACATGGATCTACTGGGGAATGAAAGCATTGCATGAGTCCACCAAACCATAAATAATTGAAAGATTTATTCAAAATATTTCTGAGAGAAACAGAGCACTGGTGTGTTTTTCTGCACAAAATTTGATTAATTTTGTATAGATGTGATTTGACCAAGTTTAAAAGCTCTCCAGACTGTAAAAGTGGCCTTTCTTCAGACATTGAGCAACATCAGAGCACAAATATACCAATAAATCAGTTTGTTTTACAGCATATCTACAGAGCACTGTTGCTAAACTCTCTTGAGCACTGTATGGCTAATGCTAACATGTGTACCATGTCAAAGCCAAGTTCCTTAAATGCTGTCTTAAAACATAAAGTTCTGCATTTTAATTAACTGGGTTGCCCTAAGTAAAATATAAGGGCCTTATATAAACTCAAATCAGATATTTGCTTTCTAACTTTAATGTCTCATTTAACGTCACCGAGTTGTACCTTGCTAGACAAGCTAGCTAGTGCTAGCATTAGCACGTAACTCTCCTGGACTCTCTTGTAATCCAAATAAGTTCATACCCAGTTTAAAACCAATGAACAAACTAACGAAATATACGCCAAGTTGTTTAACTTGATGCTTCAGAACAGTAGTCCAGAAACAAAGAAATAAGACGTGTCATGTGTAGCCTGTCCACCTTTTATATACAGCCTATGACTAAATTAACAGTAGGCATGGTAAGTTATTTTGTTAGTTAAGAACATTGCTGCTAGTATGACTGTACGTGTTTTTGTGCCAGTCATACAGGCCTAAGGACCACTTGGTCAACTCCTGGCAACCTCTGGTTGCTGCCGCTACAAGTTGGCGGGTTGTTATTGGAGGTTGATGATAGTCATGAAATCAGTTGCAAACACAGTGCTGCGCCAAACAACAACAACGCCCCCCCCCATAAAACAAACAAACAACCAAGCAAAAAAAGAACAAAAAAAATTCCTTGTCATTTACTTTTTTTTACTAGCAGACTGCTGTCATCACCCGCAGTTTGCATGGAAGACAGCAAGTATTTGGCACACTCTCTAACTACTATCGAAGTGGTAGTAAAACTTAAAACTCAGTTTAAAACCTTTACCTTCAAAATAAAAGTTGTGCTTCACCACAATGCAGCTCAGCCAATGTTTTTCAAATAGCACAACTGTTATTATTGCACTTCTCAGTTTCACTACCCTTTGGAGAGCAGTTTGCAAGTGCTTGCAGACAAGTTGGCATATTTCATGGAAACTACAGGCAGCTGGAACAAAACGGTCACAAGGGTTTTTTTTTGTTGTTGTTGTTGCAGCACCCTGTACTTCCTTGGCCCCAATTTCACCTTGTAATTGTCAGCAGCTTCCAGCAACCATCTACCAATGTGTCTGGGGATAACATGTTTTCCCTAGTGATTTGTGGTTGCCAAGGAGACACTGATCAATCTCTATGGCTGTGCGACAGGGTTTTAGTAATTGATTTCACAACAACTGGTAGCAACCTCTCAGCAACCAGTTGGAGAATACACATTTTTTCCTAGTTACCAGAGGTTGCCAGGCTGTTGCCAACTGGCCTCTGGTGTGACTGGAGCCTTACTCTTGTGTGCTTATGATTTTTGTATAAGAAATAACGTACACTGATTTATAATAGGTAGCGCTCTTACCCCTGCTGACATTATGCTCCATGGCTTCTTCATTTGTGATCAGTTTGTCAGTTTGATCAGTTTGCTTTTTCCCACTGTTGTTGGTTACATTTTTTCCATCTGATAATTACTCTGTGATAAGAGGACAGTGACGACAAGTGCTCCCTGGAAACCTTAAGTTAGGGTTTATCAAAAGCACCTAGGCAGGAACAAATAGCTCAAGAGGAGTTTTAGGGACATTATTAGGTTTCATATTTCAGCGTTTTTCCTGTGGTTAAGGTAATAGCTTAATCCCACAGCCCCCACACTGTTTTCAGCCTTCTGCACTCGACCCCAACCAGTTCAACTGCTCTAAGAGTTTGTAAGACCTCAGCTGTTGAGCTGTGTTGAGCCGTTGCGTTAAATAGCTGCAGGAATGTGTTTTAAGTGGTCTCTGGGATTTGAATGAGGCGAGGGCAGGCTCCGCACTTAAACCCCTCCTCCCCTTCCCTCTCAGCTGGTGAGGTGCCAGGCTCTGCGGCAGGGTGGTGGGTCCCCTCTGAAGGTGATGGTGTGAGAGTGTGTGCGTGTGCATTTCAAGCATGTTGGTAGGGCAAAGTCTTCGTTAGTAGCTGTGGTGAGGAAAGTTCTGACGTGATGTCTCCTGCCTCTCAAATCTGGGCCTTGCATTGGGTTCATTGTCGCTCGCGTCCAAAATAAACATGTATCTTCTACACACCCAGAGACTAAGAGTAACCTGCACCATGTCTCAGAATATCCACTCGGTCTTTTAATACATTCTCACTGTGCTTTATTCACTGCCAGCCACTTATTACACCCTCTAGACAGTTTCTTGCAGCACAAGAAGAGCATATTTAATATCTCAGGATAATTTTTCTAGTGTTAAGTGACATTTAAGTAAATACCCCTGTTTTCACACAAACTTCCGATGACCCCAAGACAAACCCGTCTTGCTTTAATTCACCAACAAAGCAGCACAAAACAAAGACATGCCTGGTGCCTTTGCTGTTGTACTGAAGGTTTCAGGAAGCACGAATGGAACGAGATCCTTCAATACTATGAGACACATTCCCTTCTGATAAAAAATGTACTACCACAGACAAAGGGGAGTCGCTTGGTAGAATTAGATCAGACTGGGACTGGTGCCGATGAGAGTTTGGCTGGCTGCCTTGAAAAGCCACACATGAGCGTACTTAATTGCCAGACAGACCAGAATAATTCTTCCATAATCTCAATTTATACAGTCACTTGAGTGGGGCCATAACACGCTGACAGTGTGTGTTGGATATCAAGACAGAGTGCCTGCTGCACATCGGCAGAGGCAGATAGAGACTGATAATGTGGGCATTGTCGAGCCAAAGGGCCTCTTCAGTGCACCAGACCAGTAACTGTAACAGTCGTGAACAAGCGCTGCTTCTAAGTATCTGTTGGACACAACTGAGAGATGTAAAAACATCCCTCAGCCCTGGACAACGCATGCCACTCTAGGGGCAGCTTGCAGTCCGACTATCTTTTGAAATGTGGACATGTGAGGGTTTCTCTGTGTGCAGCATTGTCAGCGGTAAAGAGTGAGAGTGGCCTTGGTTCCTCTCGAGAGTCTTCTGAGCACCACATTCATTAGAGACGTCCTGTCATGGAAAGAGGAGAGATGTGTATGTGTCTGTAGGGGGTGGGGTTGGGTTATTTCTTTGTGTATGCTGTGGCGTACATGTATGCGTGTCCGGTTAAGGTGCCAACATCTTCAGCGAATGAAAGACAACTCCAGTAAGGTCAACACCCCTCCCCCAAGCATCCCTGTGTTTATCCTTGACCCTTCCAAGAGGTCACCTTGCCTTGTTGCATCTGTCCCACTCTAGAGACACTCAAGGAGAGCGGGTGCTTTTTAAAAGGCACGGTGCAAGGCTAGGCTTCCCTTCCAGTTGTAGATCTTTCATGCTTGCCTGGCTCTGGCCTTGAAGAGCCATTATGGATTATTGTGTGTGGTCCGAGCTTTCTCTGATGACACAGCTGTCAATGCAGCATTTCATCTGCGTTTCTTTTTAAGCGCGGTGCAACCAGATTCTTGAGTCAACTTTTCAAGGAAAAAAAATCTTTTAAATCAATATTAGCTGAAGACATGTGTTCTTTATTTAGATTAAGATGATATTCAGTGAAACAAAAACAAAATCCCACCTGCTGGCACTTCCGAAATCCTGGAAACATTTTTGTTTCCTCTTTAGCTTTTCAGTTATTTGCATGAAGGACTGCAGGAGAACATTTATATTTAATAGTGAGCACAATTATTTAATCATCGTAATGAATTTTATTTCTATTAGCGAGCTGAAAGAAAAACATTGTGCATCAAATGCTGCAAAGATTTATGTTGCTCAGCTTAAATGCGGCCATGGACAATTTTCCTATTGCCCTCGGTGGGAGTAAATTTATCATATTACCTGCCATCTTTCAAATACAATTTCACCAAAAGGCGGTCTGATTTTTATAGTGCAACTGAGAGTTTTGAATTTGCGGGTAAATCTTGTCATCTGGAAAGTACATAACAAAGGTCCATCTGCTATCTACATCCAGCCCAGGCACGACATTAGATATTATCTTCCGGATGAGGTGGATGTGTTTTTGGGCTTGGAAGCAATCTGATGATTTTTTGACTTACTGAATGTGTTCTCTCCTTGACCAGGGGGTATGTTTTCATCCATCCCTCTTTAACATGTGATGAATGGTTCGGTCCCGAGTGAGCAATAAGTAGTTTTTATAGCTGAAGGTGCTGTGCGGTGCTTGCAGCCCAACATTACGTTCAATTGAAGGTGAAGGATAAACAAGCGTGCACATGCCTCCCCCTCATGCATTTTCAGCATCAATCTCTCCCCTGAGCATCAGTCCTAATTAGAGCTCACTGCCTCAGCTGGCTCATCAGTAACATAATCCTATCCTGAATCACATCTAATAGGAGGTGGGCGACCAGAGGTGACTCTGGAGCCCGGCTCTTTTTTTTTTATTTTCAATGGAAATTAATTTAGCGAGAAACACAACCTTGCAAGCTCAATAACAAATTGAACCTCAAGCCTTCTGTCTCCAACCGCCAATGATACAACTCTGGCCCCAGATATTCTTATTATTCTTTTATTGTGGTTAGCCATGAAACTGCACACTGCAGGAGAGAATTTTTTCCAGGGCTGTACAACTACGTGATAAATATTGCTCACACATACGATAGCTTGGCTCTTGGAAAATTCCGTGCAACATGGAGTAGAAACTTGAGGCCGCAGTCATGAAGAGGTGGGCTGGATGCTGCAGAGGAACCCCCAACTTGGAAATAATTTAAGCTGAGGGGATGCACTCTAAATCATCTGTGTGTGGCTTGCAAAAATTCAGTGCGCTGACCCCGTTGTCGCTGCAGAAATGTTACTTGCCATCTTTCTTATGCTAATATTAGCGAATATTAACATAATACTGGTGTATTTTAGCATAATATTAGTGTACTTTGGCTGCATAAGATTCTGTAAAGTCTAAGTGAGTCAGCAGAATTGTTAATACAAAATTCAAAGGCTCCGTTTGATTTGCTGAAAAAGAGAAAAGAGACTAGATCTAACAACACCAGCAGGGAGAAGTAATACATAAAGGATTGTGGAATGTTTTAATTACAGTCATTTGGGTGAGGAATTGCATGTGGCTACTGCACTCTGGGCGAAATGTATTGTATGCACTCCACGGCTAGCCTATCATTAGTGAATGTGTGGGAGGACCTTCAGAACATGGACCTGACCTCACACTGTAATCAAGTGGATCTATAGGTTAATAAATATCCAGTGCCTAGAAGCAAAACAAAGGTGGTTTGAAAACTTCTCTATCCCTTCTTTATCATTATGGAAACTGCTCGGTTTTGTCTGCTGTGATAATTTTTGGCCGCAGCCCCGATGCATGTGTGTGCGACAGTGTCAAAGTTTAAAAACGGACACAGGATGTCAGGCTGTGAGAATTCCGCAACTGAGAGAGTGCACGAAAGCAAACCAGGGTACTGTGGTTCACAAAACTACATATTGTGATAGGGATTGAGAGAATGAGGACACGAGCGAGGAAACATGGGAGAGAGAGAGGAGGGGAGAGTTCAACAGTGAGGGAGTTGGTGGGGAGGGCAGAGGGCGGGGTAAAAGCAGGAGGCCCAGACAGGCTAGAACAAGAAAGCAAAGAAAAATATCTAATTGGAATCAAGTGTCCTGACAGGGTGCGTGGGCGACTGAATTCTGCAAAGCGTGCTGCTTTTCCACTAGCAAAAAAAGAAAAAAGAAAAAGAAGTGCAAGATTGTGAGCGAGACAGAGGTGAAAAAAAATTGAAAATCCCCTTGCATTTGAGTAATTTTTTTTTTCTGGGCGGGTTTGGTTAAGACAAATGATAGAGGGGTGTGGAGGCTGACCACAACAGCATTTCCATTTCAAACTCTTTTCTGCTAACAGGCGTTAGATACCACATTGCCTGCGTGGCTGGCATTCAGAAAGAGGAAATGCGGTCCGATGACAATCTAAAACCACTATTAAATTTCCATTTTCTAAAGCGTCCTAATTGCTAATGAGGTGAAGTATTAGCGTGTGTTCCTTTGTGCGTCTAGATGTGTGTTCCTGTGACCCTCGGAGGAAGGGGGCCTCTGACCCCTTCCATTTTCCCATTTCCATTTTTAAGGACCGGTTCCTGCAGCTTTTTTTCCCTCCTGCCTGCCTGCCTGCTGCTTACGAGCATAAAAGCTGAAGCAATCATTCTGGATTTAAATAAATACGCTTTCTTCTTGTGTGTTTGATAAAAAGATTGTACTACTGTAATGGCTCGGTCACAATAGAGTGGAAAGGGGATGACAACCTCCTTGCAACTTAAAAAAAAATCAGTGGTTGAACAGTGACTGATTTTTTTTTGCTTTTAGGGAGCGATTACAAGTAGTTTCAATGACCGCTTTAAAATCAAATCAAAGTTTATTTATGTAGCACATTTTAAACAGCCTCAGTTGACCAAATTGCTGTGCAAAATATACAGTATATTACGGTAAATTTTACAGGTCATCTGGTGAGAGGCAGCCTGTCTCTAAATAATCAGGGACTCCATTTAACTGGTTTTTAATCCACCATAAAAGCACCTATGCAATTTTTCAGTTAAAGTGCTGTCCTACAGCAACTATGTCACATTTTGTTGACGAATGTCTGCTTTAAATCATAAGCTTCTGGCTGGACTCTGAATATAACTAGCTTCTTCTTCTTTTTTTTTAAAGATTTATTTTTGCCTTTTTTCTTCAGCAGGACTGTAGAGCAGATAGGAAAGGAAGGAGAGAGTGCAGGGGAGAGACATGAAGGAAATAGCCTTTCAGCACATGGGTCACCTGCTGAACCCAGTGAGCTACACTGGTGCTGCTGAATGTAAACGGTTAATGTGAATTAGCACAGATAATGTAAATATCTGTGTATGTAGCTGCACTGGATTCACAGTTTGTATTATCCTTTTATTATCACAAACAGATTGCATGTAATTGCCAACTTGACCCGATTCAGTGACTTTGTCGTATTGCTTTGTTATCAAACCAAAGTCGCATTGAAGGTGGCAGCTAATTGCAAGCAGTCCAAGACCTGGTTCCCATCTTCAAAGCAATGTTCGTTGCACATGGTTGCAATAATTTTGGTCATGCTGCGGTCTCCCACTAATGTTTTCCCTGGTGTGACTGTAACATAAGTGAAACTGTAAGTTAGGGTCAGCAGTCAGTTACCTTAGCCTATCATACGAACAGCATACATTTACCATTTTACCATATATACACACATATATATATATAGCTAATTTGTTTTTTCTAGTTCACCAGGGCTCATGAATAACAGTGGCATCAATCATCTCATCAGATACCTGCCAAAGAGAAAATTTGCTTTTTTCCCCCCTGAAAATTACACATTTTTTGTGGTAAAAAAAATAAACTCTACTTGTGTATGCAGTAGATGCTCCTGTTCCTGCCTTTAAAAGTAGATTCTTTAAGCTGCAGAAATATGATCTCAGTCAGATGGGCAACCTTTCCTCTGTCTGTTGATCTTTCATTGTCCAAGGTAATGGTTGCTGTTTTCTTCCAAGTCTTGGTGGGGGACCACCGAGCAGAACCACAGGCTATAGTTTCATACATGACATATTGCAAAGGAAGCCAGCCATGTTTAAGCATGATGTGCACGTCAGCATTTTTTTCATTTTTTTTTTCTAGCTGTCTGTTATAACTGATGGAAATCAATCCAAGCATGTTTTCCCATCAGACTGTGCTGTGCTGTAGTTCCTGCTGTGTGGGCTTCCCCTACTTTGCTCCTCTGGAGGAGAACTGTGGTTCTCTGGATCAGGAGAGGAGACACAATGCTCTCACTCTGTGTCTCGTACTCTTTTCCTTTCTTTTTGTCCTGAACAAAGCTCCTTAAGAAGGGAGCTTGGGCTCTACATTGGTGGCTTGACGCAAACGCCAAATAACACATGTAATGCAGATGAGTGTGGAGAGCGAGAGAGAGACAGAGAGAGAAAGGTGGGTGGGATTTTACAGTGTTGTGTAGCTCAGGACCCCCCAAAAGCAATTAGGGGCCACCCGTGGAAATGCACAACGTGACAAAAACTGCTGTGGAGAATTATGATGGAGATTATTAAAGAAAAATTAACTGGATATGGCAGCAAAAATGATGGAAATTTGCAGAACTTTTAAACCTAATTGAAATTGGCAGCAGTACTCATCAGATTATGTTTTTATATCATAATATGTGACATATCTTACAATGAGAGACAATTGTATTCTTTGGCTTTGCTATGTGATAATTTGCCCAACTTCTAACAATGGGTTTAGCTGTCGTAATTAGTGGGTAAGAGGAGCAGAGACATTATTAGCTTGGAGTAACACTGGAGCAGAGAGACACACATTTAACCATAAAGCACTATAAACACATAAGGCTCAGATTTGTTTTTCCCACATATTGCTTAAACATCCCAACACCTGAGCCAAGGGGAGCCACTGTGGACCCTTAGAGAGTGTAACTGAAAACCTAAAAAGCTCTCTCTGCGGTAGAGTCTCAGGGCACAGAGGAAAACTTCACTTCAGTTATTGTTGTGCCATAACCATGATCAAGGGAACACCCTTTCTCACTATAAAGTCAAAAATAGTCGTATGAAGTGAGTCTTCCACTCTCAAAATGCATTATGTGCAAAATAAAGCTATTTGTGAACCTTGTGATTTGTCTGGAAAAGAAAAGAATGGAAATCTGGTGTGCCAGAGCAGCTCTGTGGGGCCACGTCTGCTCCTGCTCCAGACTAAGAGGACATTTTTCATTAGAGACCGCGCTGTTGCTTCATTGTTCTGCAGCGTATCTACACTTGACATTGAAGTCTAGCCATGAATGCAGGGTGTACCTCTTAAAAAAACCCTCTCAGCTGAACGCTCTCATCCTGACACACCCCTTAAAGCATAAACATTCAGAGATTCCAGCCTGATAGCTCGGCAGTCCTTCTCCTTCACAGGTCATTCATCATGTTCAGTCAGAGGTCGAAGTAAAGCCTCTGGAGGCCATTTGTAGGTCATGAAATTTAGACGTTTCATACAAGGTATCATTTAAATCCCTTTCGTAGAGGAGGTCAGTTTTATTTCCTTTTATCTTGTCTTTCACTGTCTTTTTTCTGCACCATTTTAAGAGCATGTTGTAAATTCTGTTTAGGCCAACGCCACTTAGTCACATTTGTAGCCACTTTGTTGCATGAAAATAAAATATGTAATATTGACAAAAGATGCCAATTAGCAGTTGTTCTACACACTGGTTCCACTATGTAATCACAGCATCCGTGCGGAAAGTATACAAACCATTGGCAGACCTGTTGCCCAGCCTAATATACTGTTTTCCTGACCATAAACACGATGATATGGTATGTTCTCACACAATAATCTAACGGGATCTAGCTTTACAGCATTTTTATGAGCGCAGAGCGCTGTTTGTAGCTTTTGAAACCATCTTCTCCATTTAATGGAGCTTTGTCCAAGCTTATTAAACAATCACGTATCACCTCTTGAATGCCGTTACCCAAGCTGCGCTCATCGTGCCACAGCACATAAACAAGTATAACATTTTCTTTGTGACCTCCGAGGAGAACTTTTTCGGTGTCTCTTACTGTAACTGGCGAAGAGCTCGCGCTGCCTTACCCCTAACCCCGTCCAGATGGGATGTCTGAACGCCGGTTTGGAAAAGTTAAAAATAGTCCATAAAGTAACACTTCATCTATCACTCTCAGCTCTGTGGCAACCAGCTGAAAGAGAACAAAACCACGTCACTTTTTCTCAACACCGAAGGAGATGCTGGAAGAGCTCTGACATATACAGAGATGTTGTTTTCTTTTTTGGTGGAACAAAGAAAAGACATTTTTCAAATGTTTAATTCAGACCATCCTGCTTTTAAAATGTCAAATTTAAGCCTGCACCGCACAGAAGCAATTTCTCTTGCACATTACAGCGGGCTGGTGTTACTCTTGGTTAAGCGTAGCTGCTTATACTTGCAGGAATTTGCATCATTTTTTGTCCTTAACTTTGCTTGTAATACTGATCAGACGCAGTGTTTCACCGAGTCTCTGTTTCAGCTCAGGTAATATGTGCCTCGGGGTGAGAAGTATGAAGTTTTAATCATGTGCATGTTGTGACTTATTTTTGGTACAGGCATGGTTGGTGATACATGCAAAACAGCTGTTGCAGGTGTGCGTGTGTGTGTGTGTTTGTGGAGGGTGTGTGGGAAAAGGGGAGAAAGAGAAAAGGAAGTGAGAGGAAAAGCGAGAGTCGGCTCGAGCTCAACATGGTTCACCACAGATGGTTATTGTTTAGAATTCCAGGGTCATGATCTCATGCTGTGCTCGCTCTTGCTATCTTCATAGACCCTGTAGGCTATGAATTAATCAAACGAAACACAAGCCTTGATATTGTAAGTACTCTCCTATCAGATTACCGACTGTCAACAGAAATCGGATTACTTCAGCAATAGGCAGAGACACTTGTGATTATAGCTGTAGCCAGCAGCGCTATTGGAGAAGAACTCCGGGCTTGCCAAAGTTCAGGAACTAATCTTTTATACATCGAAAAGTATCTGTGAGTATCTCATCTCGAGTCTCTGTGACAGAGGTAGACTTCCTTTCTCTTTCTGTCTACTGTGTTTACTTTGCTCTTAACCGGGGGGATATCCTGCCAGTGCTCTCTTTCTTTTTTCTGTCCTGGTCTCCTCAGCTGGTCACACCTCTCGGCTGCGTTGAGGATGTCTGTGGGAGAAGTCTCTCATAGATAACGCTCCAAAAAAAGGCTCTTTGTTTACACAAGACATCCAGCAAAAAGCCTTTGATGGGATGAAGTGTCCCGTCCATCACCCACTGCCGCACACCTCCCATTATCTCCGTCTGCTCCTCCTCCTCCTTGTGTATGATCCCCACGTGCAGCCACGTAGGACTGAAGCGTTTAGCCGCCGTCAGTTAGTGAGAACAGGGCTACAGAAGAGGACGTAGAGGAGCTGTCTTGGCTGACTGCTGGCAAACGAGCCACAGAGGCCCCATTACTTTCCCTAGTTGTCAGGAAGGAGTTAACCCCGAGGGGGGGGGACTAAACATTGGACTCAGTGGTAACTGACTGTGTAATTAATGCCGCAATGCGTCCAGTCCCCAGGACCTTCTCAACCTCAGGACCCTTTCTCAGACTCTGGAAGAGAGAGAGAGGTCAGCAGGAGAAGAGGGGGGCATCCGGGGCCCCTTATGCCATTGCATCTGTCCAGAGAGGGGATCTAGTCTCCAACTGGGCCTCAGGCGAATGACCCCTCGTCAACCATGAAGTTATGGGAGACAACAGATCGGTCTCCAATGACGGATGTGTGGAAGGAGAGGGTGTTTCATAGTCTAATGAGTTACGATGACTTCTTACAATAACCACTAATGATTGATGAAATTTAAAACAAAATAACAACAAAAACATCATAGTTTAGCCATATTAACCCAAGTAAATCACTTTGACTGTATTCTTTTTCTTGCGAACAACATTCAAATGTCAGCTGCTGATTCCCCATTGTTTAATGAGTTCAATTAAAAATGCGTTCAATTCTATTAAATTCTATTTTATTTCTATAGGACCAAATAACCTCAAGGCACTTCATAGTGTAAGGTATTGTAAGACCTTAAAATATAAAATTACAGTTAAAAATATGTAAGACTCATCCTGAAAATTGCTGATTGTAGCAAATAACTTGGTTTTATATTTATATAAAATATCAGGCAGAAGCTCACACCAGGTTTCTAAAAACCATACTGTAAATCTATTTAAACACATATTGTTTTTTTCATACTTGGCCTGGTTGATGAAGTAAACACATTTTAGCATGTTAGAATCGCCACAGATGGTTATGCCTGTCAGTGGACAGCAAACTGTGTGTAACATCTATCTAGATGCTTTAACATTCCTAAAAGTTCTTACTTCATTTTTGGAAAAAAAAAAGTCCCCATTAGGTGAGCCTAACACTGATGTAGTTAGAGACCTTCAGAGTCGCTGGGACTGTGAGAGCATTTCTTAGTTGTATGAATAAATATAGAAAGACATTCATAGAATTACACTTGATCTGGGAAATGTAGCTGTTGGTCATGTCATTCCATGTTTGTTTCAGATCCTGGTAAGTGGTGATTAAGTGCATTTTTGGCTCTGTCAGCCAGTAAACAATAGTGTGATTGGTTGCGTTGAGTATGGAGTAAACAAATAACACGCTTTAGTAAGAGACTTGAGCCTAAAAGGAAACTGTCATTTGCAACCACGGCCTCAACTCTTGAAGTCAAATGGCCTCCTATGCAGCTCTCCCCACCAGGAATCTTGATGACCAAAAGCCATCCAACTCTCTTGTCAATGGTGGTGAGAGCCGCTCCACCACATGTGAGCATTCCTGGGGCACCACGGCCTCACCACAAGCTCATATTTATCGTGTGTGGTTGAAACGCCACAGAGGAGCCCAAAGCCAACACATGGCTCAAGGAACACACACACACACACACACACACACACACACACACACACACACACACACACACACACACACACACACACACACACGGCGTACACTGTCTGGCCTCGTTCTGCTTTGTCTGTCCAGCTTCTCTCCTCTGTAATATAGAAAGAATCAGCAGTATTGTCAAAGTCAGCAGTTCAACTCCTGTAAAACAAGTTTGCAAAGACGTCTGGCAGCTGTGAAGTCACGATATGAGCAGCTGCCCATTAAGATCAGTGTACTGCTAACTTGCTTGAAGGGTGACCTACAAGGCTGGCACAGGGTAATTACTGCTCTTCTGAGTCTTTTGTATTTTAATTAACCCAAAGTTAATGGAGTTTAATCACTAACACAGAAAAAGTTCCTTCTCTTTACAACGCACCAAGTGTGCGTTACAGGAGATATAACGACTGTCAGATAGGTTGTGTCTGATATACTCAGCCCATTAGCAGCCAGTAAGAAGTGTGGGGAGTCCTTCCTTTGGGCCCTTTGATTGTGGACTTTCTTAGTAGTTTTAGTGGTGCTCAGCTATTATCATCCTCCAAGGTAACATGCAACAGCGCTTTTATGTCTTCTCTGAACTTTGGACCCAGCTGGATGTGTTTAGAACTGTTATAATGTAAAAGAGGTTCAAAAGATTTCACTACCTTCCATTTAGCTCTCCTGCTGACACTGTTGGGCCACTTTAATATGCTTCCACACAGGGTCTGGATCTCATCAAGGCCATATGAGGCAAGGGGAGAAGGTGGGTGGGTTGACAGAGGGGTTGGCTTTACAGGGGGAATCAATGTGATAAAGTACCAATCCATTAGCCGCAGTGGTGGTGAAGCCTGACAGATACAATTGGCTTGTGGGCTGATAAGCGCAAGTCGAGAGCGCGACATTACACGAGGGATATCGTGTTGTGATAACAGCAATCATATGTGATGCGTGATGTAATTTAGCAGCTTTGCTCTGCTTTTAGGGCGTGATGTTTGACTACAGTAACACTTGGAGTAAGCTGAAAGAAAAGCAATATCGAAAAACCAAACTTTCACAGTTTTCAGATACCTCAAAGCCCCCGACTGCACCAGAGTGTCAGTCCAGGCATGACTACAGAGTATTTTCCTAGGCCATGGCGTCACTTTCCCCTGGCCTCTATGGAGAGTGTGGTGGGACGCTGTAAAACTTTACTGAGGGGAGTAGTGCGACATGGGAGTGTCTCACCTCCATTAAAGTCCTTGCCAGGGTGCTGTGGCATTTAAACACTCATAAATAACGGTGAGATCCACAAACCCCAACAACGGAGTTCCGCACTTTGAGGGGAAACAGCAAAGGGGCACAACAGAAAGTGAAGGGTGAGTGAAGGCATACTGGTCAGATACCAAACTAAATGACTCCCAAAAAAGCTTTACAGTAACCGCTAATACCCTCTGGCCCTCCGTAGTCGCACAGAACTTCAGCCAAGCCTCTGCTCCCTGGGAGAACAAGGCCACCAATATAGCCATCATAACCAGGGTGTTTTTCTTACTCTTGTTTTACAGGCGATGGGTTAAGTCACCAGCATCTGGAAGCCCATGCTGCAGTTGAGGGAAGGTCAGTGGAGGAGCAGTCTTTTTCAATACTGCGAAATAAATAGCTGAACCAAATGGCCATGATGGAGTGGGCGAGGGCAGCTTACACAATGTAAATTTCAGTCAGGTGTGACATTAATAGGCTATATTCTTGGTCTTGGCAGCCTGAGTTTGTACATGCAGTTGAGAAAGTGATGAGTGTGCAGTGGAGAGCCACGGATTAATCCGCTGGCAGCACTGATACACAGAGTGAAAGGAGGAATTGGGAGAGAGTGGCATAAAGCTGTTAGCAGCAGAGCGGGCTGACATCACCCGAGCTGATACAATCAAAGATCTGGTTTTAAACGAGCCCTCCAGTCCAGAGCGGAGGGGCTGGCCTATGTCTGCCTCCTGAGGTAATTCACACTGCTGTGAGTCCTGCTTGCTCTGCATGAGGAGGATTTGCAGGGATTTCGGGTGGGCCTTTTGTTGTGGCACCCCTCTCGTGTCCACAGTGACAGTGCTGGTGAATTGAGATTGATCTGCGGTTGGAGCCAAGCCCCGTCTGTGTGACAGTGAGCAGAATGAAGACAAAACGAAGGTCCCCGCAGCAGCCAGTGGTCCTCGTTGGTTACGCAGAGAGACAGAGAACGAGCAGGACAAGAGCTAGATCCTAGTGTGTTTATCCAGGTGTGTGTCGTAGCTTGCCAGCTGCTGTAGTACTGGAAGCAGACTGAAAGCTTAGCTGTATGTATAAACTTGTGCAAAAAGAGTGTATCCTTTAAAGAAGTGACTCGATTTCATTATTTTCTCAAAGAGCTGAAGTGCATTTCCACACTCACGTCCTTCTTTATCTCAGTAAGGGGAATTTTCTGCAGTTAGCAAAGATCAGTACTGCAAAAAGAACAAGTCTTATTTAAGTGCGCAAAACTGAGAACAGGCTGCTTTCAAAGAATTCACGAGAGAGCCATAACTAAATTTGTAATTTCAATTAATTCAAGCAGTTTGGCAGCTTATTTTAAAAATGCTCCAGCTGTGCTATACTTTTCCACAGAACATGAATTAACACTCAGTGCTGTTCAGTGAGTCTAACGGCACCAGAAAAGCAGAGGTGGTTTTGCAGAGAAGTTTCTGGCCTGCCTGTGTAGCGTATATCTGTAACACTGTGGATTCATATTCCCAACCCCAAATTTTCACTCTGCATGAGAGAAGGATTGCAACAGCTATTGGCAACAGAGATTGGCTACAAGCTCTTTTTTTCACTTCAGTGTATAAAAGTATTAGTGTGGTGGTCATGCCAGGAAAAGTAAATCCTCCAAAGCTCTGTGCATGCACATATAAGTCTATGCATGTATACTGTACATGCACAAGTGTGTACTCAAAGGTGTGTGTGTGTGTGTGTGAGACAAAATCAATCATCAATTCAGCGGGGTATTTCCAGCAAGCACACTGCTTGTAATTACAATAGACCTTGCAGTCATTGTCTATTTTCTCTTTCTTTCATTTGTCTGCCATCAGCTTCATATGGTTGCAGTTTGCATTAATTCATATGTGGTCCACATTTGTGTTTGTAGCCTCAGTAGTTTAATCTCAGCCCAATCACAACAGAAAGGTATGTTCCGGATGCTTCTAAGAGCGATTCCATCTCTGCCCTCTGGATACATCACACACACACACACACACACACACACACACACACACACACACATACACACACACACACACACACACTTGCAAAAGACAACATTGCAACGTAAAATTGTATAGGACAAAAATGAAAACTCGAAACGAGAGCAGTTATGGTTTCCAACGTGAAGCATATCCATATGGCAGAGGGATAGATTCATCATGTTACAGAAAACAATGAACAGAACCGCCAGGGGGTTTCAGTGCAGCACACATGGAAACGTGGAAGGAGGTCATGGTATCTGCATCTGCCAGAGAACTTATAAATTTAAAACAAACAGTACAGAAAGAAAAAAAAACAACAAAAGAAAAAAAATTAAGCGCTCTGTATATGCATACATGATACTCACATGCTTTTTAGGGACTTTAGATCTTTATATCATTGTGCATTGTGCAGCACCGCCAAGAACCCATCCGATTTAGTCTCAAATACACTCTGCTGCATGGCAGCGACGCCAAACATACAGCCAGTCATAAAGATCTTAAGTGACAAGAACGGGTTGTGCAACAGATGGTTGGGTCGCCACAGAGCGCCAATCTCAACATCTCTGGGTCAGGCTGGGATTACACCAAATCCTCAGAAGAAGTGCGGAAAGTTCACCACGATGCTCAACAGCAGACCTTTCAAGAAAAAACTGTGTGCAAGTATACCCGGAGCCACTAGCAGTAGAACTATTTTTATTAATTTTTTGGTTACTACTGCCCTTTGGTATGAAGCTAATCAAAAATTAAAAACCATTGTTCTGGTTTTACTGAATGTCTGTCAGTATGTTCTGTTTCCTGTACATTTATTTGTCTTGGCAATGAACTCTGCTTTGCTTTGCCTTTTGCCATCATTTTGAGAGTGGAAGTCATTAAAGTGCAAGCCAAAAATGAAATTAATCTTCTGGCTAAAACAGTTGAATTTGACAATGAAAACAAAATGCAATATCTTTATGATTAGTGGGAGTGCAGGCAGTCAGCTCGTTTTATTTCTCTCTAAATGGGGGCCAATCAGGGCAATAACTAAACTTGCCGGAGCTGGTGTGGTGCCACATGCTGAAAATGTGACAAATTGGCTCTCATAGTCAGTGCGGTTTTCCACAGCGATGATCTGACTTGACATTTGAGAGGGTATTCCTCCTTTGGCGGCAACTGTGGAAGATAATGACTGCCATATTACATCAACAGAGTGCCATGCCAACTGCTCAACTGATGACACATCCCATGATGCAAAGCTTTAATACGTTTCCCGTCAATGGTTGTCATACGGCTCTCAATACTAGTTATTTCTCAAGCTGTGTAGCAACAGACAGTTACACAATAACAGTTTTCAAGTACATAGAGGGAGCTCCAAAGGGATTAAAGAGTCATTCATATATTTCATGTGTACTTAACTGATATGTTAAAAAAGTAACAATATCAATATGCATCAGTGTTACAAATGACATGAAGAGTTTGTCCATCCATCCATTTTCTTCCGCTTTTCCCAGTCCAGCTCTCAGAGGGGCAGTAGTCAAAGCAGTAATAGTGTAAGTGTACCAAAGGGCAGGAGTCAACCCAGCACAATGTAGCAGTTTTCCAGTTTTTAAAACTTGACGTTGCTACCTTACACTCAAAGCATCTACCAATAATCACCAATCCGAACATACTGCATTTCACCAGCATCTGGCAGAATAATCTCCTACCATCTCCAAATTGCTGCTCTGCTACTTTTTAATGCATCCATGCCCAACTGCGACTAACTGCAGGGCATCTACACACCTTGCTCTGGTAACATTTACTAATTTCTAACCACAGATGCAGTCAGTTCACTTTCACGATGAACCATGCAATCTACCAAGAGCAGAATAGGTCAAACGCAAACACACCTGATATCATAATGCGTAATCTACTAACTAAAATAACACTATATGAGCAGCACGGTAATTCAGATCAATGGGAGACAGTTCACATTATATGATACTGAAGGGAAATAAATAAAAAAAAGTTAGTTTGTGATGTTGCAGTGCTCCGTGTGTCCCCTGTGCCGATCTTTTGTGCTCTTTGTGGACTGTTGTCTGTGTAGAAATGTTAGTTAGAACTCTACACCAGATTACTGTAAAAAGTACCTCTGCTCCTTTTTAATGCATCCATGGCTTGTGTCTTCTATTGGACAGCTACTCCGTGTCTTCCTTTGTGTTACTGTGTGCTAATGTGTTACGCCACATTAATTTCTAAACGAGGACTCAGTGGAGAGCTTTGGGATGACCCCAAAGTTCCTGCACAACTTTGAGCCACCCCAAGTGTCAGTTACATCCAAATCTGATTACATTTTCCCCATGGCATTCCAAATAAATGAACACTCCTTGCAGCAATTATAATAGAGACGTCAAGCATAAAATAGGAGATGCCATTTTGTGTAAAATAATTGCTTAATTTCCAGTAAATGGCCTCTGTTTTTAAGAAATAGTTTTTATTGTGTTTCAGTTGACAGGTTGTTAGGTTGGTGCCTGTAGTTTTCATTGCCTGTCTCACTCCAGCTCTTATTTTGAAGATTAGCTTTCTCTTGTGCCTTATTTTGCTTTACTTCTTGCTTTTGTTTCTTTCCTTTGTAACTATGTGGCCCACCCTCATTGTCTTTGCCTGTTGTTGATTATTTTCACCTGTGCCTTGTTCACACTTCAGAAGCATTTGGGAGGCATGAAACTTAATTTTGAACACAACTGAAAAACAAATGAGTGAGTATGGCATTGTCAAGCGTGATGATTCCCTGTACTGTAATTAATTAATTTGACTGTATCTACAACTATGCATGGTCTTGGGTAGATAAACCTTAAAATAAGGGGAAAAAAATCTCTGCTTTAGTTTCCATTTGTTTACTGTACAGTACCTGCCCTGCTGTAACGCTGGTACACAGAATCAGTCTAGAGAAAAGTTTATTCAAGGTCTTCTCCCATCTCAAAGGAACTGCAAGAAGAAGATTATTCTGTTTGCTTTTACCACATTAATCATCACCGTCTTTGTTGGATTCATTTTCCTGGAAACTGTCTTTTGATCGCCATTTTGCTTTCCTCATGAACCAGAACTGCTATATATTGTTAAGTATTATAAGAGCATAAATATACCTCACACCCTGCTGAACTGCTAAACAGTTGACCCGACATTTCAAAAGTGTGTAAATTATTTATTTATTTTTTTAAAAACCCTGTTTGATTAATGCCTGCTTTTCCTTTCCTTTCCATTTTTTTATTTTGGATATTACCCCCGGATTGTCAGGTGTGGGTGGGCTTGGCTCTTCTTCAGCCTATTAGCTTCAAGCCACAGACTCCCATCTTGCCAGTTTATAAGTCACAGCAAGCCAAGACAAGGTGGTGGTCTAGATTTCCTGAAATCAAAGCAAATTGTTGTAAATCGTGATCATCACTTCCTTTCTGCATCCAAGGAAAGCATTTTGGAGATGGTAGGAGATTATTCTACCAGACGCTGGTGAAATGCAGTATGTTTGGCTTTACCTATGCATCTGGAACACATTAACCAACACATTGTACACACTGTCATGGCAACATAGGCAACAGGGTCCTCTGACCACAGGTCACATCATTGAATTTGACTCTCAAAGAAAACAACTAATGTCATGGTGTCAAATGAAGACATCAGGTATATTTCAGATTATGCATAAATGATCCTGTCGCTATTGTTGCACTGGATGCAGGAAAGTATTGCACAGTACTGGGGTTTGCAGCGTCTTTAAGCTAAACTACTGCGGTGAGTGGACTCCCTGCTGGGTGCTGTTGGGATGGGGCCACTCTGTGGTTAATTAGCGGGCAGTGATTTGGCCCCAAGAGGGCAAGGCCAGCCCACCAATGAGCTCACTTCCCCTCGTCTTCACACTCGCATGCACGGCCGCTCCCCGGCAGTGAGTCAGCCCGTGAGAGTGAGAGCACAAGAGGGAGAGCAAGAGACAGGAAGTCATTTTACCCACATTGGGCCTTGTCGCCTGCCAACTCTAAGTAGTGTGATTACAGGCGAAACTGATTAAAACAAAACAACTTGTGCCCCCCCTCCTCCCCACATATACAGTACACATGGACTGTGACCCTCACCATCCCCTATACAGCACACACGGACTGTGACCCTCACCATCCCCTATACAGCACACACATACAAACACACACACAGTCAGCAGAAACAGGATGTTAGTAGGATCCTAGATGTGATCTTTTTAGACTCTAATGGCATCCTGATGGAACACAGGTGCCTCCTGAGAGTTGCAGCACTTAACGCTGAATACACATGAGATGACTCAGTGCCTGTTTTCCCGGTTTAATCATTTAATGATTATTATGTCTATAGGTATTTCCTCATACTTATGCTTTGGTACTGCTTGGGAGCTTCGGTCTGGCCCTCTTTTACAGACAGAGTTAAAAGACTTGATAATAAAGTGATGAGAAAGCAGGTTTCTGTGGCAGCCACATAAACATGCCTCTGACTTTTAAAGGATTTTCCCTGAGACATCGAATGCAGGTGCTCTGCTGAGATCAAAGACTCCAAGTAAAACCTACTTAGTTTGAGAACTCCAAGAGAGCTGATTTATTCAGCCGTCCCACTGTAAAAATGCCCTCTAGTTTGGTTGAGAAGCTCCAGCTAATGATGCTGTATTCCTCCAGTTAAATAGGGTGATGCATTTTCTTTATTGGGGGAAAAAATGTTGGCACGGCTAATCTGCTTATCATCCGTGTGTGCATCAAAGTTGTGGGCATCGAGATGTGACATCTTACTGTCTACATTTTCTTTTTAACAATGTAGTGCATCATAGCACACATGGCTTTAATTGTGGGCTATGTGGTACTTAGGTACTGTAGTATTTTGATGCCTTCTCTATAACTGCCATGTGCTCACGGCTGGCATGTAAAGTGAAAGAAATGTACTTAATTAACACAACAATGCCACACACTTGTTTTTCAGTGTGCCTCCAGTTACGCTGTCACACCAGCAACAGTTGTTTTTAATATGTCAATTCAGTTTGGACTGTAGACCAGAAAACTGGGTCACAAATGGACCAGTTCCAAAACACTGTGAACATTTACTGTTCACTCATCAAATCCACCAAACATGCAAGTCCAACCCAATGCACTGAACCATTGAGGGTGAGCAAATCAGCCTACAAACAAATAAGGCTTTCACCCCATTGCCATGGAAACTGGGTGTTTTAGTGTGCAAGTCAAACACAATACAGTAAAAACAAGCTAGCTTAACACAAGTGAGTTGCAGCAGAGCAGAGTGTTTAATAACGGGGAGTTAAAAAGGTTTGAGACAATGACATGCGGAGCAGATTCGCTCGAACACAGGGTTCTTAACATGAAAAGCAAAGTCACAGTGAATGAGAAGTCTATCAGCAGCTAATCCCGTCCACATGTGTGGGTGCTCTGTTGAAATTCTGTATTGTGAAACTGTCCCTTTTTAAGAATGGCCAACTACAGCGATGTTGCATGAGAGTGTAACACTAAAAATATTACGTCAACACTGTAATCATGAAGAGCCTAAAGGAAATTATTCACATTATATGATCATAAGTCATTTGGTCCCAACCCTTTGGGTGATGCTGTAATGCCAAAAGTGACTCTCAATTTTGGCAATGACTGCCATTATGCTTGACCTGTCAATACATGGCATTTATGGTCGTAAATGCCATGCTTGGTTTTCAGGTTCTCAGGAAAGCTTGCTCTGCATTTACGACCGTAATGCAGAGCAAGCTTTCAGAAGAGCTTGACGGAAGACACCTGGCTATATGCTTTGTCCATTACTGCACATTTAATTAAACAAACTGTTCATTCACAGAGTTTTTGCTTGAAGCGAACATTTTGACTTCAACTACATATTACAAACTCATTCTCAGCAAAAAGAAAAATTTGCTTTGCGCTACTTTTAGGACTCTCCTCTTGGTTTGTTTTGCCAAGTACTTGAAGTCGGCTTCCGTGTGTACAGTTTCTCAATGATCATCTGTCAAAGTAGTCATAAATAACATTTATCCAGTGCTAAAGTAGCTTTTCCTCCTACGTGGTTTCAGTAGGGGATGTATGCCTTATGTAGACTTGCAACTCTGAACGTCTAGCATGCACAAACACATCTATAAATAAACACACATGCTTTACTTTTACCTGTGTGGTGTCCACAAAACACTATGTAGGCAGATTTTGCTAAGAAATATGTACATGCACCTCTCATATCTGTATATTAGCATTAATGAAGCTGGACAGATTCCAGGCACTGCAACAATACTTGACATTGTACTCCACTGTACTATAGAGTGCTTCCGAGGATCACAGACCTCAACACTGCAAACACAGATCAGTCCCTATAGAGGACATGCACCCAGTCATTATGGAGCTTAAGGATCAGAGCACGGGTTTTGTTCCCTTGTCATGGCTGTTTAAGGCTGAAATCCCGTGTTTTCCCATGTGAGGTGCTCCTCACCTAAAACACCATCTAGTCCTATATCATGTCAACATACCACATGTAATGGTCACCTCAGAGATGAGTGGATTTTCTGCATGGTTTGTCCCCAATGCAGCCTCCTGTAACCGCTCGTATCCCTGCTGAGTGAATGTTTCACAGACCTCATCATAGGGAGTTGACGGAGGACAAAATAGAGCTTGTGCTACAACACCAACTACTTTGAAAGCAAGGGCAAACCAGAGGTGAAGCGCATTTGTAAGCAATATGGGTAAATAGTATAAACAAAGCACTAAGTGCAAGTGCAAGGATTGAGCTTCTTGTTTTAACATGCATGTTACTACCTAGAAAAGAATACTGGAGACGGTGAAGGGTGGAGTGATTAAGCACCTCCATCCAATGTGTAATCACCTGAGGAAACATGCAAAACCCTCAGCAGAGTATGCAGGGTCCCTGTATTTTAATTTATTTTTTGTTGTGTGTTCACGAACCACGCAAAAATGACACGCTGCCTGTAATGATCATCTGCTACACCAAAACTCAGTATGCCAAAGTTTGCCAAACTATTTGTGAAGTTTTTGCACAACTTACAGATTTTTGCTCAAATTCAACACTCCACACGATGCTTTCCACACTGCCTCACTCAGGACAATGCTGAGCGAGGCAGTGTGAGGTCAGACACACACAGAAAAGGTTAGTTTTACCATCTTTTTCCTTGTTCTTATTCCCTTTTTGTTTTCTACCGCTATGCTTCTTTGATTTTTAATTAAAAAAAACCCTTCGACTTATTTATCCTGATATGCATTATGTTGGGAATACGCACTCATATTTTACAAAATTTGGATACCTGTGAGTATGTGTTTCAAATATCAGTCAAATGCTTTCATTTAATACTTGTACTAGTTGGTTGGACTTTTGTCTGGTATGATTTTGCAACTTAAACTAAAAAATGTGTACACTTTGGCAAGTGAACTACTAATTAACCATAAATAATCTATGCAAATACTTACCTACAGAAAACAGAAATGTAGTTATTACAGCTATATTACATTGTATAACATGGATCATTTGGGTAAAGGGCCCATTTTTTGTTATCTTTACACACCCATACATGGCTGATAAAAATCCTGCACGTAGTATTTGAATCAAGCATGTATGCACATTGTCTCACACAGCACAATCTTGTATACACAAATGTAACTTTCTCCCTCTCTCGAAAAGATTTAGTTTCTTTAAGAAAGCTGGAGCAATTTGATGATATTTAATTGTTATATATGAGATATACATGGGAATCTATGCAAAGCAGAACTTTAGCTCTTCTGCACCACAATAAGACAGTTTATGCGGGTTTCATCTTTACATCATTTTGTGCTGATTTCTATATAAAGCAATTAACTGCTATTATATAACTACTCAAATAGCAGCATTTAGAGTTGTATGTAAAATAAAGTGCAATGGTGGTCGCAACTATACATGCAAAATTTCATTATACATAATATTTAAGTAATTTTTGAGATGCAGTAGTCACGACTGTTACCTCACAAGAGGAAGGTTTGGACTCCGCCTGCTGGCTGTGTCCTTGCTGTATGGAGTTTGCATGTGTGGATTCAGCTTTCCTGCCACAGTCCAAAGAAATGCATTTCAGGTTAACTGGTGATTCTGAATTGGCCAAAGCAGTGAATGTATGTGTGAATGATTGTCTGTCTCTTGTGACTTGTCCAGGGAGTAGCCCACCTGTTGCCTCATGACAGCTGGGATAGGCACCATCTAAATAAAATAAAAAACAGAGGATACACTTAGTGATTGTTTAACAATAACTTAGCCAGTACACCCTTACTGCTTCCATGGTAATTAACAGAGCAAGTAGCAGCCAGGTACTGCTAATCAAATGCTAATCAGCAAGTGTGAGCGCCTCAATGAAAGCAAAAGTTCTGGCAGTTTGCGGGTTTGGAGCATTCAGGTTTGTTGTAATAATGCCAAGACAACACAAAAGCTACATCACAAAGACTGAAAAGTATGCTTATTTCTTAAGGTTACCAACAGAAAGCCTCTTCTTTCTAAAATGAACATTGTTTGCACAGTTTGCAATTTGAGAAGTTATATCCAAACAAACCAGAAGACCTCTGGAATAATGTCCTTCGGACGGTGAGAAGTAGAGGTGTTTGGCTGTAATACACAGTGTCACATTTAGTGCAACCTAAACACACCACAAGCACCACATTTCAGATGTCAAGCACAGTGAGGAATGCTGATTTGGGCTTGTTTTGCAGCCACAAGACCTGGACACCTTGCATTTATTCAGTTGACCATAAACTCCTCTGTATACCAAATGTGAACCCATCTGTGTGATAGCTAGAGCTTGGCACAAACTGCAATAGGACAGTGATCCCAAGCAAAGCAGCAAGACTACAACAGAATGACTGAAAAATGTAAAGAATTAAGGTGTTGCAGTGGTCCAGTCAAAGTTCAGATCACAACCCGATTGAAATGCTTTCTCGGGACCTTAAAAGTGCTCTGCATAAACTAATGCCTGCAAACCTCAAAAAAGTGTAGCAGCATTATACCACAAGGTATAACAGATTGATACAGTCAATCAGAAAAAGCAATTAAACAATTCAAAGTTATTGCTGCTAAAAGTGGTTCTACAAGCTACTGAATCATGGGGGGCGCTTCACTTGTTTTTCACAAGAATGCATAGTCATGTCGAAACTTTGCGTTTCACATGACTCATCCATGACCAACATAAAATCACCAGTGACTCCAATATGTATGACTTTGGAATATGGGAGTAAACCACAGCACCTGGTGGAAACCTACTCAGGTCCAGAGAAAACATGCAAACTCTGCAAACTTAAAGAGGTTTTGAACCAGGAACCCACATGCTGTGAGTAGACAGTGCTAACCAATGCACCATTGTGCCACCCATACACATTTATGTCTTTGGTGATGACGTTCAATGATACCAACAAGTGACATTACTATTGGTAAATAAAGGTGAACTTTATTGTGTTTATAACATATGTAGTTGTTTTGTAACTAGATTACTGCAGTCCGGTTACACTGGCTTCTCATCTCTGAGAATAAGAAAAAAGGGGGTTTTATTGCCTGAATGACTAGTGGCCTCAAATGGGATGTAATGACAAACATTCAAGCTTATTTCTCAATTGTGAAACATATACTCAGAATCCAGGCCTAATAGCCTAAAAGACTGGACTTGGCCACAGCCACTAATTTGTAGTATAGTGGCCATTAGTGAGAGACAGCAGCCAGCTGCGGTGAACTGCTGCTTATCTGGAGGTAATGAGAAGTAACATGGGTGTAATGCGGTTCCATGTGCACATATTTGTCTCCACATCCAGAATGTCTCTTGACTCTCCCCCTCTCTCCATTCTCCCTCTGTCAAATAAATCCTCTGTGGCTGTTTTTGAAAAATCCATCCACCTTTTTTTTCTGCCAAACATTCTTTCTCCCTCTCTCTTTCTCCTATTCCTCATTAAAATGCTGAAAAAAAAAGAAAGCATGTTCGGTGTGAGCTAAGAGGCCCCCTCGCTCAGTTGTGGGAAGCGAACGCTTTATGTAGGGAGGTCTCACCCAGGGAGAGAAGACACCCACATTCAACGCACACATAGATCAGAGACCAACGGTGTTTTTTTTTTTTGTGTTTTCGGGTGATGCTCAAGGTGGCAGATGAACAGAGGAGCAGCGGGACTCCTGATGGGACGCTTGTGATAGAGGGGAGAAGGAGAGAGGAATAGCCCAAGGAGACACGGTGCTTGTCTGGCCTGTTTCCCGGCCTCCCGTGTTGGAGCATGAAAAGGAGCAGGTCGTTTACACCCCAGTGAAAAAGCCACCATAGCCACAGCAACACCTGGATGTTATTTAGGCTAATGGACTTGGGGCTTACTCAATAGTAATCAAGTGGAAGGGGGTGGCGGCACAGGCTTCTGGCTTCGTTTCATGAGTCACCTTTCTCCAGAAAAAACTTTTCGCAGCTATTTTCTCTCCTACCTGCGCTCCCTCCCCGTGTGTCCTTATCACTCCTCACCCTCTCACCTCATGTGTTTATTTTATTTTGCACAGAGCTGTGTTATGACAAGGCCTTCACTCCCCGGATGTATGCAGTCAGTGCTTGTGTCATGCCCTTATGAGGTATGAGGGCCCTCACAGCTCTACCAGCCCCACCCGGCCTGCCCTTCCCAGGCAGAGAGAGCGGAAAGGAGGGGCTGGAGGAGGTTGGAGGGGGTGACTCCTGCTCATACCCTGTCCCGTTCTGCCTGGTGTTGATGGAAACTTAACACACAACCACACAATTGCTAGATTCAACTGACAAAAGCCATTTTTATAGCTTTTGTTGTCCTCACGGACAGTTGAAAATGCTTATGTGGGACTTCCTGGGTCAGTCTGTTTACCTGTCTGGCTGCCTGTTTACCTGTCTCTTACCTCATTCATCCAGGCTTCAGAAGGTTTGAGGATTGCTTACCATCCATCACAGAATCCCACAAGCCTTTAGCTGAAGTCATGTAAAGCTCAATACAACCATGAAATAGTTTATCACATAGAGACTCATTTATCCTCTGCTGGCTCTTTACATTCAAACCACCAGAGGGTCATTTTTTTGTGCACTCCTCTGCTATGGAGTGTTTTCTATTAGTGAGTTTTATTCAGTGAAAACTTTGTGTCTCTTTTTATCCTTTCTTTGTTCACTATGAAATCCGCGTCATTTGTCATACCATGTAAGAATCTCAGGACACAAAGAGCAGATGCAAAGGGGATTTCCTTGCACACAGCATAGTCTGAGTGAATTTAAATGGAAGTTTTGAGGTGAAATAATCCCCCGGGACTGTGCTGAAAACATCTTTAGTTTTTCAGGTTTTCTTTCAGTTTTTCAGAGAGTTAACCGTTTGATCTCGAAAACAAAGATGCCACCCAAGACATGCCGTCTGGCATTGACTCTGCAAAGAGGAAATAACACGGGGCTGCACATGAAAAATAAACCCAGTACGATAAAACTTGTCAAATGTGTTTCCATCTGTCTCATCTTTTCTCTCTTTTTCTAACAGTTCGAACGTGAAAAAGCCCTAAGCAAAATGTTACATTTCAACATTTTTCCATTCTTTAATTTTCACCACAAAGCCTGACATGTTTTAAGAGGTGCAATCTAATATTGCCTGAACTCCAGGACCTACCACAAAGATCTCTGGGTAAATGGGAGGGAAGGAAGTGCACAGACAGGAGGACGGGTGTGGATGGAAAAGTGCGCAGTAACTTGGCTGCAGCACACCCTTAAGTAACAACACATGGCAGTGGAGGAATTCCACATTCATGGACACTCTACATGAGCGCGGACGCGACGGGCTGACCAGGCTGCTTGCAGCAAGTGGCTGCCGGGTCCCGAATGGGAAGCCGATAAGGCTCTGCCGTACCTAATTCCTTTCCATGTTCTCATCCTTGGTAGGCATCACAATGGGCATGATTCATGGGGGTAATTCCGCCTGCTACTGACTTGGCTCCTGTCTGCATTTGGGAAGAATGTGACCTCACAATATATCTCTTTCAGGCCCATCCCTGTCTGAATTCGACCAGCCTCTCCTTGAAGCCCTCTTCTGTTAGAGACTGCAGAGTGAGGACAAGGGAATGCAGCAGAAAGGCGAGGAAGAGAGGCTAAACTAAGGGGGAAAAAATTTTGCAAACATACTCCTCCTTCCCCACCTTCTCTCTTCCGACATCACTCTCCTTCCCAGTGTAATACCTAAATGATGTGCAGCGAGGAGGGTAATTTAAAAGTATGAAAATGAAAGTCAGCCACTGTGACAACCACAGAGACAAGCCCTGATTGCACAGGGGAAGTTGTAGGTGTGATGCCTGTTTCGTGTTTCCATATATAAACCCGCAGAAACGACCACACGTTTAGCCCGGGTAATGATCAGAAGTAGAGCGTGTGATGCAACAGTGTTTTGTAACATGAGCCCTCTAGTGCTTAAGCAAACTGCAATCATCGTGGGTAATTATTTAGCTGTATTAGGTCATTTGAAGCTCAGTTAATTCCTGGTTACATTCCATCTGTCACAGACACAAAGGCTCTTGTCTTTATCTGCAGTCAGTGCTGAAATATAAATTACACTGCAGAGTGGCTCGGGCAAAAGTAAGCTTACAATGGAAGGAACATAAAAGTGTAGAATCACAGTCGTTGCCAACAGCAAGTTAAAAAACAAACATGTGGTGTGCAAATGCCTTAAAAAAAATCATAAGGATTTAAGAGTATCCTTTAATGTTCCAGCCGAGCGGGTTGTGCATTTCCAACAGGATTAATTGAGCATCCAGCAAACGAGGCACAAGTTTGTCTCCTGACTGACTCAGACAAAAAAAAACACTGAAAAAAGCGTGAGCAAGAACATCTTTTAACAAGCAAATTTATCCTCTAAAGTACAATATATGGAATGTGGGAGGCATAATTTTAGTCACCAATTTCTCTGTCTGGTTGTAGCCTGCAGAAATATCAGTTATTCTACCTTTTCTTTAAAAAAAAAGTTGAATAATGCCTCAGCGGTCCTATAAATCTCCCTTTTCTTCATACAACTTACCTCTACCCTGTTTAACTCTGCTTCAGGGGAAAATGACTTTACAGACCTGCACTGACATCAAACGGCTGTACGGTACAATCTGGCACAAGTAACGGCACGCACACACTGTCGCACGTGTAAAAAGGGCGTTGACACCTACATACACGTTCATAAGCAGAGGTGGTTTTGTCATGTCACCCTCCTTAACATCTTGCTACAGGCTGCCTCATAGGAGGAGAAAATATGGTGTGATGTCACTTCTGGCATGGCCCCGGTGTCTGAAAGCTTTTTATGCGCCGCCCCAGTGAATGAGAGGCAGACATTACTCAGAATAAGAGTGGAGACTATCTGTTCTCCACAGTTAAAGCTGTTATTTGTTAGCGTGGACCTCTGCCAGAGTCGGGCCACTGTCTGTTGACTGCTGATCAACACAATGCAGATCAGATCACCAAGACTCCATAAAACATCTTTAGCATTTAACTCTGCCATACATTCAAACGTCTTCCTTGTCGCTCTCATTGGCAGGGCCGTGCTCGCTCCACCAGCACCACTGGCACTCTCAAAGCAGCCTGGCGGCACCCCCTTAAAGCCACCAAGGGGGTTAGTCATAATAGAGTTTCATCTGGCCATCAATCTTCATTCTCTCTCCCTGTGAGCAGCACAGGACCGCGTCTTGTGTTGCAGTTAAAAGCCTTGGAACCGCTGTTCCAGCCCTGCGATAAATTGATTGCTCTATACGGCCTGTGGCGAATGTTAGGAGATCCTGATCCATACTTGCAGTTTGTCACTGTGCATTAGGAACAGGCGAGGGGATTCCCAAAGCCTGGCTCATAAGGCAAGCACCTTTCAAATAGAATTTAGCAAAAAACAGTCAAGTGGAAATGTAAATTGCACACTCATTTAAAACGTTTGGGATTTTTGCATTTATGTTTGAGAGGAAAAACAAAAGCCAGAGGCATTTCAAGCAAACAACGTGACAGCAGTTAAAAGAAATAGACTGCTGAAGGACCAGTGAAATAATAGATTTTGGGCAATTCATCAAACGCACGCACTCCCTGCTTTTCATCACTGTGAGCCACAAAGGGAAACTCTCACCCAATTCTACTCCTTTTTCATGTTACTTCCAACTTTTTCCCCCTCAATTATGTTTTTTTTTTTTTTTAATATTCACAAAAATGCACTAAAGTCATTACCCATTACAACTGTCGCAATTATGATTCTTATGCACATAGGACTCTTTTTTTGTGCTGACATGCACTTTTTCCTTGCTCAAACATTTCACTTTAAATCAGCATTACGTTATCATGCAAAATAGTGCAGCGGCCTTCAACTTTAGACCAGATATCCTTGTTGCATCTCATAGATCCTCAGCATCCCATCCCAATTGCCAGCATTACTGAAGGGCATGCTTACTTCCACTCATGAGAAAGTGAAGAGAAGCACAGAGTTGACATTCGGCTAAATCCATTCACTGTTTCTATTTCTGTGCAACGTCTAGACATAAAAACATTTTGCTAGGAACCAAAAGCCACAGCTGGGTTATGCAAAGCTGGACTAGACTCGGATCCTTCAAAAACACTGCACTACATGTTAAATTAAAGCAAGTGTCTGTTATTGATTTTCCTGTCAAGCACCTTGCTGGGTGTATATTTTAACTCCCCAGATAAAATGTAGTTGATGAAGTCATGTGTTTACCTCCTATAATGTCTTTGTACTAGGGAAAAAGATTGTCTGCCGTCATAAAATGTTTATATTAGTGTCTTTTATTGGATGTTCCTTGTATACATAATTGTTCGCAGCATCATAAAAAACATGGCCAACAAAGTGCAAATTACAGGGTTTGTGGGGGTACTGACCACCTATTTTCCACACTCCAAGTCACAGCATCTGTATACAAAGTAAATGTGTTGAGCCATCAACACACACCCAAAAGGGTGACCGCACATGATGTCATTCCAAGGCTAATGAACATTTGGAGCTGAGGGCCAAGCTGTGCATTCAATTAAAAATGAGGTTCTTCTTATTATTTGAATATAAAGCTGTTGTGTTTTTGGCACAATTAACAGAGTGCACGAACACGAAGAATCAAAATTAAGCGAAACAGAGCACAAAATTCCATTTCATGGAAAAAAAAATGTGTTTAATACTTGCCTATTTTTACTAATCTCGTTTGCACCTGCTCAAACCAGCTATTACCATAAAAGGAAAGCTGATTTCTAGTACAAAAAGCTAATGTCTCAGTCACAATGAAATAATTTGGGTTATTTTTAAAGAAGCCTGTGTGATTCATCAATGTGATGATGCATCACTTCCCTTTTGGGACTTCCTCAGCTTCCTACATCTGCTGAGTGAATCTCAAATGTCAGCATTGTCAACTCTGTGCTTCCCCATGTTTGTGTTCATGTGTAGCACAGTGGGTGCCTGATATATTTCAGGAGAGAAGGACTGTCATTGGACACGTCAGCACCTCAGTATGCTGCAAAAGGAGCGCTTGCGTGATTGACAAACAGCATCTGAAATAATCCTCCCCTGGAGTTTTTGCTGGAATTCAGGGGAGTGTGTCGTCACAGAATGCTGGAAATCAATCGAATAACAGGACTCATACTTTATGGAGAGACTTGCAAGGTGTCCCGAGGTGAGAAAAACAGCAGGACTTTAAACAGCTAGCTGTATCGGTTGCGTCAAGTGCAACATTATGAATGCTTTTGCAAATATAAGTCGTCGAGTGTGGAATATAAAGGATGCTTTCTCCCATGGAAAACATAGAATATAGCCATAGCTATCATGATGTCACTCACTGGATTGTGAAGTCCTGATCTGAATATGTTTTTGCTCATAAATGTCGTAACAGCTTATAAAATACTCATACGTGTTTATATGCTTACATGTTCCCAGAAAAAGTATTTCACAATTAGGGCTATGATTCAGCAGCTCCAACATTAAGACACTTAACACCAGGTCTTTGAACTTAATTAAGCAGGCAGATGTTCAATAGATATTATTTACCATGGCCCCTGTTATAATGTAGGCCTGACCCGGGAATTTTATGGTGCTGTACAACCTGGGCATTAAAGGCTACTGCTATATTTTTAAACTGTATGTACATACATGTGTGCGAGAGAATGCTGTTTTACTGTAAATGTGTTTTACAGACATTTATGAGAAATGTGAAGTTGCCTGCACTGAAAAAAAGAGATGGACATATATTTTGGACATGGCATGGACTTCTAAGTATTTATTTGACTGAAGTCCGAGGTAAGACCACGTGCTTAGTTTGTGGAGAGCAGATTGCTGTTTAGAAGGATTACAGTATGAATCGCCATTAGGCATAAAAGATGCAGGGAAATACAAGAACTTGACTGATGCAGAGCTGGAACGGATATCTGAACCTTTGCTAGAAAAGCTCCAAAGCTTGTAAAGCTTTTTTTTTTTTTTTCATGAAGCTTCACGCATCCATGGATCAATCAAGAACAGCTTTATGAATTCCCAAAGAATGCCACCCTGATATATTTCCTTAAAAAAAGAAAAAGAAAATGGGCCACTTTCCTAACGAATCATAACAAGACTGATCAATGACACTGCAAATAATCTGACAATAAATTTGAACTTTTTTCCTCCTCGGCTCTGGATTACCGCGTTGATGTTCGCGTCTCGGGCCAGTAGCTAATTTTTGAACGTGAGATAACAAAAGAATTTGAGATTATTGAGGAGCTGGCAGCAATGAAAGGGACTAAGATAGGAAATGATTTGTTTGTGAATGTAAGTGCATACTTTGAGGCAGAAATAGGACTAAACTGGCAGGTGTTACAACTGATGGCTGTCTAAATCTGGCAGGGAAAAATATCTGACTTTTGAAGTGGTTGCAGTACAAAATGACTGAAATGATCCCAGAACTGAAACTGGTATTTTTGTATTGTATTATGCACCAGGTGGTCCTGTGTAAGCCAGTGCTAAATAGGGATGGTGGCAGAGGTTGCTTCCTGTTAAAAGGGAATTGTTAGGGTTTCTAATATTGTAGGGTTTACCTTACAATATAAAGTACCTCGAGGCACAACTGTTGTTATGAATTGGTGCCATATAAATAAAAAGAAACTGAATCTAATTTAATTAAATCATAATCTACTCTTTGTAGTAGCTTTTTCATGTGGCCCACCACAGCAATCCCAGCTTGTCAATTCTGTGTGCTTTGGATTAATTGCTCGCCCTTGTCTGGGCAGACAATTAGTACAGAAATGCCTAACAAATCATTTTATTATGATGCCATAAAAATAAAGGCCAAAGGATAACAAAAAACATTTAACCACTTAACTAAAAGGTTGGGGACAAGCCAATATGAAACTGCCATTGCTAGCAGAAGCTTTCAGTTGAAAATATATTCCAAAATCCTAAAATAAAGAAATGTTTAAAAGGTCTGTCATTGTTTCTGTTCAAAGTCACAACTGAAAAATAAGCAAACAAATCATTTGCTGTATTTAACATTAAACAGATACTCTATTATAATGAATGTCTTTGCTCCAACAGAGAAAATTCTTTTTCCTCTAAAAAGGAAACATACTGATGCAAACAACCTGTTTCAGCACACCAGTAATGACTGAGAGTTTAGTCTTGATTAAAATAAGTCTAAATTGGTCCAGTCTCTGATACCACAAATGGGAACAAAATACACAAAGCGTAAGCAGGAAGAAAAAGCCTCCATTAGCCTTCGCTGCAGCCACTGATGATTGATATGATAGCAAGCCCATTCAAACTGCAAATTTTACACATGATTGAGGCTCTATTGGATGTAATGAAATGGCCTTCCTGAATATTGCACTTGAGTGACTGTGTTACCACCAGTACAATAGCTGCTATTATAGTTTTGGGTCTTCAACCCATTTTTCATTGTACCAGGTCCAGTGTGTTATTAGCGCAGAACTCAGAGTGAACCCGCGCGGCTTTGGTTTCTTGCTGTTACGGATGTGACCGTTCTCTCCACTGGGAGCAATTCATAGTGTTAATTGACCACCGCAATCACTCAGCAGATTTATGGAAAGTCTGAAGGGTCACAGGAGACTTCCAGGGGAGACTATCCAGGGAGCGGGGCTAGCCTCTGAGCTGCAACTGGGGGAATTTCTAGGCTTTCTAAGTACACTACATTCATAAACTCCCTGCCTTTCTTCAGTGACCCCAGAGGAAATTTACATTATATAGAAGAACTGTATTTAAACAGGCCATAAAAGAAATGAAATAATCTTGTGGGTGTCCTTGTGTGGGAATGTTGCATTATAGCAACACTTTAATAATGGCGCAGCAGCAGTTATGATGAAGAAATCTGAAAAACAAACACAAAATCTATTATCTTCAAATACAGACATGACCCAGTTTGTTTCTATTTTTCATCCGCTCATCCAGATGTGCATAATTCACTGGGGGGGAGGAGCTGTAACACTGACAGACTGGGTGTGGGCATTGGGGCCCATCTGGCCGACTATAATCAGCTATAAAAAAAAAAAAAAAACGGTGCTACAGACAAATGAAGGATACAAGGCGCATGTAGAAAACCAAGGTTTCAAGCTACAGTAGCCAACATCCTCTTGAATCTGGATTCAAGATCCAATGTGCAATGTTGACATGTGGCAGTGAAAGGATGGGCCCTGGTTTTGAGTACTGAAACAATAAAAATGGTTTTGTTCATTGTTTATTCTCCAGTGCAGTGTGTCAGTATGTCAGCGTATTAGTTTGAACAAATGCATCTGGACACTCTTAATACTGTTTAATCCCCTCTGTCAGCCGGCCAGGGTTGTCCTCGTGCAAACACACCATCTCCAGTGTGTCTCTTGTCTTCAAACAGAGAAAGTAAGCATCCAATAACATATTCCTCGTGTTCCACAGCTGAACTTCACACTCGTGGAATAGTTGTTTTTGTTCATATTAAGGTAAGAGTGAACCTTCCGTTTCATTTTAATGCACTCGTCTTTCGTTTCTTGACTCAGGGCTTGTGTAGAGTGTTCAGAAGGAGCGCTTCTCCTTCTAATAGGCTACTAATGCTGGCTTAATTTTGAATTTACTGGGTTGTTTTTGTGGACTGAATGGTTAGGAAATTGCTCCTACAGTTTAACATGGAGCAGTTAAGATTAATTGCCTTAGGCATGCCAATAATTTTACAGTTATTATGTGATAAGCTCTATCACTTCTTCTGATGAAATGTGTTACAGCTTTTTTTAGTGAGAGTTGCCCAGCCATGATGATTTACAAGAGCTAGAAGTCTGTGTTTTGCTGTGTGGAGTCTAAACGCCATGCTCGCTTGCAGAAAAAGGCAGTACTAATGGGTTTGTGTTACATTACTAAATCAACTCGAGCTGTGAAGCGGCTCCCAGCAAACCTTTATGATCCATTAACCACCAGGGACGGTTTTGCCAGGGCCTCGGTGCCAGCTGGCAGAAACTGACGGGCCCATATCATAAGCAACCCCTGCCAGCGATAGCTTTACTGAGGTTTGCAGAACTCCCCCCACCGTTCTCTCGAGCTGATTACATACATGTTGTTTTCTCATTAGCCAAGGCTCCACGTGGTCCTGTCTCATGGAAATGTTTGATGGAACGAAGGTAAATGCGCTGTGTACAATGTGTTAGACTTGATGTCTGCAGACAGCTCGGGAAGAGAGACAAGTCTGTGGAGTGGTTTGAGTTTGGGTGGAGACAGCAGCATTTACTGTAGAACTGCAGACAAATATGCATGGACCCCACCCTAGGCTAGTGATCAACTCCTCTGTCATCAGTGTCTTTATCATGCAGACAGAGATTGATATCCAAGGATCAGATTCCCTGGGATTCCTCCTGCAAAAGAAAGTCCCATTTTTCAAACATTTGGAAACATGAAAGATTTCTCTAGCACCGCTCGACTGTTTTATTGTGTTACCCGTGAAAGCTGGCAGCGCTCTGCAATATCTACACACAAATAAACGGCTCGTTTTCCAAGTTGCTTTTTGACATTTATCAGTGCACGGCTCCTTTCTGAATATCCTTAATGAAATCTTTATGACTTTTTTTTTTTTTTATGAAGTTATGAGGCTGTTACAGTTAAATGCTGAAATCTTTTGAATTTGCAAAGCCTTTTCTCCCGAGTACACTTGTATCTTAGGGGTTTGTGGATGACTAATCGTCTAATGTTTCATGGCTCATGTTTTTAATGGGTAAGTAAAGGCAAGAACAAAAGAGAGCAGAACTATGCAAAAAAATAAAATAAATAAACACGACTAAAGGATGACAAATGCGTGGGATTTTCTTTACATTGTAAAAGGTAATCATATGGATTGCATGTAATCCCACTGCATGTAATATCTCTATTTTTTTCAAAATTGTACTCTTTGCTCGGAAGTGAATGTGATCTACCTACACGCCCATGGTTTCCAAACTGCATTTGTTTTATGACTCTTCAGTCAGATGGATGCAGGGGAATTCCAGGAAACAGAACTTTTATCAGAGTTTTAAAACATTAGCAAGCCAGAGCGAAGGCTGTTAAACTAACATGCATTCATTGAGTAGACACTGTTATCTAGGTCACAGGTAAATGAGATAGGCAAATCAGAGATCCCCTCCTCCTTTAGAATGAGGCACTTTCACTGGGTTGGATACCGAGCAAGGAGAGGTGGAGCAGAGGGTCATGGTGGGCATGAGCAATAGAGACTAACAACAATACTTCAAAGCCTCTTTGTATTTTGGTTTGTATTTGATCCATTGTCTCTGATGCTCTTTAGGGACCACCGCTAACAAGGCATCGTCTTACTCGGGTTGACAGAGTTTTGTATAGCTAAGATTCCCTGAGAGATTAGGTTCAGGTGAACCTCGGGGTTAGAACAGAGTGGGCAGAACAGGGAGTTCATCATTGTTGTAGGCTGTGTCTGCCAGAATAGAGGACAGTTTGATACCAATGTTTAAATGGCAGCTTCAGAGTTTTATACGCATTAGAAGTTGTAATTGATGAACACTTTTGAACACTTTTGTTCAAGTACGAAAAATGTGCAACGCGGAAAAAACCCCCCCAATAGATAAGCAAAATGACTGTTTCTTTATCTCGTAGGGATTGTAAATCCCTTTTAGAGGATTATCACAACGGCCCATTTTATTCCTCACCAGATTTTCCCTCCTCCATAATTGCCATTTGCGTCTATCTCTCTTTCTCCCTCTCTCTCTCTCTCAGTGGCAAAATTGATGGGTGGAATATCTTGAGAAATATGCGAATAAAAGCCAAAGAAGGAAACATCTCAGAGGCACACCACAATGAATGAGAATTTGAAGGATGCTAATTAAACAATGTCATGATTTATTGTCAGTAACAAAACATTTACTGTTTCAATCCCAAAGGCTTGGCTTCCTGGAAAATGTAGCATTTGGTCACAGCTCTGTTAACTTATTCGCTTCAGTTTGGGTTGCACTGAGGGTTTCGGGAAAAAAAAAACCCTCCTGACAGCCAGTATAATATGACCTAGATTATAGCCTCTGTGCCTGCTTTTGCCATTTTTACATCAATAACGTTTTATTACGCTGCATTTGGATTTATACAAACATTCAAGATAAGTGATTAATTAGCAACCACCGAACACCAAACGAGTTTAAACATGCAGCGAGTTTTAGCCATTACAAGCTGTCAGAGTTTTCTTATCTTGACAACAACTCTAAACTGTTTACTGCTTGTAAAACTGTTGTGTAGCCTCACACGTTTTAATTGAAAAGGCTTCCTAGAAAGCCTCCCTACATCGACATGTGCAGCTCTCCGGGTTCAGAGCGCAGGCTTTTGGCTGGCTCGTGAATGGACAGGACAGAGATGTTATCTGGCCTTAGGGAGGATGTTTGCGGAGTGGGAGTGGAAGGGCTGTGGGGCTTCAGTGTGCTAATGCAACTAAGAGCCAGGAAGGCAGAGTGTTGACTCTGCAGATTTCAGCCAGCTACTGATGGCTACGGGGCTAAATACTGACCCCATGGACTAATAAAGAAAATCACCTCGGGCACGAGCCGCAGGGGTCAGAGGTAATGGCGTGGCTGCGAAAAACAGAGGCCGCAGCTTTCGATGACGACTCTGCCTAATTGAAATGACAGTTGAAGACCAGTGGGGGTAACAGTGTTTATTTACGTCTTTGTTACGCGGTGAGCAAGCACAAAGATATGCCGGGCCTGGCCATCGATGACATCGCTCCTGTATGCTGTCTGGCTCCGGGATCTCTGCGCTAGTACAATAAGGACTTCCTGTCTGCCATCAGATTCCCCGGCATTCGACCCAGGCCCCGGAATGAGGCGAGGCGGAGCCGTGGATGTGGTTTTGTGAAAGAATATAAGTCCTAATCAGACTGACACCATGGACCTGTTCCATTCTTTTGACCTACCAGCTGACCCTCAATCTGATCTGCTGTCTATTTCAGAGCCACAGCGGTCTGCTATTTGCTAAAGCTGTATGGATTTTAGCTTCCTGTGCTCCAACAGCCTTAGGGAGACGTTGAGCCTGGCTGTCAAGACCCTGTTTCACACTGCTGATGTCAGCATTTCTCTTAAAGCTCTACCGCAAGTCTGGTGACAAACTAGTTGCTGTATAGCTAGAAATGTGTTCTGCTTGTCATAGAAAAAAAGGTTGGAGGCAATAAGCGCATGTTCCCAGCAGCAATATTGCTGAAACAACAAACAGTGGAATATAAGAGGCCAGAGGCTTAATCCTTTATTCCATTCAGTAACAACAAGGGGACCTAGAGAGAAAAAGACAGAAAAGGAGCCGCAGAACAGCATACACTCGAAAATGTAAAGAATATAGCACGTAAAAAAAAAAAACCCTGATATTGCTATCTGAAGAAACAGAGGAAGGCAGCATTCATGGTCTCCTGTTTCACTGGGGTCAAGGTGAAAGAGCAACCTTCAGCAACCCGAGTACTAAAACAGCCTGCTGCTGTCTAGCATGACTAGACATTCAGCATTAATGGCCTCCTGAGAGGACCTTCAGCACAGGAGGAAAAGAACACAAATACTCCCCTCTCACACCCGAGGAGCTTATACGAGTGGCAGCGTAGAGCACTGACACCAAATTGATCCAAGTTTCCAGAGCATGCCAGGTGACTGAACAATGGACACGGTACATGTAGTGGAAACGACAAACGTATGCATCTTCATGATATCTGAGACAAATGATAGTTTTTTTCCCCCTCTAAACAGTTTTTTTTATAGCAGATAAACCACCACACATGTAATTTTCCAACATGTCATTTCCTGTGCAAGGATGACATAAATAACATTTTTGATAATAGGACGCTGCGAGTTCTGAAGAAAAAAAGCTGCCCTGTGTCATGTAAATTCTGATCGCCGCAACAAGATGAGTGCGCTTGTGGTCATTTGAAAAGCAGGAAGCAGGAAATGAGCAACTATTGTGCTGCCTCCTCTTTAATTCAGCCGAAGGTTCAGGTTTCTGTCGTCACTTCAGTCCGTGAAGACTAAAACGATCACAGCCCTGCTTCCTCAAATGTTGGCAAATGTGCGTGAACACGGGGTGCCTGCCATAGGTGATTTATACATACACAGTACATTTGATCTCATTGTGTTTCCAGGGTTTTGCTAAAGTCATTAATTCTAATATTGTGCTCTCAAAGGCGGCCTTTGTGGCGCTTTTGTAGCTTTTTTGTTAGACTGACATAGAAAAAAAAGTGTTCAAGTGCCCTTCCCTTTGCTTCCTTAACATCTTGGACAAAGATTTTGTGCAGTCTTTTGTTTGTTTTCCAGTGTTCAGTGGGCTTCTCCTCAGCCTGAGATATATCCAGCTAAATATGCACCCACATGCACACACGCAATAAAAAAACAAGTTAAAAACATGACGAACTGACTACAAGTCCTGAAGGGAAATGTGCCAGAGAAGGGAAAATAACATATCAGATGTAACAGCACATGCTTTATTGATTCTTTGTAGCATAGGACATGCTGTACTAATCAGACAGGTTGGCACAGTAAAGTGGATAAACAAGCTCAAAAGTCTTCCATGACAGGCTGCATTTATTTTTAGATTTGCTCTGAGCAAAACATACATATAGAAAAATCCGCCTATAGTTCAATTTTGACCTTAAACTCAAATTACTGTTCTCTTGTACTGATGTGAACCACACCCTCCCAGACACCTATGCAAGATGAACCAGAGCAGAGACTTGCAAGTAATGGAGCTTTTTCCATTAACTGGAACTATCTATGGACATACGGCAAAAAAAATGAAAACATGTAGACAATAACAATTATAATAATACACAATAAGTATTAAACTGAAAACTGGCTGCTGTTTATATTTCAGCCACTGTTTATTAGGTTTCACCCCTTGTTAAGACAAACCAAAGACAGATATACTTCTGCAGTATACAGTACGACTACACACAGTATAACAGTGTGGTTTATACACACTTGTAACGCACTTTACGGCCTTTCACATAACTTGTCTGTTAGAGCTCTCTGAATCTTTCTTTACTCTTTGTTAGTCTTTAAAAGTTGCAGGATTTCTCTCTGGTCCCATTTGTTTTATTCACGGCTATTTCCAAAAAGTAAACACATTCCCGTCTCATTCATCCATGACATGAATTTAATTAGAAGTTTCGCCTGTAGCTCTCTCAGAGGGGTCAGTGCCTTTCGAAAAAAAAAGAGAAAAAGATCTGATTTATGTGTCCTTAAAAGGAGGCAATTTATCTGTGTGAAAAAAAACTTGATCAGCATTCAAATATCTTTCTTAATCTGCTCTGATAGCTTAAGTCAGCAGACAAATTCAGACTTGCCTTCAAGCCTTTTTGTTCAGAACTTTCTCCCATGAACTGTATAAACTATAAATTTGTCAACTCAGTCAAAACCAATAACAAATCCTTGCAACTGGCTAACTAGAATTTATATTATTTTCGATGACTCATAGCATTAAGAAGGATAACTTTTCTCACTCGACCACATGCTGACAATTTGTCCCCCCTCCGAAAAAAAAAAAATCAGGCTAACAAAACGCAAACAGACAAAGCCAATCTTTTATAGAAAACGCACACGGTGTCTGAAAGGGTTATTTAAAATTATTCTGAAGCTTTGGACCTCTGTCATATCTATAATGCCATTGACCTGTTGGCAAGCTTCACCTCCTAGTGCTAACACTTCAATGAAAACCTCATGAGGCCACGGTAAATTTGTTGCAAAGAAAAGACGTCCACGAACAGCGCTGATCGGGCTGAGGCCCGTGACTATTGTTGCCATCTGCTCACCATTTCCTCCTGCAAAGAAGATAATTGAATCTGAAATCACTTTTCTCTCTTGGTTTAAGAGCGAGGGTCGTGTCTGTGACCAAAGTCTCCACCACAATAGTTCGGGCTCTTGTTTGTATTCTTTATGAAGCTATTTCACCCCGTGGTCGTCTCTTGCAACATCTGCCCCTCGCCCTCCAGATAAATATGGACCATCTAATCACCTGCCACACTTAATTAAAACCCCCATCAGTGGCTTTACGAGAGCCATCGAAGGGCACAGTGCCCGAAGGGGGTCGTGCAGATAAGACTTCAGCGTGTGCTTTGCAAGGTCTTTGCACAATAGAGGATGCTAAAAAATCTTTAAGCTGGTTTGGTGAAAATAGGTCAACGCTGGCAGCTGTGGGTAACATGTCCCTCGCCTGGCCTGTGGTCCAGCACGCCCCTCGTCGTCTTTAACACCCTTTGTGCCACCATCTCGGCACTAATCTGTCTTTTCACTGAGTGTTAAAATTAATTTGCAGTGATTTCTATGAGGGCAGAGACGTCGTTAGGAAACCTCAAAGGGAGAACAAATGGACAAGTTGCCAATAGTGGGCCTTTGTCCTCGGCCTGCCCCTTTCTAAATACCCATGACAGCAGCTTTGAAATGCCTGCCTGATGAGGCTCAGATGCTCTGGCTGGGGACATCACAGTGACCGTACTTGTCCGGCTGTGAAAAACATCTCATGACAGAGACAAAGTCAGCACAGCATACAATGAAAAGGACCAGATTCCAGAACTGCCAGTCAGAGTCCAGACTGCACTGCCCCGGTGATGTATCTCGATCTGAACTTACAGATAAAGCTTAATTTTATTTCTTGCTTTATTTCCTCCGTGCTATCTCGACAGCGTAGCTCCCGCCTGACCACATCAGTGAAAAGAGATAACTGTATTGCTTCAGATAGCTTGGCTTCAACACTAAATGGTGTTCCCATGGGAAAATCAGACACACAACTGTTTAGCTGAGCTTTCCAGTAGTGCTCATAATGCCATTAATTGTGTGCAGGGAGAGTTGGAGAAAGAGGTTGGCCGCAGAGAGCTCCAGAGGAAGCCACATCGTGTAAAGCAGGTTTGTGTGAGACCGCTGCAATCTGCTGAGTTACAACCCCGATTCTCCTGCTCACGTCTTCTATCATTTATCCTTTTTTTTTGCCTTTCTTATCTTTCCCTATTTAATCTTTCTCTGTTTATATCTCTCATCCACCCCTACTCCTGACACATAAACGCTCTCTCACTGTTTTACCCCACGAGGGAAGATTAATGACACAAACATTTTTGCAGTTTACAGCCGTGTGAGCCAAGTTTTCTCCTTCAGCCTTATCTTCGCCCTATAAAAATGGATAAACCTATAAATGCACAGGGGAGACACGGCAGGATTAAAGTGAGAAATCGAGAGCAAATGAGTAAAAGTGTGAGGAGGGCAGTTGTGAGTGGGTGTGGTGGGAGAGTTCCTCTCATCAAATTAAACTTCAATCACCGTCAAAGACACTCTCAGATTCCAGACAGCCAATCAGCCAATCTAAGACAAATGATTTTGTTAAGCTTTCCTGCCACACTGGGCGTGGGAACGGCGCAGATTCTCATAAAAAAAAAAGGAGCCTGTAAATTATTTCCCTCCTGCTTCAAAGACCTGAACAACTGAAAAGAAAAAGATATGTGTTTACATGTGGTGTTTCTCTGTTGTTGTCTTGGGTCTGTCAGTCTCAGCTGAGTGGATGGGAGTGCAAACAATATCGGGGATCTACAACCGTCTGCTCACGTGCAACTGACTGAGACACGGGACACAAAAGGATGTCATCTTTCATTCTCGTGGATAAATAAAGCTCTTCAAGCATCATTTAAACCGGGGGGTATGCATTACGCTTTATTTGAGGCAGCATTTTGATCAAAGCTGCTCGGAGGAAGTTTTTTCTCTTCCCCCTCTCCACCCACCCCCACATGCCACCCTCCCAGCCTCACACATCCCGCAATCCACTCCCCCCACCCCGCCAAACCACGTCTGCCTTGCTGTTGCTAATCACTGGTGGTCTCCTGACTGCCAACGGTAATTGATTAGAGAGAGGAGCGCTGGTTGGCGAGGAGGGGGGAATGGAGGGGAAAGTTCAGCCCAGAAGTTCTCAAGGTCACTGCCCTTTTCTTCCCCCGTCTGAACTTCTTTTCTCATGCTATTAGGTATCAGCCACAGGGGAAACTGCAAATATTTGGCTCACTCTGTATGACTTACAAGAGGTTTGGTGGTGGCGAGCACAAACAGGATGGTTTACGTAAGCAAAATGGATGCATCTGCTGAAGAGAAACACGATGGCGAAAAGGCTCAGAGTTTGCAATGTGTTGATTTAGGAACTCAACATCCTTGAATGAATAGGATTATTTTTGTAGACCTCCCCCAACATCGATGGTTCCCGAATGCCGCCACATTGTTTGGCCTCTGTGTGGCCACTCAGCATCCTTCACAATATAAAGACAGCTCAGTGGATGTTATTCTGATGAAATAACTCACTCCGTTCATCCTGATTTTACAGGAAGATGTGACATTCCTCGCCCCTGGAAAGTGACTCACACTTCCGTCTTGTTTAGTAAATGCAAATATGGACCGGTTGAACCGTTCTCCTTTTCTGTGAAAAAGAGTCACGAAAAATACTCTTTCACTTTCCTTTTTTTGTGCGTGTGAGTGCTCTGTATGACCAAACAGGGTCATGTTCACAGTATGGACACAGAGCCTATGTGTATGGAAACATGACTGTCACAGGAAATGTTCAACATGTTTCACAGAAACGCAGCCGAGCAAGAGGTGAGGGTGTTTTAGAGAGGCGCCCTCCCAGTGCTGCGGGCTAGTGTTGATGTTGGCTTCACGGTTGTCTCGGGGATGCCCAGAGTTTACCACTCTTTGGTTGCGAGGCCAGTAAAAAAACACTCAGAGCATGCTCAGATGCTCACAGACCTATGTCTGGACATGTAGGCTAACTCACAGAGAGCGATGAGGACTAAGTGATGTAACTTTATGAATGTAAGGAAAATGTCAAACAAACCCAAGAGGCAAAGTTAAAGACAAATAATTAGAGTAGCTCGGAATTTATATCATCACTCAGGGAGTGCAGACTGTTGGGTTTCCATATTTGTCTCAGTCATCTCTCCCACTTTTTTGCCCCAGGCTGTAGCAGCTGTAAAGCATTCATCTTTGTCTGCTCTGTCACTTACACTGTCTCTCAGCATTCATCATAAGGAACTCATTTTTCATAAATCTGCCAGTAAGGTCGCAGATTTTCAGCTAATTTCAAACACAACCCATATAAAGGAGACGGAACATTAATCCTACATATATCTTTTCATTCCCCTACTGCTTAGGTATATTCAAACAACATGTAAAAGGGATTATGACAAAACTTGATATTCTTGCAAATACCAGATCAAGATATCATGAAAGCCAGCCGTACTAGGCTGCGAATGAAAAGCACTTGTGTGGTTTAACTTTATCCAGACTTGTGAATGCCAGTGGAGGTCCTTTTTAAGAAGTGGTCGGCTCTGTTTTCTGTCCTGTCAGCGTTGTGCATCTGCTCTCCACTGCCCCCCTTTGTTGGGCTTGAAGTATTGATAGTGATTATGTCAGAGACCCTATTTTCTAGTTCCCCTCATAAAAGCACTGCATATTTCTGATGATGCACACCAACTTGTGCCATTTTATATTAATTTTAGATTATTTTCTCATTATTTTCTTTCTTATTTTCTCTTATTTTCTAAAGCGCTATACAAATACAGACCATTTATCATCCGCAGCTAAAAGCAAAAGTCAGGCTGCTTATTTTAGATTACCTTTCTTCCAGTAGAAACTATCATGCGGGTCTTTGAGTGATGCAATATAAAAGCACCAGAAAGCAACAAAGAGTCTTCACCTTGGCGCTAAGCCAATCAATAGTTAACTGGCTTCACACTGAAATCATTTCAAACTTCTGTTATTTATGTTAAAAAATAATAATTTCTGGAATATTACCAAAAGCAAAAATCCAGTTTTATTGGAGCTTTACTGGGTTGAACTTGTTATTTGAATATGGTCGATACAATTAATTTTATCACAGATAAAAAAAAAGAATATTAAACTGGGATTTCATTAATTGTAGGTGAATAAACACCTTGAAACTTGAAAGGTGAGACGCAAACAGAAACAGCGTCAAAGAAACAAACAGTAGTGGCTTCCTTTCGCTCCAGGAAAGGTGAGAGGTGGGTACTCAGGGAGGAGTAATTATTCCCATCACTCTACTGTCACTGTATGGGCGTGAGAAAAAAAGCACGCATACGCTTTTCATACAAGCCTTCGATGTGGGTGGTGTGGTAAAATGGTTTTAAGCTGATGCTGGATGATTTATCAAGTAGCAGAGAACAAGACTGGGCCTGTGGAATGAAGGAAATGTCATCCGATGCCATACGGGTCGTATGAGCCAAGCATCCGCAAGCCCATATTCTCACCTGTGTCCAAACACGCTGACTGATGACCTCCAGAGAAACTGAACACTGCCTCATATTAATATAACAATCTGCACTAGACACACACACAAATCTATATATATATATATATATATATATATATATATATATATATATATATATATATATATATATATATACATGCATATATGTGCACATACATAAATAAATGTGTTTTTACAACATATTTAAAGATACTAAAGATACTAAAAAAAAAGTTATCATCTCATCACCTTGGGTCATGGCCAATGTGGATATTACTTTGATATGTTTCACTAACACCCCTATATACTGCTCTAAACATGACAAAACTGCCCCAAGATCCGATCTGATGTATCAGGTATCAAGATCACGGTGCCAGGCACCACTGGAGGTTACGAGGCTGTGACGAGCACCGCTGTAATACCGAGGTCCTCTGAAACAAGAGTGTATCTGAACTGCTTATCATATCAAAGCATGCTGATTAAGGCAAGCATTCATTTCAAGTGTTCACCTAAGCTGAGGAGCATGAATTGGTGGCTAAGCAACATATGTTGCAGCCGGGTGTTTGTGCTGAGTGCAGGCACTATGGCTTTTATCACACAGCAGCATTTTATACCAAAGGACGGGACGGTTTCTTGTCTTATTTCAGTCCACAGAAGCTGAGCTGGTTATTGTGAAATAAGTGTGCTTATTAGTATAATCAGCAGCCAGTCACAGGCATGGCAAAAGCAAATGCAGTAAAACAACGAGCTCGGAGGTGCCCGTGGAGAAAGAGCCCTCAATGTTTTTCGGGCAGGCTGTTCTGTTGCTCGTGTTTGCGTGGTGAAAAGGATCCTCTGAGGAAGCAGGAGAAAAAGATTAATGGGGCCCCTCTGCATGCACACTCGGATCAACGGGGATCAGGTGAGAAGGAGACTATCCAGATTACAGTGGAGGATCTGGGAATAGTTAACACTAACTTCAGCCTGTTTGATGAGGACTCTCTGACCCCGAGGAACAGCATGTCTCGCTCAGCAAGCTCTGTGTATGCCTGCTCAAGAGCTCTGAAAAAGAAAAGGCTGAAGCCTCTGTCTTCACTCTCTGTACAGCCCCAGGCTGAAGCAGCAGTCACTTCTAGCAATGGAGAAGATGATGAGCAAGAGGATGAAGTGTTGTCTGGAAGCAAGTTGGATCCTGAAAACTTTTTGACACCACCTGTCATCAATCTGATTCCACCTACGCCCTCTGACTTTGCAGAGATTGATAAATTCTTTGAAATGAATTCAGAGGAAAGTGTGACACACAGAACTGGCATTGATGGAAGCGTTGCTGCTTGTGACCAGGACGAGGATAAAACAAAGAGTGTGGAGACTGAGCAGCCAAAAAAAGTATGTGTACTGGCTGAGAGTTCGGCCAATAGTGAAGTCGAACCTGAGAGGGGCCTTAGGGATGAGCTTGGAGAACAAAGAGAGGCTGTGCCAATTAAAAATAAAGAGAAAACTAAGGGTGAGCTCTTCCGAAGCACCTTCCAGGTGGCTCCTCTCCCTGAGCTTCAGGAGAAAAGTGAGTCTAACAGTTTTATTTAAATGTACACTACAGTTAGTCCTTTTCTGCCAGGAGCTAGTTGGATGAAAAGATAAATATCAAAGGATTTTTTTTTTTTTTTTTGGTTTTCAGTGGTGAGGTACCACAGCCCAGCCTGGCCAAAACACTGAGACCACCTAGCTTAGCTTTGAATAGTGTCCCTTCAAAAACTCCAAAGCAGTCCTGTTTCCATGTTGCATACTCCAAACTCCAAAGTCAAAATATCTCGTGTTTTTGCATTAAACTCTGTCCAGGTAAGACTTTCAATGCACTGCAGACTGATGTCATGAAACACATTTGATGCATCACAGAAGGAAAGGCACAGATGCAAATAATAAATGTCAGAGTTGCATCAGCTGCCTCATGCTCTGCATCCGCTCCATCCTGCAACGTAACGAGCTGACATGGCTAAATAGAGCACAGCTAACTATAAAGTTGGCAATGAGGCAAAAGAGAAAGAAAGAACAAAAGAAAAGTATGTGTTTCCTTTATCGTGTTTTATTTCAAGCAGATTTAAGTTGTTGTTTCCTTCTCTATCACAGGGAGCTTCAACACTGGAATAAATCTGTTACCATTTACTGAGCACAACTTGGGTGAGTTTTGATGACATGAACTTGCAAGTGGTTGTGTTTAAACCTTTTTTGTAAGCTGTAGAAAAAAAACTTAGGTGTGAGGTAAATGACACCAGATGATGATTCTCTTCATCCAACCATTAAAGCTCCTGTGCTGCCTCATGGTTTTGATCTTAGCTCCCTGTTCACATTAAAATTGCAGGCATTATTTGACACGGTTACAGTACCTCGAAAGCCTCCTTGGGGAGTTGCAGAAGTTCCCCTTTGTTGGAATCTCTTTTTGGCCATTGTGTGTGTATTCCCAGTGTGTAACTGGTCAGGCCGTTCCCAGGTTTTGGGTTCCTGTGACTCAGCATGCTCTCCTCCCTCTCTCAAAGAGATGACTCTCTTTTCAAACCAGAGCTGGACAATAACACTGGAAACGATAAGCATCGCTTTTGCCTATCCATTACATAAATGTGCTGAAAAGTTCTGAATCTCAAGCTTTGCTTTGTCACTGACCCTGTGTGTGTGTTTAAACAGTTGTCAAACTCTGTCACGCACAAACTTGGAGCGTTTAGTGTGTCTGCAGGTGTGGGTGCAAGGATGCAATGTGTTTGTCTGTGCCAACCAGTCAAGGGTAAGACATCTTATGTGTGTTTTGACGTGTCCCGATGGAGCCGACTCAGACTAGGGATGAAGTTCATCGTTCCATTGTTGGAGTTTTCACCCTTTTAAGGCAACATCAGGCCGGGTCCCTCAGCCTGCACCAAATTCCCTGTCCTTTGTTTTGGTTGGCATTATTTTTGGCTGTGCCAGGAGGAGGGGTACAGCTACCCTCCATTACCATTCTCAGACACATCTCCATCTTGTGCCCATTCTGCCATTCATGGTGAAAAGAAGTCATGGATTCAGACTGGAAGCGATTTTCTCAGCACTTCAAAGACACACTGTCATGTCTGAGGTCGGCTAGAGGATGGTGCTCCTACATGTCTTCGCATTAAGCCAAGATTCATCACGTTGTGTTTTGCACTGAGTGTTCTGAATCTGCTTTGCAGCAGACTAGACTTTTGATCCTTCCCAGAGTGACTCAAGAGCAGCCAGGTGATGAAGAGAGTGCCAGCTCGCTGCCCCCCTCTATGCACTCCACTGTCTCTCCAGCTCTCAGACAAGATTCCACTGCTGACACGCATAAACCAATTACGCTGTCTTATCTGATTCTGACTCCATCTGAACCCCAATCCATGTCAAACCAGCCTTTCAGAGACAGGCCCCTGAAGTGAAAAACACACGTTAAAGATTTTTGTGTTGTTGTAATCTATTTGAACAGACTACTGGTTTTGAGTTCTCAGAGGGGTCCTGACACTTTAGTCTCAAAACATATAGTTAAGTCAGAGTAGTCACAATCACATCACTGCCTTGTGCTGCCTGAAAAAGCCAGGCTTTGATGTCATATTCTCAGCCTCATTCATCTTGCTTGTTATGATAGCAGATAATAAACATATCTGCTCGCTGACCAAGTGACATTTGGAAAATAGAAGAATATGCGCTTTCTGTGGGAAAGAACGTGGGCTGTCAGAGAAACATGTCATCAACCAGACAGACTTTACTGTGTTGCCCAGCAACTCCATCTAGCTGCATCCAGTATCAGCACTGCAAATAAACCTGGTGACCTGGGCGCCAGAAAAAGGACACACTTGCTTAAAAGGAAGAAAAAGGACTTGATTGAATTGCTTCTTCCTCTTCTTTTTAACAAAAAAACACAGCTCTAATAATGAATTTTGCATTTATTGACTGACTTTTTCTTTGCAGATGACCTGACCAACAGAGACTCAAGTTTCTCAGATATTCTCAAGCGTGAACTTTGCCCGCTTCCTCACACCACCATGATGGCTACATTTGCTCACCAAAAGGTAAGGCTATCAACCAAAGGTTTTTTTTTCATGATTGCTTCATACTCTGTAGTCTATAGTCTCCATCTTTGCTTAACGAGACTCAGGTAATATACAGAGCATCTACTTTAAGATATCTGACCTTTGCTCAAGAGATGCTCTGTATGAAGTCAAAATTACAGACTGACTGTAAAGTGAATCTGTTTTTCCTTGACAGAGGCCGATAACTCGTTCGTGCAGTCTCGAGGACAGGCTGACTAGGAGTGCCACTTTCCACGGTTTAACTCAGACCACAGATCGACACCATGAAGAGGAGGGGTCACCAAGACAGCGACGAATAACTGTCGGTGATTCTGGTAATATAATATGGCCAAGCAAGCTTTGTTACTACATAATACTACTATTCCAACTAATTAGAAACACAACCTTACAAGAAGCTCATCTGTTTTTCTTTGTGTATTTTGCGCAGCATCCTATATGCCTCATTCTAAGGATCAGAATGGAAACTTTTCCGAGAAGGTACTGTAAATCATCAAAGCCGAGCCTTCAGGGTGGCATCAGCACACAGCCCAGAGCTGCTGCAATTATAGAATATACTCTGTTTATATTTCCCAGCTCCCTTGATCTGTCAAAGCAATGACTCAACAAATAGTCTCAGGATTTTAGTCTTTGTGTCCAGGATTTGCCAAGCAAGATTGCTTGTATCCTTAGCAATCTACGTGTTAGCCGAAACACAAGAAAGCACTTTTTTTTTTCAAGGCCAATCACTCATGTCCGGTATTTGCTATCTCCAGGCATTAACAGTCATTTAAGCAATTGTGCAACTTGTATCTTAAGCAGCCACATCTCACGCTGGAGCGCCATAAAAGTGCTGATGCTATGGATTATTTGCATGGTTTAATATGTTGTTTTTGCTGTGTCATGCAACATAATGGGGAAATCCCACAGACGAGGCAGACTTCATATATTTAATCATAGTTACTCTGTAAAGCTTTCCTTGAAGGGGACATTGTAGGTTTTTCTTCCAGGAATGTCATAAACAAAACAAAAAAAAGACAAAAAATCTGACTAAGGGAACAATTACACAAAAACCTGTGTTTAGGGTCCCCACTTAACTAAACATTTCATTGTCTTTGACAAAAAACATGTTTACAGTTAAACACACAAATATGTCTTTTTGGTGTAATATGTCCAAACCCTTATATCCAACGTAGTCATACTAATTTCCATTAAAGCTGTGATTCAGATGAATACACGTCTGGAATTTCATTGTTATGTCTTGATGTTTTACCACCTACTGACTTGTTGTTGGGGCTTTTTGGTTTTTTTTGCATCCAGATGTTTGAGTCACAATCGTCTTTGTGCGTCATTTTCTGCTCTCAGGATTTTCCAACTGCTACTACTGTTTGGACTGAAAAAAGACCCCCCCAAAATCCCCAAAACAGTACAGAACAACTACTCGAACAGTAATCAGATCACTTCAGGAAGTTAAAATAAAGTGATCTGATCTGTGCAAATAAAAAACAACAACAAGAACAACAACAAACAGATAAGATCGGTACGACTGCAATTCAGTAGAAGTGATAACTGCACGAACAAGATTACAAAAGAACGTAAAAGTATTGCAGAGTGTTACGTTTTGGCCTGAGCTGTGCCTGATGCATCATGGCTCCTCATGGCAAAGAACTGACTGAAGCGAAAACGAATGAGCCAAAACACAGCTGCAGCAGCAGTTAGATGATATCAGAGGAGTCATACTACCAATAACGCAGCCATCCTTGCAAAATTATTTCACACAGTAATGGCTGTTTATGTGAACTTGCAGCATAGCAAGAAGCCCATATGTGTGGGCAGCGCATGCTTTAGTCAGATAATATCAAAATAAAGCCGAAAGTTATGCTTTCAGTACACACCCAAGTACACACCCCAACAGTCAACATTTTTTGGGATAAACTATTTTTCCAAAGAAGAAGGTAAAATAATAAAACTCCTACAGCAAGGAGTTGCTAAAGAGAAGTGCGTGAAAATTATTACAAAATTTATGCAACTTGCTGGAAAGCAGATTTGTGCAAGACTTATTACATATTAAATCTCCCTGGTATAATACAAAAAATATGATTTCATTTTGGATAATTCACCATTCTAGTTTAAATACACAGAGATATACACATTTTTTAGTACACAGCTGTATGCCAAAACTCATAACCAATGGTTTATAGATGCTTGTGTGTATGGTGTAATGCTATACACTCAAAAAAGATGAATGTCCAAAATGCTGACTTTAAGTAATTTGATTACACTTAAATTTCCCATGGAATTTGTTACATAGGTACAGTGTAAATCATTAAATGTAATGGAATCAAGCATGGTTTTTTTTCTTAATATTTAACCATTTGAATAAATAAACCTTTGCTTTGATATACTTCAGTTGCACTTTACTTAAAATTACTGCTTCCTGTTTATGAGGGCAAAGAGTCATTTTTTTGAGTGTATATACTTGTGTGGTGTGTTTTCACACAACACTTGCTCCACACCTTTGTATAATCTGGTACAAGTTAGCAGCTGTCTAGCCTCTCCTTCTCCCCAGGATGTAGAGAGGCAAGTGGCCAAATCTTTCAGGGATCTGAACACTGAAGAGGTGTGCCAGTGGTTTACCAGTATTGGACTACAAAAGTGTATCCCTTTCATCAAAGGTAAAACACCATCTACTGACAATGCATATTGGTTTATTTTTAGTGTAGATGGAATAAACTGTAATTAATGAATGCTATTAAATTGAGATGGAAAAATAGATGAGGATATAAGAGTATTAAACGTCTTAAAACTGAAACATGTCAGTGTCTAATGCATAAAAAGAGAAACGTCTTCAAGAAAGTCCTGTCGATTAAATCAAACAGCCTACTATCCATAGTATCTGCACTCTAAAATATGATGCATGTGTTTTGATTGCATTTTGAATATTACATGTCTTAACAATACTTGATTTTCAGGTCTTGATTGTTGCCGTTTACAGTTTATTGATGGCTGTTAAAATCAGCTGATACATGAATAAATGCTTGTTGCAGAGGCAAATCTGTGTGGTGCAGACATGGCATCTGTAGATGTGAACACTCTGGACACCCTCCACATTAGCACAGTGGAGGACAGGGAGAAGTTACTGTCGGCCATTTATAATGAGCTTCACCCTCCCAGCACGGTGACTCAGAGAATCGACTCATTGCTCGGTATAGTTACTATGTCAAACTATGTCAAATAATAATTCATGCAATGAACAATGTAACAATGTAATTTATTGATGTTTTCCTTTTTAAACAGAATCATTGGGGCCTGGTGATGTGGAGACATTCACTGCAACGCTGGTGTCAATGACTAAGTCCAAGTCTTCTCCTCATGTGAGCTGTTTGAATACAAATCGGCGTTCCTTCAAGCTGAGGTGAAGCCACTCATGTAATGTGAATTCCAGAAATTTAAAAAAAGCAGCAAAACAAACACAAAAACAATCCATCATTTTAACCTGGTAATCTAATTCTGCTACAGAAACAACAGCCTAAACAACGCAGTGCAGAGGAGTGCTCAACTAATAGAGATTACTATCAACGGTGAGTACTAAAGCTCAGTTTGCTAAGATCTTCAGTGTCTGCACTCTTTGCAATGAATGGATGTGAATGTTAAATATTCAATTATGTTTCCATAGGCAACAGACACTGAGGATGAAACAGGAGTCATCTTTACCTGTGATTTACTTTTGTGTTTCAGCGTCAGAGCGAATAGTTCATCTCAGAACCCCGAAGGAAACAACAGTGGGAAAGATTATGGACTCGTGCATCAAAATGCTGGGAATGACAGAAGACAAGAGTCTCTTCACACTAAAAGACAAGCAAGGTTCACTGAGCGTTATTCAAAAACACTAAGCCATACTGTTTACGCAGTAAACATGTTAAATATATGATTTAATTTGAAGGTTCGCCGGAGGAGCTCTCACCAGATCAACAGATTGGGACTCTACTTCCATCATCATCATCATCTGCAGCAGCAGCAGCGAGCAGTCAACTGGAACTGCACTTGGTTAAAAGGGTAGATTAAAAACAATCATAATAAACAGTCCAGCATAAAACTCAAAAACACCAAAACAAAGCTTTCTGTATGATTTTTTTTTAAATTGTAGGACAAACCGACTGCTTCTGCATCCCAAGACAGTCCAGAGGAGAACAGCCCAGATGAAAATCATAACATTAACAATGACATCCGAGGCAAACAGCTGGCTAAAGAAGAGCGGATCAGGGAATTAAACCAACAAGTGGCCTCACTACAAAATGTCATCCGTCAGGTCCATATCTCTGTTTAAAAAATGTGCAACACTAAAATTATTGTACTAAATTAATATTAAACATCATGATCTGGTTGATCTTTACGTCCCCAAAAGGTCCAAGAGCTCCATCATGGCCTGGTAGCTTTTTGCTCAGAGTTGAAGAGCATGGATGGAGACACGAATGTCGATGCACTCGGCTCTACTGAGCTGAAGCAGAGACTGGAGCTGGTTAACAGAAGACTGCAAGACAAGAGGCAGAACCTGCAGACCCTCAGAGACAACATTACCGACTTCACAGCTGACAAGCAGAAGTAGGAGGACCATCACCTTTAATTAGCAACTTATTTAACGACACAAATACTTAAAAAAAAGAAGAAGCTTTTTTCACCTTCCAGAGACAAAGTACAATTTAGAAATACAAGCACCTGTTGTAGTAGTTAACGATCTGTTGAGACTGTAGTAAATGACATTTACCTGAACCACATTTGTTTCTGTGTATGTGAGCTTGAACTTCCACGAAATGTGGTTCCTTTGCTTTTCAGGCAGTTGGAGGTTCATCTCTTGGAAAAGATGAAACTGAATTGCCACGTGTTTAAGGAGGAAATCTGCATCGTGCATCTCAATCGACAGGCGGCTCAGCTCCACAGTGCTTTGCAAGAAAGCCACGTTAAGGTACTGCTGATAAAACGAACCTTTCATCGATTTATTTTTAGTGCTGCTGTAGAGTTTAACTGGCACAGCGAAGGCCTGCAGGACTTTAATCAACAGCATGTGAACTGCAGCTACACCAATATGTGGGAAAGCTCTATGGTCTGAGTCAGAGAATGTTTTGACTGCTAAAAATAAACAATGAGAAGCTGATGTTTGCACCAAAACAACTCTAAATATTGAGAAAGGCATGCGTGGTATGGGATAATAAAATGCTACTGGAGAAAAAAAGGTCAAATTTGGAGCTTTCGGAATTTCATGCCATTGCGCATGCTGTCCCTAACCATATCAGAGCAACTCGTGTTCCTGACCTTTGCCCTAAAAATCGAAGCCAGACTTAGAGGATAAATTTACCTGCAGAACAAGTGACGTTCACACATTTGATCCGACTGGTGACTGAATTAGACAACACTGGGAGGGGTGGTCTTGGCCTCTTGAAGTGGAAGGCCAATATCTGAGACTCTTAACTTTGGTCCTCTGAGTGACACACAGTGTCTGCTCTGTTTCATTAAGCTGCGCACTTATCCCCGCTGTGAGAATGAGTACACAATGCAGAGTGAAATCCATTGTACGAACATGCACTTTTTTTTTCCCTGAGAAATGATGTTTAGCGCTGACATTCGAGAGCCTGTGACCATACCAACAATGGAATGCGTGTGACAAAAGCCACTTGGAGAGAGCAGTGGCGAAACGGGCCAGCGTGTGTAAAAGTATCTCCATCTATCCCCCGAGGTGCCCACTTTTTTTTTAATGTGGCCCTTTTATCCTGCTGGAGAAGCCCTAACGAGGTGCCATGAAAGGACACGCGCGGCTTCGGCTTTGAAAGGTGCCCCGTGTCACGTTGCCACCCCAAGGCAACGCTTTTTTAGGTGGTGAGTTTGTGGGAAAAGCAGCAGTGCTAATGTTTATCATATGACCTAATCAGAGTTAACACACAGGTCAGAGCTGAGGAGCAGCCTGGGAACTGATAGAGCTGCTGTTCAAATAAGGAACAGACCGCCTTGTGTTTGGTCTTGTAGACTGCCCCACATTACAGACAATAAGGAAATATTTCATCATCGGCAGTCTAATCTCCTGGATCTATTGCAACTGGAGAGCATCAATAAAGCAGCCGAAGGGGAAGGCGAAAGAGAAACAGAGGCGCGGAGTGAAGGGAGGAGGGGAACGACAACAAATGGAGGAAATGACTTTAAATAAGCAGTTTAGCTTGGACGACTCAAAAACTTCAGACAGATTATTAAAGTAGGGAAGTTGGGAGAATTACGTTTCACCCAGGCTTGAGTCGCGCTTTGAGCGTGGGTCATGTTTTGAGAAGAATCTCCCACCTTTTATTTCTATTTTTTTGCAGTGACATGCATGAGTTTAGGAAACGGATAGCGTGTTTCCGCTTTTTATGTAGACAAAGTCATCGTACAAGCCGCGGTTTATCAGTGTGGTCACAGTGTCTCCCAATTCTCTATCCCTCATTTTCTTTCCCATAAGACCTCTGCTCTGTGCACAGCCAGGGCATCTGCATTCACAGTGACAGGACTGAATGTAGATCTACTAACACCCATCATTTCAAATGAAATGTAATCCCTTCCACTTAGCGTCTATGTTATTTAGCCTGTCAGAGAATCTTTTCTCACTCTGTTTGAAACAAAACTCTTTCACAGATGATGTTTTAAACGGTCGCATTCGTGCAATATTCTGCAATATTTCTTGTCGCCGAGCAGACGTGTGAGTGATTCCCACCTGAATGACCTTTGTGATCTTTCTGTTTGTGTTTTAATTGCCTGCTTTTGGTCTGCTCATGTGTCTGGTGGGGGAGGAGATGCGCTCCATGTCTGGCTCAGGTAGGCTGGGATTTGATCAGCTTTTGTGGGTAAACAAGAAGAATATGAAGAGAAAATTCCTCGGGTTCTTGGCGTGCGTCCAAAACGGAGCAAGCCGAGAGGGAAAACGCTGGGCATTAGAGTCTGTTCCTCGAGGGGCTTCGGCTGCGTTTCCGTGGATATATCCTGTCTGGCCCACTTGTCTGAAGAAAAGAGAAGCCTTAGCTTTGACCCCTGACCCCGAAAAAGCGGCATCCTTTGCTCCGAGGCATTCACACGCCATGCAGGGGGGGAGGGGAGTATGCCAAGAGGCTGGATAAGTGAACATTGGAATTCAGCGGTCGGACTCACAAGTTATTTCGGATCCCTGCAAGCTACTTGTGGTGCGATCGCTTCCCAAGCTAATCATTACATCTTGGTGGTCTCCTGGCTTTGACGCAGCCTGGGCCTTTATCTCCCGTAGATTTCCACGTATGATATCTGTAATATTTTTAGTTTGTTTTCTAAGAAGCAAAAATAATGAAGTTAAAAGTTTATCTTAAGAAAATGGTAACTGAGTTAGCTTCATGTTTCACTGGCACAGAAGCTGGTTTGGAAGTCAGTCCTTGTATAGCTGGCAACCTACACAGAGGAAGAAGAGGAAACCCGAACCCTATACTGAGAATGGTCTCTCATTATTTTGTAAAAATCTATGATGAAGCCGGAGGCCGTCTGTAAATGAGTATTACTGAGTGGTATTGATCTTCACTACCCAGGGTTTGTGTATCTATTTACTGTAAGTGAGACATGGGACGCAGCAGATTTTGCAATAAACTTGTATTACTCCACTGCAAATGCCTACAAATCTCAACCATCTGTCTCTAAGCTGTCTCTGATTGCTTGCTTTAAGGAAGACGCTCTTTTTCTGCTTTCAGGAAAAGGCTCGAAAGAAGACTTCACCCATTGGTAGCTTGAGCCAGCTGGTGTCACCGCAGCGTCCGGCCATGCTGCTGGTCGTACAGGAGAACCAGAACCCCGATGGCCGTTACGGCTTCTCCTGTCGCTATGGGGAAGGCAGCGGACTTGTGGTGGTCGAGGCGGACAACTCACAGCTCTGTGTGGATGACAGGTGACTCAAACAAAAACAAAAAACGTATTCATAAATGCACGCTAGTTAGTGAGAGCGGAGCTCAGCGTCTTACTCATTTCACCCATTCTTTCATTCACTCTGTCTCTGCGCGTGGTAGCGATGGCAACCCATCAGAAAACAAGCAACATAACGTAATACTTGGATGCAGAAGAGAGTGAGAGGGAACAGATAAAAGAACTTCATGCAATTAAGAAATTATAGAATTACAGCGAGTACGAACTGTGCTTAGAGACACTGCCCATCATTTAAAACAATACTGCAGGGGAAAAAGAAGTCTGTGTGACAGAATCACGGTAGCTGAAAAGAGTCTTTCAGGCTCGCTGTTTGTGTTCCTTCATCGCAGCATTCGCGCCAATGTTCTTTACACAGCTAATGAAAAAATACAAGGAGCTGCTCTAAGTTTAACCTGGGTGTCTATAAAGAAAAACTAATAGAGGGCTTTTAACGAGCTCTGTGTAAATGTGTAGCTTTTTCAATTTTAATGCTCTGTGATTTGTGAATTCTTCAAGAGCATTTTTTGTGTGTTACATAAGCCGAGGTCTTACATTTACCTGCAAAGATGTATTTTTTCTCCACACATAACTTGAAATAAAGATCTAACACGTTATCTTTGCATGTTTGTGTTTTGCTATCAGATTGGTGGAGGTGAACGGTGTGTCGGTGGTCAACTCAACACACGGAGAGCTGACTGACCTCCTGCGGCAGGGCCCCAGCATTCAAGTCGTGGTCCTTCGTCAGCCCCCGCCTGCCCTCCCCTCCCCTCCGTCCCTGCAGCACATGGTCAGCTGTGATCTGGAGCAAACATGCTGCCCAGGGGGAGACGTGGGCAGCACAGAAACCCGTCCTCAGCGCAGGGTGATAGCCATATGATGACACACAGCAGTATTAAAACTGTCCAGTAATGTGAGATGCCATGTCGTCTTTTGTCGTTTTTACTGTACTGATGACACTATTCATCATAAGTTGTTGACAGCTGCCTTTTAGTTCAGAATATCAAATAGCAATAGGCCTGTTTTTCACCATGTGTGCACCAGCTTGTTTTTGGTATTTATTAGCATGAAATGCATTTCAATGTATGCCTGGAGGAACAGCTATTAAAAAAAAAAGTAAGACAAGAAAAGAATACATTTCCCTGTTTTATATCATCTTTTGTTTTCAACTAAAATGAAGAAGCACAGAGTCTGACAGTTTCACTCCACTAGATATGTGATAAGCATTTCTTTTAACATCCACCAGAGTAGTTACTGAGGGTGTCACAATGTAAGACTGATTACTGTGCATGCTTCAACTTTTTAAAAACACATATAGAGCTGGAAATAGTCTTACAAAAGTGATCTAATTTACAGGCACATCCAAAAGCATCCTGCCTGCACAGGTTTGTCTCTAAGATCGTCTGGTCAGCGTTCGGAGCAAAATATTTCTTAAAAAGATGAGTCACACCCCCCCATCCCCTTTCTAACTTGTAATGTAATCCACTGTGCTGTTGGAATAAACCCTTGAGCCCGGAAATGCCTCATTTCTCAGCCTCGTTCTCCCTCGTAAAGTGGCAGTGGATCATGCAAGTCTGACAGAAAGACAGCAAAAACACTACCAAACCCTGACCCAGACCCCAAGGGTCCAAAGAGCCTGAGAGGAAGAGTGATGAGACCAGTTTGGCTTGTCAGTTGATGAGAAAGGTCACAGGTCAGTCACCGACACATTTGTGCCTTAATGGTTTTGCAATCAAAGCCAAATGAGCTCCATATAATCCAGATGATGAGAGAGATGGTATTTTCTCATTGCCAAACAGACCCGCAGCGAGGGAGGAGCGTGATACTGGCAAGCTGGAGATTTGAAATGCTTAGTCACAGGCATGGGAAATTGAAGTCAACCGCGCCACAACATGTTCATCTACCCACTGACACATATGAACCAAAATGACATACTCTGGGAAGGATAACAATACAATGAGAAGTTATCCAAAGCCACAAAACAATGCAATAGCAGGGTGTGGACACTTATAGCTTCATAGCAAGGCTGTGGGAGACTGAAAGAACTGAGAAAGGGGAGGAAGAGTGGGAGAGGAATTAAAAATCATGATCACGCTCGCTGTCAAAATAACCATGTAGCAGCAACTGAAGTCAGTCTAGCCTATTCTTCCATTCGGGGTAGAGAGACGAGGAGAGAAATTCATAGCTCAGTAAAGTTAAGCCACACAGAGACAGAAGGCAGAGGAGAGAATGTGTCATGGCTGCCTTCATGGAAATAAATTAACACTGGAGAAAATGAGGCAAAATCCTATAAACACTACTGCTGGAAAGAGAACATGGGATTCCCAGTGACCAACACACCCGAGAACACACACTCGCAGGCTTTGATACCCCGGCTATAAACTACTGCAGGCTGTCAATCTGACAAAAAAAAAAAAAAATTAGGAGAAATCCATCTGGGTGAGTAACTGAAGTGACAACATGAGACCTGCTAAAGTCTTCAAAGTCAAAAAGATGAGCTGCGGGAGCTTACATTCTACTGTACACTAGTCGGGAACATCTGCAGTGAGTTTGAAATGTATACTGGCCTCTTCCTATTCTGCTGAGGCGCCTCAGGTTGACCCAGGCTGTACCTGACACATAGTGGCACAGAGCAACTTACGCTGCATCTGGTTTGCCTTAGCAGCCTCGATAAAGCTACATCCAGCACATGCTGATAAGCTCAGAGAAGAGCCCGCTGTGGCTGGATTTCTCTCTTCCACCCAGTGAGCCCGAGCTTCTCAATCTCCGTTCCCTCCCACCTCCGTCAACTCTCTAACCACCTCATGACATTTAAGGGTGCCTGGCATCCGTTTGAAGTGGGAGAGGGGGCATTAGCTCTGGTTTCCTGCCCAAATCCCACACAACCCAATAAAATGCATGCAGGTCTGAAGCGAACCAAAGGAATTCCTTTTCACTGAAACGTTAAACAAACAAGTTTGGCATTTAGCCTCATATTACACTTTACAGTACAGAGCATTGTTTCCTAACGCAGAAACAACTCGGCCTCCTTGTTTTCTTTGTAATAATAATGCTCTTGTGTGTTGTGTTTGTATCCGCTCCAAAGACTCCAAATTACAGTTCACTGCAAATGTTAATTACAGTACACAATAATTGTTAATTCATGTAAAACAATTCATATTCGGGCGATTATGTAGCTTTGCGGTTAAGGATTATGTGACAATTCAGCTCTGCACCATCCCGTCTCTTATATTTCAGTAATCACTCAAGTGCAGTGGGAGCTAGGAAGGTCAGCCTCAAATCCCAGGGGCTTTTGATTTCATTTTGCTGAGGTGGAAATGGGACCTCTGCCTTTTCCTCCGGCAGATCTCACACTAAGTAGCTCCACTAGGCACTTGAGAAAGTCCCCGGTCTCCTGGTGACCACTATTTTATATTATTTGACCTTTGTCTCTGGTTTATTCTCCCCTGCGTTCATTACCACAAGGAGGATGTGAGGAAATACTGCCATCTACTGGGAATCCCACAAACATCAGTGATGCTCCCACAATTGTCTTGTTGGTGCGCATGAGAAAATGCCTCTTGGGCTTGATTATGAAGTGATTCTGATTAGATCCCATTATTCATACAGAACAGGCAATGTATAACAATTATCCTCCTCGTGTGGATGAATTCTCGAGGTTGGGAAAAACACATTTTGAACGGTAATCAGTAATGTAATCTTCTGATAGATTTATTTGAATAATGCAAAAAATAGATGCACGTCTTCCTTGTCCAGGTGCTGAGCTCAAAACAAATCGACTGCAACTTCTGCACAATGGCTCATAACGCTGATATTACACAGACTTTAATAACTTCAGTGGCCTCATGATTTTTGCATATCTAATATACATATAAAAAACAATTAAGTCAAACATTTATTATCATATTTCTGAATTTTGGCTAATTTCAGCTTCGTCTGAAAAACCCTGCATGCATCGCTTCTTAAAAATATAAATAAACCCCTGTTTACTCCATCAACAATTTCTCATTCATCAGAGAACTCAAACAATCAGCATTTGCAGTGAGATCACTGAATATATTGAAACCCTGCATTTATTCGTTTTCCCCTATGCCTGCAACACGAGCACGGCTGCTATGTAAATGAGAGCTCGCCTCAGCTTATTTACTATGCAACACAAGCATGATAAAGAACAACATGAGTAATTGATGGCTATACTTTGTGCTTAATGTTGGCTTAACTACCCCAAATGACCGTGTATAGGTTAGATATGACATAAGCTCCCGAGAGACATTTAACACTCACAGTGCAGCTTAATTAAAAGGGTAATGAAAAGGCCATTAGGATTAAGTCTAAGGTGTGCTTTGGATGAGATAAATATGTTGGGGAAATCGCTTTGTGTAGCTTTGCCAGCGGGCAGTGATTGAGAAAGGTCAGCATAAGGTGTTAAGTCATTTTCCCATCTATTCTCTGAAATATAGAGAGCATAATGGTCCGTGTCTCCGTCCAGTGAAAGGTTTAATTAAAACGAGATGAAGCTGGTGATAAGAAAAATCATTGTGGGATGAGTGGCAGGGATATTTTGAATTGTGTAGAAGAATTGTAGCACAGACTATAAAAGGGGGAAGGAAATCATATGAAAAAATGAGGTGGATAATGCATCAAAAGGGTTTTAAGCCTCTGATGGTTTCCTCTCTTCTTTTAGTCGCTGCTGTTGGGTTTACTTGTATAATAAAAAGAAATATCTTCCCACACTGAACAACAAATAGTTCATTTATAAACCTCCGGGCAATTTCTGGCAGTGGGAACCGTTCTGGCATTACTTCTATGCTGTGAGTAGGCTCATCGAGGAAGGAAAGGAGAGGCAGTGAAAGAACAAATCCACAAAAAACCAAACCAGGAATTGTCATGTGTTTGGCATAAATAATCCTACAATAAAGACAGAGTATCCAGTATTTAAACGATCGACACAGGGAAATGATGGGTGTCCATGTTATGACTTGTGATGTGCATAATTCAAGTAAGAGCTTGATTTCATGTACTGCATTGCAATTCACTTTGGTGTTGTAAAGATGATTACAAATCCTGTCTAGCCATGCAGCTCAGTCCCTCATGATCCTCCTCTTATTATACTCTAGGTGGCAGTAGAGGTCTCAAAATCTTCCCTGTTAGCTACAAGAAATGGAAAACACTCTGAAAGTCTCTCAGTGAAACCCAACACTTGCAAACAGGGATGTTTCACAAGCATCCACGTTTGAAAGAGTGCCAGGCAAATCCTTAGCTCGAGCTGATTATTTGCTCCTCGATGGTTTGGAAAGTAGGCCAAGGCACCACTGATTCGGATTTGCAATAAAGGTTTAACACAAGCCAGAATTAAAAAAAAACACATATCAAGCTGAAGAACCGACATTCTGATATACGAATATCAGGTTAAGGTTCTTCATCCTCAAGTAGCTGATTTTAGAGACATAGTCTTTAAATAGAGTTACTACATGCTGTTTGCATCCTAGTTTCAGAATAAATTCAACTGAACTCAAAAGGCTAAAAACAGTAGATGTGAACTTTCAACAGAAGATGTCTTTGGTGCCATACTTGTTGCTTTTAACACATTATATATGAAATATGACCCCAGCTAGTTCCTTCAAACTGACATCACACACTATCTTCACAAATGCACACTTAGACAGCGTGACGAAGCAAGCTGCATGAAACAGTGTGCTTGACTATATATTATTTAATGTGATTTTATGGGCTGCACACTGAGGCACAAACACACACACACACACGCACAAATAAAAGGGTTTACGTGGAGTGGTTGATGGCGAGTGAACAGGCCAGAAGAGATGGAAGAAGCACACCGGGGGGAATGATGAGAGGAAATGATGCGCATGATGAGTGCTGAATGGTTGGCCAGTGGGACAGACCCTGTCAGACTGTCTGCTAAAGGGGTGGAAGACACAGAGAGAGAGATGGCTGCAGAGAGGACAAGAAGGAGAGACAGAGAGAGCACAAAACAGCAGGAGCAAAATGATGATCAGTGTCAAAATTCTATTACTCTGTGACAACCAACCAAGGTTTCCCCTGTCTCGTTCACGAGCACAGTGACTGTGCTCCATCTCTGTCGCGCGGCTACAGCAGACCGCCGGGCTATTACTAACTCGGAGGTTTCGCAGATAGAAAAGCAGGCCAGTAGGATGTTTTATTTAACTCTTATTACATAAATTCTGCGTCGCAGTTCATATTCCTTTGCGCGGGTATTTCTGTAGCACAGAAATGTCTGCGGCTCCCGGTACTGTATTGAGCGTCATTTGCTGCTCTTGTCTTCAAGCTTTTCATCTGCAGAGCGGGCCCTCACACAGAAACAATGATGACCCAGTTCTGAGTTTGTCTCTGTCTTACAGCCAGTTCTCTTCTGTCCTAATCATAGTCCCTGAGCTCCAAGAGCTGCAGCGCTACCAAAACATGGGAGGGGAGGGGAGGGGAGGGGAGGGGAAGGGGGGCAAGGAGAGATAAAAAGAGAGGGAGCGGCAGAAAGAAAGTCAGCATAAGAAGGAGGGAAGAAAAACTTAATCTCAGAGGAGGAGGAAGAGAAAGGTTGACAAAATATAAGGCTGGATGGATAGATATGTTCACGTTTAGAAATAGAACGACAGAGAAGGTTAAACCACTGTACCTTCTCTGATTAGTTCCCTATGGAGAGCACATCTAAAGGCAGGATTGATGCCATGACAGGTTGGAGAAAAAGGCAAAAGGAGGCCTGATGCACCGTGCTCCTTCATCTGCACAGATGTCTCTGGAGATACAGGAAATCAGGTCATTCTGTTCCTCATCAGGTGTGACTATTCATTCGCTAGCAGGGTTGAGGAACCCTGTTGTGCTTATGTAATACATAACTTCTCAGCAATCCACCTGAATGTACAATAAGCGCATCCAGCTATGCGCTCAGATCATTTCTTTTCTTTAATAAGTTGATCTTTTGAAAAAGAAAACAAAGATGTTGGAGTGACATAAAAGCTGTAAGGCAGCTGTTTGTAATCAATGGATTTTCTTGGAATCAACAAGCCTGACAAACTGCAGCTTTTTTCACAGTGCCGTGTCCTGAAAATCTGCCTAAACGAGTTACATATACTGCAGTGATTTTTTCTGATGCTTTATTCAGGATGCATGTCTGAAGCACAACCTAACCTTCCTGTATAAGTGAGGAGACGCACATATTCAGTTCACAGTTTGGTTCAAAATGTGTCTGTAGTTGCTTTTGAAATTGGTTTTAGATTTTCATAAATGCTTTAACAGTTTGAGTTTTCACATATTTCCCCTCTTTACCGCCAAGATCGATTCGACTCCTATTTCTGTCTGTTCCGCTAATGAGAAGCAAGCTTGGTCGGGAAACAGCAGGGAAACAGGCAGCTCAGCTCTATCCAAAGGTTAAAAGCTAAAGCCCACTAATGTACAAGTTATGTCTCTTTTATTTAACTGTACAATGAACCTGTTGTGTGCTAGCTTTTGGCATGGCTCTGGGATAATCACTGCAGCTTGTAAAGAAATAGTCCACTTATCGCTCCACACTGTTTGGGTACAATTCATACTTTGAACTCTGCTCCACTTTTTTGCTGAGAATCTATTTTTCCCCTCATCGTATTTCTCAGAACCGAACTCTTAAGATGCTCGAGGCTGTTTAGGCGTCTAGCTTACATGTGGAGTTGCATGTTGCATCATGGAAGCATCATATGCAGAATCTGGGAGATGATCTCCAAGTACGAGGAAAGCGGCACTAATCTGACAGTAGCTTCGTGTTAATGTCACTCAGATCTACTGTCAGTGATGCAAATGGACGGAAGAGTAAACAGTGGACAAATTGTGCATCCAGCGTGAAACTCGCTCCCTCTCCCAGACACCCTTGTCACTGGGGTTAGTGCCAGATGGGGACTGTAGAGAGGGATTTGACCTTGCCTGTCTCCCTGTATCTGACACAGTACTCGGCGCAAGGATGATATTAGTTGACGATAAACATGTGGTTTATTGGGAAAAAAATATAGGCAATTCTATTAGAGAATACAAGGTGACCTCTTGCGTAGCATTTGAATGTAATGTGACCAGACAGGACGGCCAAAGTGGACCGTATGCTGTCTTTTTACATCCTTTGCGAGTGGGGGAGGGGAGGTGTGAATGAAATTGAGTGAGCGGTCAAGAGTGCCAAAGCTGGAGAGGCACAGAGTTAGCATGAAGCTGGCAACGGGTATTTTTTTTTGGGGGGGGGGGTCCCTTGCCTGGCAGTGTCTTTCTACTGGAGTAGATGGGCCACATCTCAATGACTCCTAAGCTGTCTGTATTATGCTAAGACATGTATCCTTGAGGGAGCATGGATTGGAGTTGAATGTCACACAAGGACGGAGATTTAGCAGTGCCAATAAAAGGATACCAGCTACAAGTCCTGGATGACGCACAGCCCTGCATTTACATAAATTTGTGTAAAGAGCCACGTTTACATCAGTTAATATTGCTTCAGCACACAATCGCCGCTAAAGTCTGCCTACTTTTTATAGCGCTGCAGTGAAAAGTTTAAAGTGGAAATTTAGAGCAATAAACATTGAATTGACACTATTTAGACGCATGGCTCAAAAGGCTAATAAATATAGACATCTGTGCTGTGTTTGTGCTGGTGCTATCTGGGAGTTTAACTGTGATATATATCTCTCTGACGTGAAGAGATGACTTACACCCTCAGCTCATTTCATTCTCCTTCCCAACCTTTACACAAGGTGACCTTGCGTGAAACATAATTTACAACTGAATGACATGTTTGCTGTTCAAACGGCTGCCAAACTGCATCAGCAGCGCTTGTGTTGTGACATGCCGCTTAGCCGATCTGTACAACTAAATTGTACAATTCAACGACGGAGCAATTGCATCCATATGCGAGCCATCTGCTTTGCTTTCGCTGATCCTTTCTTTCCACTATGAGACTGCAAACAGCTATGGCACGTATGGTGGATAAACAAAGCGCAGATGTCATTTCAGTGTGATCAACAACTTCCAGCTTATCTTCCGGTAAATTGGGAGCTAAACTGCTGCAAAAGCAGTGGTGAATGTGGACTGGGTGCTGAACCAGAAATGACTTCATGCTAGCTGGCTTGTGATTTGCCCTACTATATTTACTGCGTGTAGTGCAACTGTAACCAAGATGCAACCACTAACTGGATTCCCTTGACTTCCCTTGCGGTCTAAATCACTGACAGTATTGGGTGCACCTTGTCACCCCTCCTCCATGCTCCACCAGCCGGTGGCTGATGTTGTGAAATATTGATTTGCATGTCACCACACCTTGGCTTCGCTGTCAGGTTTATTTAGAAGAACCTTCTTTACTGGCCCTTCGATGCCAGTCTTGTGGCTTAAGCCAGAGCAGAGGTGCAAAAGGCGGGGTGAAAAGTCCCTCGGAGTGAAAGCCAAAATGCACACAAGAAGGCTAAAAAGCACAATGTCGTGCAGGGATTCTCATCATCTAGCAGTGCTCATAAGATCAATACTCTACTGGCTGCCATGGTGTTGGAAGCTTCACATAGGTACTGTATTTAGGGCACAAGCCTGCAGTTATTCATGCAAAGGAAGGAAGTTGCTTGGTGCATCAAATGAGGTTGTGCACTGTATTTCCCAATTAGTCATTTCAGCATGGATACACTTTTATGCTTCGTGTAAACAGCCCACAGCCTTGCCTAAACCTAGACATACACACACACATACACATTAGTTGATACACACAGGCACAAACTTACTGAGAGGAAGGAGTGCTAGCTTCAGAGTTGCTTCTGAGACAGGATGGCCTTTGCCAAAAACACAAGGTAAAAGGTTATTCACTTGTCACAGAGTCAGTATAACGTCCCCGGTTCAATGGTCTATAGACAGATTTCAGGCTGAACACTAATGTCACATAAGACCATGTGAGAGATAACAAGATGACCTTTTCATCTACAGTACGCAAATGACAAATTGATGTTAATGCCTTGACTCGAAAGCCTTTTAGTCTTCTTCTTAACTGCAAGGCTTTTTTTTTGGTTTCGCTTAAGAAGAGAGACACTGCTGCAACCCTGGGCTGGCAGAGAAACCCAGCAGAGAAAGTGTCACGCAGATCTTTTTTCTTTGGCTGATGGTTGATGCATTTGTTTACCACTTTTTTTTTTTCCCCTACAGTGAATTTTAGAAGCTGCTTCAGTCACAAGACGACAGCCCATCATGAAGCAAGAAACCAGTGGCCTTTATTTTCCCTGCCATGGTCCTTGACATCGTCTGAATGGCAGTGAAGAAGAAATCTACCGAGACAACAGAGGCAGGCAGACAGGGCGAGGGGAGAGGAGCGAAGAAGAGAGGCAGAAAAAAGAAGACAGACAGACATGATCTGGGGACAGAATAAAGGAGAAAGGCCGCATCACCGTCAATAAGAAAAAGACTCCAACAACCACCTTGTGTCAATGTCAAGTCTGTAAAAAACACACCGCATGAAAGCCAGAGAGAGGTGAGTCACAATATGCACTTGAACCATGAGAGGCCAATTCAAACACTACCACGCTGGGATGAATATTGCAGGGTGCATTGTGGGATAGCCTGATTATGGGGGAAGCAAAAGAGAGGAGGTGAGGGAATGAGTAACACAGGATTGGTCTCCATTATGCTCTCAGTGTGAAATCCAAACTCTTTATTGTTGTCATTAGCTCATCCTGTGTCCCACTTCTGAAGATTTGCATCATCCCCTCTAAACCCCGTTTATTTATTTATTTGCATGGAAAATATAGGTCATGCATTCATACAGGGCCATACATTTTTAATAGTTTTGCAGCTTTAATTCAAATGTCTGCAAGCTTCCCCGTGAGCCAATCTGCCACAGACGAACTGAGCCCAAACAACATCAACAATGCATGGAGGGGCTGCGTGTCTTTCCGAAAACCCGGGGTATTTAGAAACACCCCTGTTAACTTGTCTGTGGTGTGATTAATGAATGAATCCTCTTTTCATACTGTGTGCTGTGAAAGCGAAGAACGGACAGAAATCTCTGCTTAATGCTGAAACTAACCCAGCATTGTTGTTAATGAGCATTATTTAACACGGGACAACATCAGGCAAACAGCAATGAAAAAAGTAGATGTGAAATGTCTATGCTGTGATCATCCGAGTAACCCGATCAGTTACATACTTTTGTGAGACAGCCGCAAATAATTTCATCCTTGTTTATGTTGATCAGTCTGGCTCCATTTCTAGGAGGCATGAAGGAGCCCAGAGGCTGTATGTGGCCTTTTCCTCTCCCACAGCGTGCTCCATCATTTCCACTCTTATGTCCTTAAAAAGAAATAGAGAAAGGTCACTGTGTCTGTATCTTCAGCAGCAATCATCACTTCTGTCACTGTATGAGTCTAACATGTGTGCTCGCTCAAATTAGCATCCTTAACGTGATAGTTTAAAAAAAACAAAAAACAAAACAGTTTAGAGAAAATGTCCTCTTTCAGTGGGACTGCACTCTTACCAGTGGTTTGTTTACCTAGTGGTTTGGATGTTTCACCAGCACTCAAGTCCTACCGCCAAAGCAACGAGTCTCTGGTATATTGATGAAAAGAAAGACAAAGATTGATACTGTGGTTCCACTGATTCATTTTACGTCCATTAAATCTGATTAGACCGAGATCTGAAGCCCTCTGCTCGAGAACAAGGGAACGTCGGTGTCACTTTTAAACAGGGTTCCTTCTGGGTAGCAACAAAGCGGTAACTGTCTCTCGGATGATAACAGGAGATAAAATGACAGTGAGGGGAAGATGTTAAGGACTATTTGATTCTTCATTTATTACCTTTCTCACATCAGCAGTTTGCCAAGTGACACCGCATTTCAATTACCATCATTTTCCCGCTATGAAAGCCCGCTGCATTAAATGTGCCAAATTACTGACTTCTGTTTGTTGCTTTTGATCTCAATAGAGGCGCATCTGTTTGAAACCCGTTTAGTTCGGTGTCTGCTGCAATCACTAATGGCAACATTTACCTGCAAATAAAGCCACGATTGTATACGCGCTTTAAAGTGTAATCTGTTAAGTAATAGGGCTGCGCACATTAACAAGTCTGCATTTTTTGTGCAGGAAAGACAGAGCCGCTTCTTTTAGACAACCGTCATCCAGCTGCGGCAACAATGATACAAATGACGGTTGTTAGTTATGCTTGATAGAACAAAAGCAGACTGTTCCTCAGCTGAGCGGAGCGGTACTGTTATATCTTGAATGCATTAGATGGAGAGAAAAAAATCAATAAATGTCTGCATGTTCAGCCTAGCAGAGGAAAACATATTTTTTTATTTTACGCTCTGTCTAAAAATTAATTTGCCAAGAAAACAGAATTTAACCATGGCTAAGTTGAGGCATTTTTGCATTTGTGTGGCCAGGATGCCTACCCACCAGTCCAATGAGTGACGGCAAAGGAATGTACTCATTGCTTTCACAAAGCCCTGTCCTAATTAATTCTACATACCATCATTGTATCGTGCAATTAAGAATTTATCTAGCTTGTCTAGTACATATTTCTGAAAGAATAACAGTTTTTCTTAATGATTAAAGTCAGGAGGTCCTCCATGCAATGTCTTAAATAAACTTCATATGAATTAATTTTGTTTGACATGAAGAAATATATATAGTTTGAGTTAGTAACCACACTTGCATTCACATCAGCAATGAAATAAACCACCTGTAGACTAATCTAAGAAGACATAAAGATGTAACTGCTGCTTTTACAAATCAGTCTAATCAAAATCAGACTGCTGTGACCCTCTGTTCATATTGTACCACTGTTGCTTTACTGGAACACATACATAAAATATTGATTGGAGAAAATGACCATTTTTAAAAACTGTCTTCATTTTAGAATTAAATGCACAAGATAATAAAGTAGATGAGTACATGAGTGGGAATACTTTGTGAATTCACTGTAACAAGCTAACCTGCTATTCTAAAGTTCAGGTTATGGTAAGAATTAGTTCCTTTAACGCGCTGAAGAAAACAGGGAGTGTTTACAAAAGATGGACATAGTTGCTCTGACACTGGATGCTGCTTTCTGTACTTTCCTTTTATAGCTTTGATTTTGGCATTTTCTCTGTTGTGGTCTTGGTTTCAGTTCTTAAACCACACGCAGGAGCAAAGGGTGGACCAGGCTGAGAATACTGTCACTCACGAGGTAGCCATGTCCACAAGCACATTCTGTTTGCTGTCTATTTAACTCTAACTCTCTCTCTCTCTGTTAAACAGAGCCAGAGACCATAAAATCATCAGTTTTTCCCCCTTGGGTCTCAAACAAGTAAGGAGGAAGTTTGTTTTCTCATAGACTTCAGGGGTAGCTGTAGCTCAGGAGGTAGGGCACCAGTCAGAAGGCCTGTGGTCCGATCCTTGGCTCCTCCAGCCTACAAGCTCAGGCGCATCTTTGGGCTAGGATGTTAAACTCAGAGTTTTCCCTGATGCATCCACTGGATTATGAGCGCGAATGTGTGTGTGAATGTTAGGCAAGGCACTTAGGCGTAGAAAAAAAGCTCTTGTATAAATGTGTGTGTGATTGGGTGAATGCGACTGACATTAAAAAGCACTTTGAGTTCTCAGTTAGAGTACAAAAGTACTATACAAGTACAAGTACATTTGTAGAATCTTTAGACTTCCTTTTGCAACCAGAGGCTGGACCTCCTAACAGCAACCTCAGACAATGCAGCTTTGTCTGTGTTAACATGAATGCTCACACTAGCACCCTGACAATCAACCAAAACTGTACCCAAACATAGTGGACATAATGACATAAAAACAATTTTAGGACTATAATTTGTACTTTTGAGAGCAGCACGTACAAAACAGAACCGATCTGTTTTGTTTTTTCCAAACAAACGACACTGTTTAATGATATAACAGCGTCGTCAATTCTCAAACTCGGCTCAAACGAAGACTTATAGCTGTGCTTGGATGTTTTCTGTTGATTTTTGCGCTTTGCACCAGCAGCGCCCGGTGCATGTAGCATCCCAGCTGTTGTAAAAGCAAAACCAGATATAGCCAACTGGGTTCACAATTTATCAGGTTACAGTATAATGTCATTATATCACAAGTTAGTGGGAGCAGCTGGAGAGGCGGCATCAGGAAAAAGGGAAGAGAGAGAGATTGCCTAACGCTGATGCATTGTTGAGTCAGGGCTTTGATTAGGTGTGCTCTCATCCTGGAAGTAGATTGCAGCATCATTTTGTAAAATTCATTCACTTGTTCCAAGTCCCTTGACACAAGCTGCTAGCAACTATCAAGCGTAACCCACAAGAATCAAACTATGCAAGATTATGTTTCATATTAAGGAAGTTGTAGAATAATAAAAATATTAATAATAACTACATTATTATTATTTTTATTATTAGATGAAGAAAATAATAAATAAAAAGACAACAAAAACAAAGCAAAGCTATTCTACAAGTGTCTGTCTGCATGATTGACTCTAGGAAAGTATCCGTGTGTGTCGACTATATATTTTTATCACAGTGAGTGCTGTGGTAATATTGCAGAGCTGCGATGAGCACCATCAGCCCTCTGTGGCACATCGGGGACAGCTGGATGTTGTCAGGCAGCTATAATGCTGATGAAAACGGGCTGATTGCAGCTCGCGGGCTCCTCCCACTTATAAATCAGCTTCACAGCACTCAGGGGTGGAATAGAGCAGCGACAAGCCATGTCACACCTAGTGTACCGCATAGGTACTCTGCAGCAAACTGTATGTCCATATAACTGTCGTGCTGTGCTAGTGATACAGGAATATTGGCCAAAATGTAACATTTAGAATCATGACCATAACCTGCTTTTCTCTCACAGTGTGCATCACTGTCATAATAAAATCAGTCACATGCATGCTTGTTATATTTTTGCTGTTTTGCAACCTCTTAAAAATCAAAAGAATGACAAGTTGATGCTGAAGGCTTTAACGCATTAAGACAAAAACGGTCTTATATCGTGTTACTCAGTGACAACGTTCAGTGATGTTCGGCCTTTTCTCTCGGCGGTGTTGAACGTGAGCTGAGAGGGATTTACACCACCCACATGGGCCGCACCACTGTCACACAAATTTGAAATTAGAAAGCATAGTTGTGGCATGCAGCTCCAAAAGCAGTATCATTCTAATTAGTGAGCTTTGGCTCCGCTTCAGAAACAAATTGAGATGTAAAAGGTCTCAACATATTTTTTTTTCTCATAATGGCGTTGGACTTGATTGACATCAGCACCTTTGAGAATGTAAATTCACAAATATGACATTGCTCAGGTGTACGACGCCTGTTATCTAATGTACCTCGAATCATTTTTGCAGTCAGCGGTATAAAAGGATGTTTAAATGTGCATCAGTGAAGTTTTATAAACCCTCAGCGGAATGATACATGCAGCGTGAGCAAATTAACCTGAACTATTTATCATTCACTGGCAGGTAGCACACACAGTAAAAAGGGTTTGTATTCGAATTCATTCGTTATCTCATTTTCAGCAGTGTTACAGAAAAAAATATAATTAAAAACAACATAATCTATCATTCACTATTGACCTTTTAACAAAGTCTACTTGAATTAATTGTGCTGAGAAATTACCAGATGCCCAAAGGGCGAGCACACACAACAATGAAAAAAAAAATATTATTTTGAACTGTCAAGTAGAACTGGCACCTTGCCTTGTTTGAGGCCTCAGAGAGGGTATTTTTTCATTAGCACAGCTGAAACCATAATATGATACCTTTTTTGTGGCCATTATCCAAGCCGAGCTTTGATGACATTCATTTCCTCGCAACAGGGCAGATAAGGTTTTTGGTGGCAGAGCACCAAAACAACAGTCTCTTCCTCCTCCTCCTCCTCCTCCTCTAACCTGAGCATCTCTCAAACCCAAGAGAAACTAAAACAACTTGAAAAGTCATTGAGCTCTCACTAGTTTTTTAACATTACCATTTTTTTGTGGTTTGAACTTTTGTGTCGCTGCTGACTTGCTGAACACTTTAAAAACCTTCCCACTAGAGATCCAGCGGATTGCTAACTGCTAACAGCTTTTCCCACAGTGACACCGATCCCGGTGTTGTTGGGACAGATATCAAACAAATGTTGTCCAAATGTCTCAAAACAGTGCACACTAATTGGCCACTTCATTAGGCACACTTGAAAGAGTTGCCAACTGCTCTTTAGGAGAAATATCTAATTAGCCAATCACATGGCAGTAATTCATGTATTTAAACACATAGACACGGCCAAGAAAACCTGCTGAAGTTCAAAGTGAGCATCACAATGAGGAAGAAAGGTGAATTAAGTGGCAGTAAACCTTGCCGTTGTTGTTAGTGTGAGTGTGTCAGAATCTGCTGCTCTGCTGAGGTTTTCCTACAAAACCATCTCTGGGGTTTATAAAAAACTGTCTGAAAAGAGAAAATATCCAGTGAGCAGCAGTTCTCTGGGTTTGGATGCCTTGTTGACGTCAGATGTCAGAGGAAAGTGGCCATACTGCTTTGGGCTGATAGGAAGGAAACCTGAACACACCACACATGTAACCTTGAAGCAGATGGGCTACAGCAGCAGAACACTTGTGTCAGCAAAGAACAGGAAACCAAGGCTTCAGTTCACAAAACATGAGCACATTACAACTGTGCTCGGCTCTTCATAATGGTTGCCTGTCCATTTCATTGTTGTTCTCGAAGTTTTATTGTTTGCTTTTAAAGACTTGTTTGCTTTTCAAAACTTGAGGTCTTCAAATCACATTTAAAAATACACCTTTTCTCCATGACAATTAGCTTCTAGTCAGTTTGAGTCAATTTTTGGACACTTTTTAATCTTCTACTTTTAATAAAACCTTTTAAAGTCTTTTCAATTGTACTTATTTTAAACTTATTGTTACTTTATTGTCTTATTTTTTATTTTTGTTTAATATGTGTTTTTTTTATTTTAATTCTGTCTTTTAATTGGAAAGCACTTTGATCAAGTAAGCTGTTTTGTTTTAATTGGTCTATAAATAAAGCTGGATTGGATTGGATTGGAAAATTGGACAACAGAAGACTGGAAAAACGTTGGCTGGTCTGATAATTCATGATTTCTTCACATTTGGCAGAAACAACATGAAAGCATGGATCCATCCTGCCTCGTATCAGGCCGCTGCTGGTGGTGTAATGACATGGGGATATTTTCTTTGTACACTTTAGACCCCTTAGTACCAATTGAGCATTGTTTAAACACCACTGTGTTATCCATCCCTTTATGACCACAGTGTACCCATCCTCTGATGGTTGCTTCCAGCAGGATAATGCACCATGGTACAAAGCTCAAATCCTCACAAACTGGTCTCTTGGACATGACAGTGAATTCACTGCACTCAAAAGGCCTCCGCAGCCTCCATATCAATACAATAGAGCAGATTTGGTATATAGTGGAACATGAGATTGCCACCATGGACGTGCAGCCAACAAATCTCCAGAAACTGTGTGATGCTGTCTTGTCAATATGGACTAAAACCTATGAGGAGTGAGGAATGAGCTAATCCAAGACGTCATACAAAATCTCGCAATCAACCGTGTTTTGGAAGTCCTCACAACAGGCACACCGGATCTGAAATTCCATTTGGTTTGGTAATGGTTATATTTTCCTACCATCCACCCTGTTTCAGAAAATATGTCTGAGATTTAAAAAAAAAATGCAAATCATGTTTTGCAAATAAAAGCCAATCAAATATTTGGTCAGCTTCATTATTACCATCTGATGCTCCAAAATGAAATGGAATGAGATGTTTTTAAAGGTGTCATCACATTATCCTTATTAGTGTCATTTTGTTTATATTGCTGATAATAAAATTAGAAAAGGTCATCTTTTCCCCCCCTGCGGGCTGCGTCAAGGCTTTGGAGAAATCATGAGAAATTAGCTGTGAGAAGGTTAAACCATCCACCTCCCACCCCAGCAGTAGGTAATTAGTATAAATGCATAAATCTAGGTGGTCGCAGCATAGGATAGATTCAAATAGCTGTGGAAACATTTAAATGTTAATGCAGTGTCGGAGATTAAACTGAGAGAAGGAGAAGGGAGGGGGTCTGGGATAGAAGAGGATTAGGAAGCAGCTTTGAAGGGCTTTTCCCATGTGCTCCATACAACCATATCTCACTTTCTGCTTTTCTCCTGGTTTCTATAGGGACTGTTCTCACTCAGAAAACTCAATCTCCTCTCTGACCTTCTCTTGCCCAGCAATATCAGCTGTCTTCAACTTAAAATTTAATGATTTATGTTACGGGGACTTACTTTATGTCCCAATAACGATGACATGCCTCCATAATGTGACCGTGTAAACAGATTTAGGTCCCAGTATGATAAGCACCAAGTGGACCACAAACATATACACACACATAGAGTTTTATGCTGCAGTATAAAACATCGGGATTACCTGACAGCATCCATATTGCAGGAGGCTAAAATATCTGACCACACGACAACTCAATTACACTATTTTACTGTTAAGTAAATCAATTTAATGTTTCCTCCAACCTAAAATATATCACACGGTTTAATAATCACATTGAACTGATATTAAAACACATAAATGTCTATTTTCATGTTTAGGATATGTTCACCATCCTCCCTTCGCTCTCATTCTTTTTGTATGAACATGACAGATATGATCTAGACAGCTGAGCACATCATTAATACTGTCCCACTGCTGCCTCCCTCCTGCTTTATTAAGACAGCCAGGAGACGCCCCCTTCTTCCTTAGCAAAAGGATCCTCATTACAAGCCTTCTCTTCTTCTCCTTATTCTTCCCCTCGCGCTCTCTTTGTTTTCTCCATGCCTGTATGTGCCTTGTCAGCACTCAGCTCCTTTGGTGCAGCTTGAATACATATGAAGCCTGTTTACTTTAGCAAATGCACATACAGTATGTATCACCGTCTAACACAGTAGAAGTGCTACAATAATGTGCAGTTCAAATACGTATTAGCAGACGATCCATTACGATCTGCATGATGGCTGGGCATTTTGTGTTAATACTCTGATTCCTGCATCTGCTTGGGTTGCAGACATTCTAAATCACATCACAGGATGAGCCATATGTTCAGCCTTTTCAGCGCTGATGGGACTCCCACCACCATCGTAGCAGCCTCGTCAACACATTGCTTTCCATATTTTTAGGTATCGGAGAGTCTGGCACTGTACTGCAGAAATAAGCATCTGTGTTCCACATGAGTCAGAGAGCATGCAGGCTTTACCTAAAGATCACTAAGCAGCTGATTTTATTTGACAACCACCTCCTGCCTGGTTGACATTATGCTAATCAGTGAAATCATTTGCCGATGTGAGGTTCGCTCGGAACTGCAGCCTGTTTGAGTTTAAGCTGTCACTAAGTGAAATCAAAAACTGCGTGATGTGCAGGGGAGTTTGTCCAGGTGAGATTCTGGATTAGAAATCCAATGCTGACCTACTAGAAGTCTTGGATACCGTAGTTGCATGATAATGAGCATATGAGGTTACAGTGTTTGGTAGCCTAAAATGATGAAATGAAAATACAATACAATTCTGGGCAGTAACCTGCATGCGCGGCCATATTGGAGGCACTCGGAGGTAAACACTGCAATGGATCAATGCCCGAAACCACAGAAAAGCTCCTCAAAATGCGTTATAGATGCAAAGGCATACAGGGAAGGACTTGTTCCGCAGGAAATGGCACGATATTTGGAAAAGTTAAGGTTTATTGGTGGTGCAGATCCAAACGAGTTGGCTCCTTCATCTTGGATCAATGACGACCCAGAGAGTCTTCCGTCTATTGCGTATCCTGATATCGTCAACAACCTGGTTTTCTCGCCCAGAAGACAGCAGAAGACCTTAAATCTTATAAAGGTTTGGAGGCCTATAACCAGATGGTGTATGGATGGGTGAGGGATATGCAGTATCAAGTCATCAGCGACAGATATGTTGTGAATGCTAAAGTAAGTAATGCAATAACATCTTTAATCAACCAAACCTTAACTGTATGATATCATCCCTTACCAAAAAGTAGTATAATTCGAGTATATTTTATTAAGTATGCTTAACTATAGAAAAGAAATGAGCAGAACAAATTCGGATGTTGTCCGAATTTTGCCTTGTAGATCCTGGTTTAGCTTCGCTAACCACAACCGCCTCCTTTCCTCTGATAACTTTCAGCATTGTTCTCTCTGATTTGTAATAACTTTTGGCAGTCTATAAAACTGCAAATGTTTTTCACGGTCTGACCGATTGGTACAGCCAAAAACACGGCAATAATTCACCATTTCCTTTTGTTCGACGTTTGGAATCTGTTTGAGTGCGCGGGCTTTGTTTACCTCCAGTATCTCCAATATGGTGACCTCCGGTTTGATGACGCACCGTGAAGCCCACTATACAACTGTACTTATATAGCTGCTTTACAATAGAAACAGGAACATTAAGACATGATTAAATAAAAGACTATTGACAAAGTACCATGTACGTCAACAGCTTGAGGGCACTAATTATACAGGAGTAAAGGGAATATAAGGATAAAGTTACTGAGAACAGATATAACTAAAAGATAAAGTACATAGATAAAAATGGAGCCAAATATAAAACAGGAACACTAACTAGATGGAAAAGCTAGGTTAAATAAGTGAGTTTTTAAACTAGATTTAAAAGATAAAATGGAGTCTGACCACGGATAGCGATGGGAAGGTTGTTCCACAGGTTAGGTGCAACCAGGGCAAAAGCACAGTCACCCCTAGATTTAAGTCTAGATCTAGGCTCAACCAAGAGTAATTGGGCTGAAGACCTGAGGGCTCGCCCAGGGACATATGGACAGGAGATCAACAAGATAGCTAGGGGCTAAATTATTTATAATTTTAAAGGTGAGCAACAATATTTTAAATTCGATACGATATGGGTAACCAATGCAAATCAGCAAGAACGGGGGTGAAAGAGGCATGCTTTCTAGTACCAGTCAGGAAATTAGTATTTTAACTATTTAAAAATAACAGATATTACACTAAATGAAAGATTCATGATTTGGGAGACACCAGAAAGACAAGCAGAGGTGCGGTGAATAATTTTAATTCACCGAATCAAAAATTACATGAATAATAAACAAACAAACCCACAAACAATCATGATCATCACAGGCCAGGAATAAAAAAAAAATCAAAAGTCAACACTGCTTCAAGAACTACTCACAGAGATATTTTCAGAGACTGGAGGCTGCATTGCTGTCTATGCGAAACTGAGTGTGGTCTGTTTGCTCTGGGCAATATCCTTCCTCCTGCCGGGTTTACCAAAACCTCTGCAGAGGTGTCCAGTGACATGAGATGTCACTTCAGTGTTAAATTAATGCTGGGAAAAACTAAAAGTTGTGTGTGACTATCAGTGTTGGGGTAAAGATTAGACTCCTGTTAATATATTATCATTGCATCATGTAATAATTAATCACAATAAATCTTTTAAAGATATTTGCCAAGAGAAAACAGACAGCGCATTGGGGTCTCTCCCCATCTTTGCATATTTGCGGTCAAACTGAAACAAGGTAGAAAAGGATACTTTCCAAACCGTGGCAGCGCCTGGACTTCAGCCAGTGAAAATCAATCCAAGGACCAGGCACCAACGTTTGTTAAGATTTAAAACAGCAGCTATCACTCTGAGTGTAGAAGACCTGGGTAGCTTCCTGTAGCGGCCTCAGCGCCCACACATCAGCAGCATCTCTTCATGGAGATCTTAAGGAACATCACGTTGAGAGAACATTAAGCATTTCTGCTGCAAAGCTTTCTAACAGCCTCAGTGATCTATGCGAGGCAGATAAGCTGTGTCCGGACTGGATTAGTATTGCAGGACAATCAATGTTGGTTATGTAATTTAGCACATTCCACGTCAGTGGTTTTAATGAATAATATGAGCTCATAAAGTACTGCTTTATGATTCTCATAAATTTTCGAGGAAGCATATCCTTTAAGTCAGGCTCCAGAATGCTGCCAAAAGTGTTTGTAATTCAAATATTGATTTTAGGTAAACGATAGAAGAATTAGAAAGTGGATGAAAGAAATCCTGTACTTCCTGTGTGGATGTATGACAAGTGATAATCACAAATAATCTAGATCTTCACAGGACTACACTTGCTGAAAATTACCAGTGAAAGCCTTCACTGCTCCAACTGTCTGCCAGCACTAAATGCAACTGAAAGAGGGTTTTACAGAAACGGCACACTGCAGCATCACCGACTAGACTGAGATTGCACTTTCAGGTACATTCTGCTTTTTAAAAACTTTTCCCCAGACAAATTTCAGCGTGAGTAATATCCTGACTCCCACTACACTTTAACAAAAACACTTTAAGGTTTAGAAATCAGAAACTAAAAATCCTTTTCCAATACCCCCCTGAACTCTTCCTATAATGAGCTGTCACTTGTGGAACAGCCGGTCCTCTGGTTTTTGCAGCCTACCTGCTACTCTGTGTCCAATAGCTGCAAGCCTGCACTGGAATGCCAGAATACGAGTTCCAGGTGAGACATTTTGGTCAGGATGTCCCTAACTGTCGTTGCAGTCTTAAGTTAAATTAAATCGTTAGGTTTTAATTTAACGCATTCATTACTATCTGAAACAACTTCTCACTGGGTCGAGTGAGAAGCGGAAAACATACCACTTGACATTCTCAGTTATTTCAGACATATTATTGTAACAAAGATATTTGCAAAGTATGTGTGAAGAGTTTTAAATCGGTGTCTCACTATGCACCTGAGTAGAGTTTTGTAAATATGTGTAAATTTGTGACTGTGTGAAGGAAAGTGCAAATGTGCTCAAATTTGCAAGTACAGTGTATTAAAGAAAGTATGAAACTGTGAAAGAGTATACAAATCTTCTGTCTTCCTGTACAGGAATATACAAATCTCCATGTGTTGTTTTCTTTGTAGATGCTGTTTTCTTTGTGGACTGCTGACCTGTGCTGCTACTGCTGGAAAAAAATGATGCGCATTGAGCGTGAGGATCCAACTGAGGGGTGTAATTATTTTCTGATTTATAATGTGTAAATATCTCGATGTCATCAGCTGAAAGGAACACCGGGCTGAAGCAAACAAACTCTATGTATGAATCCAATATGCTTATTAATCCAATATGCTAGATTGTTCTTTAACCTCTGTATTTACAATTTTTTACATGCACTCATCACAGGCATAAATTTCATGGTAATTCGGGGCTTTTAATAGTTTCTTTGAACTGTTCTTTCTCTGGGATGGAATTATTGTACAGCATTAATTACTCTAAAAAAAACAAGATTTGCACACGTTTGTATTTATTTTGTATTTTCTGTAAACCGCACAGGGTCAAACGTATAGATACGGGTGCAAATATCTACATATCATCTTTTAATAAGTGGAGCTGAAAGTTCCACAATGTATTTTAATTTGACAAGACCAAGGATTATTAACATCATGGTACTTTTTCTTTGAAAAGGATTAGTTTGACAGCACTAATTGGATCGACTGAACTCAGTGAAGATGCACAAAGGGGAATTGTAGCTTTATATAAGTTGTGAACGTCTTGTGGAGTCATTTCTAAACAATTCTGCATGTGAATACAAGTTCAGACCTGTCACTTATTTGACAAGGTCAGGAAGAAGACCCAAACTGTCACCTTCAAATGAGAGGAAATTGATTGGGATGTTCAGGAACAGGAAGGTTAAACCTGCCAATAACTGAAGACTGCTGGAAAACCAGCATCAATATCCAGATCATAGCAAGTTTTACATCACAATGGACTAAGAGGCTGCCGACCAAGTAAGAAGCCCCTGCTCCAAAATCGACACTTTCAAGCTCGAGTGAAAGTGCAGCTATTTGGTCACATCGAAGCAGTATGTTTGATAAAAGTCAGGCTTTCAAACCGAAGAACGCTATATCAGCTGTCAATCATGCATATATAGCATCATGCACTAGGGCTGTTTAGCTGGAAGTGGTAGGGTACGCTGCATAAGTGGATGGGATAATGAAGAAGGGGGACTACCTTCAAATAATTAAATTTCACATCAAATCAACAGCCAGATAGTTGAAACTTGGACACAACTGGATGTTTGATCCCAAACACACACCAAAACTGGTTTTGGAATAGCTAAAGCACCCTAATTCTGCAAAGACGCGTAGACAAATATCCAGCCAGAATTGTGCCAGGAGCTTGTTTATGGCTACCAAAAGGGTCCAGTCGATGCACAACTTCCTACCTATTTGACCAAATATTATTGGGGGTGCATGGATATATTTGATCCTGTATGTATATATATTTTGACTTTGTGTCGGTTGGATAAAATCCAAAAGAGAACCACACTTCTTCATCAAATTGTCATTAAAGACCTATGCTGTACAATCTTTCCACCCTGTTCAAAGAAATAATTAAAAGATTGAAATTACTAGGACATTCATGCCCATGATTAGTTTATCTTAACTTCTGGCCACAACTGAAACTTTAAAAACAAATGTACATGTCTTTTATTATGAGTGAAAACTGATTCACGAAAAACAGATAATTCAATTAAACTTCAAGCACAGCAAGACAGTAGAGAAATCAGGTGGATACAACATCAGATACTAATAAAACCATCCTGCAGCATAGCTCGCGCACACACCAAACACCATCTATCAAGGTCTTTCAAGGTTTCCCAGTTGCTAACACAAATGTCAAAATCTTTCAGCATAATTACCAATTTAATACATGCAGCGCCAATAAGCTGGTTTACACACACAAGCCAGTAACAGTCTCCGACAATAAGTTGCAAGGTCAATGGTCTAGACAACAAATAAAAAGTGCCGTGATTGAGCTACACTGCCAAATTACCCGAAGGGCACAATACGTAATACATCTGCGAAGACCATCTCACATCACATGCAAAACATTTAATCACAATGAAAATTATGGCTATTGGGTTTTATGTGACAGCAGCGAGAGGGTTATGAGTGAGCAATGGTGGAAAGTGTGTGGGAGTCAGCGTGTGAGCATGTGGTGGGCCAGGGTTATAAGGTCTTCTCTACACTGTCATTACTGTGTCCACGCACTCAGCAGTAGCAGCGCGCGCACATAAACACGAATAGACATGCACAGACACACAATCGCATAGCTCCGGGACAGATGCATAAGGATAGGCAGATACATATAGAAAAAGACAGATAGTGTAAATGTGTGGGGGAATGAATCCATGCTAAAACAGCTGTTCCTGTGCATGTGATCCAAGAGTCTTTTGGCTCCTCCAGCCCACCAACAGTTTCTGTGTATTTCTGTGCTTTCTAGGCAAGTAAAATTACCCCCATACATCTTCTGCCTGTGACATATTGATTGTGAGCCAAAGGAGAGGCTATCATCTCATCTATGGTCTTGTTGTCTTCTCTGGTGTGTTAGGCTATTTGTTAGACAGGACGTTATTAAAAATTCCCTTTGATAATCGACGTTGATTGGTTTTTCTAAAGAAATCTTTTATGTGCCATTGTTAAAACTAATTCTGACAAGCTGATTATGCAACAGAGGCTAAATCTGGAATGACAGGCAAAATTAATCCTCTGATGCTCGATGTGAAGAAGCAGGGAAAACTGGAGAGTGCGGTATTAGAAAGAGGGTATCGATAAATGACACGTTTTAATTTCATAAACACGCATCACGTTGCGTTTTAGCTTGCACGCACACACGCACACAAACTGTGTTGTGTTTGACTGCCTGCTCACTCCTGGACGCCGCCGACTAGCAGCTCTATTTTTCAGGAGCCTTAAGCCCCATCTCTGGGCAGATGCCATCATCCCCCCTCCCCATTCCACCTGTCAGGTGCCCTTGCCTGCTTTAACAGTGGCAGCAGAAGGGGGAAGGCTACTGGGAATGTGGGGGGAGGCACTGGACGAGTTGCTGGATCCTGTCCCTGCATTCGTGTGCCAGGCGTGCATCACAGTTCATTTCGCAGCCTCCTCTCTCCTCCACTGTGCTCAGCCAAGCCTCTCAGCAGGTGTCTCTCTGCAGAAGAGTTTTGCCACTACTCAGAACAGCATCTCTGTGCTCCAGCTCACGAATGGCAAGCAGCCACTTCCGCAACATAATTAATGACCCTGGTACTCAGTGAGTTTTGAAGAAATTATACTTAGATCCTCCCACAAAACTCCATTAATATCACTCATGTTCACTAATATTTTAACACCGAGAACTTACAACTCTGATCTCTTGCATAAGTGCATGCAGTTGTCTGGCTACATTCTGAAAATGTAGCCCTGCACATCACTTCTCGTTTATTTGTTCTGTATAGGAAACTTTTTGGAAATTTAAATAAGCTAAAGAGCAACTTTCAAATACTTAGGTATGTTCCTAACAACTGCCGTATCTGTTTCTACTTTGTCCAGCTTTTCTGGCTTGTATGCATTGCACACCGGCTGCACCGGTTACTTCTTAGAAGATGAAGGTGTCCTGGTATACCTACTTTGAAGATAAAGGTGTTGCATTGAGTACGGTCATCAAGAAGCAATCAACAAAGGCACAGCTGGACTTCTGCTGCTTATTAACTTCGCCTTTTGAAGTTGATAAACCCGAGGTTGGAGCAACGCGGGGCCTTGAAAATATGAGGGAAATGTTTCAACCGCATACCTGCATGAAGAAAATAAGACGATTTAATACTTTAAGTGCACTGCTTTCATACTACTACCTCAAAAACACGCAAGAATAACACGTTTGGCACTGGCTCTATCAGTAAGTATTTTTAATTATTAAAGATTAAAATATGACTTGTAGTGTCAGCCTATTATTGAGTAAAATCATCAACATTTAATCGTCGGTGATTCAAGAACTGCTATAAATTTTTGTCCACAATGCTGATTGCTGCTCTACGTTAATGTTTTCCTTTTCTGTGAAAAAGGCTGACTGTGTGATTAGAAAGTGTGAGACAAAAAGGTGATGTTGACGCTGTGACAAACACCATCATTATTTCCTCCTCTCACTCCCAGCCTGAATGTGTGAATAACAAGATTACATTTTCTGCTGATGAATGGAGGGAAAATGTAATTAAAGAATGCAGGAAGCCATTTAAGGTGATATATAGTGACACTCTATTTATCGTGTACTGTACGGCCGCTTCACTGCGATGCCAGATAAATCACAAAACTGTCAGTTTTAACATGTGTATTCTGTCACCGGTTATCCAGATTGCCTCCTAAAAACACTACACAGCTTTAAGGTAGCGTTTAGTGGTGACACTGGATTGCTGTGAAATATTTAAATCAAAAGATGCACAGATACATTAGACCTTTTCATTTACTGTCCCTATTGTTGGTCTGCATGTTACATTTCTGTCCTGCTGTTGCTTGTGGAAGTGGTTACCAGGGTAACATCTCTAGTGGCCTGCAATTTGAGAGTATGTTGCCCTGTAATGTTGGCTCCATGTTACCATAGCAAATTTTCTGTGTTCTACAGGGTGCACTGTAGAGGGGACTTAGTGGGCTAATGCTCCTCAGCGCAACAAACACTAAGACAGTTAATTAAGGTTTATGGAAAAATCAATACAGTGACAGTGGTTCAGGGAAGACTTTCTCTATTAAATCTATTCACCTTATCTTGTTCTTTTTGTCAGTTTTATTCTCACTCTTACAAATATAATATGTTATTTTACACCAATGAACAGCATTTAATAGCTGTGATAGCGCTGCCTAAAATAGTACTGTTATAAATGTACGTGTACACAGTAGCAGGAGTGGCAACAGCAACATGCTATGAAATAAAGGAAATTAAACACCCAATCGCTACACAATATATGTCTGCAAGGCCATTTAAACCACTGGCAAACAACTGAATCGTCCCAGACGTTTAAACAGAATCCCCACTGTGCTCAGGATTAACTAAACAAAACCAAAAAAAGCAGGGAAAAATATGAGTCATGCATTTTAATTCATCTACTGTTTACTATTCTTTGAAGATGGCTTCTTGACAGCTACCCTTTCAATGAAATAATTTCTGATGTTTCATTGGATGTCTCATGTCCTGTGTCAGGTCTTTACTGGAAGGACATGACTTTCAGGCTCCTTAGATGTTGTTTTTAGGACTACCATTTCTTCTTTTGTTCTCCACTAGTCCAGTTTTGTCAGATTTTCTAAGAACACATTTCACACTGTGCCAAGATATGCCAAGTTTTCTGCGAATGGTTCTCTTTTTTGTTGCAAAAACAATCTTTTATTTCTTTTAAACTGTGTTGTCTTTGGCATTTTTCATGGATTTGACCAAAGAAATGAGAAGAAATTATGTGTTTTTGTGACAGGCTGCTGGAAATAGGTCCCTAAAGGTGCAATTTAGAATAGGATCCTTTCTAAGTTGTCTGTTCTGCTTAGACACAGCACTAGTTCATCATTTGAGTTAGGTGCTTTTTTATGCTTGGATGATTCATAGGTCAGTATTAAGTGGTTAAACAAACAAAAGAAAGATTTCTCTGAAAATAGTCAAGTACCAGGAGTGGACTGAAAAAAAGTGAACAACCAACCAACGTCCAAAGAAAATCTTTAGAAAGACATTCAGAAAGCCTGGAGAACTATTGCTCAAAACCACTTAAATATAAGAAAGTCTGGCTCCTTGGAAGCAAAACATAAAGAAATGATGGTTGGCTTAAGACTTTTGCATAGTACTGAATGTCAGCAAAATATTTTAAACCACCACCGCCGCCAAGCGGCTAAATCCTCCCTTCAGTTTAAACAGAATCCCCACTGTGTTCAGGTCTAACTAAAGTAAAAGAGCAGAGAGAAAAATATGCATCATGTTGTACACTGTGTAGAGAGTTCAGAGATTCATGTACTCTCCTGAAGAGATGACCTAACAAGGAAGCCTAAGTGCAAGCACATATTTGCCTTTTGAGTACTTCAAAACAAAAAAGGCTCTAAGAAAAGATCTTTGTTATTACTAAAAAGCAAAAAATTAAAAAAAGCTATTAATTAAAACTGAAATATTTAATGCTTTGGGGATATTTTTACACCTTGCAACATGTTACAAGATCAAATTCTACAAACAAAAATATCCTGAGTATAACTAGGTTTTTGGCATGAATGGGCATGCTGTAAATCTTTTACTGATTGAAGTCTACTAAAGTTTTGCAGAGGTAAGAAGTCTCATCAAAGCAGCCCAGGTGAAAAATGAAGTTCAAATTCAACTGTTTGTGTAAATGTACGGAAACCTCATTTAAATAACGAGTGATTGTCAGACCACTCAAGAATTAGGCAAATCCTGCCCTAAAAAGCCCCTGTAACTTTACATTGTCCTTTTGCATTATAACATAGTCTCCATTTACTGGACTCAATGCTGCTGCTTCATGTAAAGGAACCACAGACAGTAAAGCCGGAGATAAATATATCATTCTTATGGGGCATGGCTGTCACTTTAATTGAGTTTAATTGACATTCACTATTGCATATTCAAGTATGTGCTGCTATAGGCTGCATTAGCCAATCATGAATGCTGTGTGTTGCCATTGGCTGAGCTCCGGAGAGAGCCATGTACTGTGCTGAGAGAGGGTGGGGAGTGGTGGTGGTAGTGGGGGGGTCTCCTCCGCCTCCTCTTCCTCCTCCTCTCTCTCTGCACTCTCTCATTCAACCTCTGTAGTCAGCAGAATGAGAGGCTGAGCAGAGCGGAGCAACACGGCATCCACGGCTACAGCATCCTGCAGAGGACTCTTGCTCCATGGAGGAGAGGAAGGGGAAAGAGGCCGTGTTGGAGAAAAACGAGTAGATCCACACATGAAAAGACAGCAGAGAGGGGAGGGAAAGCACAGAAGGAGTGAGAGCGCGAAATGAAAGGAACTGATTAAACAGCGTTGCTTGAGGACCACTGCAGCTATACTAAATCTGGAGCTGTCAGGCCAACCCTCAGCGAAGCAGTGAGTGAGAGAGGCGAGGGAGCAGAGGAGAGAAAAAGAAGTGATTTAGAGAGCTGATCTCATCACTCTGGACTAACAGGGATGGGACCCACAAGAGCCTCTCCGTCAGCAGATCAAACTTCACACAGGAAAAGTGCCTTTCAATCACCAGTGTGAACCTGCCTCATTAGAGGAGAGAAGGGAGTTATTCTATTAGTTCCCTAAAGGTCATACAAACCTCGCACAGGATCTTTGACTGCTGCGCTGCTGAGTGCAGCTCAAGTCTCCGCTGTCCTCGCTCCCCCATCGCACCTGCCTGCTGCCGGTGAATGTTTTCTCTGCATGCACACTCACTGCTCGGCAGTTGAACACACTCATGGTCGATGCCAAGGGAAGGAACATGAAATGTCTGACTTTCTTCTTAATGCTTCCTGAGTCAGTGAAAAGCAAGTCAAGTAAAAGCTCCAAGAAAGGGAATGCGAGTGGCAGCTCCAAGCTGCCCCCAGTCTGTTATGAGATAATCACACTTAGGAGCAAGAAAAAGAAGAAGATGGCAGCGGATATTTTCCCCACCAAAAAGCCGGCATCCACCACCACAGTGCAACAGTACCAGCAGCAGAACCTCAACAACAACAACACAATTCAGAACTGTAACTGGCAGGGACTCTACTCCACTATAAGAGAGAGGTAAGGAAAATCTGCAAGTTTTATTAACATTTAGATCAAAAAGATGATTTGGACGATTAAATTTGAGAATGTCCTATAAAGTTTAATTGGTTTACTGAATTGCACCCCATTTAAAAATGTACAACAAAACACTTCATCTACTAAAGTAGTAGGCGTGACAGGTGGTGCCTGTGTTTGTGAGTGCGTGTAGGTTTGAGCAGGGGTGGGTGATATCTCTGCCCTGCCCTCCATCTGACAGGGGGAACTCTGTTTACACCCTTTTTGCCTCCTGCAGACTTTGCCGCTCTGACACAACAGAGGGCGGGCAGTCACAGCGAGTGCGTTTTTTTAATGCACAACAGGCAGAGGGCCGATCTGTACTAAAAGCAAAATATTTACCTTGGCCTATCAGTAAAAGATCCCAGCAGTCCAGCGCAAAATGTATGTTTTCTGACCCGGCTTTGTTGTCTCTCCAGAACATCATGGGGCTGTTTACCCACCTCTGTGACATGTTCCACTGCTCAATAATATATGAACGCAGCTTTATTGTTGGTCCCATTCTTTCACGGTGGGGATTTTCCACTGACTTCATCATCTTCTCCCTCTGTCTTTATGTGGAAAGAATGAATAAAAGAACATAAGGATAAAAATGATGAGCTTTCATTGCTCTGTGCGAGACTTAAATTTTAATTTAAGCACCTGGCACACTTTGCACACTCATAAAACTTGTGTTTAGAGTGTTTAGAATAACAGGAAAAATCAGAGTAAATGTGATGTATGATATTTGGTTTAATTTCTGCTAAAAGCTACAATCCCTATTTGGTAAAAAGTTAAATTAAACAGAAAGAAAATCCTTAATGTGCCTTAAAATCACCTAATTTTCTGTTTGTACCCTCCTCCTCCTTTTTTTTCTTTCCCTTTGTAGAAATTCTGTGATGTTCAACAATGAGCTGATGGCAGATGTTCACTTTGTTGTGGGTCAGCCTGGAAGGACCCAGCGACTTCCGGGACACAGAGTAAGAATTTTAGCATCAAGTGAAGTTGCACTAAAAGGCTGGAAAATGAACAAACAAGCAGCCACGCAGGCTGGCCCATTGTTGCTCATATCATACAAGCTTGAAAAAAACATCTTTCCTCTTTGCCAGCCATAATGAAACTGATTCCTTTTGTGCTCCACCATCACTTCCGCACTATGTGTCTTTTCGAGACAGTCCTCAATTATTTATGTAAATGAGGCTGAGGGATGGAGGCACAGAGTGAGCGAAGGAGGAAGGGCTATCCTCTTCAGCGGTCGTTTCGCGCAGGATGGAGCGTCTTTGTCTCCGCTTTAGCTCAGCTTTTCATGAAAATGCTCTGCAATTACTCAACTTTTAATCAAACACCCCCAACAGCACACCGTAACGATGATCAGACGCAGAGTGAGGCACGCCCATGTGTGCGCCTCACACCCTGCACAAACTTTTGTACTCATTTAACTGATTATCCTTTAGGTTTGACACGACAATGCAATTTCTAGTGTAAATACAGCCGAGTGGGGCCCAGTTCATCCAGTCCACGGCTGTCATCTTGACTGTTTAGTCCACCCTCTGACCTCATTATTTTTTTATGATTAGCACATAAATCATTTAAAAGTCATTTCTGCTGTTTGATTGTGATTAGAACAGTCGCATGAATTTGTAAGCGCACAAATTTCCACATCAACAAGCTCCGAATGGCTCTGCACGGGTCATTTTTAATGTTCTTTACATGGGACCAAAATGTGTAATCCATGAATGGTAGCTGCAATGCACTTTGTACACTTTAGAGCGCAGTTATGGAAGGACACTGACTCGACTGTGCTTTATGCTGAGGCATTATGGCAACGAGATATGACACTCAGTGCAACAATCTTTATCGTGTCCAGTAGGCAGGAGATTGAATATGCCTCATGATCTGCTTTTTGTTAACAGCTCTATCATAGTGGATGGAGGGTGGAAGTGTAAACAGTCATTTATGTCGATATCTTTAAAAAAATAAAGGGCCGCAAGGTGAGAATAATATTATTCCAATATGCAGCGTATGGATTCTTGTCTCTAAACGCACATCAAAGAGCATCTGTCTTTCAGCTGACCTTGCTTAATGAAAATAAGCATGAATTTCAGAGTATGACAACAGCCACAAAAACAACGGCATTGTTTCCAAAAACCCTTAGATTTTCAAGGTTTATTTTCGACTAGTGCGCATGCAGTTCACTTTGGAGAAATTCTGTGTTCTTTATACCACCCACATATCCACCTACACACACTTGTGCCGCACACACACACACACACGTATGCACAACACAGGCATGAACACAGAGACCTTAAACTCAGGTTTAATAACAGAATTCATAGCATTGTCTAATAAACTATTAGTCACACAGTCATATTGAGTTGCATGTGATTTCATCATACATTCAGATGACTCATTAGTTGTCAGAAATTGAACTTTTGCTGCACTCGGTTCAGTAGTGTCACAAGCAAATACAAGTCTTCTTCATTAGAAAATTGCATCCGTGCCCTGAGGGGACACAGTAATTGTCTAAGCAGCGCTGAGAAAATCAACAGGTGCGATTTTGCCAACGCACAAAGGGATTTGAGTTTTTACGTGAATGCACTGAGATTCCCCACTTCAAATAATCTTCCTCCATTTTCCAGATGTTAGTACATGTCACATGAATTACACTGAAGTCACAGATAAACTGTTTTCATTTTGGTTTTTCCCATCCGTCACTCTGTTTTCTTTGCTTCTTTCAACAGTACGTGTTGGCTGTGGGCAGCTCGGTGTTTCATGCCATGTTTTACGGTGAACTTGCTGAGAACAAGGATGAAATCCACATACCAGATGTGGAACCGGCAGCATTTCTGGCAATGCTGAAGTAAGGATTCTCTAAATTCTTCCTTCGACTGGGCCCGTTGACCTCGTAGTGCTTCAGTTGAACAAGGGGTCCATGGGTAAAAAAAGAATAATTTGATAAGACTGATCTGTATCTATTTCTCTGGCAAATCTCAGATAAAACTGTTAAGTAAGCCTTGACAGACAAATGAGATGAAGTGTTCTTTATATATCTCAGGGACAGAATCTATATCTGTCTGTTGTACTTGTTCATTTCATTATACTTTCAAATTTTCCTGTTGAATCCCAGGATATTTTTTCTACCTCCTCGTTGCCTTCCTTTCATCACTTTTATTTCTGAGTTTTGTTTCTCTGTCCTTGCAGGCAAACTGTGATAGGTGGTAGACACAGACGTAGGAGGAATACTATTATGTTGGCCAGTTTGATAAGTTTGCGCAGCGATTTTTTTTTATCTGGCGAGAATCTCGTTTCGTTCCTCTCTTAAATATTTTTGAACAGATACAGGAAAGTTTTTCTTACAGCACTTCAATGTCAATCACTTTCAATCATAAGAAACTAAAAATAAACCTCAAATGCATTATTGTTTGAATCATGTCATCTAAATTAACGATCATAGAAAACACATTTACACCATGCCGTTTTCTTGTCATTTCTCCGGTGTTTGCTGAGAAATTCCTATTTTATGTCAACAGGTACATTTACTGTGATGAAATTGACCTGAGTGCTGACACAGTGTTGGCCACTCTTTACGCTGCCAAGAAGTACATTGTCCCTCACCTGGCACGTGCCTGTGTCAACTTCCTGGAGACCAGTCTGAGTGCCAAGAACGCCTGCGTGTTGCTCTCTCAGAGCTGCCTGTTCGAGGAGCCAGAGCTGACGCAGCGCTGCTGGGAGGTGATTGATGCCCAGGCCGAGCTGGCGTTACGCTCAGAGGGCTTCTGCGACATTGATGCCCAAACCCTGGAGAGTATCCTACAGCGGGAAACACTCAACGCTAAAGAGATAGTGGTATTTGAGGCTGCACTTAGCTGGGCATTGGCCGAGTGCCAGAGACAAGAGCTCACCTCGTCGACTGACAACAAGCGTAAGGTTTTGGGCAAGGCCATGTACCTGATACGTATCCCTACGATGGCTCTGGATGATTTCGCCAATGGAGCAGCCCAGTCGGGCGTGCTGACGCTTAATGAGACCAATGACATCTTCCTGTGGTATACAGCTGCCAAGAAGCCAGAGCTGCAGTTTGTCAGTCAGCCTAGGAAGGGCCTCACCCCCCAGCGTTGCCACAGATTCCAGTCCTGTGCCTACCGAAGCAATCAGTGGCGCTATCGGGGCCGCTGTGACAGTATACAGTTTGCAGTGGATAAAAGAGTTTTCATTGCTGGGTTTGGACTGTATGGATCTAGCTGTGGCTCAGCAGAGTACAGCGCCAAGATTGAGCTGAAACGTCAAGGAGTACTGCTTGGACAAAACCTCAGCAAATACTTCTCTGACGGTTCCAGCAACACTTTCCCGGTGTGGTTTGAGTATCCGGTCCAGATCGAGCCAGATACCTTCTACACCGCCAGCGTGGTTCTCGACGGGAATGAGTTGAGCTACTTTGGACAGGAAGGAATGACAGAAGTACAGTGCGGGAAAGTAACATTTCAATTCCAGTGCTCGTCAGACAGCACTAACGGCACTGGGGTGCAAGGAGGGCAGATCCCAGAACTTATCTTCTATGCTTGACGAGACCTGGTTAACCTTCTGGCTGATTCTCAGTGCACTTTTGAAAATGGAAATGTATCACTTTGTGCATAGTGTCACCTTCTGTTATTTATTTTTGTCACTATTGTGCAGGAAAAAAAAAATCAGATCTCAGACCTGTGAAAGGGTCTTATGTGTTTTGGAATTTAGTAAGTGGTCCACTTGAGTAGGACCATATATTGTATATGTTTCAAGATGTGGATTTACACAAATACACCAATGAACTGGTCTTAACCTCCCAAAAAACAACAAAAAAGCAGACATCTTGCACTAAATGTGCCTGTAGATAGTAATATATTGTACATTCTGCAATGTATATATAATTCCACAACTGTAGCCAGTGCTGCCCACAAAGAAATCATATATAATGAATACGCTACAGTATGTTTATTATTTCTATGCTTGCATAGAAGGCACATATAGAGCAGCAATACTTCACATTCTACACTGTATGATGAACATTTCATGTCACGACATCATCGGCATCACAAAGGAAGTGAAAGTGGCTGTGTGATATTCAAAACCAACACCAAATTTCAAGTCACGATTCCATCAAAAGAAAAACAACAAAAAAAACCGCACTACTGATTCCTGTTGTATGTACGAACCATTCGAGAAGTTTCAATCTGACTGTTGATTGATTCTTTGACTGTAGTAACAGGGCACTTAATGAGGGCTTAAGGGGTCTTAGATTAGGGAGCACTAGATATAAGCCACACAACCCCTCTGTAGCATGTTGCTCTACACCTACACCCACTCCACTGAGGTTCCATTATCTTTATAGTTAAAATTAGGACTTCTGGCTACTCACTACTACATGGTAGACCAAGGGATTTCTTTGATTTTCTATCTAAACCTGTCTGCACTGGAGTACTTACAGCATGGGCAAAGCGGCTCCATTTCATCTGATGTGTACTACTAATTGTTCTGGCGCCTTGGTTTTGTTTACAGTGAAAAAGATCAACATTGATTCTGTGTTAGAAGCCGTTTATGGACTTTTACTTCCCTTAAAAACCCTGCGCACTCTGAACTGCTGAGCACTCCCTCCCAATGTGATCGTACAGTATCAGTATTTGCAGAAGCATACTGTACATGCTACAGAATTGCACTGATGTTGGTTTGTAAATGAATTTGTTTTGTTTTACTCCAGCGAGGGAGTTTGTTTTGATTTTTTTTCTCATTTGCTGTGCTACTGAATATTCGCCTGCTGATGACAGTGGACGGGTAAACTGGTGTTCATGTCCTGTGTTTACGTGCTACAGTGCTGGGAGACCGACGAATGTGTATGGTTGTTGATGGAAATAAACAAAAAGAAGTGGTGCGTGCTGGCTGTGTAGCCCATCTGTAAAAAGTGATAAAGCTACGTACTTTGCCTGAAATTAGGAGGGGCGACAGATGATGCCCATCGGCACTGCAGTGATTTACAATGCCAAGAAGAACTCTGTTGATTGATGATGCCTGTCTTCATCCAACTTTTACATCCTGTCTGTCAAACTCTAACTCCGTCTCCCGATTAAACACGCAATATTACACCTCACAGCTTAGCCAATATTGTTTGCCATCTTGCCTGCCATTATAAAGAATGGCTCCTTAAGGCCATCACATCTCGTGATTCAAAAGATAGAAAACAAATTGAAAAACAATCTCAAAGCACCAAAGTTTTTCATTCACAGCTTGGCTGCTTGACCCAGAGTTGATCTTGAAGCATCTGTCTCCTGAGATGAACCCAAAAATTTAATAGATGATAAAACAATAAAGTAAAGGCAGATTTTTAATTCTCTCCGATTGCCTGATATGCTATAAAACTCCCAAACAAGAGTCATTGGTTGAATATATATAAGCAAATCTTTGTGAGCTGTGCGTTCAAAATGATAATCCCTCCTGGGAACTCAGGGCAGGTACTTGATTACAAAGGCACTCGATAATACCGGGACTAGGTTTGACACTGGCAATGAGCATAAGGTTCTTGATGAATTGAGCTAAATCAGTTGGGGTTGCTTGGTGCTTTAGTGCAATTTTTCATGACTGTGGCACTGATGTTGTAAGAAAAATCATTAATTGTATTAAAGGAGGTCGGGGACTAAAATGTGCCAGGACTCCTGGCCTCCCTTCGACACACACACACACTTCATAACTGTAACAGATCTACGGATGAAAAAGACAATTCAAGTACACTTTCGATTTCGCAGAATGTTAATTAACATTTATAACACAAACAACCCCAGTGCAGGGATTACTGAATTCGTGTCACCTTCGATGCAAAAGCAAAACCCCCACATCACTGGAGAGACCTCTCCTCACTTTGTTCTCCTGGAACAGCAGCTACTCAAGCCCATCAATTTGCTTCTTTTTTTTTTCAGAGTTATTCACAGTCAGCTCAGATGGCAGGAGATCTGCCAGAGGCTACCAGCTCACTGCCAGAGCTGCGGTGGGAACACCTCTGCTCTACGTGGCGCACATTACCAAAAATGACTACTGGATCAATAACAAGACTTCAATCAGCAATTGTATCGGGGGTTCTAATTACTCACAATTGCACGCTATATATTTCAAAACCCTCAAAGATATAAATCTATCATGCACTCCTTATGCGCTTAGGCTATGTTTAATAAAAACAATATTTTTATTTTACGGGAGGTGACAGTTACTATGGGAACCCATTTTAATTATAAGAATGAAATGCAATTAAATCCTACTTGGCCAAGAATAAAATGCATGGTTAGGCCTCTAATTAGGATGACTTTGTCAATAGAGGGAAACATATGAGACATATCACTGATAACAACTCAGTACTTTCATCCAAATAAGCAAACTGCTAACATACAATGCTGGATAAGAACTTGCTATATACACACACACACACACACAGTAATATAAATGCAGAACATTGACTGTAATTTTCAAAACGTAAATGAGGTTTGTAAAAAAAAAATTAAAAACACGGTTCAGCGTGGGAAGGCAAAAAGGGAAAACGGGGGTTGGTGGGTATTGACTCAGACTGGGCACATATTGCCCAGGAAAACCTCCCGGGGTTTAATTACTGTTCAGTACAAATTAAGGATGAAAAGATTCGGTCTGACTTGAGGGAGAACTGTGGATTACCATTGATCAACATTCTTAATGCTCTCTAAGATTGATTGTTTCAAGTGCAGATATGCCTGAGAAACGAACCAAAAGGTCATGCAGCATTTAAGAGGGATGGTGCTGTTTTCTTACTCTTCGCTCGCTTAACATGCCTCACCAAAAAGATCTCCTCATTGACTTTTGTGAACGTTAGTGCAGTTTGTAGTGTGAAACTATATAGGAAAGAAAAGCCTCCCGAACCCACGCCGCTGGGGAAAAAAAAGACAAAAATAAAGAAAAACAGCAATTCAAACAACGAGAAGGAAAGAAAATAGCGAGAGAAAGCACATTGAGTTGTGGCACTGCATCAAACATTGCTCTGTTCACTGCAGGCAATCACATATCCAATCCTCGACATCCTGATAATTTCCATCCCAGCAAAATGTCAATGAATTAATAATGGCCAAAGAGAGGAGGGAAACACAGCTGTGGGTTTAAAGAATTCATCAAAGAAAATGATTTAAAAATATGTTTTTTAATTCAACAAATCTCTCAGGAAATCCTCTTTTCCCCTACGTCCCCTTAAACCGTATGTTAGACAATGTTCAAAGAGCAGGTTGTGTTTCACCACATACTGCCTGATTCTGGGTGCAAAAGCTGCCCGCTAAGTGTAATGAGAGCATTTGGCAAAGGTTACAGCGAACTGCTTGTAAACCTGACATAAAATAAGGGTATCTGAGCCCTCGACTACCCTTATTGGTCTAATCTCAAACTACTGGCAGGAAGTCAAACAAGGAGGAATGGAAAGGAGGCAACAGAGGCAAGCAGCAAACGTGGTCTGACTAGTATTCAAGTAATGTGGTCATTCCCTTGGTGATTATCACATAGATTATCAGCAAGCAGCCAAAGTCGTAATTAATCACAAGCCAGAATGGCAAAAAGTCACGAAGTTCAGATGGAGGATTCGTGTCGAGGCAGGCGTTTGACTGATGATAGTTGCTGTCACTTCGTAGCCATTCCCAACCCTGTGGTGCTGAAGACCTGCAGAAGTGTAAGGGATATCGCGCCAAATAATCTCCTGTTTCTTAGCTGTTGCTTCCCGACGCACATGGTTGGGATGCACTGCAGGGCCCCAGTGGGTTTCATTTATCTATTTATTTATTCATTGCCACCAGACAGAGCTAAATCGCTTCAACAGGCCAGGATGTGGAGAGGCCACGTTTTATGTTAGATTAGCCTGTTTATAGGGATGTTGCTCTGCTCCGGATGGATCAATACAGCTTGGATTTCTGGAGGTAAGTGCTATATGTGTATCAAGTGAATTATGATTGCTGAAAAGAGTGGAAATGCGCTTTTAGTGGACAATGGGAGACACAGAGCCTATTCAAAGTAGGCAAAAATAACACAGATAACAGCGGCGAGTGTATCAGCGACACGCTGGAAGCAAATTTTATTAGTTTCCAATGGCGCGGAGGTAAATACCTGTTTATGTAATTGTGTTTCTCCTATGAAACAGGATCCCAGAAGGTATGTGAATGCTGCAGTCGGGCAAAAAAGAAAGTAGTTCTTTCACGGGCTCTGAAAGCTAAATTTGTTGGTGATGCATTATGCTAATCAAGCTATTTATTCCCTCAACTGTGGTTTCGTATACCTGTCACCCACAGCCATTACAGCAAGCCTGATCAAAACCTTGAATGTTGGCAGCTTCCCACCGAGAGAGGTGATGTGGGCTGAGCATGCTACTTTTTTGTGTGTACTCTAGAGCCTCTATTCACACTGAAGCATGTCCTCTAAGGCAGCTCCGTGGCTTTGATAGTATGGAGTGAGAGGGCCCTCCTCTCCCCAGGGTCTGATATAATGAGAGTAAGCTTACTAAACATGATCTGCAGCTCTCTCAAATAAGCTACTCGAAATGGCTCGAGTCTGAAACAGTACAACAAACAGCGCTGATTCATTTGTACACATGCTCTCTCGCTCTGTCTCCTGTGCGCCGCATGGGGGGGAGGGGAGGGTTGGAGGGCTAATGTGTTTTAATGCGTGGCAGAGAGAGCGCAATGGAGAGATGGAGAAAGAGTGCAGAGTGGCACAGTAGTCTAGCTTTATGTGCATCCATTCAGAAGTCACACAAGAAATCTGGATTTCCAGTTTAATTATTTCCTGCATGCACAAAAAAACAACAAAAAAACTCCCCAGAAAATCATGAAGCGACAGATTTTAAATGATTGCATTCACGGTTTGCATTTGTACACACATGAATAGAAATATTCTCCGCAGTTATTGTCAGGGTAATAGTTTAACGTTGCCATTTCTCATATTCGGTGATTATCTTGTTCCAGGATCTTATCACCTGGCAGCGGGAAGCCTGGTAATCAACAGAGACATTATACTGGCAACAAGGTATTTCTTTTGTCAAACAAATCAGAACTTAAACCATCTGGGAGTCAGCACAATTTAACAGTATCGCTCGAATACATTTTGTATCCCTGAATATCCTTTTACAGGAGTGAATTATATCCACTGAATGCCAGTTTTTCTCACTATTCAACCTTTAAGTGACCGAACATTTTCCAACAATGGGAATTTTCATCTGAATTATTGGAAAAAGTACAATAATGCCTATAGAGGAGCCTAGCCTTAACAGCCTTCTTTTGTGGCCTAATTTAAGAAGTGGAGCGCTGCTCTATCTCCTGCTCCTCTGCCCCTTCTTTATCTCCTGCTTACTGCAAGAAGCACCAGTGACTGGGACTAAAAATCTGTGCGATTAGCATAGTTCAAAAAGGCATAACATAGACAAATATGGTCTAATTTCAAAATCTGGTGTCATACAATCCATTTGAAACTTTGAAGCGTCCAATCAAAGAGAGGATTGGGAGCAGTACACCTGCATTCCCAGCTGCTCCACATTTACGTATTGTGTCTACACGAACATCCTCGCAGCTGCACGATTCGAGCCTTATTGTCAAGCCGGTGATGAATCCGACGTTGGCGAAGCAAAGGATCGCTTCCCGTCTTAGCGTTAACGCAGATCATTAGTCGCAGCTGCCTCGATTGTCAGGAAGAAAACCCGTCTCAAAGCTGTCATAAGTTATTTCTTTGTGTCAAGTCAGATGAAAAATGATATCAGCAAGGATTAAACGCACAGCGATATTCAATTATTGCACTTCACCAGATGTCTGTCAGAATGGCAGGTAATGGGGAAAATTCAGTGTTATACATCATTCCAGAGATTTAGAGCATCTGCCATCAGCGTACATCTGACCTAACTAAAAGTATTTCTTTGCCTATGTTTTTTTTTTTTTTTTTGAGTAAAACTTGAAACTATTCCCGCTCTGCCCTCAATAATGGCCTCAATTTAAGCTTCGCTGTGCCTCACCTTCCTCCTATTTTCACTTTCCTTTGAGATACCAAAGCTTTTCTCTGTGTGAGCTGCTGGAAATAATCACAGGACATGAGATGAATGTGAGTGTTGTTTGTAGAAGTTTTCCTCCTTGACTTTATGTGTTTTGTATTCTCCTCCTGGCTGTCTACCCTTAGTTTAATGCGTTATTTATGCTTTGTACAAAAGAAAGGCAGGTGACAGCTCTGATAAATGCAGGCCTTCATACTGTAGGACCTACAAAGACAATGCAATTACACAGGAAAGACATATAAAGAGCATCAGACCCTGACTTGAAGTGTTCATCCCATGAATGTGAGTAATGCATGTTTACTGTATGCTGGCAGGCAAGCATACATGTGCACAGAGCAGATGAACAGATGCTTTTTCACATGGTTGTAAAGGACTGAACATACTATATGTAACTGTCAGATTGTGGGCAGATGTCACTTCAGCTGCATGTCAGCTGAACCCACGATGATGTCGTGTTTGTCAAGTAAAAAGTACAAGTTGGACGAAAGAAAATAAAACAAGAACTAAAGTGAGATCTAAATTTATGTTATGAACGTTTTTCAAACTCTCAGGTTTACAGTATCACGGTTAAAATTACTGCAAAATGACTGTTATGCCCGTCAAACTGTGTTATCACTGGCATTTATCATAGATTCAACTTGAGAAATGGGAACAAATGATGTGTTTTTGTGACAGGCTGCTAGTACCAAAGTGCCTAAAGACACAATTTAAAATTGGTTCTTTGCTAAGTTGTCTGTCATGCGTAGACAACACTTGCTCATCCCTTGAGTTAGGGGCCTTTTCAGCGATGCTTCAGTGATTCATAGGTCAGTCTTAAGTGGGTTAACAAACATTAATACAAAGCATCTCTCTGAAAATGGTCAGGAATAAGGACCAAACTGAACTTTGAAAGACCTTTAGAAAGCCATGAGAACTACTCATGAGATCACTTTAAAAAATATAAGAAAATCTGGCTGTTTGGAAACAAAATGTAAAGAAATAAGGGTTCAAAGGTTTTTCACAGTACTGTATACAGTATAATTACTACTTGTAGATTTGCTTCTGCTTATGGCTTCAACCTAACAGAATGAATCATTTGGATTCTCAGTATTGAAGAAGATCTTGACCACCCAAAGGCAAGACAAAGTCAATGCAGTCATGTGTAATATCTACCAAACAGCAATGCATCTTGTTCCACCATAGTATCAATTCTTGTGTTGTCACCCAAGGCAGCACTAAAGCAAGCAGAGCAAGAACAAAACATCTGCCAGCATCTGCTGCTGAAATAGAATCGCTGATTTCAGAATTAGCATTTGTGAATAAAGGTGAAAAAAAATGTGCACAGTCCGGAAATGTGCATCTGTACAAGGAAAATGTGAGCAATTAATATTAATAAAGTACTTTTTTTTTCCTTTTTAAAATATTGGGATCATTGAAAAGGCGCATCCTGGAGTTTCTTCTCTTACACATTTTCTGTATTCTCAGTTTTCCATTACACTAAATGGGTTTTAAAGCAAGGTTGCCAGCTCTGAGCATCTCCCCCCCCTCAGCATCTTCCCATCTATCCCTCCAGTGCACAGAAAAGCAACATGAAATATCAAAAGGCCAAAGACGTCAGAGCTCAAGAGATTGGAGTGGAGGGGATTTTCCTCCAGTGTGCAGTGCTGCACCTCCAGCAACACCGAGGAGGAGGGGCAGCTGGAATTTCATTTCTCAAAGATGAAATCCTTTTCATCATGCCTCTTTTGCATAACAAAGGTGTATAAAATTCATTATATATAAGTGTAACTGTAAACCACCACAAGAAGATTACCCCAGAACACTCGTCTATTTTCGGGAATGGAATCAAACTCTGTTGCCATTGCCTTACTCAGGTTAAAAATATCACCACCCACGACCGCCACCAATGTGCATGAGTCACTAACCACACGTTTAATGTGATTAGAGTGCTCATGTAATTTCAAAAGTAATTCATCCGGTGAATACAATATGTGAGGATGACAGCCTACTATTTCTTGATGTTATTCATACCTATTTGAATACATCCTTTTAACATGCTATATCATTAAAGCCTGATTAACCAGTGACTTGTTTCTTTCTGCCTCACACGGAGTTCAGCCAGGCACAGAGAAGAGGCTGTAGGTTTGCAATATTTCATCAGAGGTCTATTAAGTTGATAAAAGGGATGGGATGAAAAGAAGGACCATTACTGCTGAGGATGCATGCCAGGTGTCACTCTAATTTAATCGAGGCACTAAAGACAAAGAGCAAACCTGAGGGAAGCCTCTCAATAACAGGCCTGACTGCAGATGACAAGTGGCGGGCTAACCTGTGATTGAAGGGACAGACAGTAGGCTTTGGGAAAGCGTCACCCTGCAAACCATGAGAGGATTTAGGAACGCAAAGATACGAATGTGTGTGAACAAACAGGAATTTGAAATAAAATTCTATCATTTAAAATGTAGCTAAAGAGAAGCAAGTGGACCATTGCAGCTTCTAAAAAGAGAAGCGGCAGTTTGTTTTCATGCTAACCATTATGGTTATGAGAGGTAGAGCATATGTGCAGGCTTTGCACAGCTTTAAAGAAATGAGAAATCAGATTCTCTGTGCCATATTGGGTTTCTTTTTTTCTCTGTTGCAGAACCAACTGTGGTCATAAGCTTTGTATGTGTAGCTGTATCTGTGTAAAATTACTATTTAGATAAAGGTAATCCAGATAAGGTCTGAACAGTTCAGACGGCCTGGACACAATCGTCTTGGCAAGCAGCAAATAAAGCTGCACAAGTCCAAATTTTTTGTGCCACAGCCTCATTGAGTACTGCAGCTAAATCTATTCTGATGAGGTAAAGGTTGACTGAACTTGAAAAATCACCGAGAACCAGTTGGAACGAACGCAGAAACAGCAGATGTATTATATAAATTGCATTTCAGCAATGCTATCCAAGTCACTAAGATATTCAATACACCACTTCAGGTCCTCAAGAAGATTTGCAGGATTAGAGGTTGTAAGCCGGGCCAGGTCAATATATTGATCCCCCTTCACTGAGAGCTGCATTCAATTTCCCAACAATTAGATGCACCTGAAGGTTAATATGGTGCTTTGTTAATCTCTTGCACTGTCTAAAACTAACCCTCTCTGTGGTTTTCACTATTTTTTCTTACTGCATATGCTGGTGCTGCTCTGAAATAGTGGTATGTTGGAGGTTACCCACTTCTAAGGACATTTTTATGTAGTTTTGCAGTTGAGGAAACTGCTATTTTATATTTTATCACTTGTGAACAGGCAATAACTGTTAACATGTTACCACATTCACCTAAACCTTTTGTTGCTCTAAACCACCAAATATATATGAAATATATACATATGAACCTTTGCAAAGGTCAACGGTTTTGCATTCTATTCACCTTTGCATTTTATTTCTCTCCTATTTCTTAGCAGATCTGTGTAGCAGGAGATATCCAGTCCTGCGTGGAGAGTATCAGCATGCATGAATAGCTCAGTTAGTGAGACAGTAGAAAGGACAGTCCCTTGGTCAATGAAGTATCAGTCTGCACCTCTTGAGGTGAAAAAAGAAGCCAGCGTGGAAATGCTGAACGCTTGAATGGTCACTTGAGGTTAAATAAAGAAGCAAGTCAATCCTCAAAGACTCCCATGTTAAAATGTCCAAATGTCCATCAGAACAGACTTAAAACCTGCAACAACAACAAAAAACCTGTTTTGGTCTCCAGAGAGAATGTTTAATAGCAGAAGGGATTTTGTATTTTTTGTATAACTTAACTGTTTAATTTGTATTAAGGCTTAAAGTTAAGTAGTTTTAAGAGGATTTATTGACAGGTTGCTAATTGCAGTTAACAATAGTTATTGCTAAATCTCTGCTGGGCATCACATTAGCTAATTCAAGTCAACTGGTTTGGAGAGTCATACTTTTTCGTTGCAGTTAATCGTTAAGATGACTTGCTGTGCAGTTAACCAAGCTAAAAGCTAACTCAAGAAGTCTGGGGTGTAGCTCTGGTGAGTGAATTTCTAGTATTTTTGTTAGTGTTTGCATGTGTCTGTAAACATGATAACTCAAAAAACTTTCAATGAATATTGATACTGAGCTGTAGAGTGGGGTCATGTTAACAATCCATTAAAATATGTCTTATGTCTAACAAGCTCTTCAAGGTCAACTGAATGATTTATAGGTTGAATTGGCAAAAGTGTGATGTGTATTGTCAACATATAGGAAATGCCGTATGAAGATTATGTCGCATAACATGTCACATTCGACCGCTGACTCCTGTTCAAGGTTAATAGATTGATCTGAAGGTCAAAGTGATAATAATGCTACAGAGGTATTTAAAACTATGTTTCTTACTACTATTGTTTGAATTGATAACATTTAGTAAACGATCCTGGTATGTGTGAATTCTAAATATCACATCATATTTGCATACAAATATCATGTCACATTTGACTTCTGATCTGACTTTTACATTTTAGATTTGTCATTCTTTGATTATTTAAGTACATTTAAAAAGAAAAAGAAAAGAAAAATGAATATTTTTTAAAATACAATACTATTAAAAGTAAACACTGCCCAGAGAGTGAGCTGCCTTGGCAGAGGCTTGCACTCTCGGAGTGCTTGTTTTATTCGTATTTATCCGTGCATGTGAACTGCACCACTTTAGTCTGTGGCTGTACCTTTCTAAATGATTATGTTTTATTTCAGTCCCTAATCTCATATGTGGTCACTTCTGGTTTCAAGAAACCAAGATGATGGTGATCATAAAGCTGAAATGGAAGCTTAATGACGTATCTGTGACAACTCAAAGGGAAACAACCCAAATGCCTGACACTTGCAACCACAATTAAATAAAATAAATCCAAACCAGGCAGAGGTCAAAACCACAAAGCTACCAGCAAGGCAAACAATTTCAAAAGAGAAGCAGGCAAAGTCAAAGTCTGTAAAACAGTCCAAAAGGTCAAACAGAAACACATCAACAGTAACAGTGGGAACTCTAAAAGGAACTGTTGGGAACACACAGAGCGCTGGAAGGCTTGAAACAACTCAAGTGGACAATCGCCAAAGGACTGAAACTGACAGCAACAGACAAGGACCAAAGATCACAAAATAAAACAGGAAATACCTTCAACCAGAATATAACAATCCGTAAAACAATAACAGAAATCCAAAAAAGAAATGGGTAACATCATGGTGATTATATCAATGTTATGAGAAGTGTTATTATTTCACATTTGTAGATAGACATTGTTGTGAAAAACTGAATGTGTGTTGAGCTAGACATTTATTTTTAATTTAACTTAATTTTTAAGCTTTTAATTCTTGTAATGCAACATATTATTTTTAACATAAGAGCACGGAGCATTGCCACACTGTCTGGCTCAATTATTAGGCTCAAATCTGTAAAAGGGCATTATCCATACTGCTACCACAGAGGCCATTTAGCAGTTAGTAATGCCATGATATTCAGGTCTTAGTGGAGATGCTTTCTCTCACACTGCTGAAAGGTAGGCACTGTGAGCCTAACCCTGCAGCTCATTCCAAGTCAACCTTACTACCCAGAGTAAATGAGTTTTTCCCCACCATGACCTTGAAACCACACTAACTCCTCCCATGACCACAGTATGTTTTTAACAGGACTGCCTTGGATACCCTCCTAGTGACAATTTTGTTTCCATCCCCGGTGCCTGATTTCATATTCTGAGGACGTTGCACGACTTATGGCTGTGTGAGAATGAGATTGCTCACCTGGGATTTGGGGGATGTTGCTCCAGTGAGGTATACATTGGGCTAGGAGAAGCAGGAATGACAGCAACATTACATGGCTGAAATGAAACCTCTATAACGTTATCCGTATAATTAACATTGCCTCTCTTTGGTTTCTGTTTTCGAATGCAGAGTGGCAGACGAGATATATGTAGCAATTCTCAGGTATAAATCATGGTCAACATGGGGTAAACTGAAATTTTATAAAATGACATGGTATCTGTGGATGTGTAGCAAGCAGAGCTGGATCACACTTGTTCATTTTATACTGGAGCCACTGAAAGAGCAGTGAATTCATGCTGTAAATCCTTATCTTTGCTGGAAATGAGCTGCACAGCAAGGAAGTGGGGGATACTGCCCAACGAGGAAGAAGTACATTAGCTACAGAGGTTATTTTAAGGCACAAACTAAAGGGCCAAACAATGACTCCAGATTTGGAGCAAAAGAACCGGATACATGTACGAATCTGGAGCGGGGGGAGTCATACAATAATGTTACAGGTGAAAATGTAAGATAATGCTTAGTGCCACAAATGCTTTATTATCATTCAGCCTAGTGCACCTAACTCTTCCATCAAAGAACCATTTTCCATCCAAGCTGACACTTTAAACAGCTAGGGCTAATAGAGTGTAATAATTGGCTGTTAAAACAGTTTTTTAATTCCCTTTTTAGGCACATCCAGACTTTCCAGGCTGGACTTAAAGGCTGGGAAATGAGGGAAAGAATTGAAGATGTTGTAAAAAAAACTTTGTATTTTGCTGTAGTGCCTTCATCCTTAATCGTTCTATTTAAAAATGAACAAAACTTCGATTGTTAGCTTTGTTAATTCCTTGATTCATAAAGACGTGGCAGCACTGCTTAACTAGTAAACGATAAAGATTTTACTCTGAGGCTGACCACTCCAAGCACCTTTATCTACAATCTTCAGTCACCGAATCACACTCACATTCATACAAGCACTTTTTCTTTACCTCCACACCTTGTCTAACAGTGGCACACACACACTCAGGGGCAACTCGAGGTTCAGTATCTCGCCCAAGGATACTTCGACACATAGACTTTCCCTGATCGGTACACGGCCTCCTACCTTCTGAGCCACTGCTGCTCAAAGCTGGTATTCATGAGGGTTTTTTTTTTATTAGCACTTAATCCAGTAAGTGTGAAAACTACACTACACTTGTCCAGGACTCTACATTTTCCTCTACACCATCCTCTTCTCACCACTATGATAATGTCAGCTCTACTACAGCTGATTCTTCAAAATTGAGAAATGAGACACGACGTGAGGGTGGTTCCACCTGTGTGTGTGTGTGTGTGTGTGTCTAATTGCCTGTGTAGTAATTTACTCCCTAAACATGTGGTGGTGAGTGTTTGAAAACTCAAACCTTTCTACTCAGTGAATTGAACTTACTGCTTTGCCATTTAATGACTGTTGTCCATACTGATAACCGATCATTTATTAGATAGTCAATGAGTGCTACATACAAATGAATTACCTGCATAAATGTATATCTACATTTACACAACACTACGCAACACTTAGCTGCACTTAAAGTGCAGTGCATTCAAGACGTTTCCCAGACAGCATCAAGCCATCAATGATAAAATATCTTCAAACTCTGTTACTAACTCTGTAAGTTGTATATAATAGATATCCTTCTCCTGCAGGTTTACTTTATCCTATAGAATTGCTAATTTCATCCATTAAATTGAACTCACACTGTTCCCAGAAACCCATCGTTTTCTCATCTCGTCACACACCCTTCTACTTTCCACCCTGGTGGTGGATGGAGAAATGGTTGGGGGTACTGCCTCAGTAATTGGAGAAGCCTTCTGAAAAATGCAGATGAAGCAGGGTGAGAAGAAGAGGAGTGAAAGTGAAAAAGGAATAGGAACCAAATTCCTAATTATCCGCCCATTTCCTCCTATTCCCTTTTCTTGCTCTGACAGGGTTACAGTCATATGGTGAAGGCTCTGCTTCTGCTTCACATGCTGGCCTCTGCAATAATTAGGCACAATGTACATGGTTGAACAGGGATTGATGGTCACATAAAGGCCTGACTGAGGAGGAGGGGAAGAGGTGCAGGGGAAAGATGGGGTTTGATGAGATAGTTAAGAGCACCGTCAGCACTCTCACAGTTACATATGTTATAAAGAATCACAAGGTCAGCTGCAATTAAAACCTGCATACTAATCATATAGACAGACCACTTAATATGGACTGGGACAGCACATGCATTGTTGCATTAAGATATCTCAAAGTAATCAATGTCTACTGCATTTGGTGCATTTTCAAAATGAAGGGAACAGAGGGTAGTCCAAGATAGCATGTAGGCATCTCAAATAAGGGCGCTAGTTTCAGTTAGTGACATTAATTTCCTAGTGGTTGGTGATAGGAAGGTGAGATAAGCAGTCTGCTTTTTTTAATACATCTATAGCACTGTCCCCTGTAGCACATGAGGAGGTGCAGTCCACTGTATCTTTCAGTGCTTTGACAGAAATTGATGACATTTGCACAGACGTGGTCACACGCTTTGTCTTTGCTCGACCTTTTGTCTTTGTCCTCACAAATTTGCTCAAAAAAAAAAATATAAGTTGATGTTAAATACTGTTTTTTTTTATTCTAAAATGATTTAGAAATATTTTTTAAAAAGTGAGCGGATGCAACATTTAAAACGAGGAAGAAAATATTCTGCACTATTTTTGGAGCAGCAATCAAAAGCAGGCTTCTTATGGATTTCCTTCTTTTCTGTTACCATGGTAAATGTTCATGACCAAAGTTTCACATAATGAAGTCACTGCATGTAAAAAGAATCTCTGTAAGCAGTAGCTGGCATAATGTTACAGCTTATAAATAGATGTTGTTGTTGTCTAGCTGGCCCAGAGATGGCACGGTCGTTTGTCTAATCTGGTGACTGTAACAATATCGAGACTAAATAAGCAGGTTTACAGACATTATCGGTTCAGGAGATGAGGCTTGAGGCGGCGTTTTTGCTTCTTTGGTTGGTTTTCTCAGGCACAAGGTTCTGGCTATATACACAGCAGCCCCACCCAACCTTTGTTTGCAAGTGACCCCTTATCAGAAGAAACCTGGCTTAAAGCGAGAGTGACCTTAAATAGAAAAGACATTTAATGGCTTGTTTCCCCAAAAAAAAAAAAAAGAAATTGCTAAACTGCAGGGCTGTATAAAGGTCCATTATAAGATTATTTTTAACTGTGAGTCACCCAAAGCCACCCTAACAAAGTAGCAAGTGGCATGCATCCACGAGAAGAAGGACTAGAAGAGGTTAATGACCCCAAACACAATTCAAGGCACTGGAAGAACTAAGTGTCACTGGCTTTCCAGCGCACTCACCTGACCTAAAAATCATGGACTATTTATGGATACAGTAACGACCCCCAAAAACCAAGTACTCCCAAGATGTTAACTAGCACTTTATGAACTGTCAAATCACTCTAGGATAAAACTACTTTCAGCTTCTCCCTTTTTCACAAGTGGTTGCCACAGTGGGTACCTCTGCATGTTTGATTTGGCAGAATTCTTAAACAGATGCCCGTCCTCATGAAGCCCCCAAAGGGATTTGTGTCTTCTCCTGGGATGAAATCGGGGATCTTTCACATTTTAGGCAAAAGAGGAAACTACTACACTTAAAATCATTCTAGGATATCATGGGTTATTAGGCTTTAACTTCTTATCCATTCCAGCGAAAAGGAGAAAATAAGTACTATGTTCCCTTGAATCTGATGTATTTTTCATATGAAAAGTGGATATCATCATTTGCAATGAAAAACTTTGTATTTCATTCTCTTTGATTTTTGGGCTCCACTGTATTCCTCAACCACAATGTTTCCCATGCTCCAATATGATATTGCTCTATTTTTTGCAAACTGAAAAGCAATTCCAACAACATTGCTGATTCCCATCCTATTTTTATCTTTATGCTACAGATGTTTTGACAGCCGTATTCTAGTTAATTTTTCTCCACGCAGTTTCATATTTAACAAACATACGGACATCTTTGAAAAAGCTAATTCCCACTGAAAGCTCTGACGAGCATTCTTCTCATGGTTAAGCCATCTACCGCGGCTAAAGGAGGCTCAGCACTGCCACTCTTGCAGTGCACCGGGCCGTTCTTATCGCCCCACCACGAGGCCGCAGAGGGGTAATAGGATTGTGACTCACAGAGAAAGTGCCATGCTTACCATGCAGGGAAGGGCTGAGGCACAAGTGTGAACGCCTCTGCGGCTGTCCAGCATCATGAAAGCAGACAGGGGCAGGAGGGAAGGATGTGTTCTCCTCGCTCCATAAATAACTGTGCTAAATTGCAGGCTTTGGAGGGTCAGTGGGACACTGGTCTGCCAGTGTATATCTGAAGGCCTGGATATAACCTGTAATCCTGCAGCCCTGAAAACGAACAGCACAGCAGTTACAGCAAAATGTATTTTCTGTAAAATGGAAGCCTGAGCATTTATGAGCTTGGGGAAAGAGAGACAGGGAGAGGAAGAAGAGCAAGACAGAGATGAGGCGGGCGGAGTTGGTGGGGGGGGGGGGGGGGGGGGGGGGGGGGGGGGTTGTAGTGTCTGCGTGGTAGAGTCCTTCCTTGGCTGGCTGGATCCCAGCAGCAGCACAGCATTCACTTTGTACTGGGAGGAAGAAGATGAAAGCAGCACTGGGTCAAATAGGGATGGAAGGGGAGAAAGAGGAAAGGGGGGAGGGTTGAGACCCAGAACCCTTTGGTTTCAGATTCTGGCTGGGTGTGACTCTCACCATTCAGCATGAACTCTTGTGGTTAAGCTTCAAAAGGTTCACTGATTCTCTGGGATGACTTGAAATCAGAATTATGGGGCAACAAAGTAAAATTGCACTTTTCAGTTCAACACATTACCGGAATACAGTGTCACCAGTTCCAGCGGTCTGTCATTACGGCAGTGGGTGTGTACGTCAGTTCATGAGTGCCACAGTCCTCATGGGAAGGGAAGTGGAAAGCACAGCAGGTGGCGAAAGACCAAACAGGCCCATTTCGACTCTGTACTCTAAATGTGCACGTTTTACTTTTTAATGAAATTAAATGCTTGTGTTGGTGTGACACAGTCGGTGCAGCACTTTGGTTGGTGAATGCTGTGTTTTATAAATAAATTTAACTTACTTACTTTCGTATTTGAAAATATAAATGCCTGAGGCAGTGAGAGCTGAATGGAGGGCTGTAGTGAAGATATAAGGTTATGACTGAATGGCAGACACAGGTATAGATTTTATATCAACTGTGTGAGACAGGAGACTTCCACTACAGGGTTGATTGCACGGAGTTACAATCACTTTGCTGCACCAGATAAGCATGACAAGACTGAAATAATAGTTCAGTTAAAGAGTTTATTATTGTGCGTGTGGGTTGCCAGGTTTACTGAGATCTTCAGTGCTATGAAGAGTCTGCACATTCACCTTCTGGTCTGGGGTTTCTGCTGAACCTCATCTCCAAACATCATCTGACCCAACTAGCAGGTGTATGTTGCAAGTTTGAGCTAAATGCCTTTCCTGTCTTTCTGCACCCAGGTATGCTTTGCATTCTGGGATGGTACCATAGATGTGCAGAGTACACAAATGGTCAGTAGGACGCAGACTGTCTGATCAGAAAGACACTGAAACACTGTTCTGTATCATTTTAGCTACACAAAAAAAGGACATTTTCATGATCTTACTTAATGTCCTCTTATCTACATGCTGTTGCTAAGAAAGCTAAAATCCATGAGTGGATATTTCGGTTCCCATGGATAACAGACTTATTTGTTTAGCTGGACTGAATAAAACACATTTCCCTCACAGGCTGGTCAAATAAACAACATTTGGAAATGAATAGAAGGAGAAGAAATTATTATTGTGAGTGTGGGTGACCAGGTTTACAAAGTTACAGGAACAGCTGGAAGCCAGAGTGCTGTAAAGAATCTCCACATCCACCTTCTGGTTTGAGGTTTCTTATGAATTTGCCTCCAGATGAAAATATGTTTAATAAATTAATATTCACATCATGATGGTTGTCGTGACTAAATTTAAAAGCAGGTCTGCTTAGAGATCACCCAGCCTTCTAAGTCTCCAACCAAATATAGTGGAAATATAAGATATGCAGAGTCTAGGCCGTGTAAACAGTTTACATGGTTATACAATTTATATCTGCAGTAGACAGAAAAAAGTGTGCATTTACACATGTGCGAAGTGCGAAAAATGTAGACAGTTGTAAGACCATAGTTAAACTGTTAGGGTTAATTAGCTTAACATGAAAACAAAACAGATATTTATTAATTTTTTTCTATAAATCTCTGTTTAATGACGCAAATCTGCTAAAGAACGTCTCAGAATAAATTTGTTGAAATTCCAGTTTAGTGATGTTGAAGTAAAAGACAGCTGATGCTTCTGTCTATTTACTTTGAACAGCATTAGTGCTAATATAGCTAGCCAGCAATTGTAAAAGCAGTAACGGTGTACATTTTTATACTTCTCCTTTTATGCATTTTTTAAAAAAAAAACACTAGATGGTAATTGTTCAGCACTATTTCTGAATGGTTTTGAGAAACATGAATACCTCTAATTCCTCATAGAAAGGCTCGAGTAAGTTAGCAAGTTGCTGAAAAAGCCAGGTAGATTTCTTTAAAGTCTTTTTTTTCTTTGAAATACTTTTCTTTTGCTTTATTCTGTTGCAATAAGCTGTAATGATGCTCATTACAACCCAATGAAGCCAGAGGGCAGGAAAAATACCCATACCTGATTACTCTAACGGTGCCTAATGGGCAAAAATGAGTGAACATCACACTTGATTTGCTAAATGTACGTCTCGTTAACCAGCCACACCGCTACCTGCCAAGCTCTGTTCTTCCCGTTAGTCACATTATTTCATACTATTCTTTGTGAGGATTTGGAGACATAACAATAATATGTTATTTTGAAACATCTACTGTCATAGAAGTGTATTTCTTCCTATTTATTTATTTATTAACTTTATTTGCAAGCAGTTCAAGGTGACTTTCATAACAAGGATGTAAGTTTTTTCCCATGAAATCCACGTCCATGTCTGAAAAGTGAAATTACTCACTAAATCACATCAACATAATGGAATATCATTTTTGAATAGGCAGCACCATCTCAATATCACATCCAAAGTGTGCATCCGGCTGTCAACAATCTTAAAATGCACATGCATAAAATTATTGACTTATAGCAAAACAAGACGGTCAGCCAATAACACGCGTGTCACCGAGGACACGGCTTCTGTTTCCCCCGCATTTGGTGTGTTCCCATTTATTTCTTGTCAAGCTTGATGATGATAAAGCGACACGTGGTAAAAGGAGGTTGTCAGGAGAAGACACGTTCTTTCTTCTCTGTACCTTCTGGTGGCTATCAGGGGTTCGGATCTGGCTGAGAGCAATGCTTGTCACACTGAAAGGTTCAATAGCCCTCAAACTGCAACAAAACCTGTTTTTGTTCGGTGACTGACACTGAGTCACCACATATATAGTTCCTGCTGAGTATCAATGGCTTAATGGGAAATAGGATTTGAGGATTTTTGATAGGAAAAAAAACCTTTAAGGTGAAAATTGGAAATGTATTATATATTGGATAATCTGAAAGAAACTAATCAATGTGACAGTTGTAGAAAACATTATCGTAGCACCTTAGAGCTTTCGCTCTTATCTACTAACAAACATGTATCTGGATGACAGGACCTCAATACAGCGCTAGAGAGCAGAAAACCAGGCTTTTTTATAGAAGAATTGTACCACTATTGGTGGAATTTACTGATTCATGCAGTCTCAAGTAAACCTGCAAAAGCAAAGTGTGTGAGGTATGTATGCCCATTGTGTGTGTGTGTGTGTGTGTATTTTGCATATTCTTATGATAAATAAGCTGTCAAGTGATATCTACTACTGTATCACAATGTGTACCATCAAAGTTTGGGTGGTAAAAAGATTTCCATTTGTACATTTTTTTCCATTTTGCAGCTGTTGACGGTCACTTGGCAACCTGAGATAGTTTTTTGCCATCAAAGAATTCAACTTTGAAATGTTTTCTCTCTTCTAAAAATATGTAAGGATTTTTTTTCCATTCATGTCTTTAAGCTTGTCACATGAAAGGCCATTATTTCTTCCTCTTTTGAGTTTTCTGCTGTCTATCTGAATGATCTGCTGGTCAGATCTGTGGGCTAAATGTGTCTCTTTGATATCCCTTGTATAATCTGATATTTTAATGTTATAGTAAGGGTTCTCTTACTATATGGGAGTTTATATTTATTCTCCTTCTCCCCTTCTGATTTTTGTTTTAGCTCTCTCTCTCTCACTCTCTCTTTCATGTGAAGAAGTAGACACACTGTACTTTGTCACTGGGTGAGCTTCTGCTTCAAAACACACAATCCTGTTAGAAATTGGCACAGCCTCGTCCATTTGATGCCAGTCAAAATATTACAGTCTGTTCACTGATATATTAAACAATGGATATTATGCTGTCCATAATGAGATTTGTTTATATGTTTGCCTGGTGGAGTATGAGTTGGAACAGTGCCACGTGGATTAAGCACCTGAATCTGTTTACCTTGTTTTACAGGTTTAAGAGTGTGTGTGTGTGTGCGTGTGTGTCTGTTTGCAGTTGTTGCTGTTTGAACCTCAGCAGCAAGACGCGGATGCTATCGTGACAAAGCGATAGGCTTTACTAATATGAGCCAAATGTCTGATCAGGATTCAGCAGGTGTTCTGCGTGAAGGAGACTGACGTTTGCTCGGGACCATCCATCAGAGCTAAATGGCAGATGGTCTTCTCTGTGGCCAGGGAGGAAGTGCACTAACACAATTGCTAGAGAAACACAGGGAGCACTCTACCTGCTGATAATCCACTTACGCACAGACAAAGCCGCTTTAATCTGCCCGCTCCTTCCCTGCAGCCCCCCCACCCCTCCCCAACCTCCACATGACAAGACCAGGCTCCGTGCTGGTGGAGAATCAGCATTGATCCACTGCACGTATGTACACAGGCTGAGCACTGACAGACCATGTTTTAATAAATCCCTAATCACTCTCGTATGTGGCAGGAGGATCACAGACATTTAATACAAAGATCTAGAAATAATTATAACATTTCTACTTTACTTTTGCTTAATGAATGTTAAATACTGTCCTAGCATCTGGTTAAAGTGAAGCAAACACTTAAAGGTGACAAATTATATTAGTACTGACTTCACCGTGACCTAAAAAACAGAATTAATTATCCACCTGCATTACTACAAAGGTTGTGTAATGGTGCAGAAAACTAGTCTTAAAAGGCACCTGAACAACTTTAAGTGATTTGTTTTAAGTATTTGGAGTATATGGATAACTGTCTCACATGTTTGCTTGTTCAACAATTTTAACAGGATTTAGCTCTTTTTGTTCATTTGACTTCAGTAGCTTAACACACAATTTTCAACTGCCATTCAAATGTTTACCTAAAAACTAAACAAAGCATACTTTGCGTGTGATTTTTGTCTGATTTAGTGCAGTTTAATGAGCACAAATTAGCGGTTCACATTTGAGTCAAGCCCTTCCTCATTAGAAAAGACAGATTTGGAGCTAGACCCATCAGGTGCATCAGGCCAGGACCTGGAAGTCCCACAGGGAGTCATTATGTAAGAAGATGAGGTTTGATTAAGATATTTTCCAGGTTTTCCCCGCTGATTGGGCTTCATTAAACAACACTGACTTATTCAGAAATCTTATGCTCATCACTCAGGCATCAGAAAGGACTGCTGCACTGAACCGCTGCCCAGATCAAAGCGGATTTATAGCAGGTTTATTTTTCTGCGTCCTAGTGTGCTGAGCTGTTTTGCCTATGAACTATTTAACAGTTTGAATAACGAGTTGTCCTCTTTTCATAAGGCGTGAGCAGTGGAGCTCTACAGGGAGGAGGTGTCAGAGCGGAATAAGTAGGAGAGAAGGAATGAACAATTAGTGTAGAGTGGTGGAACAGTTCCATGACAAGCAGAGGCGAGGGGGTAGGGAGCCCTGAAAGAGGCCAGGTGCAATATCACATCCTTCCTGTCAGTGTGCTTAAAAGGAGAGCAGAGGAAGAGCTTTTAGCTCCAAGGGACGCATGTGGAATGCTGACCATAGGCTGGAAGAATCGACTATTCAGTGTGCGTCTCATCCATGTGCCCTACTGGGTCGGGGAGGTATCTACCAAGTAAAAAGTGCTGCCAGCATCTTCTGAGGTGCTTGGAATACCGACAAGAAAAGTCAGGTCTGGAGGATGAGTACTGACCTTGATCACTGCAACTGTTATATTCATGCATACGAGTTAAAAGAAAGAAACAACATATATTCACGTTTTTTCAAATAACATTCTGAGAATGTTTACAGGGAGCATTTGTTACCTTTAGCTGTAAGAGGGGCAAAAAGAGAGTAAACGTTCTGATTTTGTAGGAATGAATTGGCATTATTTATGTCAAAATGTATTTATTCTGTCGCTTTAATCTATTCTGCTTTAATTTCATCATGCTGTGCTTAAGCCTTAAAGTCACTTACCTTCATAGCGTATCAGGAGATGCTATTTTTTGTCATGCTTTGGAGTTCTGAGGGATTTTTGAGCACGTCTTTTGTTCCCATGCATGTCTTTGCTTTAATTCATCAGCTTCTCTGAGGGAACTTTGTTCTCCTATTTTACAGATTACATAAAATGCAAATTCAATATAATAAACCAAAAAAAATGTTTTTAAAAAAAAAGCTATAGATAACATTTAAAGTTAGAGCACATTGAGCTCAAAGGGAAGGATTTAAAGAGAAATAAAATAAAATAAGAAATCGTAGGAGATTTTTGGTTGGTAATGATCAATTTTAAATTGTATCTTTAGGCACTTGGACACCAGCATCCTGTTGCAAAAACAAAACAAAACACAAAGTCTGTTACCAAACAGTAGTTTTGCTCCAACAAAGTGATTCCCAAAGAGCTATTAGTCAAAAACGGATATATCTCAGAGTAGGATGCAATGTGTCCTGAAAAACTTGTCCTGAAGCACACGAACAGTATCTGATAGTCATGTCTATATAAAAAAACAAAAAAAACAAAGTCAAGTAATGAATCCAAATTTTAAAGTTTTCATTTAAATCATTCTCAACATGTGCAGAGAGGACCAGGAGTGCGGAGTTGTACCTGCATTTCAGTTGGCTGAAATAAAAAAGGGCAGGGGCACATTTTGATGCACCATGCAATACTATTTGGAAAGCACCTCATTAGCAGCCGCTTCATTTTCAGCATGACGATGATCCCAAACACACTGCCAAAGCAGTAAAAGCATACAGCCATGGATTGGCCTCCCCAGAGCCCGGATCTCAACATTGTTGAAGCAGTGTGGGATAATCTCTACAAGAACAGAACAAAAGGCAGTAAAGATCCAAAGAAGAGCTTCCGATGTCCTTCATAAAGCCTTAATAACTATTTCTAAAGACTACTTTCAAGAATTACAAGCTTGTCTAAGAGAGTTCATGCTGTGTTTAAGAATAAAAGTAGGTATCAAATATTCACGTTCAGGTTTCTCCAAATTTTAAAAACTCTGTTTTTGTCTTATATGGAGGACATAAATGTTCACTCAATGTCATTAAAACACAGCGTACCCATTTTTCCCATGTAAAGAAATGCAGGGTGGCTCAAGACTTTTGCACAGTACTGTATGCTTTTACTACATAGATTAAAAAGTAGATAGCGAAAAAGAAGATAAAACAGAAGAAAAAAATATCCATCTTTATATAAAACTATATTCCACTGGAAAATTACATTTTTCTCTGATCTACTCTGTAGCAGACCGTCAGTCCATCTAAAGGCTAACATTTAATGGTTTTTTCAACTTCCAACTCCCTGTCTCTTTGATTGAGTTTAAGTGCTACCCAATCACCATTTACTGGTGATTGCTATAAAATCTTGTCAAACTAGTTAATTGGTTCTATTAGTAGAGCGTTTTTGGAAAGGGCTTCCCATTTCTCCCGAGGGTAGCAGGTGTTGAAAGAACAACAGTGCAGGCTCTTGATGCCAGGAGAACTGCTCCAAATTACATTCATTGGGGCCATTCAAATATAAGGACACTTATATAATTATGTGCTATTAAAGAATTCAAACAAGTTTGGGAATGGTTTAAAAATCAAGTCAAATTAACCATCCCCCTAGAGTTTTAATTGTATTGGAGAATGATTTTAAACTGTGTTTTGAAAGGACGATGTGCTTCAAAATGTTAGCGGTGTCTTTTGTTTCTGTTCAGAGGGACATCACAAGATGTCTTTTCTTGGTCAAAGCCCCTGCTGGGAATTGCTGGTGTTTGTCCATCATTGATTAGGAGTGTCTGTTAACAGCATGCACTAACATCTCAATTCTCTTGTGATGAAAGTGCCAGGTTCAATAACCACCCTCTGCTCTCATGGCTAGAGTGTCTTTTTGCATGTTGCAAGCATGCAAAGCTCCTTCTTTTCATCTTGATTGACATTCTTCTTCTAAAAGTCAATATCAGCCACTTTTTCAGAGTAGACCAGAGGATAAAAAAGTAAGGCTACAGTGTTCTTTAAAAGTTTTGACTTTCAAAGCAAAAAAATAAAAGCTTTTCTTCTTCACGAGGGCTTAGAATGAAAATCAGAATCAATTTTTATTTCATGACATTAGGACATATCACAACAGACCAAAGGATTAGCAAGAAAGTATACCTACTCACACAGCTGCTCACAGAAACACAGTGAGAAAATTCTATTGATCAGTTTGCCAGTTCACAAATGGGAGCTGACAAGGTAGAGGACTTTTTGTAAAGACACTAAGGTTGCCTGGATCTAATCCTAAAGTAGTCATTAGCCCACTATCTTGGACAAAAAATATACTGTCTGTGAAGCCTCCGGGTGCTCCTGTTCTGTCCTTGCAGGACTTTGTGCCTGCACTGTTTTGAGAGCACAACACACTGAAAACTGAATTGAGCAGGTGGGGGGAATAATAGAATAAGCAAGCCATATGAAGTGATAACAGCACTACCACAATAACAACAACAGGATAAAATCCCAAATTTCTTTTTGTTTTTCAGGTGGCGGTAATACATGATTTGGACATGATGAAAAGTAAAACACAGGAATGTATCACAATATGAAAGTCTGACACTGATACTGATGCACACAATGTTGACAACGATGTTTTTCACGTCTGCATGTGTCTGTCTTTGTGTGTTTGATTGTTCCTATTTTGAAGAAGGAAAACAATGAAATCTTAATTATAAAAGTAAATTGTGTTTCAAAGGCTTTCAGCCTCCTCATGCTTTTATCTTCCCGCCATGAAACTTTGTTTCACCTGTTCAAAGAACGATGTTTCAGAGACAGTCTCGCTTTTTGGTTTCTTAGATGCTTTCCTGGCAGAATCTAATCCATCCTCTCTGTTCTGCATACTGGTGAATTGTTTACACCTTGTGGTCTGGTTTTGGTTTGTTTGGTGTTTTTTTTTTCTCTTTTTGCTCTCATCAAGTTTTCTCTGTATGGTAAACTTTGAAAATGTTGCCTTGCTATGCCATCTTCTTCATTCAACTGGATGTCCTGAAGCTTTGTTTGTGTTGCTCTACCATAGAAAGGATTCTGTGATCATCCACCATTGCTGTCCTTTATAGGTGCCCAGCAGTTTTACTTGTAAATGTAGCTTATGCACAAAAGAGCACTTGAAAGAGACTTACACCACTTTGTTATGCAAAAGTTGAAAGTTTATGATGGCGATCGCTACACAACATTGCAACTGAAGAACCATTCATCACCAGCCTCACAAATCAACAAATTCTAAAGTGTAGAGGGCAGGATATAAGGCTCATTCATGTGTGCACATTTATAAATTGAACACTGCGTGCAGGTGTGTACATTCTGTGCACTCTTTTGTAGACCCCAGGCATTTTTATGATGCCAAATCTTTCTTCTTTTCCTCATAATGCACAAAACTGCACATTTGGACACTTTAACTGTTCCTGCTATTTCTCTAATTGGTTTTTTTTGTGGGTTCTTTTTTTTTTGCAGGCTTTGACCTTTTCTCTAACAAATTGGCACACTTTGAATTATCCCCAGACCTTTCACAACCGTCATTTATGAAGAACAAATGAAGAGCACACCTGTCTATGAAATAGCTATTGGAGTGAGTGAATTGTGTGTGCATTACATTTGAGCCCCTGAAAATATTGGACTGGCTGCAACTCCCTGAGTGATTAAGAAAATGTTTTTGTTCAGCCCATTGAATTAAAGTTTAAAGTATGCCCTTTAAGCCCATATATATATATATCACTGTATAACTTTAACCTTAATATATTTGGGAGCAGAGCTAAAATATTAAAAATTGTGTAAGTGTCCAAGTATATTTGGAGCTGTGTGCACGATTCACCAGCAACATGGCAGCATTCATGTACAGTACTGTTCTACTATTAAAAGTAAGTTATAAAAAGCCAGTGCTTGTCTATGCAATAGTTTCGATGTGAATTTCAAATGCATGACGCAACTTAAATACCATGTGGCACTGGATTTAATGAGGGGCAAAACATAAGAGCCGCTTTTTCAACAACAGCAATTGAGGTGTTTTTTGGGTATTCTTTGGGGCCCTCTAATGAATAAATGGCCAAGCAAATGCCGCCCGACTTAAGAACATGCTGCTACCCAGCTCCAGAGCTAAAAGCCTAAAGTGAGATTAATCACTGCTGCTGAGGGGGATGATGTTCTTTGTATCTGGTAATTTATGGTCTCTTTACCACTGAGACCCTGAACCAACAACACGCCTCTCACATACTGTACACACTCTGCCACTAATCATGAGCGGCTCCTTAGGCGCCTCTTTAGCAAATGTTCTCAGCAACAAGAAGATGGGCTGGACATAAATAAGGCATAAGGGCTAATATACTTGCTTTATGACAGCAAAGCTTCTTACTGCTTTACAACACCCTACAATATCCAGGAATGTTCCAACACAGCCACAAGTCACTACTGAAGTAAGATATAAGTATGATGCCTTCATAGCATCACAGAAAGGAAGCGATGTATATGGAAATAGCTTAGCATGGGAAGAGACAGCTTGTAGTCTGGAGGCCTTGCAAAGGATCAAAGTGAACAGTGACTTCTCTTAGCCAGGTCTGATGTGGGAACAGGATAGTAAGCAGAGTTCTCCCTGCAGTCAGAACCTGACTCATGGTATAGTGAATATTTCATGTCAAGCGTCACAGAACTGACGGCGGTGCTGGCCATGGGGCAGCTCTGATAGACAGAAGAAAGCATGTGTAGAGTGGGGTGATAGAGTGGTGGGGGGGATTAGTATTCATACAGTAGTATGGGCAGTTTATAAACAGGCATGTGCACACCATATGGAGAGTAATAAACTATCTAACGCAGAAACAAAGTCTCTGAAAAATTGTTTGGCTTCATAAGGAGGTTTGAATGTTGACCCGTCACTTCCATTTATACAAAAAGTCCCCTGCAAACCTTCTCTCTAAAATAGTCCTCCTTATGAAGACCGAGCATACTGCTTACTGTGACTGGATCCTGTTAAATCATTTTAAAAATACAAATATTTCTCAGTTTAATAACATTGCTTGTCACCCACACATTTTCATAAGTGTGCAATATTAAGCCAAGCCTTTAAAGCGCTGTTGCCCCCTAACACTTTTAGGAGGCTGTATTCAGCTTCAAAAGCTCTGATGGGCCCTCTGGAGAGGCCAAATCATGTAGTCTTATTATAGAGGAGACAAATCAAGTGTACTAAAACCCTCCCCTTCAGCCCTACTTTCTCAAGGTTATTTTCAAAGATAGCTCATGTCTTAGTACAGTATGTGGGTTGGGCTTTAAGTCAGACCTGCCACTAGAGATGCAGTGTTACCCTATGCAGTAAAAAATAAAGAGTTTCAGAGGCCAGGGGTGTAACTAATTTAAACCCTTGGGAGACTTGGCTGGGCACTGGGTTTTGTCCCAGCAGAACAAAGTCAGGCCACTTCGGTTCTGGGTGTGTTTGGCTTCACACACAGCAGAGACTGTGTCAACTTATGTCTCAGTATTACAGCACTCAAAGGTAATGAGATTTAGGCTTTCTGCATCATAAAGTATGGACACCCTTGAGGCAGTGGCGCCCTTGTTCAGCCTAGGAGCACAAATCAGGCTTACATAATATCAGAATCACCACATATTACACTGAGAAATGATTATGGACTCCAGAGAGGCATGTTCCTTCTGTCAGTGATATTTTGGCTGTCACATAGGATATCTCTCAATAGCGCACTCACTAGCTCCACTTTCCCTTGCAGGACAAAATACCACATTTGCTGCAATAATAGCTCACTGAATTCAAACAGATGAATCTCAGCAAACATCCCTTCCACGCTGATAAGCACACTGTAATTTTCTCAAGCCATATAACTTAAATTTACCTGTACCAAGTGTCACATTTTCCATTTTTTAAACGCACTGCACTGTGAACATGAAAGCGAGAGGACTGCTGCAGCATTGTAGTATTCTTGGGTGGGAATCCAGGCATCACTAACACTGATTTCTTATATTTTATACTGCGGTATAATGAGCTCCCTTCAGTCAAGACCCGTCACCATGCATTACTGTCTGACCACACGAAATGAAAGCTATGCTGCCTTTCAGGCACTTTAAATGAAATACAACTAGATAACTGCATGCGGGCAGCCAGGAAAACAAGAAAAATTGTGCAAAAGAATTGCATATGAACATCTCTGCATTTATGTGCATGTATAAGGAACTCATTTAGAGAGGAGAATGGAGAAGAGAAAAGGAATACCAGGTGCTATGCATATAACTGTTCCATTTTTTTGAGATTGTATACAGGACTGAGTTGATTTCAGTTGTCTTGCAGCTTTATCTGAGCATAATGTCTCACCCTGAACGAGCATCAAATCTTAAAACTTAAATTTATTAACTATTTAAGTCATTTTTAATTTGGATGCATTAATTTTTAAAGATGATCTTCTTTTTATTTGGCAAGTGAACTAATAAATCAAACCTTTGAATGGAAAAATTGCATAGATTTTCCAAGCAAAAGGTTCTGCTAAATGTAAAAAACGGTGTATGTATTTGCATGTCATTAAGGCATGTGACACAAAAATTTGACATATTAGGAGGATGAAACATTCAAGATGCGGTACCAAACGTGGAATCAAGAGGACCTTGAGTAAAGGTCTTATATAACTTTTACAAACCAGAACAAAACCAAGCTAGATGGTATCTACGGCTGAGCCGACCTTCATATTGGCAAATCTTGCCTGATCAGGACCCGCCCAGCACGTTTTTCTCTATTTTGTCTTCTTCTCCATGTTTGGCTCGTCACTACTCTTCACACCAACAGAACTATACCAGTAACAATGACAAAATGCTTATGTGCAGCGTACCTAATGGCAGATCTGTGGTTGTTACCAGTGCTCGTGGTACACTGCTGCTGGCGTCACACAACAGATGCGCTGGCCTCTTCACGTGCACTAAGCAGGAGTACAGAATTGTCATCCAGGCAGGTAATTGGCGGATGTTTACACCGCCCTTGGCATGCCCCTCCTCCCCCGCTTGACACATCTGTAGTGTTCATTAGAGCCGAGGAGCCCTGTGCTATCCTGTGTTAACAAATCTGACTTCCCAGGCTGCTCAGTATGCAAAGCAAGTTTCCAGAGCTCAGTGCTTAGATTCATGTTGGGACAAATCAAAAATTGAACTTGAATAGCCTTTAGACTAATTTTAGAAGAGAAAATGTAATGTAAATGCATTAAGATCCAGTTTACGCTTTGCTGAATCCTTTCATAAATAACTACTGATGTTCCCTGGAGAGCTCATGCTATTTTCTATAAATAAGTCATGCTTTCTCATTATATTAATATCATGGTTAAAACACACACAATAAGGTTAAGAACTACCAGAGAGTGCATAGGAACAAAATGAAAAAAAAAAAAAAAAAAACAGAGGGAGCGATAAGAAATATAAAGCATATAAAAACTGGTATCGGGGAAAAAAGCAGCGGAAGGCTTATCCCAGGTGCTCAAACACCAGATGGAGAAACAGCTGAATCAAGTCCAGCAAAATAGACTCGTCATCAGCTCCAGCCTCAAAATCTTCATTAAACCCAAACTAAAGAGAGACAGACGAAGTAAGCGAGAAGGGGAGATGTAAACGCTAACAACAGCTTGTGTAAGGACAAATTAAAATTTAAAGTGGTTTCACGGCACAGCGATTTAACTCTGAAATCCAAGGCTTAATAGATTAAATCACAGAACTATGTGCATGCCAAACTTTCTATTAATTAATGATTTAAGAACACAGTAATTACACAACCACAGTCTATGACTAGTGATTTCAAGAGAAAGGAGCGAGTGCTCTTCTATCATTTTCATTATGTAAGTCAGGATGTTATTCACCAAATGCATCCTTCATTGAATTACTGGATGTATTTCATAAAATTAGAATCATCTGTCACACCATATTCCCTCGTCTCTTTGAGAATGGCGCTACTTGACGACACGAACTGAACATAACTGTGAGTTATGTTTTAATCGCATTAATTTACACACTTTGGAATCCTGACTGTTTATCGTGGGTATGAGAGTCTGACTCATCACATCGCTTCCTAACACCATTTGAAATATGAAAAACAATTTCCTAAAAAGCCTTTCATACTTACAGACTGAAATCAGATTCTCAGAGTGCTCGCTGTAATTATGATTAACACAGAAGTGGTGCAAGTTACGTAAAGCAGTAAAGCATAACAGGGCTCGAGTTACGTACTGTATGACTAAAAAAGTAGGACATGAGATGAGATGTAAAAAGTTAACTGTGCCTATAATAAGGTCTGGATGGCTAAGACCGTTTGGCTTATTCTTAATAATATGCTTAGATATATTTTGTTTATATATGTTACATTACTGTGAAACTCAAAAGACTTGATAAAAGAATATTTGCATAACAAACTGGTATAGTGTCACTGCTGGCGAGGCAGGCCGTGTAGAGATAAAGTGAGGATCCAAGTGCAGGCAGAGGTTGGTATGAGGAGTGAGTTTATTTAAGGTGCAGATGGTGAGGACAGGAACTAAGAAATAACTAAACTGGGAAAACCTAAATACATGAAGCCAAAACTCACAGAGTGGCATGCAAAGGAACACAGGAAGGACCACGGAGGAAACACAGGGAGACTCGGGGAAGATATCACAGACAAACCAGCAACCAGCAGGAGAAAACACGGGGCTTATATATTCACAGGGGCAATCAGGGAACGGGAAACGGGAGGGAAACACAGCTGGGAGAAATCAGAACTGACGAGACAAGGAAGCAAAGCAGAATACACTAACACGAGACACAAACCTTCAAAGTAAAACAGGAAGTACACAGAGACAGCCTGGAGGGAGAAAGAGAACATGGAGGAGCACATGACGGGATGAGGAAACACAGAACACAAGGAGTGGGAACACGGCACCAGAACTAACACCACAGAGGTCAACTATACGAGAGGAGATTACTAAATACACAGAGAACTAAACAGAATACAGGAAACCTAAACTAGAACACTGGACACTATAAAATAAACTAAGATACAAAGAGAACCTTAAACATCAAACATAATATAAAAGACGCAAGGAACTCAAACGCTGCATCGAGAGACCCAGGATCCTGACATACAGTCACTCTTTTCTAAAACATAATCCAGTGATTTCAACTAGTTTATTTCATTTCCTTCTTCTACATATCAACCTACTATCAGCCTCCTGGAAGATCACAAAGAGGTTTTATTTCCTGCTCAAGGACACTTCAGCATGTGCAGGTGCTGAAAATCAAACAGTCAGTCTCATGGTTGCTGTAAAACTTGCTTTTCTTCTTACGTAAGCTGGGAGTTTTGCATATGAAGTTACTGATGAATCTTCAATTCAGTTACAACAATTTTTGTTTCTCATCTATTAAACTTCATTTATTATTATCATACACTGTTTTAAAGGTGCACCGTGTAGCTTTTATAACCAGTGTGGATGTTAAGTCGGTGGACTAGAGGTATATAAAGACAATAATGGTTTGAATTTGCCTCATAAAGCACTTTCCCATATCTTTCAAGTCTTTTTGTGCCTTTCTCCATTTTAAGCGAAATTATAGGCAATTGGCCTCTGGGAAATCATTTCACTTGTGGTGGAGGGAACACAACAATGGACTGTAATAACACATGACCTTCGAGGTGTGAGGTGACAGCAAAACTCCTCTCCAAGATGGCCAGCCACAGCCAAATTAGTAGGTACAATGTGTCTTTGTGTGTGCCTCTGTGTGTGTGTGGGTGCGCGTGCATGTGTGTGTGCGCATTTGTGTTTGTGAGAGGGAGAAAGAGAGAGAGAGGAGCCTCAAGGCATTACCTGAAAGAGCTATATGTGAGAACAAAAATGTCTGACACAGTTGGATTGGAAATTAAGCATCATGTGTCCTGCCTCCTTCACGCTCTATCTAGGCAGCTCCCTCAATTAATTTCCAGAGGTGAGAGTGCTCCTGAAGCGTCTATCTTCTGTGTGCTGCATACAAAAGGGGAAACTTCAAACAATCTTTCAAGCTAAACGTTTTGTTTACATGAAAATACACCAGGCTGGCATAAAGCTTGCTACCCCGGTGTGTGATTTTAATTAAGATGCTGGCACTGTGGAATCAGAAAGGCATGATGCCCAACAAAAAGTAGTTCTTTCGCTTTATCCGCTGCTACCTTAAAAGACACTCCAGCGAGTCTCCCTTCTGTTAAATATCCGTACCTTTATGAAGAACCACAAGCCGAAATAACACAGCAAAACTCACAAACTGAACAGATTGTGTGAAGAAGGGGCATGAAAGAGAAAAACGAGTAAAGTTCACATTGTGTACTTAAACATGCGGAAAGCATTCCCACTCTCATAAAGGAAAGTCTTTGTTTTTTTACTGTTTTAAATTATGTATTGTTCATGCTGGCTTGTCGTCTTATTTTTTTTGTTTTTTTACTGGCGTATTGGCACTTTGCCGTGCACTATTGCCACCGTTAACACCCTGTGCAGCTGGAGGAAATTAGAGTCACATTGTCTAGTGATCACGGCCTGCGTGTGCATGTTTGCAAACACACTGACAGAAGACATGGCACCAACAATAATCTGCCGCTCTCCATCCTCAGCAGTGGCAGAATTCAAATGCGGTGAGGTCAGAGTAGCTCCTGGCAGGCTAATGAAGCTGAACCATACATACACATGCACATTAAAGACTTTCAAAAAAGGAAAAAGTAAGCTATTTCAATACACACACGCAATCACTGATAGCGCAAGCTTTCATTAAATGGTTTGATGAGAATGTAAATTACACAGGACTCTCTCTCAACATCATCACAATCAAGAAAATTTGCCGCATCTATGCCAAAGAGCACTGAAGCTGCTCTGCCAGCATGCAGCTTACCAGACTTTGTGTGTTTTTCCTCTAATGTGTTTTGGTGTAGCTGTAGTTGTTGCCTATCCAAGCCGGTCCAAATGATTTTAAATTAACCCTCGTACTGTCTCCACAAAGACATTTCATCTGCATATTTCAAATGCAACTACGTGACTCTGAACAAACTTTAAATCTTGCTTTCCTGCTGATGTCCACATTCAAATGAAAACAGAATCTATAGATCTATAGATTAGATTCAAACTTAACCACACACACTGTAGCCCACAGTGAGGATATATATATATACATATATATATATATATATATATATATATATATACATATATATATATGTATTAGGGGTGCAACAATACTCGTATCGATATTGAACCGTTCGATACAGTGCTTTCGGTTCGGTACGCATATGTATCGAACAATACAAAATTTTTAATGTTTTTTATCAACTTTCCTTCTGACGATGCTGTCTGTGTTGAGCGCTCAGTGGATCTGCGCTCGACAGTGCAGCCTAGGCGGAGTAGTCGAACGCAGATTCACTGAGCGCAGGGCAAGCTAGCGAGACAGAAGTTAAGCTCACGTTGCAACATGGCAAATTGAACCTCCCCCACCCTCATTCAGATCTGGCATTTGGAACTATTTTGGTTTTCATGTGACGTATGACCCTTCATGGACTAAAGTAAAACAGTATGTTGGATGTGCCACGCAATGCTCAATTACATGGGTGGGAACTAGTGCGTTAGCGCAGTTAGCTCGTTAACATGTTGGCCGTCTAGCCCCACGCACGGGGCGATCCGCAGTAGCTCGTTAACGGAGATTTGCCGTGTTGTGGCGTTAACGTCATTTCAGATTAACGCTGACAGCACTAGTGGGAACACAACGAATATGACTGCACATTTACTCCGACATCATCCTAGTGCAAAGACAAGTGGAAGCAGACAAAAACAACAAGCACTCATGCTACAAACTTTACCCGAGTCATTTAGACAGCCGTTAGCACATGATTCTCCTTATGGGGACCTGATATGTTTAATATGCTGCTGAGAGAAGAAGCGTATAGTATAGTATAGCTTTTATTTTGGAAAGAGCCATTTCTCTGTAATAAACTCTCTTTTCCAAAGATGAGGGATTTCTCGATCAGATAGATTAATTTTTTTTATTACTTTGTTGTTTCAGCAAGATTAAATTTAAAAACTGTACTTTTGAGTTAAAATATATATTTATAATTTTAATAAATGACAAATATCGAACCGTGACACCAAAGTATCGAACCGAACCGAACCGTGAATTTTGTGTATCGTTGCACCCCTAATATATATATATATATATATATATGTATACATATATTCCATACAAGAATGATATAGTTGGACCAGAGGCATTAAAATATTGTCCCTGAAAGTCAGTCCCAGTCTGACTTCATCATTACTGTGTCAGGGCTTGGACAGCCCCACATGGAGACCTCTGACTCGTTCTACTGCCTTTCTGATTGCCGTGGGAGATTAGCTGACCTCAGGACCTGAAAGGAGCTGGTATTACTTACCTTGACCATGCTCTATGTGTTTGAGGGTTTTCAATCAGAGCTGGCACCAAGCTTCTTTTCCCCAGCAACAACACTTGGAGGTCAGTGTTCTCTATAAAATATGCTTGTGACAAATAGCTTTTAGAGGTAGATGGGTCTGCATAAAGGAGACAGCGAGGTAAAGATTGGCACAGAGCAATCTTAGGATACTTTCAAGTTTTGTAATTTTTTTATGTTTCAGACTCATTTTAAATGGATTTAATTCAAGTTTGTTTTTATCCACAACCCACAACAGTCTACAACAATAAAGAGTTTTGTATTCAAGCTATTTACTTGAATACAAAGTACCTTTGACAGGAATGAGACTCTTAAATGTTCTTGGAAATGATCCTACAAGCTTGACAAACATTATGCTCACCAGAATCACTCCAATAGGTTGATCTGAAGCACCGGGTCATGGCCATTTTTATGTCTCAGAGATGTTGTCTGAGAGATGTTCTCTTAGGTTTTGTCTCTCACAGGGCTTCTCCAACTTTTTTTTTTAGCTCAAATACCAGTTATAAAATGTTCTTCACACGTGGCTGCTGTACTGCTCGAGACTGAAAGAAGCATCAAGTTTTGATTTTGCTGGTGTGACTGTTAAATGGTGAGATGGTTTTAAAAAAAATTAAACATTGAAATGAAAGGGTGTAATGGGTGTAATGGGTGTAATGCGTACAGGTCTATTTCGGTGGTCATTCTGGTCATCCTCTGATCTGAGGATATTTAATAGTTTCAGCAAAAGAAACAAAAGTTTCATATCAATTTTAAGCTTTGTTTTGAACCCACCTTTCATTTCATCGCTTTTAAGCTCAAAGAAGCATTGCCACACCAGTGGTCTCAGAACACAAAAAACAACATGCACTGTCATCAGCACCCCAACTGACTGAACGATGACTGAGGGCAGCCTATTGGCTTGTCAGATGCTGATCCAAAGCTTTTGCTGCGGCCGTGCATGTCCATAAGAGAAATATCTCTGATATCAGTACTCTTGGTGGAAAACTAACTGGACAGAGGTACCAAGCTGAGGTGCTCTAACCTATACTTGGGTCATTCTTCCACCAACACTCCACCCTTGTGAGCCAGGTCTTCCTTGATCACAAGCATAATGAGACATGTCCTTAGCCACCATTCAGTCCCGATACGTCTCCTATTAAACGTGCCGGGTTCATGTGTTCATTGGAAGCAGCCACAACCAATGAACATTGTATCGATGCAGGCTGTACACATCCAAGAATAGAGACCAACTCCAAATGTGGAAGCTTGTGGAGTACATGCACGGACAGATGACTGCTTGCATTATATCCAGAGGAAGCCATACCTCATATTAAATGTCCTGTATATGCATAAAAATTTATATTATAGTGCTGGAATATAAAACAAGCGGCACAGTGGTCAGCGCTGTTGCCTCACAGCAAGAAGACCTTGGGTTTAAATCTAACATCAGGCTCAGGCCTCTCTGTGCGGAATAATCATGTTTGCTCCATACCAGAGTACTCCGACTTCATCGTGGAGTACCCACAGAGTACTCTGGGTACAGTCCAAATACATGCAGTTAGTGGTGTTAGGTTCATTCTCTCTGTGTCGTCCCTGCAAAACACTGGTGATCTTTCCAGAGTGTAACCCACCTCTCACCCTATGGCAGTTGGGAGAGGCTCCAGCCCTTCTGAAAAAATGGATGGCTGGGTGGTCTTTAAAATCTATTTAAAACAGAAACTTGGATTGTCCCCTTATGTCCTTTTAATCTAATTTTTACCTTAATGAGACATTTGTAAATTTTGACTGCTAAAACATGAATCTCATCTTATCCCTTTTTAGGCCTAGATGACATTCAAGTGTATTTTGACTTTCTTCTCTCCAGTATTCCAAATAGGTTTAATATGGGCCAGCAGTCTCAGCAACGTTGAACAGAGAGGACTCTTTTCTCAGCTGAGCTCTTTGGGTTTGGAAAGTTCTGGGACTAGATTTATGCTGATTTGACTATTTCAGAGCTCTGTTGTGAATGTTAATTATCAGTGGGTATGTGCCTACTTTATTATGTATCCATTTGTTAGCAGTTTTCTTTCTTTCAACCAAATGAAGCAGAGGGTGGGGTGATGATCAAATATTTTGAGAAATGTTCCTTATTATTACACCATGTACTTACACCAGCTTCCTATTTGCTTTTTGTCCCCAACCGCACATGATATATTTGGAACAAGTAAAGTTGTTCTCACTGAGCACAGTTTTCAAAACTATGATAAGATAAGATAAGAGCATTACACAAAGGGTCATTTAACACTGTAATAAGTTGCTTTGTATTTTTTGTTTAATTTAACGTGTGTGAGAAAATGGATTAAAGAGCCAACATTGCAAGGCTGCACCTAATACAAGGATGTTAATGTTAATATTTAATGTTAAACATAGTCAGTGTACCAGGATGTAGTTTGGATGAGCTGATGATCATTGCTGTAAGCAGCAATCCGCCTCTTAAGTCTAACATCATTAGCCATTACTGGGTCCAAACTCAATCAAACACTGAGAGTTAAAAACAGTCCAAATGCTTTCACTTCCAATAAAATAATCAGTGAATAAATAATCCAAGCATCCATGAAAAAAGAAAATTTCCGAAGTGTAACAGAGTTTGCAGTTAGCAGGAAGTTAGCTGGCTATTTTCCATCTAAACGTGATATACTCTGAAATTGTATGGCAGGGAAAAGAAGCTGACAAGGGACCAAACTCAGAAGAACACCTGTGATGATCCATCCACAACATGAGGTTAGTCATTAATATACTGGTTTGGAGTATTCCTGATGGATTACTCCTAATCCTTAGCTTCATGTACCCATTCAAATTTTTGTTAGCATCAGCCTGTGAACCAGCGGTCTGTAGTTATATTGCAAGGTTTTAAAAATTGAGCTTAAAGATGGCATGCACATGAGTATTGCTAATAAAAAGCTAGAGAGGCCTACAATGATCACAAATTATTTTTAGGAGCTTCTTTATATTAAATAGAACAAGATGCACAGCAAGACATTAAAAAGACAGCAGCCTTAATGAAAGAAGCAGGAGCTTGGACAGAGAAACAGGGTTGGTATGTCATTACTTAACAAGCAGATACTGAAAGCCAAGCACGTTCCAAAAAGGCATTTTTTTATAGGTACTCTTCTAGATTTTAATACACCCGTTTTAAGAAAAATATATATTAAATCCAATTGAAGTTAATTCTGAAATCTTGCAAATTGTGGAACACTTCAAAAAGTTTGCCAAATGCACTGTATAGATTAGAAGACACCTATTGGGTGGAAAGTCCCCAAGCAGGCAGGCAGAATGATTCTCCAAGCAGCTCATGTGCAAAGTGCTAAAACAGAGGATACACTGTCATAACTGCAGAGTAACACACTAAGCAGTGCTTAGGAGAGAAAAGCAAAACACAGGATGATAATAAAATTGTACTTTTTCCTCAATTGCTACAAGCATCAATAATTAATTTCATATTTGGGGAAAAACAACTGTAAGTTTTTATTCCTAGCTATTCTAAACAGGCCTATAATTTTAAAAACATCAACAAGCATTTTAATATCCTGAATCGCTTTGATCCTGCATGCATTACGATCTCACTCTTGAGAATTTCTGGTATAATCCTTTTTGATTAGCATCTCTTAGCTTGTCCTACCTTTTTGTTCACCTCAAAACTTAAACACACACACACACACACACACACACAAGAGAGAGAGAGAGAGGAAGAGAGAAGGAGCGATCAAGTCCAAAGATGTTTTAAACATGAGGGGGTTTTGTTGCCTGTGTTTTGCTCTCAGCCATAATTAAATTCTTAATTAGCGAGCCCTCTGGAAGAAATACATCAAGATAGAATTCAATTTAGAGCCCTTACTCATTTGGCCAACAGTAAAAGAAGAGAGGGGGGAAGAGACAGCGCAGAGGTAAGGAGGCAAACCTAGCAGCAATAAAAGAGCACGCTGTTTTAACTTTGACTTGCTCCGTGGTAATGCTGCTCCAGCAAATATAACTGTTTCTGCTGCATCCATATGAAAAACTCAGTGAGACACTCTTTGCTACATTTTGTCCATCAACTGTCACATACTGAGGGGATGTCATTATTAGTTTCTTTTGTTTCTCCAGCCCTATTATTGTAAGAACTGAGAATATGACAGTCATTTCTATGTCTACTGGATGGACTACTTACCGTGTACCAGTATGCCCTGCTGCTGCATAGACACTCCTTAGACACGGTTGAGTTTTTTTGGAAAAGTAACTTGAAGCTAAAAGAAAAAGTATTGTATGTGCAAAAAGTAACGTAACCCTGTTGTACACATCTTATGATCCTGATCATCCTTCTCCTTATCCCTCAGAGTTAACCACGCCACAGTGAACCAGGAAACCTCTACCCACAGGCTGACCTGACAACTTCAACTCATCGAAGTGGGAAATAGAGAATCCATTTTTTAATATGCCTGCTAAGGTCTTTAGTCATGCCTGGCCTCTCCCTGCGTCTGTCTGGCCTATCCAAGAACGGCTGCGACATAGCTCTGAGGTTCCGAGGAGGAGTGTGGATTTGCTGCAGCCCTTTGATGTGTCAGCAGTGCGTTGGCGGCACACCTCTGTGAAATATTGAAATGTGATGCAATGACGATAGGTAAGGGTGAAGAACTGCCAGGGGCTAACTGAATGTGCTCTTCCCTGCATGGCATTCCTTGGCTCTAGGTCCTCAATTCCTTCCTTGAAATTGGCAGATGTGTTGTGTGTGTGTCAGTGTGCGTGAGTTTGTGTGGAAATGCGTGACTGCATTACAAATAAGCGTGTGTCAACACAAGCGGCTGTTGAAGTGTTCGGTAAGCTGGGGTGCAATGAGGAAAACAAAAAGCCCAAGTGTTCTCCGGTATTGGTTTTGTCTAAAAATAAAGTGATATACAAAAATAGACTGATTTGGGAGAAGAACGCTCAGCTCAGCTACACAAACTTGTGGTGTGCTACAGTGTCAGCTCCCAGAGGGTCCCAGTGTACACGGAGGCAAGATAATAAATTTACTCATAGTCCGACCTTCGCTTGCACTGCAGAACCCTACGGATTTGGAGTCTGACCGCAAGCGCTCTGCATCCTGGGAGAACGGAGGCCTCACTGCCGGTTGCTGTGAAGCTCAGGTAGTGGAGCTGGGAGTGAGGAAGATGATTGTGCAGTCAGATCGCCTCTGCGGAGGCGAGGGTTTAGAGGCTTTAACATGTACGCAGCACATGTAATCCCCAAGCTCCAGGATAGGACTGCGTGCCAGTAGGATTCTCAATATAACTGCCATTCTGATGGAGGACTGAAAAAAGATATTTTATTGTAACAACATTCACTTAGCACATGCTGCAGCATAACAGATTCTTCATACGTGCCACAAAGTACAACAGACTCAGGGCTCTGTGTTTATGTTTTAGCTACATAATTAAATAACTCTGGAGGCTCAGTTCGGCTGCTTGCTTCTCAGCCTACAAGTGAGTTTGCCTTAATTCATCAAATAAAATCAGCAGGTTTAATGAGTGTGTGGAGATCCTGGTATAACCTTAGTGTGCAGCTCTGCATGCTAAACCCCTTCATCTAATCAATGAAATAGAGATACTACTCAGAGCATGAGGGATAATGCTTCATTTCCCCTAAAAAGAACTGGAAATTCTCTGAACTAGAAGATGAGGGCACAGCGGTCATCAAAGTTTTCTGCCTGTGTGTTCTCCCCCTCCTCTTCCCCCTATCGTACCTTTCCCTTCCCTTGGTTCACACCTCCCAGAGGGAGGGTGAGGAAACAACACATCAGCACTGCTGCACTGTGCAGGAGAACAAAAGCAGGAATACGGCACTCTTCCAGAAGCACAAGTATAGCTAGAGTTAGTCACTAATTTATGCATTAACTGGGACTAAAAAGGCAAATCTTTTAATACCTTTGTCAACTTAAGAAATTCCACCAGTGGATGAATTTATGACACAGATGCCTATATCACAGATAAAAGTAATTAATTATTGCTATATGTTAAATTCCATACATATACGCTCATGCACAATAGCATTGGTCTGGGAACATATTTTTCTCACTGTATTAGCAAAAACTAGCAAATACAGCTTCACAGAAAACAGATAATAAAAGTCTTCTTATTATCTGGTGCCCAGGCGTCTGCACATCTAAAAGATGTGCAGACGCCTGGGCACCTTTTCATTTGCTTGACACCCTTCTGCTTTTAAAGCATCAGAACTTCCCTAACTTGTTATGTCTTGCTGGACAGGTCAGTACCTTTCATTACAAATTGCCACCTGATGACATTTACAGAGCTTTTTAATTCCTCGGACAATGTCTCTACCTCGGGCCCTTCACACATGGGTGGCTGCCACTCAATACAATCCCTGAAACCTTCTGACAAAGCAGCGAAGTTGCTGCTTCAGTTCTGCTAATGCGCTGCCCACATTATACCTTCTCTGTGAACACAGCTCTTCAAACCTTGCAGTAACACTTAGAAATTATGGGCTCCTCAGACCTACTGACTCAGGACCTGCAGAGCATGGCTATAAAAACATATCAAAGGACTTCAAGCTGGCAGTTTCCAGTGACTGTAATGTCATTAAGAAATGGAAGTAAACAGGAAGTGGAGAATTCAAGATAAGATCAGGAAGACAAAGAAAATTTCCAATAAAACTGCGTGTTAGTTCAACACAGACAAAGGTTTAGCTGGCCAAGGATTGGGATACTCTTAATACAAAGATGGGGTCTACAAAAAATTGAATCAGTAAAGCTAATGCCTAAAATATACTAAATGGACAACAGTACTGTTCCAGCTACACAGTACACTTTACAGGAGCTGCTGGGCCATGAAAACCCATGCCATGAAATGTGGAAGAATGCTATTTTTGTGCATTTGTTGATGCCAGAGGAGGTTTGGGATTTTAGAACTTACTGAGTCAGCAGAGCGTTGGTGACTTTCACGCACTCTGCGCCTCAGCGACCCCAATCTGTAACTTTACAGTACTTGGTCTGCCACTTGATGGTTGAGTTGCCACAGTTCCCGAAAGCTTCCACTTTACAATAAAAAAAATTGCAGTTCATCATGGAATATTTAGACTGTTGCAACAGTGGCATCCTATCCGGTCTTTAAGTCTGACATCATTAGCCATTTCCAGGTCCAAACTCTGCTTCAGGTCCCAAAATCAAATGAACACTGCGGCATCACTGAGAGTTACAAACTGTCTGAATTCTTTCATCTTTAATAAAATGATAGGTGTGTTTGCTCTACCAGGTGTAACCTTTGTCAACTTAAGGTTACACCTGGTAATCCAGGCATCCATGAAAACAGGATTTATGAAATTTAGAAGTTAGCTCGCTAGTTTCCACCTAAACATGATATACCATGTTCTGACTGTGAGATTTCTGAAAAAATTAAAACGCACAGCTCTGCTATCACTTCCAACATAAATGAAGACAAAAAAACTAAACAGTAATGACGTTTGTAGGGTTACTGAAGTTGGGCTAGCTGGTATATAATGATGTGTTACGTGGTGGCTAGCTACTCAGCTATGGTTAGCATAATATAAACACATTAGCACAGTGAAGCAGGAGGATGAATGCTAACTTTTTTCCATTCGATAAAAGTAAATGTGAGGGTTCCTGATGGTTAGTGACAAATGCAAGCGCATGGCAGGATGCTGTAAACGGACCAACCTTAAGTCAGGAGAACAACTGAAATAATCCATCCACAATACGAGGTTAGTCATTAATATACTGCTGCATGGGCTGGGCTGTAGTTACATGTAAGGTTTTAAAAACTGAGCTTTAAAATGAATAGTGGTAATAAAAACCGAGAGAGACCGACTGTGATCACTGACTATTTTTAGGGACCTGTTCAGATTAAATAGAACAAGATACAAAGCACTAAAACACGTTAAAAACACAACAGCCTTAATAAAGGAAGAGTAGTTTGGACCCAGAACCAGGGTTTATACGTCATCATTTAAAGACTGGATTGCAGAACCACAACTCAGTGAGCTCTTTAGAAAAACCTTGAATTCAAAGATTACGGGGTGTGGCCTGATACTTTCCTACATATAGTGTATATTAAATCACAGAATTCACAGTCATTTTGGAAGCAAGTTTGATAGATCAATGAATTTCAACTTGAGCTCTTTTGTTAGTCGAGCACAATTAGCAGCATTTAGTGAGTAACTTACCTACTTTTAGGGATTCACAAGTGAACAGAGGCTGGCAGGGCAATGATCTGAAACGCACCTCATAATCCAAACGAACTGCTAAAATTAAGATGACAGTTTTTGAACAGCATTTACTGTCACATAACTTCAACACCATTCAAATAAATCTTTGGATAGACCTTAAACATGCTGTGCATGCTCATATTGTCAGTGTGGTCAGTAAATAACTGATCCATTACCTTGATGCCATCTATTATGAAGAGATGGCCACAATCTAGTTATTAAGTTGCTGTGCCTTATTAGCCAATGTTCACAACTAATGACATAATGCCCCGCATTACCGACTGGTGTCATGCAATATCTCCCGCCATTCAATACCATGTTTCTCAAATTACTAACAGGATCTACTTTAAGATATACTATGAGAATGTGAGCAAAAATTGATCTATTTCCTAATTTACAGAATTAGATCAATGTATAAAGAAATCAATTTCATGACAATGTGAACACTAAAATGATCTGATTGGGTTATGCCATCTATTATCACCATCTATAATACAGTCCTGCCATTTTGAAAAAAAATTCTTTAAACACATTTATATGCATGAACAAATGATGTTATATTATTAGGTTAAAGTGGATTGTGTGCTCATTCAGCCTAAATAATGTGGTACAAGTGGCTATCTGAGCGAGAATAAATTAGATTTTATTCCCTCAAGTGTCTGCGTGTCATACTACCACAGAAGCAAGTCTTGGTTCAGGGCATCCTCCCTTTTTTTTCTCTAGTCAGTAAGTGATACTCATTTCAACAGAAGGAGAAGCTCTTGTTTTCTAGAAATCCCATGTTTCATTTGAAATACCTGTCAGCCGGGAGACTGCCTTGAGACAAGCTTATTCAGTCCATCACATGTCTTCTCTGAGCACTTGCCCCGTGTGCTGCCATGCTGCGGGGAGTCCATAATATCACCCTCTATTAGGAACTTGACTTTAACATAGGGAGCAGCCCCATAATGGCAAGCAAAGCAGATTGATGCTGGTTTGAGGGGGTTAATTATATCTAGGTCACTGTTTTTTTATGAGTTCTAAGTATGAGTAAAACACTGACACAACTGAGAAAAAAAGCTACATAGGAAGAACGCAAACACAAAGGAGAATTTGCATGTTTGTGTGCCTGTGCAGACACGAGATACACACATGTGCACATATACACACTGCATAGTAAATCCAAAAATACTACATTTAGAAGCCTGAAGAGCAACTAAGCCACTGGATGGATGCATGCCTGGAAACTGGGTCATCTAAAGCCTTAAATGCAGACTTTTTTTCAGATTCCAAGTAATTCTTTTAATCTTCAACATCTTGCATTTGCATTTGCACTACATGCTGTAGAATATGGAGAGCAATGTGACAAGCAAAGACTGTATAAGATTACAGTCTGAGCAAAACTGGTAACCATGGCCCACAACAGCTTCTTGAGAAATGGTACTTGTGAATGGAACAGTGTACAATCCCAGTGCATGGCGAAGGTAAGTATACATCATCCTTCAATTACTGCAAAACAAGGCAAAAACATTAAAGGGAAAAACTGTTTTTATACGTTCTTTATGCTATTAAGATATTTCTAAACACCCCTAAATGGCTCAAACAGCTCTTCTCACTTGCATGCACAAGGCAAACCTGAGGTGACATTAATAGCATGACATCTCATGCTGTGGCCTAACATTTCACCCCCTCCTTGGTCAGCTAATTGGGTCGTTCTCACTTGGGTTTGTTAATGTAACCCTTGATGCTCTCATATGCTGTGTATTTCATATTTCCTCATTTCTGCTTGATCTGATATATCCTCTTTGGTATTCATAAGGAGCACTACGTTGCCATGAACTCTAAAACAGATTGCTAAATATATTTACATTTATACATTTGCATATCACAGCTCAGTGACCAAAAAGGTATCTAAAGACAGCCTCTGTGTTTAGGTGTTCCGCTGCTTTTCATTTTCACACTTGAGGCTTTGAATTTGAAGATGTTAGTGTTTGCAGATTCCAATATAGTTTGATCTAATAATCATTTCATAACAGGAAGCACATCCACTGATAGCTTAAATGGGTCTAGCATCTGCCAGTAGCCACAGCTGAGACTATGGCTACATGAGGGCTGTTAATACTACCTCTCAAAAGTTCATGCAGGGATCATGTAATTGTGGGTTAAAATAAGCGGTTTAAAGTTATCTAATATTCTGCAAATCATAGCCCATTATCTTTATAAAGCTACTATAGTGGACAAAAGCCTGTTGGTTCAGGCCAAAAGACTTGTCCACCACTCCAAAGGAATGAAATAGATCTTACATGGTATTTCATACGAGAGATTGCCAAACAAAATGAAAAACTGAAGATTTTATGCAATACAATGTACTAGTGCCTTCGTACAACAGTGCAAACTTGCTCTAATCAGAATAGGAAGTCAAGTGTGAGGTCCAATCACGCAACTGAGCAAGGAGCTATGGACATCAGTCGCTAGTATGAAAAACATACTTCTCACAGGTCTTGAACAGACAGCTTCATTAAATGATAGCACCAAGACACTCGTCTCAACTTCAACAGTAACAAGGTGAACACAAGGATGTTGGCCTTTTGAGCAGAGTTGCAAAGAAAGCACCACTTCAGCCACTCTTCAGTGATATTTTTTTTTCTTCCATCTTTTAACCTTTTTGTTTTATTGGTCAGTCTCAGACACTTTTCAACTGCAGCTAGAAGCCAAGCATCACGATCTTTTAATACAAAACAAGTTCAACATAGCCAGGCTTTCTATGCCTGTTACATCCTGTTTTAATAAAGCCGATGTGCACTTACATGAAAGGGACATTTGATGCATCATTTAAATCTTCTTCTGCAAAAGTGTACCCAATGTGCCGGCTAATTGAGATGGACAGGTTATGGAGCGATATGGACAACGTAGTAGAGCAAGATCCAACACTGCAAACAACAGAGCAATGCTGCAGAAAATTTTAACTCTTCTGTTGTTTAAAAAAAAAAAAAAGAAGATCAGATGGAGATTTGTTAGATGTCCACTCCAAACAAACCAAACTCTTCTTGCCTGGCAACTAAAAGAAGCTTGAAAACATTGCATGGGAGACTTTGTTTAGCCTGCTGTTGGATCAGTGGAGTTTGTTAAAAGTACAGATAAAAACTAAAAAACTTTCAGAGCAAGTGAAAATGTTATGTTATGGCTTTTCTTAGACAATATACAACAATACTACAAGAGGGATTTTGAAGCACTCTGTTAATAAGCACTCACCATTTACTTTCTTAGGTACACCTGTCAGCTGCTAATTAACACAAATATCTGATCTCAGGAAGGTACATGAGTCACTACGTTTAGTAAGCGTGTAGACCTGGTGAAGACCACCTGCTTCAAATCAAGCATCAGGACGGCAAAGATAAGGAGATTTAAGTGACTTTGAACGTGGCATGATTGCTGGTCTGAGCATTTCAGAAACTGCCTACAGGGATTTTCCCACTTAGCCAACTGTGGGGTTTACAGAGAATGTTTAGAAAAAGAGAAAATATTCAATGCGCTTTAGTTATCTGGATTAAAAAGTCTTGTTGATACCAGAGATCACAGGAGAATGAACAGAATGCTTTGAGCTGATAGGAAGGAAACTCAAAGTAACTTAAATTACTATTACTAGAAGGGCATCTATGCACACAGAGCATGTCTAACCTTGATGCAGCTGGGCTATGGCAGCAGAAGACCATAAAGGATGCCACTCCTGTCAGCTAAGTGCAGGAAACTGAGGCTACAATTCATAATTTACATGGGCTCACCAATAATGGACAACAGAAGATTGTAAAAACTTGTCAGGTCTCATCAGTTTGAATTGCTGCGATGACATTCAGAATGCAGAGTCAGAATCAAAGGTTTGCATAAAAGGTTTGGGGTGGTGGCGGTATAATGGTGTGGGGAATATTTTCCTGGCACACTTTCACCCCTCAGTGCCGACTGAGCATAATTTAAATGTCTCTTTCCTTACTATTGTAGCTGATCATATCCATTCCCTTATAACCACAGTGTACCCATCTTCTGATGGCCGCTATACTTTTTGGTATACTACGCCTGCTATCACAGTGTACCAAAAAGCATGGGCATGAAAGCCGGAGAAGGTAAAATGTTTGTGCATATGAATTATTTTATCCTCTCCACTCACACTTCTAAAAAGTGAGAAACTAATGATAACCATGATCCAGACATTAGAGAGCTACAGCTGTAAACTCAGTCTTTTCTCTAAGAAATATCTCCGCGTATAACTTCAAAGTGGCGGTGGCCATTTTCCAAATAATCATCCAGAACTTCAACTAGAACACCATTATGTGGCTACTGTTCAAAAATTCCTATCTGCAATTTTAGCGTGCACCCTGGAGTGCATTATTAGGGTGCCGCTCTGATTTATTCTTACAGACACTGTATATCAATCTAAACGATGTCTTTCATATCTTGGTCTGTTTGGGATGATGCATGTAAGCGCTGTTTAATTGAGCTGTTCAGCTCCTCCCCAGCGTCCCTTAGTGACATTTACTGGCAGTTCCGATGAAAAAGAGAATTTGCATTTCAAACACTGGTTAAACTATTCCCAAGGGAAATGCAATTTTTTATTCATATAACATTGATCTTTTCACTGTTGTTTATTATTTTTGCACCATGATTATTTGATTATTTCAAAATGAATGTGTCAGGATTGTTTACTGCACAAGGTAAGTGACACGAGGCGCTAGAAAGATCTGAGTGTTGCTCTTTTGAAGTTCAGTAGACAGCGTGGAACACACGCTGGGAAAATGTCCCTACTTTAATTCTATGTTAGAGGTAGAACTAAAAAAAAATACATTACATAGTAGATTACTTTTCTACATTACTACATTTCACAACATATTAAAGCCTGATGCACTAGAAAGAAGTGCATGTTAGATACAGCTTTACTGGACATTGGCCAGTTTTCAAGTCCATATGATGTTGGACTGCAACTATGTGCAAACAGTGCAGCTAACTGTGCATTGTACTTGATGCTAGTAAGTGGGTGTCATGTTTGCTGCCACCTGCACACTCTATCTAGGCAGATCTCTGGATTGCATTTCCAGAAGTACGAATATGCCTGAAGGGCACTGCTATATGGCATATGCAACAAAAGAGCAAGTTTGGGAAATATCCCAACCTAAATTCTCCTCAAATTGCTGAAATTATGTCCAGTGGGATAAAAATGACAGCTAAAGAAGTCATTCTTTTCTCTTATATTAAAAATGCCCCATCACATGTGGCAACATCCGCCTCTCTCCTCTCATCACCACCTCCAGCCCTCATAAATAATTAAAGATTTAATCTGTGATATTTTCAAAGGTCAGATGCACAACAAAGAGAGAGAAATGCCAGTCCTTCCTCTGCAGGAGCGCGCTTGGTAATTACTCCATACTGGGTTTATGTTTTCACCTTGAAAGCTCTATCAAGTGGGCCAACAGATACGATGCATGCAGAGAGGGGAGGGAGGCATGCTAGGAAGAAAAGGTGGCGAGGCCAACATTACCAAACAATACTGAATCTGCCATTGTCAAAAAATACACCTCATGAATGTTTTATTCTTTTGTTTGGAGCTGGGCGGGACCGCCATGACCATGGGGGGGAGCCGCCACGGCCATGAGAAGTGGGCAGCTGTACTCGGTGACAACCAGAGAGGACAGCCCCACTTAACCTGGCCCCTGGTTAAGAGAAAGAGGCCACGGACACTTTCATACATAAATGTCTGCTTCATGCATTTAATGGATGTGGTCCTGATGGATTTTTTTCTCCTGATGCATTATCAATGAGAGCTGCTCTCCGCATCACGGCTCCAGCACCACCAGACGGGGCTCTATCATCTATTTCCTTCTTCAGTGCTTCTCTCAACTTAGAACCAATGGAAATTTAAAAATACACCTTCAGGTGAAGTTTGAATCTTTAAGTAGCAGGCTGTCTTTCAGGTAGCATGGGCACTTGTATTTCTTTTATGTTGCCAGGTAAAAACATGAGCTTATTACAATTTTGGCATATTATCATTGTTATTATTATTACATGCAAAATACATCCATGAAAAATACAAAAGTAATCGGATTAAAAAACATACGTTTCCATCTGACCTTTTCAAATCCCATTCTCTTTTTATTGTTTCCCTTTCTTTAATAATTCTGCTAAAGCTGTCAGGCTGAATGACCACTCACTGAATATGTAGGAGTTCTAAAGTGGGGTTTTTATTGAAATCATATTCAAACGCTCTTCCACTCTTTTAGCGTAGCTGACTCATCTGCTTGTTCTCTCCCTCAGATTTCAGTGGAAGGGTTATTTCGCATCGTGCCACCCTGGTAGTAAAATGTCGGAATATATGAAGCAAGTTTGCCTTCACTTAGAGGTAGCCTTAGTCTTGCTCTTTCCCTCTCTCTGGGTGACACACTTCACTAGTGCTCCCTTTGTGCTGTCTTGTCCGTAAAGCTGAAAAAGAAAGATGCTGTCAGACAGATGTGAAAAGTTGATTGTGTTTATCTTGCAAACAGAGAGTACAGGACTTTGATTTGATGTTTTTTTGTTCCCCTACAGTCAAACACGACATCAACAAAGAATTGTAGGTTTTGTTGGGGTTTTTTTTTTTATTTGTTTGCTTTTAAATTCACTCACTGTCATATGCGTTACTGTCCACCGCCCGTACCAGCGTCTCTCCTCCACGAATTTCATTCACTCTCGAACCTAATTATCTTTCTCATCTTTTTTCAGCATTATCATCCCTTCATGCAAATTGCTTCTTGGTATTCTTAGTTTTCTTGTAGTAAATCTTTTCAGTGCTTGAGAGTATGTAGAGATATACAGGAAATAAACCTGGAAACCCAGAAACAGGAAAAGATGGCCATGAGCTATACTGTAAAGGAGAAATCTGCACAAAAGTATTTTCACTACATCCTGTTTTTTCAATTGAATGAATTCCATTATATATATATATATATATATATATATATATATATATAATTAATCGATTAATTGCAATTAATACTCGATCAATAGCCTGGCTGCAATTACACTTTTTCAACTTTATATTTAAGCTTATAACAGACATTTATGCAATATAATGAAGTAAATGGAGAATAAACACAAAGAATGTGTGCTTAAATTGAAAGACAATTTCAATAGTTTTCTTTTAACACAGGTTCTCTCCTGTGAAATACAACTTTTTAAAAAACCTATATACTATGAGGTAAGTATACCCTAATATATAATATATATTAGTGATCTCAAACAATTAAAATGTTTAATCAGATTCACCACAGGGTTACTGTGGATTCATTTTGATTAATCACAATTAAATATCATTCATTTTTAATCTATGTTGATCGCATTTCATTTTGCATGAGCAAACAAAATCAGGAAAAAAGGGAAAATATACGCACTTAACTTGTTTATTGAACATCTTGAACATTCATGTTAACAAAAAAATTCTGTAAACATTTATCCACTCTCTCTCTCTGTCACTCTTTGGGAGGCACTTCAAGTCCTTGAGACGAGGAACCAAAGCTATGTAAAGCGTGTGTTCTCAACGATATTAACAGGTATGCAATATGTCTGAGGCAGACTTACTGAGTCCCCGATGCTCCGTAAGTGATTTTTCACAAGCTGGGTGACGCATTAGCCAAAGTGCTAGCAGCATCCGTATGCTTCACTTCAATGTGATGTTTTAAGCCGGAAGTGCTTCAGTGAAAAGAAAATTCCTCCTTGCACAAAGTGCATAAAACTTTATGTTGGTCGACTGTTCCGTTTTGTTTTTTTTCAATACTCAGATTTCCCATCGAGAGGGCCAACGTGCTTTTATCATCTTACAAATTTAGTTGATTGGTTCAGCTGCCTGTCACTACCAGACCAATTGCCCATTTGCGCCTGTGCGAAGGTAACTCTGCTTGGACAAACTGCCCAAAATGCGCTGACAGAAACATTTCAGGGATTTTAAGTCATTCTGCACTCCAGATGCGTTAATAGCTTTAATTTATTTATTTTTTTATTGCGTTAATCGTGATGACGGCTTAATCTGCGTTAAAGCGTTAATTTTGACAATTAATTGACAATTAATCTCATTAAAATGACGTTAACGCCATAACCGCATTAACACGGCAAATCTCCGTTAGTGAGTTAGCGCGGATCGCCCCGTGCGTGGGGCTGCACGCCGTCAACGCGTTAGCACGGTTAGCTCATTAACGCGTTTCCTACTGTTCTTAAGTAGATTTTTCAGGTATCTGTACTTTACTTGAGTCTTTATTTATCTGTAGCCCCCTACATTTTTACACAAATATGTCTGCTTTCTACTCAAAATGCTCAATAATTTAGGTTTAAGACGGGACTTAGTATTTCCCATCACTACATGTCTTGAAAACATAAAACGTTTGCTAGCCAAAGGTACAGCTGCTGTATGTTCAAGGGAAAGACAACAATGAGAAATAACTTCAGTCAAAGATGGAGAAAGATGTAAGAAAGAGAGGAGAGGAGAAGAAGAAGAGAGGTTAGATTATAAGGTGCTCAGTGACATTTGATAAACTGGAAATTTTAACCTTACATGTAATGTTGTAACTGTTTTCTCACAATGTGAAACGTCCAGCAAAACAAATTAAAGTATACTAACTAACTCTGTGTTATTCAAACGCTGCATGATCATACTGTGAAGGCTAAACTCTTTACTTTACAGTATTGTGGTCACATGTCTGTGAAGGTTCTCAGTCATCCAGGTCATCGTAGTCAAAGGAGCTTGCAAAGAAAAGCGTCTGGACTTCTTTAAAGAAGTCCAGACGCTTTTCTTTGCAAGCTCCTTTGACTATTGTGGTCACAGTTGCAGTAATGCACTGGAGCAGAGCAGCTGCGGTGATCATGGTCAGTGTAAGTTTACATCAAGGGCAGCAAACATAAAACTAAATTTAAGGTGGTGCTGATTAGACTGGCTCACAGAATCCCACATTTATACAAGCTTTATAGTGCATAGGGGTTGGAAATCAGGCCTCAAAAAGCAGGAGCAGCAGCTGATCACGATCTGTAGGCAGTATCTACTGGAGCTCGCAGCAGAAATGTTTTTTGTTGATCTATTTCTAATTGATTCTTTTCCCCCCACTGCATCATTACAGCTGATCTTGGCGTTCCCACATCTGTTGGATCCCACTTTAACCCCATACTACACTCATTTTCCTGTTTTGGATATGGAAGCAAAGTCACCCATCTTCAATATAAGCAACAGCAAACAGAGTTAGTTTTTTATTAATGCTCTTTGTTTTTCTCTGCTTGTGTTCCACATAGCAGATGTTCAAGCTGAGCGTCTTCATTACAGTTTGAATTTAAGTTGAAATAAAGTTTATATTCACTTCTGTTAATATTATTTTATTATGATGTTAACATCACAAGAGGTTCAGTAGCTCCAGTAGCTACTTTTTACTCATATATGTTGAGTACATTTCAGAGCCTGTACTGTTTCACTTTTGCTTGTGTAAAGAAGATAAATAAGTACTTAAGCTTTTATCGGGGCACTTTCTAACACAGGGATCTGTACCTAAGTGATTGCATGTACCTTTGCCACCTCTGCCTAATGCACATCAAGGCTTTTTCACACCACTTGAGATTGTTAGGTGGCTATCTAGTTATCAATCTAGCCTTTCTAAGTAATCTCTAAGGATGTTAATTAATATGGAATGCAGTCCCTGTAATCAAATGTGTGTCAAACTGTGTGCGTCTACGAGCAAAAAAGGGAGAACGGATGTGTGTGAGTGTGTGTATTGGTGCATGTCTTTCTCATCCCAGACACAGCTGATTCATATGAGTCTAAGGGGTGTTTATTTGTCAGAAGTTGTGTCTGGCACCCTGCGTTTGTAGCACCCACTGTTTTTGACCTCCGCTCTGCCTTTGAGTTAGAATGTTTCTGTCAAGCAGCAAACCCAGCTTGGCAGGCCCAAAACAGCCTGCCTTTCCATTAAACATTCATGAACCGCAGTGCAGTGGCACCAATGCAGAAAGGTCACTCGAGAATGATCGGTTTAGTCGTATACAGCACCCTGCAACAACATGCCTACTTTTAATAAATAAATGCATTCCTCACAGACCTGCACCTGGTACCCTGTTTGTTTTGTAACAGAAACAGAAGATGGTATTGCTGCACGTCTTCTTTACTGAATATTGCATTGAAGAAAATAATTTGAAACCATCCTTCACTCACTCAAATCCCACCTGTGACACTAATTGTACCGTTAAAGGGGCAGTTCACCCTAAACATAGCGGAACTTTCTCCTAAAGAATGAAGACTGCAGTCTACAACTCAGGTAGTTTCAGAGTAACTAGCTGAAGTTTTGGGGATGATAGTAGTAGTTCAAAAATGTTCATTTGTAAATATCAGTGTCAGCAGGCCTTGTCAGGATAAAATGACAACAGTTATCCTCTCAGTAAAATACCCGACATTCAAAATGAGTAGAAAGTTACTGCTAAAGTTTCCTCTATCTACACTGAGTTGAACAGCTGGCAGATGTGAATTCTCTCGGGCTTTGAGCACCAAAAAAGGCACATTAGTATAAAGTACAGTACTTCTATTAATGGGCTCTTTTGAAGTGCATAATTATGTTCAGCAAATGATGTCCAACAATGGCTTCAGGCATTTAATGAAGCAAGAGCGAGGTCTTTTATATTGTATAGCGCGCTTCCTCCAAGTATAACTTTTTGCTGTTAAGCTCCTTTTCTCGCACAAATGTACTTGCAACACCGAGCAACTTATTGGTCACATTGTTATGTAAGCACACAAATATGCATGAGCACCAGTTGCAAATGTTACCATCACCCTTTTGGTTGTTGTGTTTAAGGACAGTTCTCTTAAGTACAAACTGCAGTGGTACTATAAAGATGCTGTGTAAATGGTCATAAAATGCGCACATTGTCATTTTATCTTTAGCAGTCGTGGGTTGTTTAAAGCACACAGACGTAACTGAGGCCATTAGAGAGTAATCACTGGGGATCTGATTCAATGTACTGGGAAGGGCTGCTGGAAGGGGCAGCAAAACAAATCACATTACACCTCAATTAACACCAGGGAGGCCTCTGGAGTCCAGTTTCATTCGTGGCAATAAAACTCTCTGTCTCTCACTAGCACACTTTCTGCATGCAAATGAAACACACACTGCACATCTGATGCAATAAGCGCAAGCACGAAAAAGAAAAGAAGAGAGACACATTTACTGTATGTGTGTATAACTGCAATTTCAGCAGAGCTAGTTACAGTAGTGAACTGCCGCCCCTCCCTCTGACCCTTCCCGTCTCACTTGGTTAATTATGAAATGCTGCATCTGGCTGAGAGGGCGTTGAGCGGATAAGACCACCCTGTGGAGTGGCTGGTGTCACCATCAAGAGACAAGGACAGTTCCACAGTGCAGCTCAGGGCCAATTACCCACCTGCTGCATGACTGCAGTTCAGGGGTGTCATTTCATCCTAATACCACTGCTATAATTGCTGTTGTTTTCCCAGTTAGAGGGTTATGGAAATGAGATCTTAAGTGCCACTCAAATTAGACCATGCTTTATAACTGGTCAGCTTTGTCTGAACTGTTAGATTCAAGAGCAGGAATTGCTCAGTGCCAACTATGATATTAGTATTAAATGTTCATTTAAATGGATTAGGGAATCTCGGTAACATATTAATCTAATTACACGCTCAATTAAGCTTAATTGTACCTGTTGAAACATTCTTATAGCCTATAGTGTTGCAGCTTTTTAATATATCATTTTATTTGTGGAAAAGAATTAATTAAAAAACATATAAAATGTAACTTGAACGTGTTATCATTAAACAAACCCTTTCCATGCTACTGCAATTGCTGAAGCAGCATCATTGTTATTCAGCTGTATTCTGGCAAGATTAAGAAACTGGAGCACATGGTAAACAAAACAGTAGCACGAGGACTTATCGCTGTCACTATCTATTTTTCACACTGGCGTTCTGGAATAACGTGTCTCCTGTTAATTTCACAGTCAATTCCAGAGGCTGAATGGCACTCTTCTTCTCTTGCCATTATTTCCCTCAGGGCACCACAGGAGGGCTTCTAAAAGCAGGGGACAAATCAAGGTCAATGAAAAATTATAGACACTGAAAGGCTAAGACCTGTACTTTATTATGGCCTCTATGACAATCATTGCTGATATTAAGTTGGATGGGTTTGTTAAAAAAAGGGAGGAAAAAAAGATATCGGTACAAGGCTTGGTCTCACAGGGATGCACTCTAAAATTGCCTTTCAAATTAAGTGTACAAATGTTCAGTAACTAAAGTAGAGATCTTTCTATTCAGCGAACAGTGTAGTACAGATCTTAGCTGTATTAAATGTCCAGATAAGATGTTTTGAGTGGTAATGCAATCCTTCCCTTAGCTGCCCCTCACTCTGTAGTGACTAACCATTCAGTTCTATGCTTCAGCTGACTTTAGCCTCCAAACATATTAGTGAAGATGATGATGAGTGACAGGGACTTTTACGTCTCGCCCTAATTAACCAGACACTCTTGTCCCCCTTTAACATTTACTATCGGAGAAGGGTTGACACATGCCCGTCAGTCAATCACCTCTCCTTCTGCCCCTCTTCCGAATGCACACAACCCTCCCCCATCGCCTTCACACTCGCAGGCCTGTTGCCACCACTGTCACAGCCAGCTGGCATCAGTCTCGACGTCTCTTTTTCCCTTCTTCCAAACGCAAACTGAGAAACGGCACAGCAAAATAAAGAATATGAAAATCTGAATTTATGCCAGAATCAAATATGTACTTTTCAGTGCTAGTAAATCTATTTACCTGTCGGTCCAATATCGCTGGAGGAAAACAGCTCTGAAGAGGCGCTTGTTTTTTATTTTGTCTGGCTCTTTCTAAAATGAAATTGCAAAGGTAGCCTGAAAATAGCTAGTATCTTTAGATCAGCATACGATAATGATATTCATGTGAAGCCTGAGCTACAACGAATGCAGTCTGGTGGCACATAGGTGGAGCACAGCGGTGCAATTTCCCCAACTCAACTCACAGCATTACTGACTACTACTAATACTGCAGCTTTTAGTATCAAATAAAGAGGCACGATTTTAAAAAGCATCACCTACTGATGTAAGTTTGTTCACAGAATCTGTGACCACTGTAAAACAAGACAGAGAAGTACTGTGACATCTTTTCCCTTGGTGTAGTTGACCGAGTAGTAGATTTACTTTATGCACTAACAGTAACAGGAGCTTAGCTAGAGGACGTGCTAGACGCTTGAGAAAAACTGTGCTAAATGCATCCATTTGTTTGCATTGATCTTTATTTCATGGTGTGAAGGTGAACCATTAACGTCTTTCTTTGCTTTAGGAGTTTCCTGTATTGACTTTGGGATTCTTCCAAAGTGTGACCAGCCACTCAAATGTCCACAAACGACAAGAAGCACTGAACAACATAGAGACTGAGAATTTCATGTGTTTTTTAAGTCAGCTGGCTCTTTCCTCAAGCTTCCCAGAACGCCAACCGCTGACACATTCCTCTTCTTTCCCACAATCTAAATATTTGCATTGGTAATTGCATTTGCCCCCAGTTTTAGGTAAATGAGGGACACGAACATCAAGCTTTCAGGGTTGCGTCACACAACCCAGGAAAGTGCAAAGCCCCACATAGCTTATAAGGCTTACTAACAGTAATTTCCAGCTGTAGTTGGAATAATAACAAACAGTGAATATAAAATGCAGTACTTTAGTTTTCCATTGAGGCAAAGTGTTGAAAATTAGTGGAACTGCAGTGTGTCATAATGTGGATTGATACTCTCATAATAATCATGCTCCACTGTAGAAAAAAAAAACCCCTTCAGCTATCTGTCTTTCCTGCTCTTTTTATTTCTCTTTCACTTCGACTGCATGGCAACTCCAACCACAACTGGTCTCACTTATCTTGTAGCCTGACGCACTGATGTGCACAGCTGTGAGTGATTGCATATAATGAAATATTGCTGTTTAATATATCTGCATAGTGTGTACAGTGCCACTTTAGTGTCTTGCTTTAATCAACTTTTGTTGCACACACACAATAGCGGTGTGGTTCGAACAGAGCGCTGGTTTAGTTTCACAGAGAAAGTCTGAATATTTGTCCTTTTATCTTTTCTTTGCAAAAGCCGCACACTGATTTGATTTGAAAGTTGTTTAATTTACTTTTGAACAACAACATAAAAACAAATCAATATTTCAAACTGGAGAGACTGAGGCAATCAGCCCATCTCAGTCTGCAACAAAGCTCCATGAAATGTTTTACATCTTAGTCTAATTCATGCTCCTGTAAGCAGACATTTTTTTAACATAAAGGAAGCAGGAAGCTTAGAAAACAACAATTGTGCTCTCAGTCAGAAAGCCATCTATATAAATACGTGCGAGTTCAAATACGTGAAAATGCAAATCGATCGTGGAGACAGTTTTCACACTAAACTCTCTATAGGCTAGTTTGGAGTGGAAACAATGGTTACGTCGCACGAGTTGTACATTCGATCAGGAGAAAAGCAGCAGAAACAAAAGTCCTGCTGGATTTCAGAACAGAATACTGTCATCGAAGGCAATCTCTAAGGCAAAAACACAGTTTATGACTGTAAATCGTTGGATGGACTAAATGAAATAATTCAGAACTAGAGTTCACTTCTTATCAGGCTACATTTCGAGGTTTCGCTCAATATGAAACACAGTAAAAACAAAGTTAACAATCTAGTTAACAAGCATACATTTGCAGCTGCAAAGGTGGCACTTCCAGCTGACATTGGACACAATGTGAGCAACAGTTTATACCACTCTATATAATTTATGCAAGCTTTTGGTGAATTAATAGAGCATATGGTGATATTACATCTACAATATAACATGACTGAATATAGATCTACCTAACAACATAGAATTGTTTGTTTGTAACAAGTTAACAGAGGACTTAATTGGAGGCACTCGTGGAGCCACAAATTACAGACTGTGTTCATTTATTTAAGGTTAATTCAGTGTGTGGAAGCACCATCGGTACGTAGTTTGAATTGTTCATAACAGCCAAACGTTAAAAAGGTCTACTCTCCTCTGTTCATTTCTATTGTTTTGAAATTGCTTCATTAATTTTTATTTCTAAAACAGCATGTGCTGAGTGTTGTGCTGCTGATTCAATCAGCTTTTTTTCTTGCAAAAGAATAACTGATTAAACTGTTATATAGTTGCTCTGTTTGGACACTAAAACCACAAACAGAAGTATAATGACTAACATCTGAGGCTGAGCTACCACTTCCCTCCACATATCCTCATTTACTCCTTTTTCTTGACAGCCCAGCTCCTATAAACTCCTTCCTTTTTACAGCGGGAAAATGGCTATCTGTGCCACTGTGTGTCTCATCACAGGAGACAACATTTTTTCGACGTTATCCTGAACGCAGCAAACTCCCATCTATCCTCCCGGACACGTTTTGCCGAGTTTGACAATGACTTCAGAACGGCCTAGTGTGGGAGGAGAAATCATCTGTTATTCGGCCCACGACGGTCCATACATCCAGTGGAGCTCGCTTCCAGGAGGCCCTCCCTTTTTTGTGCCTATCCAGCTACCTATCTGGACGGCCAACTGACAACATCAAGGAGATTTAGAGCAGAGTCTCAGTGGGCCTGGTCTGAACAATCCCAGTAGATGGGAAACAGTAATTACAGCTAGAAGGCTCACTGAGAGTCTGGAGCCTTGCAGAGATTCAGTGTCATAAGGCCAATAGATTCCTGGGTACCTGGAACAAATGGTTGCTTCAGCTGTCAGAGCAGAAAAAGAGCTACAGATTTGAGCAAATTTGACTTCAGAGGAGGTGATTTAGTGGTTTAGCTGTCTGCTTAGTGCCATAATTCTACCCAGATGGGAACATTAAGACTTTACGTTGACATTATTACTTGTGTATGAGTTATTTAAGATTAATAACACTTCAGAAGAGCCAATTTAACTTCACAAAATGCTTAGCTACATATATTATTCTTAAAGGATATTTTAAATTCTCTCATGGTGTTAATAATCTGTGTTTAAGATCACTGCAATAAACTCGTGTGGTGTAGACCAAGATGAGACAATAGGGAAACAATAGGCACATAAATACATGACATACCCTGAGAAGATAGTTTCTCAAGCCCTTTAGTGACTCATTCGCAATATCTGCAGGATTTAATTAGGGTCAACACAGACAATAAAGTGCCACCCTGACCTACAGAGGCCCAGAAATTTACAGCAGGGTCCACACAGCCTCTGGTGGTGTCTGCAGCATTATCTATTTCTAAATCTTCCTGCTTCATATTCTCCACCATCTCCCTGTTTCACTCGACAACTCTGTCATTCTCCCTCTCTGTCATTCCGCCACTCTCTTTTACTCTAACCTTTCAAGCCACAATCTCACTTTCTCCCACTCTCTCTATAAATATCTGTCTCTGAGACAGTCTTTTTCCCCACTTCTCCCGTTTGCTTCTGAAGAGAACAGGGGAATCTTCCATCCCCTGTGGATCTGAACACCCACTCAAGGTTAGAAGTACTGCAGATGCAGGAGCTAACAGATCAGGCTTTTAACCGTCACATAGAACTTAAGACATTTGTACAGGCCGTTGCATTAATAGCCCTCACTGCCAAGTACTAACTCACTTATCTACCAAACAAACAAAAAGCCAAAAAAAAACTATAGCTGGATTAAATTCTTTAATTTTTCATTCTGTTCCCGCTTTTTCCAAAATAATACAGCAGAAACACAATTAAACTTGTACCTCCCATTTTGCTTAGTGAAAGCACAGTTTGTATTCTTACCCCTGCAAAGCAAAAGCAACAACATCTTCCTTTTATGCATCAAAGTTTTGTCATTTTCTCATTTACCTTGGTGGTTTGAAAAGGATTGGTTTCTTTTGATCTGATGATCTGTACCTCCTAGCAAACTCAAAGAAAAACACAAAAACAATTAAGACTTATAAGGAAGAAAGAAAAGAGTGATTGCATTGTTTTCTCTAATGAATCATTCAAACTATGTAATATTCTTAATTATATCTGAAGCCATCCATCAATACAAACTGTCACTGGGCCAGAGGCGGTACACCCTGGACAGGTCACCAGTCTGTCACAGGGATAATTTATGTGATAATTATGTAATATTTAAAACAGAGAGCATTATTTGTTTATGTCTGGTCTATATCTATAAACTACTCCAGGTTAGTTTATTCGAAGGTTCTATCTGTGAGTTTCTACTTAACTGTTGGCATCATCTAAAAACGCACACTTGAAAAAGCAGCTCATTTGCACTTTTTTGATTTATATTGGGATTGTTACTAAGAGTGGTAGGATATGGCAACGCCCCAACTGGAAAAACCAGCCAAGACTGATCACACCTCTCCTACCATTCCAACATCCACATCTAAGGAATTGGAGCTTATTCTGTTTGTTAGTCTCACACGATGTGAATGTCTACAGTAGTGCTTAAATTTCAAATGTAGCATAGCACATAGATACAATTTCAATATTCAACAAATAATGATTTTTCTTTCTTAATTCTCTCTGATGTGGGTAATGGGGTCAGCCAGGCCTGACGAAGAAATTACATGATTTAATGGCACCCCAGGGGAAGTTTAAATATAGCTCTGCATTACAACTAGCCTCCGACGGCACAGCAGGACATCAGTTCATCCATAAACAAGTGTCCAAAGCCTGGATGGGCTTGGCTTTAAGTATTACTGTGAGCAAATATTGCATGATAGGGATGACGTGCTCATCTGCTATTGTAAACACATTTGCTCATTCATTTCATTATAGGGAAAACATGGGTGTGGGTGAAGGAAAGTGAAGGCTCTGTGTGGCTGTACATGTTATGGTGCTGTTACTGCACTGCCACAAGGTGGCAGGACAACACACATCTGCTCCACATGAAAAATCTTTATTAGTGTGTTCATCCTTGTTCCTCTTTCACAAGAGCCACACAGAAATAAATGAGAAAAAATTTAATTAGTTAAGCTAGTAACCCAGTGAATGAAGGTTTATTGAAAAACATGCAAGCAGAATAAATATGGATTAGCATTCATCATGTTTTTTTGTTTTTTTAAGAAAAACCCATCTTATTTTACATTCATATGAAATCAGTGTGTTCAAAAACCCACCAGGCAGCTTATTCCCTGTATAGTGCCTCACCAATCATCTGTATTCATGTTAGGAAAACTCATGTGCTGAGCCTCAAAAATGGTTTAACCACCAAATCTTAATTAACAAAACACCAGTAATGCAATAATGTGGAATTGAGAGAAGAGACGTCAAGGTGATGAATACAAGAAGACATGCTGTAAAAGACCTAAAGCATCAATGGGGTATTTAACAGGACAGGTTTCAAGTGACGAATTTAAGTCCAATCCTCAGTCACACCACATAGCACAAAAAATGCTCAGTGAAGTGTAACATTCAGTTCTCCCTGTGGAAATTAGTCTAATTCTGTGATCCTCCTTAAAGACTGATCACCTTTAGTTAAACTCAGAGCGACAGCACGCTCAAGTGCAAGCTGAAATATATCTAAAAGTTCAGTGCTGGAAACTTCAAACTGTAAATTGTGTTTGCCTAAAAGTGCGAACTGATTGAAAAATTAATAAATAATAATATTTGTAAACCCAAAAGGAACAGTACTTTCCAGATTGACGTAGCTAATGAAGCCTGACAGATGTAGGTTACATCTGGTCCCACTGGTAAAAAGCAATCCTCCATTTAAGACTCCAAGCTAAGTTAAGAGGAGGTGAGAGCTGCGGATACCTTTAATTTACTCAGCCTGCTGAATGCTACCCTCCATTCAATCATTCTCTCTGTAACGATTGGATGCAAGGCTGACTGGTCTGGATTCATCACGTCCTTTTCTCTGCTTCACTCAAACTGCAATACCCACCATCTCCCAGCACTCTTCTGTCAGCTTTCCTAGTTTACCCTCATGCAAGTGTCATCCTGTGTTTCCCCCCCCTCCCTCCCTGACAGCGGTCTTGAGTTATTAGACAACACCAAACCTCATCAGTTAGTGTCATGAAAAGGCAGCTCTGAGATGATGGTGGATGACACATGTCATCCCAAAGGGCTTTAGTGTTTTCAGCCAAAACATCACACAATGCATTCAAAGAAGATCTGATTCTAGCAGCTTTGCAATTTAAATGAAGACTTTAAGAAATCTAGACACACGTCAAACAGACAGCACAATTTCCGATTGCCCTGGGTTGGGAAAGGAAGAAATGATGTCTGTCAAATGAATCTGAACGCTATAGTCTCATATCTATAGTTATAAGTGATTGGTGTTTAAATGACATGAAAGTGAAAAGTATCAGATGGTGCAAAATGCCCCATATTGCAGTTCAAACACTGCCAGCAGAAGAGCCAGAAAGAAAGAAAGCAGCTAGTGTACAACAGACACTCTTATCCAAAACACTTCCTAGCATAATGTTCAGACACGCACTTGCATTCCAAACTACAAGTTCCTCTTAACACTATCACTGTTCTGGTTCACATGTTCAGCTTGTGAACACCCACTGAGACAAACTCTCCTAAAGAACACGCCAAGGAAAAAAACCCTCATTATATCTCTCATCACATTTACTGCCACAGCACCTCCCATATTCTGATTTACAATGCACAGAAAACTTAAGTCCGCCACAAGACCACTGTGTAGGTGCTGACCTTTCACCAACAAACAATCGCTTTGTGTTTGCCCGAAAGGGAAAATCTCAAAAATGCAGGCAGACACCAAACTGTCAGCAGCCCGCATGCAGCAGTATGTTTACGAGGCTGTTTTGATTTGGCTTATGTCAGAAACAGTGTGTCTGATTTATGACGCTTTGGTAGATCATCAACTACCAAGACTAACTGCGGTGACCGATAATTGTCGCACATTTTTCGGCTCTCTGAGCTCTGCAAACTTAATACTTGCTCTGTGACAGTCCAACAAGCACAAGTTCAAGCTCGGGTATGAGGAAGAATGGCGCCTTGATGATCCTTGAGTCAGATTGAGACAGTTTATCAGCTAGAGATGAACCTGAACAGGTCTTCTAACCCGTGAATGCGCTGAGAAAAAAACCCATGTTGACTATCATATATTCTATTTTGAGCTGTTTTATGTCAAAATAATACAGTTTGGTACTGAATTGTGCAATGTTGATAGAAAGCCTAAAAGTAATAAGTAATGTGTTTAGCATGATTGTGAATTTTATTACTATTATTACACTGTGATCAGATTAATGTGGGCAATAAAGCTGCTAATGATAAAAGTTGTTAAGCAATGCTAGTACACCACACACTCAAATGTAAGATAAAGCTAGAGGAAATGACGTCTGCAAACTAGACACAAGATATAAAAATTGCTTTTCTACACTCTAATCATGGGTTATTTCATTGTCTGGTGTAGCTGAATGACTACCACCGTAAACCTCTATTAATATTTACTCTTACACAACTATCTCAGTGTCAAAATGCTATATTGCAGTAAAAGCACTGTTTTTAAAAGCTTGTTAATCTAAAAGTCTGATCAAAATTAGCAAAATATGAGTTAAGCATCAAAAGCAAAGGATAAGTACTTGATATGAATGTCAACGCTGATAGCTATGCTGTATTATCAGTTATATTTCTGGATTTCATTGATGATGATGATGCATTAAGGTGTCATAAGTAGGTGGAGTTCATTTCAAGTAGGTTATATTGTTGTAAAACAATGTTAGACAACTGCTGAACAGGTTACCATATGTAGACTATTCATCTGCTAGGTAACAAATAACTAATAATGTAGTAAATGAAGAGTGCAAATATTAGAATATATATTAAGTTGCACCTATCCATAAGAACTTATCTAACTGAGAATGGCAGTGGGTGCTGGAGCTTGTCCCAGATTACCAGTACACGTTACCAGTCCACCACAATGCTTAGCTAGTATTCTATTATTAGGCTCCATTAAATGTAAGTACTCAAATTACTAGAACTCTAATCACTAACGCAGCCTGAGTAAATGTGCTTTACTTTCCAATTATTTTTTAATAAAAATAATATTTTAAGAATTAAAGCAGATTTATAGCGTTCATTTTGTAATGCAGCATTTTGTAATAAGCGGAAGTTTGGGGGAGGGGGGGGTTATTCAAAATAAAGGAGAAGTCGTCCTATTTAAACAAAATCGAAACAGTAAGAATCGGAAGCGTGACTTTGTTTTGGAGAAGCCGTCAGTACAAGCTGAAACGTTTCAAAAGAGGCTTAACCGGCGCAAGAGAGAAGGAGGAAGTCACCTTTGGAAGTTGGGCACAGCACACCGGTTATACCTGTCAGTCAGAGCTGAGCCCGTGCTTTCAAGAACATGGCAACAACTGCTGCTGACGGAAACTTAAAACCATACTTGAGAAAGAATGGAGTGAAACGCGAACATATCGGGAAAAACATCTATCATAACCGCAAGGAGGTATGTCTGTCTGTCTGTCAGCGCAATGTATTTATGAAGATAATTTGTTTTATTTCGTGCGCTCTATGTGTGACTGCCGGCTTTATAGCAGTGGCAAGAATTTTAACACAATATATTTTGTGTTAAAAATAACACAGGAAGTTTGCTTTTATTTTGAGCTCTTCTTCGCTAAACAAGACAAATATGACGTCGGCATGTTTTGTAAGTGTTCACCTACTTTTAAAAAAAGTATCACACCACTACGAAAGTTAGGCAACACCCACAATTGCAACAGCATAACTGTGTCGTTACAACTCTAATATGCCATACGAGTTTTATAATGTGCCAGTGCTTAGTTTACAATCGATTTAAACTGTAAAATATCGACAGCAGGATGATGAGTGCTGTTTAGTTCCCCTGCATATAAAAATGGACAATGTAAAGAGCAATAATAATGCAATACCCCGTCCTGAAACCTCTTTTGACTCACATAGATTTTCTTTGTCTTCAGGCCGACATGTGAGCCAAGTGAAGTTAGGCTAGTGTTTGTTTTAAAATGCATTTGTCTGTTGTGTAGGATGCTGGTTGGTGAGTCGCTGGTGAGTGAGATGTAACTGATTTATCTGAGCCAACTACACGAAGGTTCAAGCAATGTCCATATTATTTAATAGTTGAATAATTGAAAACGTGGACAGTCTTAACTGCCTTACAAGTTAAGTTTGTATAACCCTACATACAAACAATCTATGTCGTAGCATATTTTGTTAAATTGACAGTATACAGTCTACAAGCTATGGCTTAGCATCATTTTTGTGGTTGCTAGTTATTTGTAGCTATTTCCAGTACTACCTGCTATTTAGTCACTGTCTTAAGGGTTCTTCGCACTCCTGAAAATGTTTCTGTTAAAATGTCGTTAAAGAATTTAAAAAATGTTTTTAGCTTGACATAACCTGCCTGAAGTGAAATATCTGTGCAGCGCTTGTGGTGTAGTGGGTTAGCTGTCGGCCATATTGCTTCAACAAGGCCTCTGTGCTGGTTTTACAACGTAAAACAAGACTTTCTGGTTGCCTTGTGCCCTTCAAAAACCCCAATGACACACATGCAACCACTATGCTTGTTCTAGTTTGTTATTAAGAATGCTAGTTTATGCATTTAATACTTCTAGGCAGGACAACTCTAGGCTATGTTCACACTGCAGGCCAAAGCGCGTCAAATCCGATTTTTTTGACCCTATGTGACCCATATCCGATCATGGCATGACAGTGTGAACGGCACAAATCCGATATTTTCAAATCCGATCTGGGTCACTTTCGTATGTGGTACTGAATCCGATACATATCCGATGTTTTAGAAAGCGACTGCTGTTTGAACGGTCATGTCGCATTAAATCCGTCTTTTACGTCACTGACGCGAGACAGACGCCAATTATAATGTTATTTACATTATTATGTAAATAACAAAATAACTTAAAGCAAAAATTGGGAAACGTAAAGTCCGAAGTCTTTATATTAAGGGCCATCAGTCAAACAATATTGTTTGCTCTGGGTGTAAACAGAGCGCGTGAGTGACGTCTTCTTTTGCGCATGCGGGCCGCTTTGAGCGTTCACACTAGAGCGCGTTTGCTGTCACATTGTTTTTGTAGTGTGAACAAGCAGACAAAAAAAAAATCGGATTTGATCAAAAAATCGGAATTGAGCATTGAGACCTGCAGTGTGAACGTAGCCTTCGTTATTATGTACAGCAGGATGTCCAGAAGCAAGATTACTGACAGGAACTACAAAGAGAGAGCATATTTCACCTATACTGGCTTCTCTTTGTTGGCTTCCTGTTAAATCCAGAATCAAATATAACATCCTTCTCGTCACGTACATACATCTTGATTAATCACGCGCCATCTTATCTTAATGACCTTATAGTGTCAACCCAACAGAGCACTTAGTTCTCAGACTGCAGGTTTATTTGTGGTTCCTAGAGTATTTATTTAAAAGTAGAATGGGAGGAGCAGCCTTTAGATTTCAGGCCCCTCTTCTGTGGAACCCGAGACAGGAGACAGACACCATCTCTACTTTTAAGATTAGGCTTAAAACTTTCCTTTTTGGTAAAGCTTATAGAGCTGGATCAGTTGAACCTGACTTCTCATGTAGTTACACTGCAATAGGTCTAGGATGATGGAGGATTCTCAGCCTGAGCTGCCTCCCCAATATACTCACTTCTAATATTGTCCATTGAAAATCAATGAAAATCCTAACATCTTCAACACTGCCACCTCCAGCTCGGTGTCCTGTCTTTTTGTTAGTGCCACCATCTCCAAACCATACATCACAGGAGTTTTCACTACTATCTTGTAAACCTTTCCTTTAACTCATGCTGCTGTCTTCCTGCCACAAGGCAGCACGAGAAGTACTTCAGTATGCACATATCTCACTAATATGCAAATATATGTAATGAGGCATAATCAAATTTTCTACTGAATACCTCTGGTATGACGTATGTATGGCATTGCTTTCTTCTTTCACGATTTTGCTGACAAACATGTCCACAGAGTAAAGCAGCATTAAATTGGTAAACAGTACTTAGACCAAAGTTATTAAACCAAAATGTATAAACTGAATATTATCTATTTAAAATGTATTCTTCATAACAAAACATTTACAATATTTATCCTTGTGATTCCAGTTTTAGGCATAGATTCGACGGTCAGTTGCCAGAACTCTTTTTGTGAAGTAAAAACCTATTACATGTAGTATATAATATTATAACAATAGTTACAGTATTATAACAAATTCAACATTTCCAGAAAAATGTATTTTTGTCCAGTTATCATTTCTGTGGATGATCTTGTAGGGTTTTTTTTGTAATAATAGGCCTAGTCTACATGTTACTGATGACTAGGCCACAGTCTCTCTATTTTTCAGGTTAATTGGCACGTTAACTACAAACCCTTTGTTTGAACTCAAAGTGTGTGTCTGTGTTCTTGTGTAGAATGTAAGACAGCTTATGTGGGCTTTTTGTTGTATAGAAAAATGGCCAGGGGACCGACGTTGCCTCCAGACGCCACAAGCATGAGCCCTTTGAGCAGGCTCCCATGTATGTTGCTGTGCTAACATACCTGGGCTTTGGCATTGTCACCCTGTTTGGCTACCTCAGAGACTTCCTCAGAGCTGTGGGTTTGGAGAAGTGCAACATTGCCCAGGAAAGAGAGAAACAGAAGGTAGGTTACACATGCAAATAGTACAAATAGTACAAACAGGCATATTGTAGGGTCAAAATGTGAGACCCTACACATTTTGTGTGAGACCCCCACACAAAATGCAGACACAAATACCCATGCAGACAGTTGGAGTAGAGTAACATGCATGTGGTGTCAGTACGTTTTGTTTTCCTCTAATTATGTCAATTTTTTTCCTTAAGCTCTCCCTCTGTTTTCATCCTCTGTGTTCCTCTACACTATAACGTTGCCATGAGTGAGGCAGGACACCGCAGAGAATATCTGTTGAAGATCTAATTAAATCTCAGAGGATTCAAGCGCCTTCTTTGTTACTGTGCTTCAGATTTTAGATAAGGCCTTGGCATTGCCATAGTAGCCTTTGTGTTGCCACAGATTTGATTTTCCAAATCCAGAAATTAGAGTTAGGATGTTTGTTGTTGTCAGATTTGTTTTTGTCTAGGCCTTATTAAAAAGGTAAAAGCCTTTAAGAAAAATCTGAAGCAGTACCCTGTCATTATTTCTGTGACTATTTCTTTTGTCAGAAACCTAAAAAGAAATAACCAGTGAGTTCTGCCCTGTTTTTGGACAGGAGTCACTTTATGATATGACATATGGGCATACCGTAAAGACTAAGTCTCACATGATCTTGAAAATACTCAAACATTGGATATTGGATCAATGAAGATTTCTTGGACTAGAATGAAAACATAAAAACACAAAAATGCTAGATCTAGTACCAGTTATTAAATGAATCCTGCTTATGCTTTTCCTCCTTAGGATTTTGTCCCACTTTATCAAGATTTTGAGAACTTTTACACTCGAAACCTGTACATGAGGGTACGAGACAACTGGAACCGCCCCATATGCAGCCTACCAGGACCTGTCTTTGACCTGATGGAAAGGGTATCTGATGACTACAACTGGACATTCAGGTACTGCAATCGAGTGATCTATGATAGACATACTTTAAGTAGCATAAACAGTATCATGGAGGAGGTGAGTCATTACGATCACTCACAGATAAGGTGAAAAACATTGTGTCCTGTTAAAAGCACATGTCAAGGTCTGAGATACATGGACAGGTGTGAAGAACTGAGTTAGTTTAGTAAGGGCCAAATTGTTATGGCCAGTCGACTGGGTTGGAGCACCTCCAAAACGACAAGGCTTGTGAGCTGACCCCCACTGGGTTTTGGGTAATTTGCTGGAAAAAATCTGAAAGGATGTGGTGCATCCTAGCTCCAGATACCACAGGGCATCCGCCAAGGTCTCGTAAAGTCCATAGCTCAGTGGGGTGGACCTTTTTTGGGCAGCACACAAAAGACTAATAGCATGCTGGCTTAAAGTGTTTTGGCTTGTCAGTGTATACCACTCACCTTAAAAATACTTAAAACTCGCCAGACAGTCTTTTTGCACAAAATCATCTCTCTTCTGAGGGTAAAGAGTGGACATCCCAGATTTAACTAGCTTGGTAACCTCTATAAGCTGTTTGCAAAGGTGGAAACATGGTTATTTGTCATCAGTAAAGATATGCCACTCCAAAGAATCTGGGTCATAGTTGATATTCCTCTTTGCTACAGAACAGGGTTGGAGAAATATAGTATGGAAAAGAGTATGAAAGGAGCCACAGGGTAGAAATATGACATTATGAGTGTGACGTAAACGTGGATTACATATTTAAACATGTTTAATGTGACTGGAAAAAGTAGAGACGTGGTACTGTGGTGCATAGTTTTGATTGGTTTCGTAGCGGTATAAAGGGGTACGTGAAGTTTGAGAAGAAGTAGGTCAGATGACAAAAAGGAAAAATTCTTTTTAGATAGTTTTAGATTCAGATTACCTCTGATAGGGATGCGCACTCTTGAACTCGTGTGATGTTTACCTGAACTTGCTTTAGTGCCTGAAATGATTACAACAGTTCCCAGTGTACACACACAATCCTACATTTTATAGTGAAGCATAATCTCTTAATTAACACTAAAAATGTTTAATGTACAATACATAACTACTACTGCTTGTGGATCCAGTCAGTGCCACTGTTGTCTTCAAAACATGTTTTATAATTCTATTTCCCATTAGCAGACCCCTATCAATAGAATAAGTGGAGTTTTTGATTAGCAAATAACATATTTAATTGAATATGCTATTTAAAAATTTGATATGTAATGAATTCACTGGGCATGTGTATGAATCAGGGAAAAACAGACAAACTAATTGAGTCCTGATGTTTGTGTAATTGCAGGTTTACCGGGAAGACAATACACAATGTTATCAATATGGGCTCGTACAACTACCTTGGCTTTGCTGAGAACAATGCTGATTTCCTGAAAACTGTGGCAGACAAAGTGCGCCAGTATGGGGTTGGGGTTTGCAGCACAAGACAGGAAATAGGTGAGTTTGTGGTTAAGATTCTGTTGTAAAGATTAAAAAAAAAAAAAAAAACTATTGCCACTTTGCTTTGTGTCACTTCTCTCTGTGAGCTGGTTTGTGGCAGTTGATTTGATTTAGGGAGGAAAAAAGTCCACCATACAACAAAAACATAACAGCTGTATGGTAGTGTTTATTATCCTCACATATCTTATATGTGCCTCTATTTAAAAAAGTTATCTGTCAGGCCTTGTTGACGCTGAATGGTCAGAGTATCAAACTGAAAATGAAACTTGTCACCGTAATTTTTTAGGTTTCCTGCATACGGCGTGCACATTTAAATATCTGCCAGTGGCTTCAGTGTTGTATGAATTATTCTCCTTTTGCTAAATTATATAGCATTTGGGCATACGTTGAGATCATTATATATCGGTCCAAAGTGAGAAGCTGGGGGGCTACAGTCTTGTGGAACCTAACATTATAAAGCACTCTTGACATTAAAAACCTATATGTACATGCATGCAAAGGAAGTGTTATAACAGCAAGGATCAGAAAGTAAATGGGATCTGTGGCTTCTGATGAAAGTCCTTTGAACTTCATTCTGGATTTGATGGTATTTAAGTGTCTATGTGGATGTAACATTCTAGAATTGCAATGGTGCGGCGAGGAAATCGAATGATTGGCCATCAATTGGGTGTTTCTTCACCAAAGCCCCGCTGATACACTTTACAGAGCTTGAGGAACAGGCAACGCAGAAAAGTGTTTCTCTCTCTCTCAAAGCAAACCTCTCAGCGAGGTTTGCGTTGTGACACTTCAGAGACCAATGTGCTATTTCTGCAGAGAGCAGGCTAGCAGTAGGTTAGCTGACATGCAAGTTCAGATCAAGCGGAGTCACTGAGCGTTGCAGGATACCAGCTATTTGACAAGAGGAGAGAAAATCAGAGGAACTTAAGGACATGTGATTGTTAGTTATGCGTATGTTTGGCAGAGCAAGTATGACTACAAGCTGAAGCCCCCCCACACACACATGGATGGTGTGGAGTGTGCACATACACACTCCACACCATCTATTATTCATCTATGTGATTTATTTATATGTTTATTTCCCTTTCAAAATTCAACTGTTTTAGCCTGGGTTTCTAATGCGTGTTTTAGCTGGCTCACCGGGAAGCTTAAGGAATAACAAGCATTCTTCCCATGAGACATTAGTGTGCATAAATTATTAAAGATCCCAGCGTCTCTGTTGCACCAGTGATGCCATCACCAACACAGCAGTTTTTACTGTTGACATGTGGAAAATCTTCAAAGTCAAATTGTCAGCATTGCTTTTGACTGAATTGTCAGCAATTTAGAAAAAATACAAAAAATGTAATTAAAAAAACATTTAGACATGTAATTCTTTTGTTTCTATTTCACTCTTGTCAGTCATTGACATCATTAATTTAATTTCATCTCATCTCGCCTCTCACCTTTTCCAATATTAAATCATCTTAGAAAATGCAGTTAAACACTTAGGTCAACTTCCAGTTCCGAACATTTAAATAAAATGACTCACAATATGGTTCGAGCCCACACAGGGAGTGTTTTTCTTTTTTTATTATCAAAAAGGCATTTTGAACTACACACAAAGTGCACTGAAAGCACACCCTGTGAATAAACACCCATGTCAAACATTCATAGAGTTACCTTAATGGGTAGCTTATTGGCACTGCTTTTCCTGTAATCATTAATAGATAATAATGTCAAACATTCAGATGCATAAAAATATACTGGGTACAGCTATCAAACACAAGGTAGTAAAATGCTGGTATTAGTATACTAGTGCAATAGGGCTGTTGTGCCTTTTTATATATTAAAACATGCTACACTAACTTTATAATGGTTCGCTGACTCAAGGTTTGTGTCAGAAATGATTAACCTTTGTTATTCTGTCTATTTTCTTGTCCTTAAAAATGCCTCGGTCATACAGTTCCCAATAAAAGGAACAGATTTAACTATGAGAACTATCAGATTTGCATGCACAGTCTTCACTGTGGCTGTCCTTCTCATCAACCAGCCTTGATAGCACAAAGGTGACCATGGTAACTCAGAGGAACAGTGACCAATTTTTAAAAAGTGTAGGTTTTATTTTAAGCAAAGTGATCAGGCTCCGTCCTGACTGTCTTATCTGTAGAGTATCGGGACCTAGAGTGGCCTTCTGAGGTTAACATATCAATAAGAAGGCATGGCACGCTTAAAAAACCACAGCTCAGTAAAATGTTGTATTAAGAGAGCAAATGTCAATGCAGCCTGATTTTAAAAAAAAAAAAAGAAGAAAAAGAAGAAGAAGACGCTGCACATGCCGGCAGGGCCTGTGAGCCTGAGTGGTCGAGGAAATGTATGAATCGATTTTGGCGTAAGGCCTGATGGAAAGCAGTGAATGGGAATCGCCATAAAGACAGAACTGCTTCTCTGCGTTATGTTTTTTTTATACACATAACTCAATAACCATTTCTCCAGTCCTTCCTGAAACATCCAGGCTGTTTAAAGACCGCTCTCTGTGGTTACCGACTGTTATTGATTAGTGTCCCACGTGTGTGCAATTAATGCCCCATTTTTTAAATGTTAATGCAGTAGTGATATATTGTATTATCTAAGCACTCATTAGAAATTTGCTTTACAAAGTAGCTTTAATTCAGTGTGCAATACCTGGTAACTACAATGTAGTATTACAGTAAACACAGATGCACTGAAATGTTGTAATGTTTTTGTGCCGTACAGAATACAACATCGTCCCTGCAGAGATAAAATACAGTGTACGTGCACCTTTTATTGCCCGCCTCTCTCCCCATAGCTCACAATTATAACAGCAATTCTTCTGTTTATCAGATAAGCACAAGGGCAGGTACCTGAAAATCCCACTTTATTGCACAAAATTGAAAAAATGCCACATCAGGTGACAGATTGCAATCTGATCAATTTTCCAAATGAATTCTGGTCTCCACCTGTCACATAGGGTTATCACCACCTGAGCTGGCTCAGTCCTAAAATGTACAACAGAACCATTTCAGTCCTCGCTAGACCTCCCTTAATATTACCTGGGATGAAATACGGCAGTTGAACTAAATTACAAATTTACCCCATCTTGGATCTTTATAAATCTCCTCAGATCCCCAGACAGCAAGAGCCACTGATGCTGATCTAGGCGTTTGCTTCTGGGTCTCTTACTTTTTTTATCAGGAGACATTCATCTCTGACAAACCTTGTGATTGGGTGACAAAGACCGGCAAAGCCTAGAGACTAAAGGATTACCAGATGTGCCAACAGGTACAGTGATGTTGTCGGGGTGAGTCATCTTTTTCTGTCATTTCTATCATATAGGCAACCTGAGCATCCATGAAGAGCTAGAACAACTTGTGGCCAATTTCCTTGGAGTCGAGTCCGCTATGACTTATGGGATGGGTTTCGCCACCAACTCAATGAATATTCCAGCACTTGTGGGCAAGGTATGTGAGATTTTATACACTCAGCATTATACAGAAAATCTTTGCAAGTGTAATTTTCACAATGCAGCAGATATCAGTCTGGATTTTTTCTCTTCTGTGGTATTGTCTCAATTAATGAACAGTCAAATAAACTTAACTGCAAACAGTCTGACCCACAGCTGCTAATTAAAATCATAATTACACAAAACAGTAGCCAGAAGGATGAGGATCTGGGCATGCATAGCTGCTTTCAGTCAGATATACAAGGATGGGCAGATTTTGTTAAGAGCACTCCTCAAGGGTGGGATTACCCATCCTCTGGCCTCTCGGTGCACCAGAGTGGCTGATGCAGAGGCCTGTGGGTTACCAGGGGCAACACACAGCATGAATATCTGTGATTGGACTGGACAGGAGGAAGAGGAGGTTGACTGTTTAAGTGATGAGAACAGGGTCGTTTATGCAGCTCAAGAGGTGTAGCAGCCCCTTAGGCTGCAGCCCCCACAGTAACCCTGCAGAGGCTGGAGGTCAACCCTCACTGCCAGCTCTATCCTACAGGGACAGGCTGTGCCAGGACAGGCCTTGCTGTGCAGGCAGACCAACATTAGAGTGACAGCTGCTGGTAGACCAGGGACCAGGCTGGCTGGACCCCAGGCCAAACCGAGCAGATCTGTCACTGAGACAGTGTCAACATAGCCTCTACAAGACTCATTCAGACTAATGAAGTCAAATGCTTAGAGCTTGTGCCGTATGCTAATGCACCAGAGAGATTTTCAGTGGAACAACTGAATTAATTTGCATACTGATTTTTTTAAGGAACATGGAGTACTGTGCTGTCGGTTATGAAAATTGCAATGCGTCTGTGGGTCAGAACTTCAGACATCAAAGAAGTAAAAAACTGCTAACATGCAGTACATACAACTTATTTTTGCACAGAGAACCAGACCCGATTATGATTGAGGCCTGGATTAAGGGGCAGGTGAAGAGGTGTGAACTACCTTTATTTAGCCACACATTCTTCAGTTAGAAAGAAAAGATCAACAGATCAAGTTTTACCTTTTTATCTTTAATGAAAAATTTATGTCATATACCCCATTTAATGTGTTTGCAGAGGCATTTTGAGCATTAGGTTAGAAAATTTTGATTCAGCATTGCAGTAGCATAACAATTGACTATTACCCCGAAAGCACAAAGCATACCTTGTGAAATTTAAATAAAGTCTTTTTGCTGTTCTCCAGGGTTGTTTGATACTAAGCGATGAGCTCAATCACACTTCTCTCATCTTGGGAGCCAGACTGTCAGGAGCAACCATCCGAGTGTTCAAACACAACAGTGAGTCCAATCACCTAGTACATAAATAGTCCATGCATCATAGTACAAAACAACACCTTTTTTTATTATTATTATTCTTACGTTTAACCACCACGCCTTCTGTGCCTTTTTGTCATCAAGCTGACTCTTGAGAAAGTTTCAGTTACTGTTTGCAGCCACTTCCGCTCACAGTATCGGGTGTTTTCTTCACCTAATTGTATACTGGTGCTGCTGCTGTGAGAAGCAGGTTCCTGTTCTTTTGTGTGGTACAGGATTTACCTTAGGAAAGACCTACATTCTGTGTTTAATGCAATAGGTTTGGTTTGAAATCACGCTTATGTTTTATTCAGCAGCAGCAGCAGCAGCAGCAGCCGTGAAGCAATAGTGAAGTTGGTTGGGGGGGGTTGAGGGTTTTTTTTAAACAAAACATCATCTTTACTTAAACTTTTTGTTCTCTGGTATATTGTCAAGAGCAAAAATATCAAGCGTGGATGGTACAACATCCATTGCTCGCATTAGATACATCCATGTCCTTTCAGCAGACAGCACAAATGAGCCAGTCCTCTGGCAGCAAATTTTTCCTGACAGGTACAAGCAGAGTCAGTTATGGGTCCTCAAAGCAGATCCCAGAGGCCTGTCTAAAGGCAAAGAGCCCTCAGGCACCTGAGCTGCTGACCCCTCCTTGCCACTAATCCTCCTGCGCTAGGCACTCAGAAACTCTTTTATTTCTAATATTTGCATAGAGGGTTATGCCACAACAAAAGATTTATGAACAACTCCAATGCTTGTATTTTTTTGTAATGATACTTATTGGTGCAAGGACTCTCTAAAATCTCTCAAGGATTATTTTTAGCAGAGATGGAATTCATACTATGGAGCAGACAAACTGGTTTGTCCAGCAGATTTGTCATACATGTGCGTGAGAATTACCTCGTTGTTTAGTTATAATGCACAGACAGTAGTCCTACTCTTTCGAATAATCAAATGTATTTATGTTTTATTTATTAAGCCAGTAGCGTGGTGTGTGCCCCGAAGGTGAGAGCACAGATAAGATATCGTGGAATCATTTTATGGATCGAAGCTGAAGATAACCATCCTCAGTCATACAGTATCTCATATCACGCTGTGGCTTATCTTATATCAGTGTTTCACTGTGAAATAATCTTTTGCTCACTCTTGACTGTGCAGACAGAAAGCCACAGTGAATTCCTCTTTTTCATTTCTGCTTTCCTCAGCCGAGACATAGTTCTGCTAAGCCTCGGGAAGGAATTTTAGCAGCGGAGCATCTGTTGCCTCTTAAGTGAACCTGTTTTTGTTTTGAAGTAGGAGCATCAATCATCTATGACAGATTATTAGCCACGACAGCTTTCCTCACTCCTCAGCAGGAAATGGTTGGATTGCAGTCATACTTTGAATAACACACTTTCATAACAACTGGAGCTGTTTAATACTGCCATCTGCTGGTATGCACTAAAGGATCATTAGTATTGTCATAACTGAGTTTTAGTCACCAGGAAATGTTTTTGCCATGTAAATTTTTTTGTAACAAAAACAATGCAGATATGCAGATCGCACATCATCGCTCAGGCTTAGCCACATTTTTAACCTAGTTAGATATCTCAGGTGTTTGTAAGCGTCACAGTGCAAGGGTATTTCCGGTGTGTTGTTTGTGAAAGGTGTCTTTGGCAAATAAAGTAGTGTCTTGTGAAATCCGTGAACTATCTGCCCCAGTGGAAATGATTTCTTCCCACTCTCAGGTTTGCGTTGATGTCGGTGTTCCGCACAAGCTATAGCACTGGAGTGTTATCCTGTATGCTGTGTCATAACACATATCCAAACTAGGATTGCCGGCATACTTTTTTTTATTGTTAGGGTCTGTCTTCTTTTGCTGTGTCTCTTCCTCTTATTCTCCCTTATGTGATGTTTTGTGTGCACGTATGTCAGACATGCAGAGTCTGGAGAAGATGCTAAAAGAAGCAGTTTGCTCAGGACAGCCTCGGACCCACAGGCCCTGGAAAAAGATTCTCATCGTGGTGGAAGGCATCTACAGGTCAGCCGTCATTACACCCCACACACATTATAATATAGCTAGTTTCACAGACACATGTCTTGGGTCTCTCGTATCAGTCTTTCTAACTATGAGCTTCCGGGTGGTCTGTCGGAGGGTTTTGCACAGCCCGATTTGAGTAGAAATTTTAATTTATAACCTGAGGTGATCCTGTGCTTAGCCGTCCCTGTTATGGTCTCTTTTTCAATCGCTTCCTTTTCTGCGCTCTTGAATAATAGATTGTCTGTGTGTATGCAAGCGTATGGCAGTGCATGGGTGTGTGTGTGCATGTGCATGTGGTCGGGTACCATTTGATTACCGTAGAAAGGAGAAAGGTATTGTCTGCCTCTCCTGCCAGTGAGCTATCCTGAGTCTTAGTGACCCTCTCCATCTGCTCATTAGCTCCAAATCAAGGCCAAATGGAGCCATAGAGATTGACTTGGCTACACCCCCAGCTCCAACTGTTTATCATGGCCATTTTCTGTTCTCCTTTCTTCCCTCTTTTTGCTCTCAGCTGCACTTGCATTTTAGTCCTCCTAAAGTAAAATATGATGCTGTGAAGATTACTTGTTTTATGTCAATTTTTTTTCATCAAAAAAAGAAGAAAGCCTTAAACGTGGCCATCAGCTGGTCTTAATATAATGTAATTAGTCCCACAACAATCCTGGTACTTTGAAAGACAACCTAATTGCACATCCTCAGACTGTCTTTGTCAGACAGTAATGTCTAAGACATGAGAATGAAATGGCGCCTTTCAGCAAAGCAGAAAGAACTAATGCTCCGTCTATCACCTCCCAGCAACATCAAAAGGCTTGGATAAAGAGTACGCATACTTTAGCTATAGCCCGAGTCTGCCTTTGATGTCCACATCGGTCCTGGTGAAACCCTGTCTTATGTCATTTGGGCTGCAGACGTTCTCAGCCATAGCAACCAGAGCAGGTCTGGGATTGCTCCATTCCCCAGCCGTATAATCACTCATGCTGTCTATTTGTAGCCTTAAAAGGTTTGCATCTGAGGGGAGGAAGAAATGGAAGAAAGGTGGGAGTAAAGTGAAAGAGGCCAGCAGGAAAGATTCTTGGAAGACTGTGGCGTGTCAGATTATATAATATGCATTTGTAGAAGCAGAGATGCTCTGCTGTGGATATGGTTAGTTCAGGGTCAGACTCTTTCCTTTTAAAGTTAATCACTTTAACAGCTTGGTTTGTAATTTCTTAAAAGTGTGTGTCCATGTTGATCCCTTTTTACACGTATGCTTTGTGTGTGTGTGTGATTCTTTGCCAATAGCATGGAGGGTTCAGTGGTGCTACTGCCTGAAGTCATCGCTCTGAAGAAGAAATATAAAGCGTACCTGTACCTGGATGAAGCCCACAGCATCGGAGCAGTGGGCCAAACAGGGAGGGGTGTGACCGAGCTGTTTAATGTGAACCTGGCTGATGTGGACGTGATGATGGGGACTTTTACAAAGAGCTTCGGGGCGTCTGGAGGCTATATCGCAGGGAAAAAGGTTACTGCAAGTTTACTCTCATTTGATCAGTGCTTCTCAGTATTCGTGTATTTATATTACATACAAGGGACCAAGTAAGCAGTCATGGTCCTCAGTGCTGCTTCCCAATGCATATAAGCTTTCCAGGACACTCCAGACTTGACACTTTTCTGACCTTTTTAGGGGTACTGGACAGATAACACGGCAGTGATGTTGTTACATTTATCAGCCTCCCCGGCTTTCTCAAAAGAATACGATCCATCATCGCTGTTTTCATTTCCCTCCACATCGCCAGTTCATAGCAATCTTGTGAAAGCAAGAACTGCCGCAGACCTGTTGCTTTACAGAAGAATTAAAAATGGAAATAACACTCCTTGGACAAAATAGGGTCGTGACAGAATGTTTTAAGAAAATAAGTTGATTGGATTAATCGCACTGAAACAATCCCAACAGCCTTGGGTGAATTAGCATCACAGAAAATCAAATTAATGAGCCGGCTTTTTAAATCCTGACATGGTTTAAATAACCTGACAAGCATTGTGTAACACAATTAACCCTTCTGGCTCCGGAGCAGGTTTAAACATCACACGAGTATTTTCAAATATTTAGATTTTGAAATGTAAATTTTTATGATGCATGTTATATTCTGCGCCACGGCTGTTTATTAAAAATGTATGGAAGTCAATTATACGCACTCCCTCTCGCTTAGCCCTCACATGTCCCACAAATGTTCCCCAGGCTGCGTCTCTGGGCACTTTTTTTTCCTTTTCTTTTTTTTACTCCATTAAATAGTACACTTTGGTACATAACCACACCAGTTTTGTGGCAGTTGATTAGAAAGCAACAACAGAAACGACCATGTTGTTTGAATTAGGTATTCAGAGAGGGACCCTTCCTTCTTTCCCCTTCAGTTTCCCCCAGCCCTGCGCTGCCATAATAAGAAGGTAAAGCTGGCAGAGGGCCAGCCCCTTCTTGTGGCAGGCATCAGAACTGCGCTCCAGATTTAACAGGATGACTTTTAACAAGCATGATAATGTTTGAAGTATGAACACTCTTCCTGGTGTGACAGCTGGCTGCAGTAAAGTCCTACAGGAAAAAAGGCAGGAAAAGAGAGAGAACCTTTAGATTTGACGTATTTGTTGTTGTGGTGAAATACCCCAAGTCCTACATTAACTGGATTTGGGTTGACCAACAAAAGACTGTGCAGATGTGCTCTGGAAAACAGTCATGTTATAGCTATTTTATGAGGGTACCAAAAATAAATACCCCAATAAATACACCCAGAGTTATTTCTATGTCACTGCAAACTTATATTTAGGAGTCTTTATTCATTAGGCCATATCTGAAAATGTGGATGAGATTGAAATTAGGTTATTAAATAAATCTGTTGAAGTTCAAGTGGGCTTGCTGTTCTGGAAGCGCCTCTACTCCAGGGCTTTGTGAACACGTATTCCCACATCGGTGCTGTGGCCACCGTGCGGCTGAGGAAACCCTCTGAGCTGTCAGTCAGTGCCCCAAGCATGAGATGAATTTTGGACGTGTCCTCTTAAACGGTTTATCTTGGTTGCACCGTAATCCTGCAGGACCACAAAGCTGTGAAAATCTCCCGCCTTAAACGAAAACAGATGTCAGGTTGTTTCAGGGTTCTTATCCTACATTCAAGCACTTCCCCTGAAATCCTTTCCCCCTCGTGCGCTTGAGGAAGCCGCAGCCACCACCCAGCAGGGACAGATGGTGGTGAGTGGAAGCGGTGGCCAGACAGCATCTCCGGCTTACGTGTCATCACCCCGCAACCCCGGCTTGCCACCGAGCAGCAGCCCATCACAGCTCCCCAACCTCAGGCCGCTTACACACATACGCTCTAGGGACCCGTGACCAAATCGGTTTCCTGAAATCCTCCTCTTCTCTTGTCAGCCACTAGCAGAATTAATCTCCTGCTGACATTTAGGAATAATGAGCACGACAGACCTCATTCTGGCTCATTTTGACTTTGGTTCTTTCTCATATTTATGTGTTGGCTTCCCCCACCCCAGAGTGGAGAGCAGGAAAGGATCCAGGACTATTTTACAGTCAGTGCCAAGACAGTCACAGTGACAGAGAAACGACTTGAAGTATTTTAATTGCTTCTCAGGTGTTGACTATACATGAGCTCTCCCTAGTGGTGTTCGAATATACTGCAGGGTCACACAAGAGGTTCAGAACTGTTGCTTTGTTTTCTGTGAATAGTTGTGCAGTTGTGCTTTTTCAGCATTTGACTCTGTATCCCATGTTGCAGGAACTGGTGGACTACCTGCGGACACATTCTCACAGTGCAGTATACGCCACGGCCATGTCCCCTCCTGCCACTGAGCAGATAATACGTGCCATGAAGTGCATCATGGGAAAAGATGGAAGCACAGAGGGTAAGTATAGCGGCCGTCACACGTTCTTTGCATGTCTGGTTTAAAAAAATTTCTACACCTTTATATAATTTTTATGGAAACAACAGCAAACGGAATCCAGAGGACACCATCGATGTTAACATTAGCAGTGAGACCTGCAGGGAAATGCAAACAGCTGCCTGGTCAGAAAATGTGGAAGCAATTACAGGGGTCTGCAGCGGTAAGGAGCAGGGAGACGTGCAGTCCCTGAGCACACGTGACCCTATGGTGGAGGAAATCATTTTCATGTGTGTGTTGTAGAGAACGCTGCTGCTCTGAAAAGTTGCTGCTCTAATGGCATCAGACACGAGGGCAGGGGAAGCGGTCGTTACCAGACCAGACGCGATACCACCGGGGCAATTCTCTCTGAGTTATTGTAGCTGTACTCCTGGTAATGGAAGGAGTGCTAACAGGAGTAGCATTAGTGCATCTAGTGCCTAGTAAGTAATGACAGATTACACATTAGAGTTATACCAAATTTACAGTATTTACAGCATGCGCCATGAGGCAAAGCTAGGCAGCCGTGACAAACAAAATGAAACGCTTCTGTCATCACTTCAAGGACTAGACCCTGCTGCGTTGCGGTCGAGGTAGATGCTGCAGTTTCTTGCTGAGATGAGTAACTTTTTCATCTGGCTCTGAAGCAGACATGCTTTGTATCTGACGTAGTCCAGTGAAATATCTGTTGTGGAAAAAAAATTGCCTTGACCTGTCTTATAGATGAGAGGGAAGGCAGTTTTTCTAAACATCAGTCCCAGTGTCCATAGAAAAAAAAAGAAACAACAACTTTAAAATCTCACTGTGACAAGAAACCTAACAGAGCCCTTGAATATCTGTGTCATAAGTCTTTATTCCTCTTCCTCCAAGTCCTCCTCTGTCTTCTTCATCTTTTCCCTTTGATGTTGAATTTCACACAAGTCCGACAGACAGCAACGTCCACACGTTCTCGCCTGCTCGTACGATTCCTGTGTCTGGCAGCAGGTTTTTGACCTTCGTGCCCTCTATCTTAGCAGAGAGAAACAATTTACAAAATGGGGCCTGGGCTTTTTTGGCAGATGTCCGAATGTTATGTCCCCCCCCCCTTTTCTCTCCCTCTCTCTCTTTCTCCCTCTTCTGAGATAAGGGGATTTAAAGTGCTCTCTTACGTCCCTTTGAAAGAACTGCCAATCTGTTCCCAGGTAATCAGAGGGAAACAGAGCTGTGTTCCAAGGCCGGCCATGCCAAACTCTGCAGCAGCTACAGAGCAAGCGGGCTCCCCAGTGATTCGCATTGTTCGGGAACACAGAGGGTCAGCAGAACAAGCCGCCTTTGCTGCCTGTGATTTATCTTCTAGTGCAGTGAATTTATAGGAAATGCGTGTGATACTTAAGCATTATTCGTGTTCACTATATGTCACGGCTACATTCTCGTGGCAGCCCACAGTCACTAATTCCACGCAAAATCCATCATATCCAATTTGCGAGACCCCCACTCTGGCAACATGCAAGCGCATATACCATGCTGTCAGGCGGACAAAACTGAACCATCTGCTGCTGCAGCTGAGCTGTAATCATGAACAACTTCATAGAGGAGGCTGGAATGGCCCAGATGGAGGTGCAGGACTCAGAATGAGATGGCACTGCACAGGACTCACAGTACATTAGCTACTACTGACAGTTAATGTCCTTCCCTACAGGGCACGGTAGAAATATAGAGGGGAAATTCAGTGAAAAAAGGTGCTTTACTCATGTACATCTGCTGGTGTCCTTGTTTTAATTGGAGGATTGAGACGGATTCACCAACTGGCAGAGAACACCAAATACTTCAGATCCAGGCTGAAGGAGATGGGCTTCATCATCTACGGCAATGATGACTCACCTGTGGTTCCAGTGCTGCTCTACATGCCAGCCAAAGTGGTGTAAGCACACAGAAGCACTCATGAAAACACTTTTACAGAGCCAGATGATCAGGATGTTCTTTGTTCTTAGCATCACGTGCGTCTTCTGATCAGCTGTGTCTCCAGAGTTTCCATCAATCATTTGTGCAGTGTTATGATGTCTTTAACCTCTTAAGAGGCAACATCGGGTACTGATTTGGTATAACCCTAGACTCCCACTCGGGTATGTAATCAAGTGTCCTTGATTATATGACAGTCAACATTAATATCTGCACAAATACAAATTCTGCTCAGTTATTGCCTTAATCAGATGGCATCATCATATAGCCTGTGATTTTAGATCGCTCTGCTATCGTGAGTATCGGTGTTTATTGTAATAAAGTTGAAATTTCACAGGTCCCCAAACCTTGTTTCAAAAAAAATAAATGATTTTTTTTCCAGAGGCATAATATTTATTCCTATAACAACACTGAAGTCCGTTTATTAGCATTGAACATATTTCTGTAGATTCTCATCACCATGTTTATATAAAATATACCAGGTCAGATTCATCAAACCATTTTCAGAACTCATTTTAAGGTTTTAACCTCTTCAAACTGTCCACGGTAAAGTGCGCCAGAGCAGGTTGGCTTTGTTAAAATGAACAGATTTGCTCTGAGGTCATCAAAACAATTACTGCACCCTTGTTAATTTATGGTACTTTGCAGAAATTATCACAAGCCTCGCAAACCACACGTCCCGATTGCATATTTAAACATTTGGAAAGGCTAGAAGGAACAACGTTCCTATGGATTTTAAATTTGATGAGGCATAGCACCAAAACATTTCCCGTCTTAATGTGACTTGCATGCTCATTTCGGTGAACTCAGAACTCGTAAATATGAGTTACACTGCTGTGTTATGTAGGTGCTGTAACAAATATAATGTGACAACATTATAACTGACTGCATTCAGTCGGAAAAGGAGGACTCAAAAAAAGAAGAAGTAGAAGTAGAAAAAAAGCCCTCCTGTTGCTAAAGTCATTTGTGTGCTTCGTGTTTAACCCGTTTCTCTTTGTTTATGCTGATCAGGGCTTTTGCGCGAGAAATGCTGACGAGAAAAATTGGCGTAGTTGTGGTCGGCTTTCCAGCAACGCCGATCACAGAGGCCCGAGCTCGCTTCTGTGTATCTGCTGCACACGCCCGGGATATGCTGAACCAGGTACAAACACACACGAGCGTTTCCCACTTTGATACTTTGGATATATATGAAACATACATGCTCTAAGACTTTCCATTGTCCTCAGGTGCTCGATTGTATGAATGAGGTGGGAGATCTTCTCTGCCTGAAGTTCTCGCGGCGGAAATATTCCCCTCAGCCCGACCTGTGCGATGAGACAGACTTCGAGCTGGACAGCTGATATGACCTTTGACCCTTTGACTTCACAGTGTCTAAACTGAGCAATCATAAGCACACAGTGAATTCATCAGACAGCAGGAGAAGAGCCAAATATTTGGTAGCTGTTTGGGTTTTTTTTTTTGTTTTTTATGTGTGTTAAATCATAATGTTGGACTGTGTATTCGTTCTTTTTTAAAAGTCAAATGTTTTGAACTCTTGAAATGCCGTTTCTTTATGAATATATGTATATGTGAAATGAATGCACGAGCATCTTTTGGATTGGTGTAAATCTCAAGATTCTTGAGTTATTTATTCGTGGAAGAAAATCATATGTTGTTTTGTTCATTTTCGATGTTAACCTCCTCTGCACTGACATCTGAGGGAATTTTTAAAGATTAAAAGAGGGCTCACTTTTTTGCAGATTTTTTCTAATTACTTATGTCTATATTTAGACGTTGACGCGTTTTTATGGAAGCACGTTTTTGCTTCTCTTAAATTAATATTTGAAGTTTTTTAGAGATGCCAATGGCAGTAATTGTTAGATAGTAATACACAATCCTATTTACTTATACTTTAAGAAACTGACAAATCTCCAAACTGCTGTTTCACTAAATTTTGAGGATTTTTATACCCATTGTTCCCAAATGCTGTGCACGAATGCCTTCCAAATAATAAATTCACCTTCCAGATGGCATGTTTTCTTTTTTTTCCAAAGAGTCTTCCCTTTGTAACTTACATCCTGATGCATGAATGTTTACACTACTTGTGGCTGAACAGATCAAGCAAAAGGAAGATTTTGTGTTCCACGGTGAACTGTTTTTATAAAAACGTCCCCAGTGAAACACCACTTTCATCTCCACAGTAAATGATAGCCTTTCTGTAAATAATAGATCATGCAGCAATTAGTTCTTTGACATGCAGTTAAATCTCAACAGCCCGCGTGCAGAATAAAAAAGGTGTTATGGCTTGTTTTGTGGCGAGACTGCTCTTATTCACCACGTCTTAACAGCTTAATTGTTGATGTTTTAAAGACCTGCTGTTCCCTTTCACGCACAACACTGCGTTACAGTCGTGAAGGTAAGCATGCTGAGCATGCGGCACCTGAGCCAACAGAAACCTTACCCAGCAATTAGCTCTGAACTCTAAATTCTCGTGGTATGTGGTAATCATTTGATTAACACAGGAAGGATTATAGATAGATGATGAATGTGTGTTCACAGTGTGTCGGATTTGGTCTTGTCTGCACTTGTTTTTCCTCGGGATGTTTCTATGTTTGTGTTTGCCTCGCCATAAACAGCATAGTGATAACATTTTACAAGAGGAGATTAAAAAAAGCAATACGCAGTTCTTGGGAAACATAATGAAGTACAAACATAGATAAAAGTTTCCAAAAAAACAGCTAACTCTTGAAATCTGTTCTCTGTACTTGAGCGCTTTGTGCTGTAAGTGAATATCTCACATCTGGCTCCTATAGACAGCATCAATGGAAAACAGTTTCTTTAATCCGCAAATCTGTGATGTCATACCAATGTGCTGTTTCATAAAGATCTGGAGGAGATGGGGAAAGGTGGCCTCACCCCAGCGAGGTGCTCTAACGTCTAACGGATGCCTGTTATTAATTTTTGTTTACATTCACCTTAACTCTAAACGTGAGCAGTGTTAAAAATTCAGCGTGGGTTTGCAGCAGGAGGGAGACGTGTGGAGATAGAAGCTGAAAAGCTTGAATTCATCCTCTGCCCTAACGCGGTGCGTCACAGACATGGAGTCTTCAAATACTAAGCTCCAGTGTTATTATGCAGAAAGGCAAACTCTAACGTGCCGAGACTTACCGGCAATATTTTTGCATAGCTGCACAGCTGGAGAAAGGTTTGCTCCAAAAATCTGATATTTGACGATGACTTTTGAGCTTAAAATTAAACTGGGAGAGGACAGCCTATCTGTGGCTTTTTTTCCACCTTTTTGTTGCATTATTCATTATGCAACACTAACATGTTAAGAAACTGAATGACAGTGACTGCTGCAGGATAAATTTCAACGGACTCATGGCCCTAAAACATGAAAAAGAACACTTCTACTTTACTTGAAGCAGATTGCATAATTTATTTTATTTATTTTTTATTTTTGTAAAATCCTACAGCTATGAGCAACAAAACTGTCATTTTTAGTTAAATGTGTCCTAATCTTTAAAAGACTGTTTAGATAAAAAAAAAAACAATCATGCTGGCAATCGACCTACTTTTAAAGCTACAGCTGTCACTGACATATGGACTTTTCAAAAAAAATCTACTCCAAAAAATGTCAAGTTCAAACAGGCTCCTGAGGCAAACTGACAAGAGTTCAGTAATACACACTGACTGCCAGGCAAGGTGGGGAGCGCGAGTCTTTCCGAGCTTCTTTCCAGTCACTTGTAACTGCCTTCAGCTTCAGCAGAAGTGGCAAATGGTCTGCGCTGGCATTCAAAACATCTGTGCAGCCAGACTACTGGTGGCAAGGCCCCAGAGACCTGCCTGCCTGCCTGCACCAGCCTCTTTTGAACTGCAGATCCAAATACACTGCACTTATTGGAATGGCATGTAGCTGCTATTCTGAAGAGGGATCCTCTGCTACGCCTTTGATGTCCACCACTGTGTCCAAAGCAGGCAAGCCATTCTTACCGCTCTCTGTTTTCCATTTAGACAGAGATTTTTCTATTCTAAAAAGAGAGCGAGAGATCTGAAGTGAAACAGGACAGAACTTGCATGCTTTGGACAGCTATGCTTCTCCTGGGCTAAGAAAGACTGAAGCCTGGAGTAGAGCTGGGCTGGAAACTACTGATATAAGGGAAAATAATGAAAAAGGTCAAGGTTGGGGCAATAATGCAGAAGACGGCTGAAAGCATTTATTGTGTTTTAAACCCAACTCAGCCTCATCAGATATTCATGGCGTTCTATACATGATGTCAGGGGTACTCTATTAAATATTTAAGTTGTTGAACTCTTCAAGCACCTGCTCTTTATTTCCTAACGTTGGTCATTAGATTTCTTTGGAATGACCATGATGCGTTCTGGTGCAAACGGGCATCAGGAGACTCTGCAGCTACGCCAGTAGAGGTAAACTCGGGGCTTCAGTTCACCAGACCTGTAGATTTTTCTCACTCATCGCTATCCTACACCAAGATCCCAGATTACGCATGCACAGAAATAAAGCGTCTTTCTCCTGCGGGTTGAATTGTGCCACGAAAACCAATGTCAGGATGATTCCGAGCTTATTTTAGCTGTTACTACGTTTACAAATCATTTATGACCGCTAGGTAATAGGATCTTATTAGTCGTCGTCAGGTGACAGATGACACGGAAAGCGTGGTCTTTTCCGGGCCAAGTGGATCAAGCAGAGCTGTCACCCACGTTAAAGCAGCGAGCGGCCCTGCTTGGTGCATAATTTGACACAGCGGCCTGTCCTTTGAAGCGGACAATAAATAGTCTCACAACAGCTAATCACATTATGCACCATTTGTCTTGCTTAAGTGAGATGTTACAACACCTTCTCCACAATCTGAGACGTGGCTGCTGCTGCTGTTGCTGCACACACGCCAACATGTGCAGACCTCCTGCAGAGCCGCTTTGGGTGTCTACCTCTGCGCTGCGAGGCGCTTGCGTATACCACTGAGCCTCCCAGGACCACCGTGGATACTTAAAGTCTCCATTGTCCAAACATAGTGGGGGTTTTCCTGCTTGTCTGATTTGATAAGAAATTATGTCATATTAATTAATCTCACATATCAAACATGCTCCTTTAAGAAAATGTAACTTAAAATTTTACTTCTGTTTTAAATATTTTGATCAGGTGACCAGAGCGCACTTCTGGAAATCGCCTGCAGCGGAAAGCAGAGGGTACCAATATACTTTCTGGGTGTTTCAGTTTTCACCTTTCTCAGGAATGCTGTGGACGTGAAAAGCTCCACTGGATTTCAGTTTTGCGAGGACTGGTTCAGAGGGACGAAAGAGTTAACCGGGGGGAGGGCGCCTGCACGGGGGCGTTTGGTATAAAACCACCTCAAGAGCGCACAACAAGTACAGCGTGTGTCGGTAGTGTGATACGGTTTCTCTCCACCAGCGGCCTACGACTCGTTAAGAGACGCACGCGAGCCCGAGTCTTCCGTTTCTGCGGGGCCCGCAGGATGGATGCGCGCTGTTTATGAAGCAGACACAACTCCGTCGAGAAGTTTGAACAGTGAAGAGCTACTTTTTAAACTACCTGCACTTTGCTTTATTCCCTCCAAAGTTAGGGCTCACCGGAGAATGCGCCGGTTAACGCGGAATGCGCACATGACGAGAAACGCGTAAAGCGGCTGAGGTGGAAGTTGGGGAAACTGAAGCATGAGGCTCAGCGTGTGGGGGAGACACGGGGCTGCAAGTTTCCCGAGCTCGGAGAAAGGAAAGCGTTAATGCTGCACGCTGGATCGGCCCTGCAGGATTCGCTGCACCGCACTGATTGGCACATCAGCGTTGGCTCACCGCGTTTGTCTTCAGATCAAACTTTGTGAACCTTCAGTGAGAGGGACAACCTTCACGCAGGACAATACAAACATCTGCAGAGAAAAACACTGGATCCAAACTAAAAACTCTTTCTCTCTCTCTCTCTCTCAACGATTTTTGCTGCCCCACCTCCGCTCCGTTTCCCTTCATTCTTTGTTATTTTTTATTTTTATTTTTTTGCAATTGTGATTCCCGAAGTGGCTTCGAAGTGGTGTTGCGGCTCCTCGTCCCCGGCGGATCCGGAGATTGGAGTCTCTGCACCGGGAGGAGGCGGAGTCGGAGCTCCGACCACACCGCGGGCTCCAAAGAGCGGTCGCGTCAAGAGGATGGTGCGACTGGCGGCGGAACTGCTCTTGCTCCTGGGACTTCTTCTCCTTACCTTGCACATCACGGTGCTGCGGAGCAATCCGCTTCCCCAAGGGAATGTAACTGTGAGCCTGGATCAGAGCACAGCGCTTACAGAGGTGAGTGGGGGAAATCTGTGAGTAGCCTCGTTGCTGTTTTTTTGTTTAGTTTAGTTTAGTTTTTCCATAAGGAGACATCTTCAGGGAAATTTGACACTAAATTTGGGAAATCTGAGGGGTGTCCACTCGCAGATGGTTCTGATCAAATGTTCATATGATTATGCAGCCCAGGTAAAACAAACCTTCAATACCTGGGGGGGTTGTCCTGTGAGTGAATGGAGATTGACATACGCACGGGATGTCCCCCGGGGATCTGTGGTGAGCCAGCCGAGGGGTAGAAGATGAGGCAGGGTCAGAGATCAGTGCCCCACACCAGACACACCTCCCTGTTGTCGGGGATTTAAATGCTAGCTGCAGGCACTCCTCTGTCATCACGGGCTCATCACTGTCATCCAGGCCAACACTTGATAAGGCAGAGGGGTCAGAGCTGAAGCCCTAAAGGTGCCCACTTCCTGCCCAGGGTGTGTTTGTAAGAAAGTCATGACATTTACCCGCTTCAGGTCAAACCTTAAACTTCACTTTTTAAATCTGGTGTAATCTAGTGTAAGCAAGACTGTAAAGTTTGGAAATCTCAAGACACTATGGTCAAAAGACAGTTTTGCTAAAAGCTTGTGGTCCACTTTAGAAGGTGTCCCAACAAAAGTTCACTGGAGGAGACATTTGTCAACACGACAGCACTTAAGGCAGGTTTAATGGTTTTAACTGCCCATTTTAACATAAAGCATAAAGCACACAGTCTCCAGCAGAGCCCCAAATCCTGACCTGCGGGTTAAGACGGGTCTGGGATCAACAGGCTTTTTTAGAGAGTGTTAAGCATCCTTCAGCTGCTTTTTGATGTATATTTAGCATGCTACTGAAATACTTTGTTCTTCTCCTGGTGATAAATGGGTATTTATGCCTACTGGAATGGTATCCCTGTGTAAATGCTTTAATGGGGCTTAGGGGAAATGAATGGAAAGAATTTTTACTTCACCAGATCACTGCCATCGTTGTGACACCCGCGTATATGCCAAACAAGCCCGTGTTGTGTGGGATATAAGGCCATGCAAAGCTGAGGAAATATTCCAGGAATTTATTGAATATTTGTCACATGGCCAAATGCTGGATCGGATGAGGAGTAGCAGGGAGTTTCTCCAGCTGAATCGCAGTAAAAATAAATAAATAAACTTAATTCATGCCAACTTATATCCCAGCTTCAGGATCCCGTTTGACATTCGTCCAGATTTACAAGGGAGAACGTGGCCTGTGACGAAGAAGCCAGACGAACCTTGAGGTTTCTTTTTTGTAAATTTTCTTTGCTCACGAACGCTGCGACTAACTGCAGATACGCTTCACTGACCCTCCACTGAAGACCGTGATGTCATCTTTCAGCCGTGCTTGTCACAGCCCAAGGGGTGTATTGTCATCCCGAGGTGTCATATTTAAAGTGCCATTCACAGAAGAACAATTGGCAGGATGCAGCTCCATGCACCTGAAGTGGAAAGAGAAAACTCTTTTGTCTGAGGCCTATTATCATCGCTGGAGCAGGAAGGCCTCTGTGGCTGCGGGAAATCAGTTAAATTTAAAAATTAAAATGCATGCAGTCAGATTTTATGAAATTGTGCTTTTCTTTTCAAGAGGTCCTCCATGGCTTGTATCTTCACCGTTTCTTCATGTAAGCAAACATTTGGGTACGCCATGTGACTAGGGAAAGGATGATTTTCTCTTCCACCTACAGAAGCGTAGTGTTGAAAAGCATCTGGCACAATGTGGACGGCCTTCATTTCCTGCCAGCTTCCCAGGGGGAAGGACCCCTGAGTTGCTCCCAATTGAAAATAGAGTCATGCCCCTTTAAGCAGCCCTCACAAAGTGAAAAAGGAGGAAGCGGGAAAAGAAGAAGAGATACTGTGAGGATGTAAAGGGGGTGGCTTGTGTGTGCAAGTGTTCATTAATGGCTTTTTTTGGGGTGGGGTGGTGGTGGGGGCATCCTGGGAGGCCCCCCAGACGAACCAAAGACTTGTGTGTCACTTTTGATCTTCAAATTAAAGCATTTTACTTTGTCGAGGCGGATCTCAGATGAGTGATCGGGAACACTGCTGATTTTTTTAACATTCAAATGAGTTTTTTCTGTGTACTGTTACTGTATGAGAGCAAAGTTAGACGTAGAAAAAAAGCACATTCTTGGAGTGGCAAGTAGGGAAAAAACCATAAAATCAATAATTTGGGGGTGTAACATTTCATGACTTGTCCTTCAACACTGCCGAGCTCATAACACGGAAATCTAGAGCGACAAAAAGCAGCTTATATTGGTGATCGATGATGTCAGAATGCTGTTCAATGCTCAATGGCAGTCAGAAAACCATCATCTCTGCTCGTGGCACCAAGGAAAGCGAGAAGCCGGCTGTTCAAAGGCAAAAGGAAAGCATGAAACAACATGAATTATTAAGTCAAGCTGACGGCTGCAACTTTGTGAGGACGGCCAGAAAAAGTAATTGTTTCTTTGGTCTTTGGTGGCAGAGAGAGAAACGATAAGACCAAGTGATTTGTAAATAACAGGGATGTTGAAGTGAAGTATCTACAGGCTGGGAATTCCACGTTTTTAATTTCTGTATGTGATCCTAGCTCAGTTTTTAATCTACTGCAGGTCTACCACATGTACATAGAAGCAACTTGCCATCACAGCAAAGCAAAAACTCTCCTTCCATTTTCTGTGACATTTGAGCAACAATCTTTAAATAATCTAGTCTGGAAACTATCTTTAAGATGGCTCTTACTGCAAATGGATACAGTGGAAAATTTACTGAATACAATTTGATAGTAAATGACTGCTTTTATTTTTAGTGCAGCACAATAGTTCACATTTATTTCAGTTTGAAATGGAAAAAAATGGAAAAAAGTTCAGTAATATGGTGCTTCCCCCCCCTTGTTTGCAATATAATTAATGTTTAAGCCATAGATTAGGTGGAATTAGTGCTGATAAACTACCAATATTTGCCTATTAGCTGCCAAACTCTGTGTTTACAATCGAGTTGCAGCTCAGCAAGCTTCAACACTGAGCAGCAGTGACTCCAGCATAATGGAGAACATGTAAAAGATTGACTGTAAAGTATTCATATTTGTGTCAAGACTAAATAATACGTCTGTAAATACCCATAATATGAAACAACAGAAGATTCTGATATGACTAGATGGCATAATTGAGGAATAATCTCTTTGTAAACACTGCGACTGGTTAAAAAAATGATTTCTACCTCCATGCTTTCTTTTGCAAGACAAACACGTGGGGAAAAGTCATTTTTGTGCTTTGATTAATCGTCTTAGAGTCTTTGGATAAGTTTCCATAAATGATGAGTTGTAGGGAAACGGCAAAAAAGTAACTTTTTGTAGCATTTGTATAAAAAAAAGAGGTGGCCTCCCAGATAAGATCAACCACACCTGTTTAATTTGTTTACAGATGTGTGCTTGCATTTACACAGTGGACTGAAGCTGTCAGTGTTGCATTCAGGGCTGCCCCCCCTCGTCCCCTCCTCCTCCTCCTCCTCCCTCAGCGGGGCTCAATTACAGCCACTGAAATCTGAAGACTGGGAACTTGAAAGGCAGGGTTATCACATGGGCATCTCAAAGTCCAAGTACTTGTGATACATCCAAAGAGAGCCCTGTGATGTTCGCATAAAGGGTCGATAGCCGACGCTGCTGGAATGATGTTTTCCAGTACTGAGCTCTCTGCCGTAATTGGCTGGTTGTGAAGACGTCTGTGGTTTTTAGCTGGAATCTCCTTTTTCAGAATGTCAAATTTTACAATTGTGGACATAAATTGTCATTAAAACCTTGTCGTCATATGTAAGTTATAACCTTTTTTGTGTGTGTGTGTGATTCAAAGCAACAATTTAGATGCATCTGCTCTTCTTTCTCAAAGTTCTGGCCAGCGGTATAATCGTTGTAATTAAAGCAATCGCTCAAATTAAGAGATGGGATTTGAACGTTTTAAAATTCTTTGAAATCCATTATCACATTATCTCCATCTGGTTTTGAACTAAGGAACGCAGTGCTCAGTGGATGTGGAAGTCTTTCTGTGCAGCCGCCTCGCTTGAATACAAGTTACATTTATAATCCTTCCTCCCTTGCTGTGCCGTTCCATTTACAGCGCCTATATTGCCCCGGAGTGCACCTTGGCTGGACACAAACAGCTCCACTGGGGGCTTTTATACCCACCACAATGTGGCTGAGCTGACACTTTGTCTGTGACTGGCCACCGCAACCGTACAGCGCCGCTGCCATATTCTCAGGCTTCAGACTGGCCACAAAAACACTAGGCAGGAAGAAACGGGACGTGAAAAAAGAAAACAAGGAGCGTGATTGATGGCTTTTTTTGATCTTATTTTCTGCCACCCCACAACGGGGATGATTGCCGACTGCTTACGGCTGTCCAATTGCTCCTTCTGTGCATACCTGATAGGGGACAAACGCCTCAAGTGTCCTTCTGGGATGAATTTACAACACTCCTGTCAGTGCACCAAATGTTTTTCTGCCTACAAGATAGCAGATGTAATTATTTTTGCAATGTTTGCTTAGGTTTCTCTGTGTAGCCCCAAAGCAGGAAAACCATAGGTCCTACATGGCTCTTTTCTCCCAGCCACCATCAGCACATGCTATATATGTCTACGTTATATTTCTATGGTAAAGCAGAAGTATACTCTGTCAGTTAAAAATGGAAAAATATACAGTCTGGCTGTGACATTGGCTCTGAATGCAAGTTCTTGACAGATTATATTTTGGTTTAAGCAGGCAGACACACAGAATGTTTATCCCAGTGGCTCCTTCTTTCTGGGCTCCCAGTAGTCCACTGTCTGCAGGATTTATGACAGAGGTCATGGTTGAGTGAACCTCTGTCAACACGAGAGATCAATCTTAGTGTTGCTGAGTGTGCAAACCCTGGATTTCTTACATATAGGGCTACTTAGTTTTTACAGCCAAACCAAACCAATTAGATTTTTTTAAAAAGTGATGACAAATTAACATTGCCCTCCTTTCTGTCTTCAACAGAACAACATAAATGCAAAAAGCAGCTCCTCAGCCCAGCTGGCCCCTCAAGACCGACGGTCTGGTCCAGAACACCGACTGGCCCATCGGCCTGCAACCCTCCCCTGGGCACAGGGCGGCAGCGTACACAAGGACGGCCCCGGCGCTTTCCTCCTAGATCTGCACAACTTCCCTGACCTCTCCAAAGCTGACATCAATGGACAGAATCCCAACATTCAGGTAAACGCACGTGTCTCCCCATCTGCCAGCATGCTTTGCCGCTTTTTGCCGCTTAAGACAAGACTACTCAACCACACAGGACAGGAAGATCAAACAGGAAGGAGGATAGTTTGGCGCACGTTGTTAACCCCCTTCTGTCGCCTTTCCTCCTTCCTTTTGCCCCTCTTGTCCCTTTTCACACTTCCTGGCTCGCAGCAAAGCTGAAGAGACACGGTGAAGTCTCACGTCGATCATAATGACAGCTGAAAAGCAGATGCTAACCGGCAATGCTTCACTGCTAACCCGTGTGATGGGAGACAGACAGCAGCTTATGTAAATGTGCGGCAGACCCTTGCCCATAAGTCCCTCAGTGATGCAGATGGTTGAGTAACCGCTGCCATGTTTAAATCATTCTCCTGTCTAATCTAGCAAGGGGGTCTTTCCATTTCTGAGGGCATCGCTGCCAGATCTGAGCACGAACAAAGTGTATTAACATCTCAAGATGTGGGAAGAGAGCAGAGCAACCAATTGAGCAAGGGCGTGAGGCTATGGGAGAAGGGGGGTCGGGTGGGGGGGTGTCTTTGATCCTGAGATTCATCTGGCTTTCATGGTCTGGAGGAGGCTGAATCGCCCTTTGAACTTTGTGTTTAGGTGGAGAGAGCCCGAGAGGTGGGAGGGTGACTGCGGGGCAGGGGTAGAGTTCCCCCCTCATCTGGGAGGCACATGTGTGAGGACAGAAAACAGGGAGTGGGTAACTCTGTGTGTCGGGGTACCAGGAAGTGCCACCATCGATAGTTCAATTCTTACTGACTTTGAGTCGACTTCTCTTAATGCAGGTGACCATTGAAGTGGTGGATGGACTAGAGGGCCATGAACCAGAGAAAGGCCTCCGAAAGGAAACCAAGCCCAACTGGGCTTCGCCAAACTGGAGAAACTGGTGGCCTCACACTTCGTCGTCGTCCTCTTCCTCCTCCTCGTCTTCCTCCACTCATCAAACAGAGGAGAATGAGCGCTCTTATGGGAGCAACACAGAGGACAGCAACTTCCTCAGGCCACCGGCAGATTGGGACAGGAGGGGAAGCAAAGCTCAAACGGAATATGGTGAGGATTACAGTGTGCGTGTGTTTACAGGGAAATTTGCGCACGCTGCACAATATTTGGCCGCGTCTTATTCGAGCACCGGTCCTCGGCGTTTCCACACATGGCTGTCGTCTGACGTGGAATCTGTAATTTGCAGATTTGCTGATTTAAGCTGTCACCATAATAAGTGCAGTCATCCCAGGCGAGCCTTTGGGAGCCCTTGATTGAAGCCTTTAACACTCTTTTATGAGATGGATTCCTCTGTGTTGTGGAGCTCGCTATGTGACACGGTTTAAACGCCTCGCTACATCAAAGTTCGGGAGCAGGAGCCGGGCCAGAGGCGCCGTTAAAGTCGCCACACCGTCCTCGCAAGACTCTCCCAAAGTAACCCCACAGATAAATCTGCCGGTGAAGAATTTACGCTCGCTGTCAGGCAGTATGCGTCCGGCCCGTGTTGTAGCATGCCCAAACCAACATGGTTGAACAGGAATGCGTGTGCTGTGGAAAATCTCATTTTATTCACTTGCACTACAGTGATTAGGCTGCCAGAGATATAATGTTCTTTGTTTTTTTGTAAAACCAAAGCCCGCGATTAATGTTTCTGGCTTATCGCTGTGGTCAGATCTCATTCGTCGGTCATTTCATACCACACAAATGGACGAGGGAATATTTTATTATCATTGCTGTCTCGGCTTTAAACTTTATAAGCATAATTGTGGACAGGCAGTGAGGATCATCCACTCAATCGTCTCATCTGTGGTCTCAGCACAGGTTATTATCTATTTTTTTCCTTGATTTTTGGTTAGTGTTGGCACCCAGCTCTGTAATATGCTTTAAAAGGGGAGAAAGGGCAGCAGTAGAAGAAGCCTATCTGGCCTGTATTCATACAAAAAAAGCTCATAATGAGGGGCAGATGGCAGCGGGGGGCCTATAGGAAGGTTGAAACCAAGCCAGAAATACTTCCACCACAAAATGCCCACATTAATTCTTCTCATCAACAGAGTATGGCTTTTAAGATGCGTGTGTGCACGTGTGCGGTACAGCCATGGTGGTAGAGGAGTGAGGTGGTCGTAGAGCCTTATGTAACTGTTTCCATGTATGTGCATAACGGTGATGGGCTCAATGATAATTGAACTTAAACAATAATTTCTTCCCATTTCACTTCCCATTTTCAAACTAATATATCACAGACAGAGCAGCTCAGTGGCATCTGGTGCTTCTGTGCCTGGGATGCTCAGGTAGCAAAGAAAACGTTGATTTTTAAATTGTCTCCTGGATGCACAGAAGCTTTTTATGGAATTTCCAAAATGCTTTAACTGGCTCACTGAAATTGCACTTTGACACAATAATTTTGCATTAGCACAGAGAGCACGTGCATGTGGATAGATGAGCATATGTTGTATGTGCTTTGAGGAGCACACTATAGAGCGAACCCCCTCACTTGCCCGTATCCAAAACTGTCCAGGCTAGACTGATGTAAGTTCAGCATATGGCCTGCAACAGGGCTGAGGATGTTTCTTTCTTTCTCTCTGATCCAAGACTACATGGATGGAGAAGGGGACTGGAGTAGCTGGTCAGCGTGCAGTGTCACTTGTGGAAACGGAAACCAGAAGAGAACGAGGTCATGTGGTTATGCCTGCACAGCCACCGAGTCCAGAACTTGCGACATGCCTAACTGCCCAGGTAAAATCTTATCAATAGCAGACAAAAACCCACATCACTAAAGACATTATTCATAGTAAGGACACATGGTATGTATGTCCATGTGTTGATTTAGTGGTCTTTCGTCTTTTGATCCAGCTTTTACTGTACTTTCATCTCTCTGAAGGTATTGAAGATGCATTCAGGACGGCAGCTACTGAAGTGAGCCTGTTAGCTGGAACAGATGAGTTCAATGCCACAGAGCTCTTTGGAGTTGGTAAGATTTTTGCCTCCTCATGTGTTACTCCACACTATCCTTCATTCAGATGTTCTTACTCTATCAAAGGTATTTTCTTCCATCTGGCAGCAGTGCTCCTGCACACTCTCAGCATTCCTCATGCTCACGCTGTGCTCCGTTACTGTGCAACAGGACAGGAAGAGCGCAGCATGCAGCTGCCCACTCCCTCTTTGCTTTCTGTTCTTACTAAACTCAGCGAGCACACCTTGATTTTAAACATCTCACTTCTGGTTTCATCCTCTGCAGTTGGAAAGTGTTAGAAATTGTGTCCTGATTTCTTCCAGACACAGACAGTTGTGAGCGCTGGATGAACTGCAAGAGTGATTTCTTGAAGAAATACATGACTAAGGTGGCAAACGACCTTCCCAGCTGCCCTTGCTCTTACCCGACCGAGGTGGCTTACAGCACGGCGGACGTATACGACGCCCCCACGCGCAGAAATTTCCGCTGGAAAGACGCCAGCGGTCCCAAAGAGAAGCTGGAGATCTACAAGCCCACGGCTCGTTACTGCATCCGCTCCATGCTGACCCTTGAATCCACCACGCTGGCTGCGCAGCACTGCTGCTACGACGACAACATGAAGCTCATCACCCGCGGCAAAGGAGCCGGCACACCCAATCTAATCAGCACCGAGTTCTCTGCCGACCTTCACTACAAGGTGGACATCCTGCCTTGGATCATCTGCAAAGGTGACTGGAGCCGCTACAACCAGGCAAGGCCACCAAACAATGGGCAGACGTGTCCAGAAAACCCTCAGGATGAGGACTACTACAAACAGTTTGAAGAGGCAAGGGAATTCTAGCCCACAAAAACACTGCCCATATATCCAGCTAAACCTCAGAAATGGCGCTGAAACCCTTTTTAATTCTGTTTTAGGTCAATTAACACATGAACTTTTAGGCTCTGAGGACAGACATACTGCTCTTATTGAACCACAAAGAATTCTAACAGAGTCAGAACCTGTTTTTTTGTTCGTTTTTTTCTCACAAGGAACTTCTCTCAACATCATCACAACCAGGCGTGAAATATCACGTCTTTTTTATTTGATTATTTTTTTATTTGGTTTTTACACTTTTAATAAATGAAAATGAAATTTTGTCAGTAATTATGTTGCCAATTGTAACTCGAGATTTGGTTACTAAAGGGAGGACTGACTTCATATTCTTAAAAGGGAAAACTGTCATTGTAGAACTGTTATTGTTATCGTTCCCGTGTCGATTGTGTGCGTGTGTGGCTCATTCGGATCGGAGAGACCTGTGGTAATAGAATAACGACACCTCCCTCAGGAATGTGTTACCCAGTTTCCCTTAACTTTGTCATTCACAGTTATCCAGGTTTTTTTGTACGCTTGATTGTTTATTTAGCATGCACACGTTTTCATTTTCATTCATTTACCCCCCCGTAATTTAACTGTGTGTCTCTGAGGCAGATCTTCATTGTAAAAAAAAAAGCCTGCATTATTTTTGTAAAGTATTTATTAAGTCGTAGCTGAGTTTAAGTCGAGCGTCTGTGGCCAAAGTTGAGATTCCTCTCTGGCTCATGCTTCGCCATCAGGGTGCGTATCCATGTCTCAAGTTAGGGTTAAATAGAGCAGAAAGAATGTGTGAACTGTACGCAACAATGTTTCTTTTTTTGTTATTTTGAGATATAAATCTATAAATAAATTTTTTTAAAGCCAGTGAATGTGTAAGATGATAGAAAATTGAAATTTCAAGCCATATCACACAGTCCTAACAGTTCTCCCCTGGCATCAGCGGGAAAAGAAAAAGCATCTTTAGCCGATCACAAGACTTTAATTAGTTCTATCCAGTGTGGCTGTCGGGACAGGCTTTTTGATGGGATTGTGATATTTCTTCAGAGGGCGAGGAGAATGCAAATTCTTTGTCTTTGGCATGTATCCTCACATTCCTGAGTAATTTCTCAGTGTACACACGCACACAGACACACACACTCGGTGCTGCATCTCTGCAGCTGAGACCCCTGACCGTTGCCTTTCCACTGAATGCTGCAGTCATTGTCACACAGAGAAAGCCATTCATGGTGCCCTCATTCCTGCTGTTTTGTGTGCAGCACAGCTGGCTGGGTGTAGGGCTTGTCTTTATAATGCAGCAGGCCCCAGCACGTTCCACACCCCTCAGGCACAACTCGCAAACGCCTAGTTTTTTTTTCTTCTCCCACTATTCGTAGAAATTTTCTCCGCACGCCTTTTTCGTCTTGTTTTTCCTCAAACACGATGCTTTATCAGCAGCCCACCTTCGAATACTCACTGCAAATTACATTCCATTAAAATGTAGATATTCTTCCCGTTCTCCTGTCCTCCTCCTGAGCGGTTTAAGGCTAAGATTACAGTAACCTGCATGGATCGTTATCTTTAGCAGCAGGTCTAGTGAACAGGCCACGAAGATCAAAGCGGGGTGTTCGTCTTTATTTTGAACCATTAGTGCCAAGCTCAAATTGATGACATACCTCCAACCCCACCTTAACCCAGTATCTCTTCTCCAGACAGGCTCCACGTGTCTCCAGAGCAGGCGATTACTCGTACACCCGACTCATTTTTCATCTCTCGTTTTGTCTCCCCTCCCCCGCGAACACAAGGCACAATTTTGCCCCGTCTTCTCGAGCCCGCGTAGCAGATTGAGTGTTGTGAGAGTAACTGGCATGAAAATGTATAAACTGTGCTGACCGTAGGGTGTCAGCGAGGCCTCGCTTTTGTGTTACTATTTCCACGAGTCTACTCTGGTATGTTTCAAAGGACGCAAAGCACCATATTAGTGGTATATCGTCAAGGATCCGAAAGGGCTCATTAAGCATCACCAAGATATGATTGTTGGGATTTTGTCTCTATTTTTGTTATGAGAAGGAAATCACGTCCAATGTACTTAAACAATTTTAGACCAAGTTTGACAGGGTCGGCTCTGGGAGTTCTCAGCGAACTGCGGGAGTAAAAAACAAAACAAAAAAGAAAGAAAGAAGAAAGCAGTGGAAACTTGGATGTGTTCACGTAGTACATCAAGATAAGCTTTAGGTGTTCTGCTGTGGATTTTTTCCTAGAAATGGTTCACATTAAGACAAGTTCAGGTGGTTTGTTTGCCATGCTTTGGGAGTTAAAGAGCCAGGTTTTATGGTGGCAATTGGGCATCTCTTTGTTTTGTGGTGTGGTGCAGATGTGGTGGGGCCATTTTTAGCCTCTCTCTTTCTCTCCCTCACTTTCCTTCACTCGCCGCCTTAGCTCTGCTACTTTATGGGTGGTGTAGCACAATGCAGGAAGTGTCTGGGCCACAATACCGCAGGGCTCTAATTGCACGGCAAACTTAATTAAAAGGTTAGTCTTTCGTCTTCTAATCTGGAATAGCTGACCTGGATCAGGAGTTTGCTTATCTAGCAGCCACCTTCCCTCCACCTCCCAACCCCAACCTTCGCCAGCAATGCTCCGCTTGTAACACAGGACGGGCCATTGGCACTCTGCCCGTCACAGGCTCTCATCTGTGGCACAGCGACACAGGAGGGAGTGGGTCATGGGGGCATAGGGGCGTAAGTGCCTGCTAGTACAGCTGAACAAACAGGTCGAGCAGATATGGAACTTCTGAGAAGGCACGGTGCCTTGCTCAACCCCTGCTGCGATGACATTGCTGAGAGGGCATGATCCTCGGCTATAGCATCTGAGGCAGAACGATGACAGAGCAACTTCATGAACACACGTTTTGTGACACCTGCTCTTGTCTCATTCCCTCTATAGGTCAAAAGTAAATCCACATGCACGTGGCCATCCCACAGACACCTTCTACAAAACATACATGGAGTACGGTCTTCCAGTTACAGAGATGACACTGGAAGTGCCTTAAAGACATACAAGCTCTGTACTGGCAAAGTCCGGTCCACTTGAAGATCTGCTGGTTTGAACTGTGCACTGATCACAACTTTGCAGAGCTGATTTTTTAAGAGATGCACAATTTAAACAAACAAAAAAAATTATATGAGACAATAAATACATAAAAAAAAAAAAAACAGCAAACGTAGAGTATTTGAAAAAGACAGTTCATTTTAAATCAATCGGATCTTAACAAAGAAATAATAATAATGCAAGTACTACACACAACATCTTTGAAATCAATATAGGAAACAAGGGAAATAAAAGCTGTGAGGTCTCAGTGAGTAAAACTATTGCAGAACTATTGGCTCGTTTCTAAGGGAGCCACGTGCACTGCCTGGTTTCAACCCCCTCTGTGAATACGTGTTGATGTTAGACACTGGCACAAAGTAGCAAAAGCGGTGTCGACGGGATGGTGTCCCTGAGGTGGTGAAGGAGGGGAGTCAGCATGAGCACGGAAGCTGCAAGGCCATGACTCACTGTGACAGCACCGCTTGGCATGTGAGGACAGCAAGCCAGACGGGCAAGGCTGCTGCCTTTGATCTTTATTTGCTCCACCGTCTGTTTTGCATTTAAGAGCCTTGCTGAGCGCGAGGCACTGGATACACCTTGAATGGCTCAGGATCACGGTCCACTTTTTAAAGACCCAGGATCCTTTTTCAAAGCTAAGGGGATTCAGGACGAAGAGGGATGATGTTTGAAGGCGAAGGTTTGGAGCTGAATGGGGCAGAGGGTCTCCCGGCAACACAGATTAGCTTTGATGAAAAGGGGGGCGCTCTGTAATAACACATGATCGAGCTGACGGACAATGTTGGGACGGTGGGTGAGGGGAAAGGTAACACGTGTCCATTTGGATGGACTCTCGAGATGAAACCCAGGATGAGGCAAGTGTGGAATAAAAACAAACACGCACAGCACCTCCCAAAGAACCTCGCCATCCAACTCCTGCATATTATTCCACTTCACCAACATCTAATGACTGTAACCTGTTCCATGTGATTGGAAAACTGGCTGGGAAGCATTCCACAAGCAGGCACGGTGCACTGACAGGGAGGCATTTCTGCCTTCAAACAACAAATATATATTTATCTTCTTGAGCAGCTCTATTGCACATTCCTCCTAGACACTACAGTGACCACAATCCAGAGCGAGGGCTAGCACTTTGACGAGCCCTGCCCCGGAGCCTGATACAAATCACATAAATAGCTTCTCTCTCCAATCAGAGGCTCGAAATGTTTATTTATGAGGGATCAAAACAATACAACTTAAGAAGAAAACACATTTTGAGAAACATTTAAAATGGAAAATTTCAATGCCTTCACCAACACAGATTTCTTTTCTTCTTCTACTTTTTCTTTCCTCCTCCTGCAGATTTTCTGTTCCCATTTCAGTTACTTTCCAGCATGTAATTTATTCTCAGACTATACATTTTTGGGAGTCCACACTTTAGATTATATTTATTCTGTCTGCGAGGGCTTACACAAACTGCTCTCCAAATAGCAGTGAGCGTCTTTTTTCGGAAAAAAGGTACGACTGGGAGAATACGCCTCATGCCGTGGAGTTTAAAAGGACTCAAAGACAGACGCAGATACGTAGCAACATACATTTTATTTTACCTTCTGAGCACTTTAGAAAGCGGTGCACGTATGATTTACATAGCTTATACCATTTTATATTAGTTGCATTTTTTCAAGTAAACAATAAACAAGCTATACCGTGGTTTTGCTGGGACTGAAAGTCTGAGCAAAGAAAAAAAAAAAAAAAGCAAAACCAGAGAAACCAAATATCCCAACAAAAGTTTCAATTCAGACAATTATTCTTTTCAAGTACAATTCTCGACAGCACCATTTCATGGGCTTGATGCATACATTAGTTTTTAACTGTACTTTGTTTTAGCAAGAAAATACACGTCTCTGTCACTGGGACTGTACAAATATAAACTGTGATTTCTATATGATGACTAACAGTCCTGTTTGGCGCTTGGGTCAAATGTTGCTGCCTGAGCACTATATATAGATATATATGTATATATAAGCATCACTCTGGAAGTGCATAGCTTCCTGCTTCTTGAGCATTTCTGCACATCAAAGAAAAGAAAGTGGCTTATTGTGGATTTTGCACATGCAGTATCTAAGTATTCACATTTAAAAAACAAAAATAAAGCAAAGCAAAGTCTATGGCTGAAACGGTTAGAAAGTTCATCAAAGATGCACATGATGCTACATTAAACAATACGCTGGAGGATTAATAAGAGCATGTGTGTACGAGTATGTGTGGAAGTTGTACGTGGAAAACTAAGTAGGCTTTGTGTCACCGTCCAACCCTTGCAGCTTTAATTCTTCATTCCTGATAACCTCGAGTCGCAGGCATTCCACTCGGTGCAATCTGACATCTTTTTAACATTGAAAAGTATTTTAAAAACGCAACAAGGTTTTGCATTTGAAATTCCTAAAAGTTTGAAAATAGTCACATCTGTTCAGTAATATAAAATAATATGAATATCCACCCTGTTTTGCCAAAAAAACAAAATTATAGCTTATATACAGAAGGAAAGAAGCCACTTTTAGTTGAAAAACAGTAACAAAGAAAAGAACATAAAACGGCGCATCAAGGCAATGGTGCATCAAGTCTAGTCCAGGTGACACTGGAGAGCTCGGGGATAAATTGGCATAGAGTACATGCTGGAGGCAGACAGTGGCAAAGGGAAGTCCTGTAAGTGCACTAAGTAGAAGCTAACACTCCTCCCTCCTTCCTGGACACCTGTTTAAACAGCGAAACCTTATTACTTCTGGCATCACAAAGGCCGTGGGGAGGTGAGGGTGGTGTGTGTGCGTGTGTGTGTGTGAGGGTGGATGGAAGAGTTTATATTGGAGTATTGCTGAAGAAGCCCAGAAGGAAGGAAAACACGCTTCACTCCACTACACCCATCAGCCGACACACCCCTCCCTCGATGGCCAAAGACTGTCCAGGAACTGTCCCAGGTGGCAATCTGGATATGTGTGTCTGCAGGCAGCAAAAGAAAACATTCACACAATGAGAAAAAGAAAAAGTCAAGAAAAAGGCAGATCTATATGGAGAAAAAGAAATGCTGATAGGATTTTGATTTCTTAGATTCCTGTACAATCATCAAAGTTCAGTTCAATTGGCACCAAAGAACAACATGAGTTTTTTCAGGGCACTTTACAAACTAAGGTCTTCTAATACCGATTTCAGAGAAAAGCCCAACAATTTCCTCTGAGCCAGTATTTGGTGAGAGTGGCTTAGCACCGAGCTTAACTACTGCATCCCACTCAGTGAACTCCAAATCCAACACCAGCACCCAAACCCATTACGCCTGATGCTGCACAGCTCCCGGAGATTAGCGGCACAACCAAACCACACAACCACAATGAAGTTTTTAACTGCTTGGTGGGTAAACAGAAATGTTGAGAAAGTATCTACGTAAGAAGCTACTTTTGGATCATTCAAGGGGTCCCTACAGCAGATAGCTCTGCGTGTTTGATGTGACAGATCTTTACGCTGGATGCCCTTCCTGACACAATCCCAAAAGGAATTCGTGTCTCCTCCTGGGATCAAACCAAGAATCTTTCCCTTTTTAGGCAAATGTGTAAACCGCTACATGAAAGGACACATCTAAGTAGAAGTTAGAAAAAATAAATACAATGCAATCAGAGGGAGCAAAAACACACACTACTACTGTGCCATCATGCATTTTTACCTTTGAAGTCCAAAGGTGCCAAGTCGGTATTTGCAGAGACACAGAGTAAACAGAGAAAGAGAACAAACTGCTGGTGTTTTCTTTTTTGAGTTTCTTTTCTTTCGTTTGAGCAAACACTGAAAAGGAGTAAGAAGAGGAGGGAAGGGGCAAACACAGCTGTGAAGACGGGAGTGATACTTCCACTGGGGGATCAAAGGTGACCGACACTCCCTGCGCCAATAATGGCTGTCATGCTCCTTCCTCTCTTCCCACAGAGGGTAACGCTGGCTCTAGCCTTAGGGGAATAATACAGCCACTTATTTACCGGGGCACTGAACTGGCCTGACATCTCTCTTTCAGTTCCAGGACTCTACTGGTCTTTTTCTGTGTAGCCAGCGACTATGGCCCAGAGCACCCTGAGGGCAACTGTCACTTCAATGGGACAACAGCCAGACAAGGCCACGCACACATGGTAACACTCCGAGGGGCCCATTCTGCCTCCAGTACACGTTTCTGGACTCATCTTCTTCCCTTCATTTTCTGAGGACAAGGTTAAGGAAAGCCCTAATTTAAATGGTTTTGAGTGAAGGTCTGTAGTGAGTTATAATAAACTAATGTTGACAAGCTAAATGTTTTCCTTCAGATGTTTGCATGCCAAGGAGAAAAAAACAAGTCTTTACCTCACTGACTATACAGCTCAAACTGTGTGCAGTTACCTGCTAGCTTTCTCAATGCATATATCCGTGCTTGTGTCTGACAATGATCTTGTGCCCTGCTCCCACTCCGATTCAAATTCGTGTCACATGTTAAGATCTTAATTTTGCTTTTAGCTGACAGAAAGGACAGCGCGACTTACTCAGCAGGAAGAGTCAAAGGCTCAGTAAACCAAACAAGTGAGTAATGACAGCACTGCAGGGCCAAGAGCACTGCATGTGTTTTACATGAACTGGGACAAAGTAGCGAGGATGCTTCAGGCTCAGAAATCACACAACAGATGTCCCGACACTTTGGTGGCACAAGTCGGACAAATAATGCTGCAGCCTTATGTGCAAACAATAAAAAGCTCACTCATATTTAAAAGGTCTCTCTCTATCTGGAGGAATAATCAAAAACTAAAAAGGTATAAATATTAGTTTTTAAAAAGGGAGGTATGAATGAAAAAAAATACACTACAACCTGTGAAGTGTGGAGAAACAACTGCAAACAGAAATACTGTAAATAAACAACCGTTCCACCTCGATGTTTGGTTAAATGCTTAACGGTTTATGGACTGGTACTTCAACTGCTCATTAATGCAAATACCTAATCAGCCAATCACATGGCATGCAGACATGGTCAAGGCGACCTGCTGAAATTCAAATTGAGCAGAAGAATGTTGAAGCAACGTGGTTTAAGTGACTTTGAATGTGCCATGTTTGCTGGTGCCAGACGGCCTGGCCTGCATTTCAGAAACTGCTGATGTGCTTGGATTTTCCCACATAGTTATCTCTAGGGTTGTCAGAGAATTTTAAATATGAATGTTGCAAAAACTTATTTTTACTCAATGATCATCTCTCATATGGACTATTGTTTGACGTCCTGGTTACTTGCTTGTCCAACAACACTTAAAACTATTGAAAACATTTAAAAAAGAAGTTTAAAACTACTTGACAAAAAACCGACTTCCCACCACCACTGTCATGTGTTAAAAAAAACATAAATTACTGAACTTCAATAACTTGGTGAAACTTAAAAGAGTGTGTTTAATATATAAAGTCTTACACTCCCTTGCTCCACCACCACTAAAGCAGTTCATTAGGCATAAAGAAAGCTCAGACAGGACCACTCGAGCTACAATCCGAGGAGACTTGTTTATACCCCACAGACGGACAGCATTTGGGCAGAACGTCCTCTCTGTTAAGGGTGGCCATCTGTGGAACAGTCTTCCTCAACCCATTAGAGAATACTCGACATTCAATTTGTTTAAGGCAAAGGTTAAAAACTGGTTATGGACAAATAAAGTGTGTGATCATGTATGAGTTGTATAGTTTTAATGTTTTATTTGGGAACAGAATGGTGTGTATGTGTAAGTTTGGTGATGGAGTTTTTATTATGAATGAATGATGAATTATTATGTCTATTTTTTTATGTTTAAGGACAACAGATGGAAATTAGCCTTTGGCTATAATCTGGCATGTTTACATTCATGTAATTTTTTTTTTTTTTTTTTTACATTTATGTTCATTAACATGCACTGTCCTAAATAAATAAATTTAAAAAAAAAAATGGTCTGAAAAAGAGAAAACATCGTGTGAGCAGCAGTTCTTTGGGTAAAAAGGTCTCGTCGATGTCAGAAGCGAATAGTCAAACTGCTTCAAGCTGACCTAAGGCAACAGTAACTCAAATAACCACAACCAATGTATGCAGAAGAGCATCTTTGACTGCTGAACCTTGAAGCAGATGGGCTATAACAGCACAAGGCCACACTCGATGTCAATGCAATTAGCTAGGAACAGGAAACCAGGGCTAGAGATCACATGGGCTCACAAAAATGGAACAATAGAAGATTGAAAAAATGCTCTCTGATGAAATATGTCCGGCATCTCGTTGAATCTACGCCACGAGATCCTTTTGCCTTCAAACTTTTCATTGGCAAAAGTAGCCAATGAAGTGGACGGTGAGTGTATACAGGCCTTTTCCAAACTTAGTGACTACCATCAGTTGAAAAAATACTCCCTATCACCTTGATAATAACTTATTTTAGTCTGCAGCAGTAATTTGACTCACAAGAACAAAAACAATACATTCTTTTTGCTATTATGCTCATTAATACAAATGCTAAGACTCAAACCTTGTCGCTGTGCTAGTCAATATCAGTGACCAATTCACTTGACAGCAACTGGTAATAACCAGTTTAATTAAAAACAGGAGCTTGTAACCGTGATTGTAACATCATCTGTTGGCGATCCCCAACATAACTTGTCTTCCAGTTTAGTTTGCAATGATTCCTTGATGCAAAACCCAGGCTTGCAAAAAGCAGCACAAGCTAAATATAAAAGCCAGACAGGTTAAAAGTAAAGCAATAAGATGTAGAATTATGTGACAGCGGGGCAGGACAGACAGAAAGAAAATGACAGCATGCAAACCTACAGTGAGCCTCTTGTCAGTTCGTTACCCTTTGACTAAAGCGACCACATGACAGGACTACGACTGAGTTAAAATATCACATGAAAAACACATTTCCATTGTATCTGTCAGAGAAAAACAACATTCTTTGGAGATATGAATGTGTTTAGGAGTGAGGAGAAGCCACTCATTAACACCACAGCATAGACCAAAGGGTAAATTTAGCTCTATGACTACGCTGTTGTTTTTCTCTTGTGGTTTCCACATTCTTTGAAAATATAAAAATAAATAACAAAAACAATCATATGCTATTTATTCTCCCTGCAAAATGGATAATAAAAACAGCATGTAACATAAGAAAAGAAGTCTGTCGTGTAATACACAAAGCAGACAATAACCATAAGGCCTGAGTTGCACGCCATTTGATTGTGTCTGGCCTTAAAAATCTTTATAGTGGTAATGATGTCCACAAGGAGGAAACCGAGCCATATTCGCTGTGTTGTGGATCCTTTACTTCTCTTTCATCTGTCCAATCATGACAATCATCATATAACAATGGTCCGTTTCAGAAGTACCGCCGCTGGCTTGTCCGTGCAGTTTTGTGTGTTTCTGTAAAACACAGCTTGATGTTCTGATGTCTATCCAATGCAAACAAAGGTGAGTGTTTGAATAAAACCAGATGCTCTCACTCTTCTGCACCGCTGCCATTTCACAGTCTAACGTCTAAAAGATTAGGACGCAGATTCGACTTTCCTTAGAAACAACATCTGACTGAGAAGAAAGAAAAACCGGAGCAGAGTTTCCAGCAGTGTCAAACAATCTGGCCTGAGATTTTTTTTGACTGGCCTGCAGCAATTCAATCTAGATATTGCTCGGTCATAAAAATACATGCATGTAAATCTCACTAAAACACTGTAAAAGAATAGAAATCCAACCTGACCTCTGGCCTAAATACTCCTGCTCAGCTCTTTCATGTTCTTATCATGGAAAAGCAGCGGTAGATGGACTCTGGGTGGTTTGAAATGCCCAGCGAATAGGAATGGGAGGAATGTCTGCTGAACAGCACCTGAGCCAGTGTATGGCTGTGACTCTTTATGCTTAGAAAACAGGCAACCAAATGCACAGAAAATTGGCTTAAACTCAGAAATGTTAGGCCAGCCGACTAAAATAAAATCAAAATATGACTCCATACAACTGATTTTCTTTATAACAGATTTACAGCAACACAGTCAGCCAAATCTTCACTAGAGGCACTCATTCCCTGTTACTTGCTCTGCTCCTGGTGCTAAAGAGCAAGATTTAGACTCTAAGACTAAGGCTTTGCATTATACTTGCTTCCCCTAGCCAATTTTATTTGAAAATGCCATTACTACGCAGATAACACCCTACTGTATTTATCTATGAAGTCAAATGCTACAAATACATTAGTTAAAGTACGGGCAACTCTTAAAGGCATAAAGACCTGAATGATGTTTAATTTTCTGCTTCTAAATTCAGACAAAAGTTATCAGACTTGGCCTTCTAACCTGGTTCTTAATTCTTGATAGCTTGACCTTAGCCTTCCATATTAGTGTGAGGCGCTTTGGAGCATTTTTGATGAGGATATATCCTATAACAGTCCCATTAAACAAATACACTGGACTGCCTCCCTCCATCTGCTCTCTACTGCTAAAATTAGAAACATCCTGTTCGGTCCAAAGGTTTAAAATTCTAAACTGGACTACTGTAATGCATTATTAAGCAAAAGTACTCAGCAGGACGTGAAAAGGAAATCATATTTCTCCCATATTAGCTTCTCTCAATTGGCTCCTTGATAAATCCAAAATACTATTAAAATTAAAAAATTTCTTCTTACAAAGTAAGACCTAAACTGAACTGAATACTCCCTCTCAAGATGACTTATGTCCCCCAAACTCATAGCCTATTCTCTTCTGCTTCCTGCCTGTTAGCCAGAATTTCATCACAGGTCTGCCGTAAAGACACGCAGGTGGCACTTCCTGTGCCTCCATACTCTAGAGACCACAGGAGACACGACTGGAGCCCAGCAGCATTAAAGTGCTCCTCTTTGGCTCTGTTCTCAGTAGGCATAAAGGACAGGATAGCCACATTGCTCTGGTATGCAGATGGTCAGGCACAGAGACACATCATAACTTCAGTTTCACAACAACAAGCTACTCAGTCTCTGTTAGAGCAGTGTGAGATTTGATGGAGCAGCTGTCTTCTTGGCTGCACTCTCCAATATCACTGTATCACCAATTGCCCCACAAGAGGAAGTGGATACCCTCCCCCAAGAGACCCAGAAACCACTACTGACAGATGATATTTCTGGATCTCCACCCACTGAGCACAAGCACTTTACAAAGAACATTTTTGCATGCATATCTCAATGGAGTGATGCTTGGTGACTTCACCACAGTAGATTTTAAAGCTACTTGAGTGCTTCTTTGGGACCCAGACCCTAGACGTTTCTGCTGTTTAGATTAAAGGGTAGCCTCTGTCAACAGAGCAGCTTGAGCCAAAGGGGCAAAAAGAAAATGTGTGGAACAGTAAAAGACCACCACATTTGAATCCTGCTTTCATGACGCTAGTTGTCTTGGGAATCAAATTCTTCTCTATTATCTGGTTAATATCAAAACATATTGTGCTTCAGTAGTCACATGATGATTTAATGCCTCCTACCTGTCACTGACATTAAAAAAATAGCAGCAGATGGATTTTGATGTTGTACTTTATTTATGGCTGAATCATTCACAAATGATTATGGAACTGACATTTTGCTGTAGCAGCAGTAAACCCACCCCACATGTTAACTTTATGTGAGTGTGTGGGGCGGAGGGAGAGCGGGTGGAGGAGTGCAAATTGAAGATAACAAAGCAAACAAAACAGAGTTACAAACAGGGACTTTATGTTCACTGTCCTCTGCTTACCTCTCTCTATTGGCACTGCCATGACAGGACAGCGTGCACGCTCACATTCCATCCCAGAGCCCCATGCACAGAGCACATCTGACAAATATGCAGATTGATACTGATATCCCCAGTGGCGCATGACTTTCTGTAAACTTTATGGTACTTTAAGACCAGGTAGTGGCCACAGAGAGAGGGTGATGAGAGAGGCAGACCACGAGAGAGAGAAATACAGGGAAAGAAAGAGAGAGAGAGAGAGGGTGGAAAAGACGGGTGAGTGAGGTGGAGCCAGGGGACACAGGACAAACACTTTGAAATCTGAACCAGACTTCAACAACAGTGCCCTCTCTTCATACAGAGTGACAAAGATACATTAGCCAAACAAATCAGTGCGAGCTGAGACTCCACTTAGAGCCAGGAGACCAGGCCACTAGCCCCTACTGCTCAAGAAACCACAGCATTTATGTAAAACAATATCTTAAAAAGGCTCAGAGATGCCTTTTTTAAATATCATTCTACGACAGCAGACATAAAAGTGACATTTATTACCCAGTATACCATACCAATACACAATGCACCCCACCGCAAAAAAAAGAAAAGAAAAAGTTTTTTGTTTTTCATAAGAAATTAAATAAAAAGTGCTCGGCTAAAACACTAAAATATGCTTCATTTCATTCACTCAACTCATAAAGCACTGGACCCTCTTGAGGGAGGAGGGTGGACCCATGTGGCTCCTGTGTGGTGAACGTGGGCAAAAGTTCCCGCCATAATGCACAGGACCGAAGCATATTCCATAAACTACCAAAACATCTTTGAACAGAAAATTAAACAAGCTATTTTAAAGCCAGCTTTAAGCCTTTGGCATTGGTCCAAGATGCAACCATTGTAAGCTCACTTTAAAACTGTATTTAATTATAATATGTTTCAGTTTAGTTGGTTGGCTAATTCAAATCTCACCTTTGCTTTGCTATCTTGGGCAGACATGTAGCCAACACACATGCTCTCTGTGGTGTGACTCCACAGGAACTCCACTGTAAATAAAGACAGATACAGGTTACAAACACCAAGTCTTCATACACAAATATCCATACACAGATTTAGCAGCCGGAGCAAAGGTTTGATAGAAACAGGAAACCATACAGAACGAAAGGTTCGATTTCCTAAAGTGAACAGAAATGAGTAATCCTGCAGAAGAAGAACATCCGGCGGGTGAGCCGGTGGACTTCGCACCGAACATGCCCATTACAATGAAAATATATGACTGGCAGTTGTGACATAATTTCATAGAATAGCAGAACTTGAGAGGTGAAATGTAAACTCAATTACTGCACCAAAAGGATGTGGTCGACATGATGTTTATTCATGTAAATCAACAGCAATCTGTGGTAGGTGACACAGCACAAAAGCTGCGCTACGTACACAACATCAAAACGGGGTCTGCACATCATTCAGTGTCAACTGAAAATATTTTATTATCCATGCAGACTTAATGTTTTATGTTGCACTCCATGATTTGGAGTTAAAACAAAAGATTTATGAAAACATAAAGAGCCCAAACTTTGAACTGGACACAATGAGCACTGAGGTCAACTCCATAATAGTAGAAATCCAGAAAGTAGGATCATTCTCCTAAGCTCTGGGCAGAGAAACCAAATCTATCAATACAATCAGTTGGCAGTATTCAGAAGGCCTCCACTTCTCTGAAGATTAGTGGTTGATTCCATAGTGGGAGGTCTCTGCTTAAATCTGAGATGAAGGGTGTGAAACCAAAGCCTGATTGTGCAAGTTAAAACACAGACCACCTGCCAGGAAAGCCACAGTGCCTTCTCTTCTGTCTTAACATCTCACTAATAAATCAAGGAGTCACCCTATGTCTGTGCTTTCTTCACATTTGTCAACAACACTTCATCCCAACCACTTCACTCTTGGTGGGCGCACTGCAAGGAACCCAAAGAATTGCAGTGTCGAGTTTGAAGTCTGGATCAAAGTTGTCTTTTTCTTGTTTTTGTACTTTCATAACTACTGCAGTCATGTGCGGCATTTAAGGAACAGCTGTAAATTAAATTCCAGCTGCCAATCAAAAAAATGTAATGTAAATTTCTGTAATGATTCCATCGCAGGCACGGAGGAGATGGACTGGACACCAGTGTTGCTACCGTCTGCTTGGATTTAAAGTTTTTATATATGGCTCACGAACCATCTGATGCTGGCAGCTGCCACGAAAAGAGACGACTTTTGTCTGTCTATCTATTTTATTATCAACCTGTCAATTTAACCAGCCAAGTCTTGAAATTATTAACATCTTACCCAGTATACCCTGAAAATTTTGAGACGGCTGAGCCTCCACACATCTGCAACATCGCAAGACAATTACTCCCCCCAAAACACGATCTTCACTGGCCAGAATGGGTGAACCTGGACACAGAGGAAAAACAATACATTTAAGGTGATTGAAAAAGGCATATGTGTTTAAAAAAAGGAAAAGAAAGGTTCTCGTTAATCAATAATGTCTCATACTTTTTTAGTTTTCCAACTCTAAAACATAAAACCAAGCATAGCATGACATAATTATACAATACACAACCTTTGATGTACGAGCAACAAAACTTTCCAATCCAATTCTCTCCCTTTATATCCAAATTATACAAATTGAAATAATTACATCAGTTTTATCAGGATTTAAACCGGAAATAGTGAATAACAGGTAGTGTCATTTTAACTCTACATACTGTATGTACTGTTATAACACAAGGTTTCATTTTAAGATCTAAATAATGCTCAAATATGTTTCAGCTGACTTTAATAACACATAAAGAAAGGGCCGTTCTTGCTCCCTGACTAAATTCCAGGAGAGACAAACTTCAATGAGGTGTTGTGTATACAGAAAAACTTGGACGCGGCCATTAGCCTAGCGCAATAAAAGAAGAAAGGGCTCGGTTTGGAAAAAAACAATCTATAAACAGCTATAGCATGACTTGAAATGTCTCAACACAGCAATGAGCAAAGGAAAACAGGACTATTTGGTGCAACTGATATAAATATTGTTGTGTCTGCATACCATTGTTCTTTTGTTGCATTTCACTCAGATTTTGGTTCCATGTCGTAATGTTCCCTTCACTCTATAAAACACTATGTGTGTGTGTGTGTGTGTGTTTGTGTAGCTTGGACAGCGTTCACACACAAAAACAGATATTTGTTCTACATTTTCAAAAAGACAAAATATTCCATGAAAAACTCCATTATTTAGCCTGCAGCAAGAATTTAACAATAAATAAACAGAAATGAACATTTTTGAAATATCACCCCATTTGATATGTACTTGGCAGGTGTGTCTATGGCACTACAATCTTTTATTAGCATTAAACAAAAATATTTTTTTAAAGTGTTTAAAAGTGTTTTATTCTGTAGACCAGCGGACCGGTACCGGTCCAGGGCCTGGGGGTTGGGGACCGCTGCTATAGACTGAATCACCTGACATTGCCGTGTTCTATCTACGGTTTTGTGCAAACGTTTTGAGCCACCATCATGTTTTAAATATGGCTGTAAAACACAAAACCTCCTTTTTCTGACACTTCATACATTGAACCAGCAATGTAACATTTCATAAGACCTGTTATCACTGATTTTCAGCCCACTTCTTTCAGATTTTCAGTTTTTCTCCCCGTTTCCCTTCATTAAGAATGGCTTCTTGACAACCACCCTTCCACTGAGACGATTTCTGATGAGGCTTTGGAGAACAGTAGATGGATCAGCTGTTAGTCAGATGTATCCCTCAGGTTCTGTGTCAGGTCTGTGCTGGATTTTTTCCTGTTTCTTACTTTCAGATGCTGTTCATTTGCTATAGATACTGTTTTTTTTAGACCTGCCACTTCTTTTGTCTTTCTTTTCACTTTTCTTTTGTAACCCACTTGACGAGTTTCATCAAAATTTTTAACGGCACACTGCACACCACGCTGAGATATGCCAAGGTTTGGGTATACAACTCTTTGGAAATTACCTTTTTGGTACAAAAAAAACCTTTTTTATGCCTGTTAAACTGTGTTAGATTTGGGATTTTGCACCTATTCAACTAAAGAAATGGGAACAAATTATGTGTTTTTGCCCAAAAATACTATTTAAAACTGCTCATCCCTTAATAACTTCCGTGGCTTAACAAACAAACAAAACATTCCTCTGAAAATGGTCACGTACAAGAACGAAGAGAGTGAAAAATCAGGATCCTAACCTTAACCAGGCAACATTTAAAAAATGCAAATCAAAATCAAACCGCAGTGTCCAGGGCGAAAGTCCTGTTTGATCCATTTATCCAACAGGAACATGCTGAGTTTGTCAGTCTTTATACTCATTGTCCCACTGCTGCATAAATCACATTTTTGTGTTTGACACAAACCTATGACATCTTAACAATGCAACGGGTAAATTGCAATGACTGTACAGAAGCAACATTAATATGATGTTGCGGGAATATTAATAACATAACAACATTCCTGTCTCATTCCTACTGTTAACATGCAACCTGCAAAGACAGGATTTGCGCAGCGTTGTTTGAATAAATTGAGACGGACAAAGCCAAATTGAGACGGACTTCTAAAGAAGGCCAGAACAAGGCAGAAACCACCACACGTTTCCATATGTCCTTGTTCCCTCTGCTCTGAACTATCCCAGTGGTCATTCACAGGCACAGCAAACACGGTTAACAAGGCTTTCAAAAACTGACCACTTCTGAGAATAAGTCCAAAAAAAAAAAAAAAAAGCTCTTCATATAAACCTATAAACTTTCAGCAAAACAAGCATGTCTTCCAAAATTATCTGTGGCTGTCAGCTATGATGTGTGCACCATTTGAAGGCCCTTTTTAAACAGTGAAAAGGAACCATAAATCAGAAGCTGTCTCTGATTCTATAATTTCCAACGTTTCCAGTTGTTCTCTCATTCCTTATGTTATGCAACATCTGTTTGTATAATTCTCTCCACGTGTTTCTCACAAACACGTTCTTGGCTGACAAATCTGTGTGTATGGAAAAGAGCGGTAATCAGGCTACATGTGTGTGACTCACTGATGAACTTGTTTTGCATAGCCTCCAGCAGGGCTTGGTGGGCATCTTCAGACTGCATGGCAGCAGAGCATTCCCGTGCCAGCATGGTGCGAATCAGATGCTCCCCGCAGCCTGGCAAAAGACACAAAATGACACACATAATAAACCGAGTTAACTTTTAGAGACTTGTGGCACATCTAGACTAAACAACTTCCTCTCAAATCCAAAGCACGTGAAAGTCTTAAAAAAGTCTTTTAAAACTTGTAAAAAAATTTATTATTATATATTATATTATATATTATTTATTATTATATTATATTATTTATCTGGTTATTAGGTATAAAATGGAAGCTATTCTAAAAATCAAAGGGTTAAGTTTTGTTTATTGAGTTCAAATAAAAATAAAAATGATAATGCAATCCTTTGGCATATTCTCACAAGTGTAATTAGGCAGTTTTTATTTCAGGTAATACTGAAATCACTTCCAAAGTACAGCTGCCTTGCTCAAGGGTACACTGACGGTGATTACAAAGAGAGGGTTTTTGTTTCAGTTTTCCCAGCCTTGATCCCAGCTAGTTTTGGAGCTTTAAAACTGCCAAACACCCAGTATTAATTCCCCCTCTGTAAATCCTGTGCTGTAGCTGGCTCTCGGCACAACTGCAGGGTGTGCAGAGAGCCGTACTTACTTCTATAGTCATTACACATTTACGCATCATTTTTATTTAAACAGGTTTAGAATTTCCATGTTACGATAATATGCATTTTTAGAAACAAGATTTTCCAAGTTTGTCTAAGGAAAAGAAACTATTTTTGATCAGATCACTGTTTAATATTTATAAAAGCACTGTAGTGACTGCATGTACAACTAAATAGAAATAATAATAATAATTTTAGAGTACACAGAAATAAAACTGCAGTATAGAGGTTGTTTGCTATAAGAAAAACCTAACCCCGCTAACCCTGCTAGCTCCAATTGATTGTGGTAGCCACCTGAATCTGTCTGATGTGCTTCCTTCATGGTGCATGCGGTAAATACTCCAAGGAGAGAAACAAAGCATTTTGTTAAGAATTCAGGGAAACCAGGAACCATAAAAGCACGGGCAGCCTGCTCAGTCTCTCACATTACCTTCGACCACTTCCAAGTCAAAACATAGCAGGTGTGCCTTTTTATATCAGAGATAATATGCTACTTATTCCTTAAAGGGCAAACATTAAATCCAACATATTGCTGTTTTTAAGGAAAAGACAGTTGCTGAATGCAAACTGCTTACAATACAGCCTTTCTCACATGTAAAGTTTGCACGTACTGGAGAACAAGACAAAAAAATCTTAAATTGTAAACAAAACACATCTGGCAAAGGCTCCTGTGAAAACCCATAAAGACTGAAGAATATGGCCTCATTGTTTCTGTAAACACAAATGAAGGCCCCATAAAAAACAGGTAACTACAACAGAACTGAATGCAGGTCAGTAACTGTGGAGAACAAACGCCCGGAGCAATTTGAAGTCCTTTTTTTAAGGCAAGTAGAAAACTGTATTGGCAAAGTACTGTGCCTTTTGTGCTGTGTTTACCATAAACCCCCACGAGTCTAAAGGGAACTGGATATTATGGCAGCGCAAACACAGTTGAATTAGAACGACAGAAAGAAACCTAAAGCAGCAACTCACCAGGAAAAAAACCCCCAAAAAGACCAACAAATGTGGACACAGTATGTGACAGCCGACAGCGGCACGAGTAAACAGTAAACTTTGTGAGTTGTTGTCTCGCTGGCCGCAGCAAAGTAAAGGCCAGATGAAGCAATAAAACAAAGACACACATGAGCCGCATATTACAAAACTGACTACAGTGGAAGAGGTGGGAAGGAGAGAGGGCGGGTGGGTGGACGGGCAATGTGTTGGTGTGGTGGAGGGAAGAAAGGGACATTCGGGGTGAGGATCACACTCCTTGTGTCAGAATGGAAATGATTCTTTCTGTTTCTTTTTGATGGAAACATCTTTCATGTTAGGAAATGAAAGACAGGTGTTGTACTGGAACACACATTATGCTCTCTGAACCCATACGGCTCGCTCCTTTTTTTCACTCACTTCAAAGACAAAGCCACAATATAGGAAGACAGGGTGAGAATTCACACAGCGCAAATATCAAACATACAGCCTACACTTGATCTTCTTGGATAATTAATGAACAACAGACCACTACCACAACAGTTGTCATATACTGCTTGTTTAATGTAAGAAATGCTGAACAGAGCTGCCGAAATGTATCCGGCCTATCACCTTTAACCTACAGATGACAAGCAAATGACAGATCCTCACCAAACCAGACTGGATGAAAAAGCATAAAGTCCTTAGCATGTCTTAAAATGAGTTAAATACACTTTCAGATGAACAACAACACATGAAACTTGTAAAATGTCTTTATTCATTTAACAAAAATGACGCCAAAAGCATTTGTGAAAAACTAAGTAAATTGTTACTGCTTCTATAGGAATTAAGGTAGTATGACACCTCTATAAAAGCAAAACTTTTGGTAATTTGCTGGTCTGGAGCATTCAGGTGCATGTTAGCTCAATGCCAAGGAGGAAAGACATCAGCCATTATCTTAGAGAAGCAGCTGTTGCTCCCTATCAATCTGGGAAGGGTTATAAGGCCATTTCCAAACAATTTAAAGTCCATCATTCTACAGTGAGAAGGTTTATTTACAAGTGGAAAACATTTGTGCCGATCTTCCCAGCAAATTTACCCCAAGGTCAAACCAAACTGCAAAAGCCCCAATGAAGCTACATCTCGGACTCTACAGGCCTCGGTTAGTATGTTAAATGTTAAAGTTCATAGCAATAAAATTAGGAAAAAAACTGAATAAGTGTGGCTTTGCAGAAGAAAGTCTCTTCTCTCTAAAAACAATGTGGCAACACAGTTTAGATCTGAACAAAGACTTCTGGAACGATGTTCTTTGGACAGAACGAGACCAAGATGTCTGGACTTAATGCACAGCACCACATTTAGCAATAACCAAACGACGGTTATGATTCTGGCTATTTGCAGTCTTTGAGTCAACCATGAACTCTTCTGTATATCAAAGTATCTGGAGTCAAAGTGAGGCCATCTGTCCAACAGCTAAAACTTAACCCAAATTGGATATTGTGAGAAAACAGTGATTCCAAACACAGCAGCAAGTCTACAACAGAACGGCTGAAAAAGAAAAGAATCAAGATGTTGCAATGGACCAGTCAAAGTCTGAACCTCAACCTGAATTAAATACTGTGCAAGGACCTTAAAAAAAAACAGTGGGAATGTCTGAAAAGCGCAAAAAGTGGCCAAAATGATCTCTACAACGATAAGAGACACTGATAAAAACAAACAGAAAATGATTACTTATAAGTTACTAAGTTATTGCTGCTAAAGGTGGTTCTACAAGATACCAAATCCTTTTGTGTGCGTGTGTTTTTCACACACTGCTTCTGCATTTTGGCTTCATTTTTGTTAAATAAAAAATGACCCTGTGTGTGTATGTCATGGTTTGCAATTTATTTGATGTTGTATTTAAATAATTTTAGACCTGATAACCTGATAAGGACCAAATGATTTTTTTAAATTATATGCTCATAGAGAAAACCTCGAAAGAGCATTTTCACATGACTGTTTGCTCCAATAAAAACCACAAGACAGCTAATAATTTAAGTGATTTACTCTGATTTTTGTTATGGTGAAATGTTCTAGATAACTGCAGAACTAACCACCCAAATCTTAAATTCTAGGGCTTCTGGACAGCAGAAAGCATATTAGGCCATCCTGAACTACAATAATGATGTCAAGTAAAAGTCCTGTCGAGTGCTGCTCGACCACATAGGCACATTTTTGGAAACAAGAAGGTCATGTATATGTTGCAACTTGTTTTCAAAATGGAAGGGTGGTCCTTAAAGGGAAAAATATCACTGCCCAAATAACTGTATTGCTTTTTTGTTTTGTTTTGTTTTGGGTTTTTATATTATACATGTACTCTAAGTAAAAGCTCGCAGTACATGAAATGCAAAAGTTGATACTTGATTTAACTGCCAACTATTATACCAGTCAAATTATGATCCAAATCTGGACAAGTACACTTTACAAATTCACCATTTTAACACTGCAATGCCCTTCCAGCAGCTCTCCTTCAATCATATCTACAACAGGTGTCCCATGTCACAAGTCACTGAAAATCCAAAGAGCTCTGCAATGCACCTGGCGTGCAGCTGACTAACACAGAGTAGAGAAAGATGACTCAATCAGTTGAGGAAGTGACTGATGAGAAATCACTCAGCGGGAACAGTTGAAGGTCATCGGAAAGTATTATCAGGCTTTTTGAAGCCTGACTCACTCGGACTGATTCATATCGTCCTCAACAACAAAAGAGAGGCTAATAGTGAACCCAGAGTGAACAGAGTGGAAACAAACACACACAAATACACACAACTGTAAAAGTAGATTACAGAGAATGTGCTGGTATACCTGAGGTACTCACTGCTGTAGAGTAAGAGTTCATATTACAGGCATTTTCAGCCCAGCAGCCACATCCATAGTGAGCAGCCTGAGAAATTGAAGAGAAAAAAGACATTTTAGATTAAAAGGATTATTGCTTTTGCCTTGAAATAAGTAGAATAATTTCTTAAAGAGTAACTTTGGTTACTGGTTGGTTATAGCAGACTTATTTATATTTGCACATCTTTAACTAAAGCAGCATGCCAGGCTCTATTGCTCTGAGCTTCAGGTTTTCCTAACACTACAAGTGATAATTAGGTTGAGGCAGTAAATCCCACTGATTCATTCATTCTGTTCAGCCTCAACTGTTACATGGCTGTTTTTTCCCGTAAAGCTGCTTTTAATAGAAAATGACAACTTCCTTTGTTTCCTCGAAGTAAAAGTTCTTCTTCAAAGAAAAGTTTTGAATTAACATTAAGTAGAGCCCAGACCACTAGTTGTTATTTTTGACTATCTCCATTAAAAAATAAAATTTCAGCTCTGTTAATTACAGCCAGCAATGAGAGAAATAAAAGAAAGGGAATCAAACTCTGGGGGTCTTTACTGGCAACCGCTGCTTCCTTAAAAAGTCCAATCTGCTGCCCTTAACCCTTCATAAGGTGCACTGATCAGTTAGACTTATGGCCACTAGAGGGGATCAAAACTCACGTAACACACAACCCTGGCACACTGCTTTCCTCCTATGATTTTAGTGGATAGTGAGTTAACAAAGAACATACTGCAGACGCGCCACCTCTCTACTGATAACACATTTCTGGTCAAGTCTAAAAAGCCTGAAAAAGCCCAGGGTGAGTTTTTGCACTCCAACTATATCCTTTTTGGCTTTCCTCCAAAAGCAGGTTATTTTAAAGAGCATGTCCTTAATGGCTGCTGAGCTTTCAGTTTCATTATACCCAGATTCCCCACCAACTATGGGGTTGGAATCTAATGCAAAAGCTAATATACAACTCTTTTTTAGCTCTGCTTTGGTCCCCACCAAAGTCGCCAAAAAATATCTGCGTTTAACGGTTGGATTTTTTTTAACAGCTTGCAGCAAATTTGAAGCAAAAATGACACTTTTTTTTCAAGCAACACTGTTCTTCAGACAAAAAAATACATAAGCATGGAAAACTGACTGATTACAAAAAAATTAAACAAAAGCTGCAGAAACACACTGATGTCAAAAAGAGGAAAAAATGTCTATATGTTCACTGGCAAAACTATAGTACTGCTCTGTTGTTGTTTTTGGACAACTAAGAACAGACCACTGGGAATAACGTGACCTAGGTAGAGAAAAACAAAGAGTGAGTTTTTTTGGCCACAGTCAGAGGAGACATGTTCAGCACAGAGCAAAGACAGACTTTCAAAAAGAAGAACTGCATGCCAGCTGTAAAACATCGTGGTGTGAATGTGCTTTGATGCCCTTGGGACTGGACAGCTTGCAGGCATCGGTTTTACTATAAACCAGCATCGTATCAAAGAGTGCTTGAAGATAATGTGAGGCCATCTGTTCAAAAGTTGACGTTAAAGCAAAGCTGGCTCTTCTAACAGAATAATGATCATAAGGGGTCTAACAGATTTACTGAGAAATGGGTCAAAAAGAAGAAATAGAAGGTTATGCAAACACCATCAAAGTCCAGATTTGAATCCCAATGAATTGGATGATTTTAAACAGGCACTACTTGCAAAAAAAATATTAAAAAAACAAACAAACAATAAAAACAAAATCTCTTCCAACTAAATGTTGAAAAAATTTGGTGGTAAAATTACTGAAGGAGGCACGCTAGCTTTGAGACCAAGATTTACCCCTCCACGGAAGAATGTTACATTACAGCTTTTCAGCCTTTTTTTATATTAGTATATCACCTTTATTTGAAGAAAAGAAGTCTGTATTAAAGAAGAGGAAAATGTTTGCCTGTTAAAGTCAAACAGGCATACGTCCATCCATTCTCTCCTGCTTAGCCTTGTCAGGGGCGCAATGGGGGGGATGGAGCCCATCCCAGCTACCATACGGTGAGAGGCAGGTTACACCCTGTACAGGCTGCCAGTCTGTCGCAGGGCTAACACAAGAGACAGACAACCATTCACACTCACATTCACACCTATGGACAATTTAGAAATACCAATTAACCTAACCCCACTAACTACATGCCTTTGGGAGGAAGCCCGAGTGCCTGGAGAGAACCCACGCAAACACGGGGAGAACATGCAAACTAAAAACAAACATTTCCAATGGATTTACTGACTTGCCACACATGAAACTGAAATTATCCCCAAGCCAGAGGCCCATAATTTGGAGCAAAAAAAAAAATTCTCCCTCTTTTAGACGGCAATAATTTGGATATGGACAGACATCTTTTGAGCTTCAATTACAGGCAGCAGCATAACATTAGCATTAAACGCAAACAGTATGTAGGTGCACAGTGCACTTATTTTGTTCTCTAAATACAGCCCTGTATGCACGACATAGAAATGATATCTCACAATGTTGAAATATTTCACTACAGAAGAAATGATGTCTATAGTAATAACTGCATCAAATATAATTTTAGTTATCATTTAATTGAGTTACATTAAACATTTATTTAAAGACATTATCTGGACAAAGATATTGTAATAAAAAGAAGGAAAGGGCCTCATTACCTGGCCAACCCTGCCGGGATGTTTCATAGCCAAACCTCCACTGGACACTGCTGCAGCTACATTCCCCTCCAGGTCCACAACAACAGCTCCAACTGTGTCGAGGCACCCTGAGCCATTTCCCTATATGACAGTAAAGGAAAAGAGTCACATGAACTGCAAAAAAGGAACTAAGAAATTCAAAAGGACATCTTCAAATGACAATTTTAAGTAACTATAACTATAAGAGGTGGTAAAATGAAAAAACAAAAAAAACATCACTTTCTGAACTTGAGATGTTAACTTTTGACTAACAATCACACTAGTAGGTGAAGGAACCTCTGTATGCATCTGTTTGCTTGTACCGTCTTCACAACTATTCATTAATTCGCACCTCTTAAGTCCAGTCCTGAAGAAGTGACAGTGTCAATGAGCTGTTCTCCTATTTTTGTTAAAAACTGTTTTCTATTAGGCTTTTTTAACCACCATTTCAGTAAATATTAGCACCTTGCAATAATGTGTTTTTAGGGCACGGCATAAAATGACCTAGGCTACACTTCCCTGCACATGTTGTGTTATCCACCAACACTCGTAAACTAACAAGCGTTTAGAAAACACATCAACAAATTTTAGCACCGCAGTAAAAGAATTTATAGGAAAAAAAATGAAAATGGAATATCACTACACTGTGCATGCTGGCAATTGTGCTAAACTCAAAGTAAATGCTATCATTAGTGGGTAACAGCTGCCTACTTGTCTATTTTAAAAGGGAACTGACTCCAAAATTAAGACAGCACTGCATGAAAATATGAACCACTCTTTCTTCACATTTCATAAAGATGTGCTGCTGGAATTCCAGTCCTCTGTTTTCTTCCTTGATTGCAGTTTGCTTTGGAAGTGACTTCCTTGTGAACCATCATGAGTCAGACTGCATGACAAATGAACTTCTACAGGGTAAATGTGCAAACTGGCATTATTACACATGATCACAACCCAGCTTCTACCAGAAACTGAAGATCTTGATTACACCTTGGACTAAAAAGACAACAGTTAAAAAAAAAAAACAATGGATCAGCTTGTCTCCTCTGCTTTCAGCTCTCCTAAATCACCCTGCGACCTGAGCTCCAGAGGCCAAAAAGATCCAAGGCCAGCTATTTTCAAATGCTACAGACACCATCCTGTCATACATGATCAGTGTATTTGAACCCCACAGTAAATGACGACTGTAACACTTGTGAACATCTTTGGAAAAATAACACTTAATCTCGCCATGAGGACGTGGGTACCAACCCTGGAAAGATTTTACTGGCTGGCAAAAAGACAGAGCCATAAAGAAAAGGCCTTGCATGTAAATTAAAACCAGGCTGCAATAACATTCTTTGTTGAGATCCCTCTCTCATAAGTCATTCTTGATACATAATGTTATTTCCTATTAGCTGATTTTACATGTCAGTGGCAGAGGAAACATTAAAGAGGAGGTAAAGTATATTAAAATTCTCAACATGGACCGTCCCCATCAGAGTACAAGCTATTTCCAGATCAGCTTTAACTGCACCAAATGGCCACTTATTAATCTTAAGTGTTTGCCATATGCAAGTTTTAAATAAACATATAGCAGACAGACGAAAACTGGGTGACTCAATCTTTTAACTCTAATTAAGCAAACTAGCTATTTGACATAAAAATCAATCACCGAATCAAACCCCATTTGATCACGGCTAAGTCAACAAACAGCTGGTCCTAGATGTTAGTCTTTCATTTAATGGATATATCATTAATAAAGACGATTGATGTAACTGAACTAAATAAACCACAATAGAATTCAAAAACAGATCCAATGAAGCAAATCAGGCTGTGTCTGTTTACACGTTTTACTCCATTTAACACAAATCACATCTGAACCAAGATAAACTTTCCCACCCTCTTCTGTGCTGCTTCCTCTGCTCGTGAGTTTGGAGCAGAGGGAGTTTGCGTTTCAGCTCATCATGAGGCCACCCTTCAGCTGTGCTCCTAGGAGCCCTGAAAGTCAGCACTAACTCTCAACAATCTTTCCTGGAAATGTCCACACAGCTGTCTCGTAATGCAATTGTCTTTGATGCCCCGGGAAGAACATGAGAACTGAGAAAATGTATCTTTGTGTCAGGCATGAACAGCCCTTTTCAAAAACTGCCACAAATTCCCTATCGGGCTGAAATCTGAGCTTTGACTCGGACGCCCCGCAACATTCACTTTGTCTTTAAACCACTTCCACGTAGCTTTCGCAGTGTGCTTCAAGTGACTGACTTGGTGAGAAACAGATCTTCTGCAAAGTAGCAGTTCTCTTGCAGACTGAGTCTGAATGTCCTCCAGGATTTCCCTTTTATCCTCCACCTTTAGAAGCCTTCCAGGGCCTGCTGCCGAGAAGCATCCCCACATCATGATGCTTCACGATGGGGTGGCGTGTTTGCAGACGTGTGTGGTGTTTGGTGTCTGCCAAACGCAGCATCGAGTCTGATGCCCACAAAACTCTTTCTTAGACAACCCCTTATGTTCTTCCACTTGACTTTTGAGTCTCCCACATGCCTTTGGGTAAACTTTAATTCAGACTGGCTTTGTTTGTGCTGCTGTCCCATTAGAACCTGGGCAACAGGTTCAGAGCAGTCACAGATGTCTTAGTGGCATCTCACATTTGTCTCCTCCTTGTTAATCAGTTTATGACGACACATGCCATATATCCTCCGCTTCTTAAAGAACTCCTTCTTTAACTGAACTCCGAGCATTTTCTCAGAGCTGCTTGGAGTGTTTTATTTTCATGGTGTTATTGTAGCCAGGAATGCCAATTAACCCATGCCTGGACTGTCCAGATACAGATGTCTAAATTCTACAATCACATGAGACACATTCAGTGTACTCAGGTTACCTCCATTTAACTAATTGTGAGACTGCTAGCACCAACTGGCTGGATCTCAGTTGAAATAGGTCAGTCACTTTAAAGGGGGTGAAAATATTCAGTTATTTTAAATCATGTGTTTTTAATAAATTAAAGAGGTGTTTTTGTAAATTCTCATAAAAAACAAAAAAGCCAAATTATAATGACCATTATTTTATTTTTTTTAATGAACAAAAGGGGGAAAATCTAAAGAGGTAAACAGCTTTTATAGGAACTGTATATCTTATTGCATAACCTTTAATAACCTGAGTTTCTGACCACATCAATCACCACCAAAAACACAGACCAAGTGGAGTCGCCATATGTGGAGTCATGCTGATTTCTAATTAAACCATTTAAGACTCGACTTTCTGCCGATATAATAATCACATGCACTTTTTTCTTGTCGTTTCTGCCCTTTCTAGCCTTTGTTAGTCTGAAGGTTTGGGTTCATCACATTAAGTTTCTTTCCAGCGCACAGTCCGAGTACTGCTTGCTCTGTTCAATACTACAAACAGTTTCAAGTATATTGATTAGATGTTGCCTTTATAAGTTTATTTAACAGTTCTAGCTGCTACATTTTTCAAATGTCTTATAAAATTCAGAATTATTCAGAAGGAATTTTGTGGATATGTGGCTGTTATCCCACTTTTGAAAGCTTCTATTTTGTTAAACTGCTACTTTTCTCTTACTTTTCCATCTGTCTTATTTTTTAAAGTCCCTGTTCCTTCCTGCCATCACTTTAAAACTGCTAGTGCTAAAGTCTGTATAACCTTGTTATTATAATGAATGCTACTTGTTCAGAGCATTTTGTTTGACATAAATGGTAAAACAGTCAAATCTGTGGAATGAAGAAAAGACAATTTGATTGCTGAGAGGAAAAACTACCTGAATAAAAGCAAACTATCCATGCTGACTGTTAGAATGGATATAACACAGCTGAGAAAGAATATATTTACTACTGTTAAAATTTTAACTGACAACATATCACTCACATTTTCACTTGATTGTCGTCTTTTCTTTGTCTGATTATGTCCTGTGTCCATTTTCTCTGCCAGCTCCATCTTTCGCTTGTTCCTCTTGTATGCAGATAAACTGAACTCTGGGTGTGACAAAATAGGTTTTTTTTCCTGCATCCACAGAAATTCAACCATGTTTTTCTAGATATTTTTAAATGAAAGTATTTTGGGGTCACTTTTACAACTGCGCTTAATTCGCGTCTTGGATAATTTATGTTTGCGAATCAGTGCAAAAGTACTTACTGGTGGCCATTTTATCTGAAGGGCATGGTGGTATTCCATGGCTGACAGCCCAATCATGTGCTCCCCGCCCCACTAAAAAGCTGAGAAAACAACAATTAAATTAGGGGTGGACACCATCACATTAACGCAAAGTTATTCATTAACCGCAATAATCACCAGGGTGGTATTCTGCCAGCTGAAAGTTTCCCTTTCTGTGCTTCACTCAGCAGACGGTTTGCAACCATTACTGGGTTCCTTATACCTGAAAGAAGAAGAATTATTACAGGGCTTGCAGTTCACAGTAAGCGATGGTATTACTGTGTGAATAAATCAAGACACCAAAACTATTTTTTATTTTTTTTAAACATCATATGTCATTGTGACCCTTGAGGCAAATCAATAAAAAGACTAAACAGATTAGAAGATGAATATATACATTTTTACTTTGTAACATATTTTTGTTTTTGTTAGTAATCGTCACACATGTAGAGCTATGAATTCTGAATCTCTTTCAGCCCATTTAAACTTATTTTTTCAGAATTCTGAGACTTTATAAAAAGCACATGTTGGCTAGCTAAGCCAAATGCTTAACATCATGCAGACCTGGCTAAAAAAAACAAAACAATCTGTTGTATTTTGGACTGCATGGTAAGTGTCAGTTTTCACACCTTATCTGTTGTTTGGAGTTCTTGCAAAAGCAGAAAAAAAGGAAGGGAAAAAAAAAGCATTTGCTGAAAGCCTTAAAGAAAAACACAGAATACAGTGATTGTATTAACATTAACATATTAAAAACACTTCCTGGTTGCCCTTCATCTAAAAAAAAAAAAAAAAAAGAGGTGATCCCACACTGGAATGATTAATGGTGCCAGCTGTTTTTAAATAGTAGAAAAGTCTGTCAGGAAAATATGACCTAAATTCTTGTCTTACTGTCCATATGTCCAGGTGACTGAAGTGCATGTAGCACAATAATGTATGAGTATTATGCAAGTATCACCACACATGTAGTAACTCACCACTAAGAGCTCCTACGGCGCCAAAATGCAGAGACTTTCCATCCATGATACTTGCATCACACTCAATTTCCCCTGACAAATTAAGGTTGGAGCCCATGCCAGCATTTGTAAAAGGAGAGTCCTAAGGACAATTAAAAGAACAGAGTCCAGAATAAGACAGTGCCTGTCATGAACCGTGTTGTCAGTGTGAATATGATGAAGATATTTTTTAATTTTAACCACAAAAGAAAGCTTCATTCTTTGTTTTTTTATGATCTTCAGTTGGTCATTGTAAGTCTATGTCACTTTGTCAAATCGTTCAGATTCAGCATGTTTACCACAGAGAAGGTTAGGCAACAACACTTACAAACACACGGATACTTTCAAAACAGATCTGCTAAAGGAAAGCTGCTACAATGATCAACCAAAAACCAACAATCAAAGAAAGATAATTAGCACCACTTTGAGTGTTATGAACCAAAAACCGCTGTTGTGAAACTTCTCTCTGTGACACAATAGCAATCAGACCCTGGAACACGCACACTGTTATTACTCTGCTGACTGTACATTTTGTGAGATTCTGGGGAAATGACAATGATAACGATTTTAAGACCCAAACACTGAAAGCAGACGCCAGTGTTTTTTCATACCATCCAATTATGATATTTGTTTTTGAGGCCAATTCAGTGATTTCATTCTAGATTTACTTCTTAATTGCCTGCTTTCTAAGGAATTTCTCGTGTATTCAGTTTCGCAAACACAAAAGGGTACGTCTATCTCAGCTAGCATGGAAACCTTACAAAAAATTATTTTTTTAAATCAGAAAATAACAAGTATGTAATGTGAAATATGGACACATCAAGAGGAAAGTGCTTCATTAAGAGTCAGCTCATTTGGCCAAAGGACTGATGAGCTTATGCCGTGGCAAGACTGCTATTATCAATCATTCCATTCACAATTCACAAGAACTGCTACTCCTTTTACAGTATTGGTCAGAACTTGCACACAGTGGGTCTTCATCCAAACTGTACTCGAGGTTAAGTCCAGCAATTTGTAACTGCTGTTTCTGTCTTATGAAACAGCATAAGACAGAAACAGCTTAACAACTGTTTAACAACAGTTTATTGTTAAACTTCCTTATGACAGGAAGTTTAACAAATAAATAATGCAAAATAAAAATACAGTTTTTAATATTTTGCCAATTATTCAAAAACAGTCAGTACAGTTTGTGTAGCCACACTTCATTTATATAGAATAGCTGCTCTGAGCCTTAAAAGCACTCACTCTGTAAGACTGTCTTTCACTGAAGCTCCAATCAAAGGCTTTCAAATGGATTTGAGAACAGCCCAAAAGACCATTATTTGAATGCATATAATGTATATTTATTAAGCTATATATACACATTCTGCTTATTTTAGCTTTTTGTTTTACTTCTTTAAAAAAAAAAAGCTTTTCTTCAAGTATATCTTAACGTCATCTTAATGGAGGATTGCCACAGCCAGCAAAGATTATGGTTATCTTGAATAATGCAAACTTGTATTACTGTTTAAAGAAAGTATTATCCAGACACTGTCAGTAAGACTGGGGGTTTATTTTAGTCCCTATTCAACACAAAAAGGTCCAGTTAGCTCATCCGCAATGGTAGCACTTCATACCATCACACTTTACGCTTTAAAGTGCTGCCCTGCGGATATTAGTGATCCAAACTGGAGCCCATCCGTCTGGTCCATCAAGACTCACTTTCTTGCCATCTGACCATAAAATCTTTTAAAAGAAAATCTGTCGCTGGGTATTTCTTGGCCAGGTCTTACTAGTGTACTTCAAGTTACAAATTTTATTTAGTGGCAGTTGTGTTTCACCCTTCTTTCATTGGCCACATCTCCAAACACTTGAAACTTTGTACTTTCTCAACACTCCAGGGAGGGTATATTTCAAGAGTATGGTGGCAGTCAAATAGGTTCCCAGTGGACTTATTTAAAATTTGTCTTCTCTTTCCATTTTCTTGACACTGTTGTTAGTCTCAATAAGCATTTATTTGTGCAGTGGTCACCCCTCAATAGTCTGACTATTTCAAGAACCTGAAAGGCAAACCATTCCAGTGATGTGGGATTTCAAACTTAACTTGTTTTTAAGATGTATCTGGGACATAACATACTTGTAGATCTCGTGAAACTGAAAACTGTGTCAATATAAGTTAATTTTCTATCATCTGGATCAGAACCAACCAACCTCAAGTTCAACTAGTGCTGCAGCTACTGCCTCCACGGCAAGTGCCCCAGCTTTGAGCTGGTCAACAGCCTGCAAAAGAAACAAAACAGGTTTATAGTGAAAAACAGTAAATATATAACTAAACTCAGTTCATATGAACAATAATGTCAGTTATTTATATGAGCAAGACATTTTTTAATATCCCTGAAGCACCCAATTTAAACCAATTATCAAATACACTTTGAATATAACCTAAAGAGATACAAAAAAAACCCTCTACATTAACAGGTTTAGGTAAAAAGAGGCATAAAGGATGTAAACATTAGATTAAAAAGACTCACAACTTGTCTAAAAGTCACATTGCTTCAAAACTGGCAAAACTATGTTTTCGCAATTCATATTTTACTACTTAAAGAAACTATTAGGAATTTCATAATGGAAAAACACTGGCGACCACCAGCACTAACCCTCAGAGTCCCAGTAGACACACCTATGGGATCAATTTCAAAATTCTACATCGTCTTGTTCTTGAGTTTTGGAATTCAGAAGTTTTTCAGAAAACTTAACCTCTGACCCCTCACCTTGAGGTCAAGGGTCAGAGAGATTCAAATTCATCTGAAATTTTTAGTAGATAAGTCCGCTCACCTGCCCGGTGAGATAATGACAATACTCCACAGGCCTGAGGGCTAAAAACTGCAGGCACATTATAACACATCACTCTTTCTCATCTAAGTGTGTGTGACAATATCTCTGTCACATGACACATCATTTTCGTTTGATGAAGAATGCGTTTGATTAGATAAATGCTGTTTTTCACTTTGCCCCCGTAAAATCAATCAAAAGAATGCTAAAATCTTTTAACAAGGAAAGAAATTATCATTGGCATACAAGCAAAAGACTCATTTTCAAAGGGAACTGTTTCTGCATCCTGTTGAAACAAGCTTCTTATGCATCTACCGCTTTATTGTATTGCTTTGTTGTAACAGTGCTGGAAATAACCTGGGGCTCAATATTAAGGATGGAAGCACAATAAATAAAACTCAACATAAGTAAAAAAGGGTGCTTTAGAATGCAAAACAACAAAGGCTTTCCCACTGTAAAATGAAATTAACACAGGCAAATAAAAACTGGAGTGATTACAGTCAAAACACAGAAAAATATGCAGAGACAGGTGCTCTGAGAGACTCCCCATCTGACCAGAGAGAAACCGAGCAAACAAAAAATCCCAATAAATTGATTTTTAGGATGAAATGCTAAAAGTTTGGTAAACAATCTCAAACAGAAAACAACTAAGTTTATCTCTGTATAAAGTAAATCAAGAGTAGAAAACCAGTAGGAAAAAAAATTGACTCTAAGGTGTCAACAAAATATGACTACCAACATATTTATTTACAGTTTAAAGTAAATGTACATGCAAATTAGGTCATTCTTTATAAAAAGCTACCTCAAATTATGGTCCATGGTGAGGTTATCTGTAATCAGCTAGTATTTTGCAGAATAGTGCCAAGTTATTTAGACAGAAGAAATACATTTACTAACATTATAATAAAAATGAACTGATTATGGGCAGCATAGCAAGTTTGCAGTTTGCTATAGCAGGCCTAAAGGTAAACTTACTCGCTGGCAGGCTCTTTTGCATACATGCTTGTACTCCTTGGCCTTAGATTCTGAATGGTATCCTGCACCTAAAAGTAAATCGTTAAAGAAAAAGAACAAAAGAGGCTTTAAAAATACCATAGATGACCCCCTAAAACCAGGAAATACTTTTGAGAAAATGGGCAGATGCAATGTGAGAAGGTGTTTTGTGAATATCATACAACAAAAATATACTTGCATTTATATTTGTGCTTGATTCTGCCTGCTAATTATGGTATATATAGTTACCTGCATGCACTAAAACAAAGCCACCAACGCCATTTGGCTTTTGACTCTTGCTTGATTCCTGTTTTTTGGCCCATGAGTTGGTCAGTGGAGAGGAGGGCTGCTTCTCTTCAGCAGAATTCATTAGACTTTCCATAACCCCCGCATAATTTGTCAAGCCTATCATTGCCTATCACACAGTGGTAAGAAAATCATTTTCATCGCATACCTGGAAGAGGAAAGGACATTGTCATTTCTGTCTAATACGACACTGTGGAAAAGAGCCTCTTGTATACCAGCAAAGTAGCTCTAAACTACACAGATTTCCCATTGACTTAAAACTATAATTTCACGTGCACTGTATTCTTTTTAATGTTACTGTTTGCACATTTACAAAAAACAATCAACTTCGGGGATCATCCTGAATCGTCAGGGGCCAGAGGTGGATAAAAAAAAACACATTTCATGCACCCATTCTCACCCATGACATCACTCATCTCGTTAACGTAAGTTCACGTTATCAATAACTTTCAAAACAGTCGTTTCACTTAATGCAAAGCATGCCACTTTATGATTTGCGTTGTTTTATAATAAAGAGGCGTTATTCCGTTTGTGTTACGTGCACGGTTGATAAGAAGGACACTGCAGACAAATAAGTTACTTCGAGTCAAGCTAGCAGTCTTGTGTTTTGCTTGTTAGCTCGCTAACACACCAATAAAACAATCCCGACTTACAACGTGTCCTTCTTTCCTGTAAGCGACACGGCTGTCTGCTAACCACGACGTTCACCTGGCATATGTCTTACAGGCAAAAACGTAGCATGAATCAAACTGAAACAAACTTTACTGTCAGACAGTTTCACTCTGTGCTATCCACGGCTAGCTAGTTAGCTAAAGGATACACAAGTGCTTCCTGGTTCAGATACACGTTGCTAAGGAAGTACGTCCAGCGCAAACATTGGTACACGTGGATGAGACTCACTTTTAGAGGAATAAAGAGTAAACGCTGGTACTGATGTTGTGAACTTTGTGACAGCTTTAAAATAAAGGAAAATAAGGTCATCGCTGAATGCTTTTTTAAATTAATTTGACGTCAATATTTTTTATCATTTGAAAAGCAAGAGCAATTTCAGTTCATTTAGTCTCTCATGCAATTCAGAAACTTCTGTTAAAACTAATTATTCTAATTCTCGCATGCGTTAACGTCCGCAACCTATGGTTAAGTGCCATTCACTCAACTGATTAGTTTTTGTGTATTATTATATTGTTGTTTTTGTTGTTATTTGCCCATGTTATGTGCTTTTTCAGAATCTACCACTTCAGCAATACATAGATGAAGGAACTCTGTTATATCTTTGAGGTACTTAATTACAATACTGCAGAGCGTCTGGTTAAGGAAGAAGTTCATAACAATGTTGGTGTTGTTCCCCTATGAACTGATGTCCTTATAGTTTCTGCTGATGTATAATAAAGCTTAGTGGCATGAATACTGATGCAGTATTTCCCTTCCATGATAATACTTGAATAAAGTATATACAGTAGCTGACCTGCTTTAAGGGTCTGTGCACATATTGTAGCCCTGGACAAATCAGTGTTTTATTTCAGTCAAACTGATTAATTAAATAATAAATTACATCTAAGAAGAAATTGAGGTATTTACAACCTGTTATCACAGTTGTCAGCAATATTACTTCTACATACTTTTTAGTTTGTAAACTGAGAGAAACAAACAAACAGTTTTTTGTGGCTGAGTAATAACAGCTCAGCAGTCTTGTTAATGTGTTCGTGTCACTAGCTCAGCATTTACATGTCCCTGTGGTCATCGTAATAATAATACCTTTAGACCAAGTTGTAAAGACAGTTGCCTACAAACATTAAGGAAATGAGAGTCTTACATGTTCTTCTACAATAGATTTCTCCCTTTACGGGTTAAACTCTGTGTGAAAAAAAACTGAGAACATGAACAGATTATAATGTGGTTACACAAAAACTGCAAAATGGAATTCTTTTAAAAATAAAAAGGCACACAATTATATAACTGTGACAGGCCTTGTCTAAATGTGGTTATGGAGCATTGCTGTATGGAATCCTCTCTTTCTTTTCTTTCACTTAGCATCAAATGTCCAAGAACAGAAGGCAGATTGTAAAGCTCCATGGGACAAATTCATAATTTGTGCCATTTTGTAAAACGAAAAATGACTTGACGTGACCCGATTTCACCTCTCTTGCTGTGTTTCCTGGCCTTCAAAAGTACCAGAATTGTTACTGGCATTGTTGAGGTTCTTCAGTCTTCTTATATAACTTGAGTGTTTTGCAAGACACCAGACTGTTGAAAACTTTTAATCAACAACCCTTTTCTGCTCAAGGTTTTTACTGCAACGTTTAGTCCCACAGCATCCAAAGCCAGTTACACATGTTTTTCTCAAGAGCATTACTGGGGAGTTTCCTGGGGAGGTTGAGGAAAGAATGGGATGTCCATCTTGAACATTTTCTGCTGAGCCTGTCAGGCAGCTGATAATTAAACCACCGAGAGAAGCATTCAGTTCTTGCCTCACTGTGAAGAATGACTCAGTGTTGCTGTAGACACAGACAATTACAGCATCCGTGACTACAATTAGCTCTTTAAATTTCCAGGCCAGGAACTCTCCAGTCATTTTCCTCTTCCCTCTTTCTTCTTGGTCGACACAAGAACTGCAATGTAAAAAAAAATATGCTCCATGCACATGTTGAACGTTTGCAAAGATTGTTGCTGAGACAAAACTAATACTGTCTGAAGAAACGAAAAATCGTTAAAAAAAAATTCACCATAAATGTAGCAAAACTATTTTTATTTAAATCAAATTAGTTACACTTATTCTGTGCTTTGCCATAAGACCCATTCATTACTGACACAGACTTTTATATTTACGGCGCAGCAGAAGTTCTAGAGTTGGACCAAAATGAAGCACATTCTCTAATCATAATGTGAACTGTAATGTTATTTGCTTTGGATCACGTTAACAGAGATGAAAGAGTGCTGCTGACCAATTAATGGAAAGAGGGCTGGGGCCAGGGTGCACAGTGCCAAAGAGGGGCCATTCAGGCTTTAGGGGGTTGCTTTAGTATTGCATACCATCAAATCTCTGTGGAAACTTCTGCTAGCTGTTGTTAATGGTGTGCAGAGGGAAAAGGCCAGTAAATCTCATTTTAATAGACATGAGATCTGCCATGACCACACAGACTGGAGATAAGATTCATCTGATGCCTTCTCCACTTCGTTATCTTGACCCAGGTCACAAAGAACAGACTTTGTTAGTCTTTGAATCACGTTGTACTAGGTTTATCCAGAAGAGCAAAAATGGAACAGAAAGATAGTGAATTTGAGTTGTAGAAAAACAGCCCCGATGCAACAGTTCAATGAGACTTACATGTTTTGTATTCATTAAAGAAAAACACAAAGAAGCAAAAGTTTGAAATGCTTTGGCGCTATTGTACTGAAAGAAAAAAAGAAAATGTGGAGAAATAACTCAACTCTCTGTGAGCAGCATTCTCCTGGAAAGAAAAGCTTTGATACAAAGAAGTTTGGAAGCATCTTGTGTCCTTTTTTTAAAAAAAAACATCTGAGCATCTCTCCACGCTAAATCTAATCAGCATGAGTTCAGCCAGCGATCAAGATGAAATCCCTGCTGCTCTGAGTAGGCAGAAAGCAGGCGGGTTCTGGTATGAAGAGACATGCTGGATATGGGTTTTATTAAATAAAGTAAAATAAACAGTCATAGTCATTGCAACATATTTTTCTAAAGTTACAACCCACAAGAATTCTGCATGAAAAGAACACTTGCAGTGTGATGCTTATTTAATCCAACCTCGAAACCATGCAAGGGATGAGGGCTGTGCACATTACCACTCAGCAAACAGCTCACATAATCATTCTAGTTACATTTTTAATCAGGACTAACTCAGGAGCAAAAGCAAGTGGAAAAAAAGTTAATTAGGTGATTCAAATTTATAATTCTGAGATACTTTGAGATATATTATATGTATAAAAGCTAGTGTATTGCTGCAAACGGGATAGTTTTATAAATGGGGCTTAATAAGCGATCTGCATGTTCTTCATTAGGGAGAGGCAATGAGTAAAAATGAAAATCTTGGCAACATTTTACAATTTTTCTATTCCTTTAATCAGCTCTCTGGAAAGTTACAAGAAAAGAATCTACAGCTACTTGAATTACTGACGTGAAATGTATGCCAGCTAGTCAAGTTGAGGTTTACATCCATGTTTGCCCAAATCTGTGTAATACACTGTATGACATGGAAGAAATTAAATAGGCAGCCTTTAAAAATTACTGTCACCTACTTAGTTTCTGAAGAAATCTGAAATATAATCAAAGTCTCTTCCTCTGTTCCTGAGCACACTGTCCTGGTATTGAACACTGGCTAGAAAAGTGGGGCTTTTTTGTTGTTCTGGGTTTTGTTTTGTTTTTTGTCTGTCTTTTTTTTTTTTTTCTTTGTATGTTTCTTTTGCATAATGATGTAATACAAACTTTTGACATTTGGATGTGAAATGTCATTACTTTTTCATTTATTCTTTTAGACATTTATGTGGAATGTTGTCATAATTTAGTCCACAAAAACTTGATTTTATTGCCGAAAATTTGCTTTGTGAGGTCACAGCAACCTTTGGCAACCAAAATCTAATCGTATGCCACGGAGCTGAAGTTAAAGTTCGTGGAAAATTTGAAGAAACTCCCTCTGAGCAAGTGTTTTGGTGAAAACTCTCATGGCTCTTTTTAACCTTTCCATCAATAGTGGGAACTTTCCCAATAAATGGAAGCAAGCACTGTTGAGTCCAATTTTTAATTCAGGCACAGCTGGTTAGATAGGCAATTATAGGTCAGGGTTCTACCTATATATTTCCAAAATGGTGTAGAAAATTTTACAGCTAAATATTTAATGAATTACATTGAGTCAAATAATAGTCTGCATCAACTACAGTTTGATTTTCAGCCTCATTATTCCACAGAGACTGCACATGCTTTTTTACTAAACAACTTAACTCATCAGTATACAAAGGTGATGTAGGAGCTGTCTATCTCGACATTAAAAAGGCAACTGATACATTAAATCAGCACATTCTTATCCTCAGACTTTCTAAGGTTACATAACCTGACAAAACCTTAGAACTGCTTAAATCTTATCTTTCTTATTGGGAAATATGTGTTATTAATGAAAAATGAATCTTTTCTAATCTCTAAGGCAGGTGTTCCACAAGGACCTGTTCTCGGCACACTTCTTTTTTATACTAATCAGGCATAACATTAGAACTACCAACTAATATTGTGTTGGTTTCCCTTTTAATGCCAAAACAGTCCCAAATGGTTGTGGGACTGACACCACTAGATCCCCGAAGGTGTGCTTATAGTATCTGGAATCAAAATGTCCTTTAAGTTGTGAAGTGGGGCCTCAATGGATCAAACTTGTTTGTCCAGTGCATTCCAGAGATGCTTGGTTAAATTGAGATCTGGGGGATTTGGGGCCAAGTCAACATCTCAAATTTATTGTGCTCTTCAAACCATTTCTGAACTACTGGACTGTTTTTACTTTGTGGCAGGGTGCATAATACTTCTAAAAGAGGCTACCGTCATCAGGAAATACCATTTCCATGAAAGGGTTTATGTGGTCTGCGACATTGCTTAGGTAGGTGATGTGTGCCAAAGTAACAGGACCCAATGTTTCCCAGCAGAACATTGCCCAAAGCATCACATTGCTCCGCTACCTTGTCTTCTTCCCGTGGAGCATCCTAGTGTCAGATGTTCCCCAGTGAAGTGACGCACACACACCTGGCCCTCCATGTAGTGTAAAATAAAATGGGATTCATCAGATCATACCTCGGTAGTCCAGTTCTGATGGACAGGGTCACCCTGGGCACCCTGACTGGTCAATGTCTGTGCAGCACCATATGCCACAAAGAGCAATAGCTGTTCTGACAGCTATCTCAATCGGCATTACATTTTTCGATCATTTGAGCTGCAGTAGCTTGTCTGTTGGACTGGACCAAACAGGTCAGCCTTTGCCTCCAACTTGCACCAATGAGCTTTGGCAACCCATGACCCTGGTTCACCATCATTCATTTTTTATTTTTTTTTATAGATACTGACCACTGCGGACAGGGAATACCCCCACAAGAGCTGCTCTCATCCAGTCATCTAGCCATCACAATTTGGTCCTTGCCAAGCTCACTCCAGTGTCACGGCTGCCTGGGCAGACGTGTGGAGTGTAGAGAAATTGTACCCAAGTGCAGACACTGTGAACGAACTTTTATTTGCAGTGGGGACAGAAAACAAACAAAAGCGGAACATGACAAAAACTACACTAAACAAAGACCTAAACGAGGAGGCAGCTACAAAAGTAATATAAAGGAATCAAAAACCTGAGAGAAGACGTAGAACACGGCACATGAATGGCTTGGATGAAGAACATGGAGAAAGGACATGAATGATATGCAAACAATCTGACAACAAACAGAGGAAGACAAAGGGCCTAAATACACAGGGAAATAATGAGGGAATGGGAAACAGGATGGAAACACACCTGGGAGAAATCAAACATGACTAGACAAAGGGGAAGCAAAACTAAAAACATTAACAAAGGACACAGGACTATCAAAGTAAAGCAGGAAACATAACAAAGGCACAGAGACACGGACTTTACTCTGACACAAGGAGACAGAGGGAACATGGATCACAGGTAAAGCACAGAAATCAAGAGACTAGAAATTCTACATAATAATGAAAGCAAATCCTATTAATAATACAAAACACTGGGTCACCGACCCACGACCATGAGATCCAGTCTTTATGATTGCCTATTTTTCCATGATGTTATGCCTCTAGGTGTATAGGAATGATTTTCCACTGTCATGCTTTAGTAGGTTTTCAAATATATGCAGATGATAAAGTGATATATCAGGAAAAAAAATGCCTTGTCTGTCTTCTTGCAACTGTTTTATCATTTGCATTGCTTGGTAGCATAGCTTGAAAAGTGTTGTCTTACACTGAACATCAAGGAAACTGTGTCAGTTTGCTTTCCCTCCAGGGCTCACTGCTTAAAAGAGGTCTATGAGCCTACTAGCACATTGAGGCAACTGTTGTGATTTGGCAATTTATAAATAAAATTGAATTGAATTGAACTAAAGGTGAATTTATAGATTATTGGGCAATTAAAAAAACAGGATTCAAGTAAAAAATCATGATCTCATTTTAGAATTCAAAATTGGAAAAACATATTGAAAAGGTGACCAAAGTAGCAAAAACAAACATACATTTAAAACTTTTAGAGACAGTTTATCGTTTCATTACTCTTAAGTCTCAGCTGATGAAATATAATCCAATAAATAAAAATTTGGATAAAAAATCTATAAGGGTGCACCATTGCAATGTGCTCAAGAAACTAAAATTGTGAAGTTTTGACAGTTTATCACATTTACTAGTCTAAAGTTAATATATAAATATTTATATAATATTTGTCACTGATTCTGTTAATAATTTGTATGAACAGAATTTCTAGCCAAGTGGTGGAAGGCTCAGAATCTTGTCTCTGCTTTTTGTAGATAATGTTGTTCTGCTGGCTTCATCAGGTAGTGGACTCCAGCTTGCAATGTTGCAGTTCCCAGCTGAGTGTAAAGTGGTGCGAATGAGAATCAGCACCTCCAAATCTGAGGCCATGGTCCTCGCAAAAGGAAAAGTCCGGAAAAGGATGGAGAACCCAATACAGGTTAGGGACGAATTGATCCCCAAAGTGGAGGAGTTTAAGTATCTCGGGGTCTTATTTACGAGTGATGGGAGAAGGGAGCGGGAGATCGTGAGACAGATTGGTACTGCAGCTGCAGTGATGTGGATGCTGTACCGGTCTATCATGTCGAACAGAGTGCTGAGTGTAAAAGTGAAGCTCTCAATTTACTGGTCAATCTACGTCACTCCCCTTCCCAATGGTTACAAGCTCTGGGTAGTGACTGAAAAGAACAAGATCACAGATACTAGCGCCGGTAATGATCTTTCTCTGAAGGGTGCCTGGTCTCTTCCTTGGAGATAGGGTAAGGAATTTGGCCATCCAGGAGGGCCTCAAAGTAAGGAGCCAGTTGAGGTTGTTCGGGCATCTGACAGGGATCCCTCCTAGGGTGGGGTGTTCTGGGCACGTGCCTGGGATGAGACCCCAGGGCAGACCCAGGACATGATGGAGAGACTAAATCTCTCTGCTGAACTGGGAACGCCTTGGTGTTCCCCCAGACAAGCTAGAGGAAGTAGCTGGGGAGAGGGAGGTCTGAGCTTCTCTGCTAGGCTGTTGCCCCCGCGAACCAGCCCTTGATAAGCAGGAGAAAATGGATAGATGGTTCCATAAGTGTTCAGGGACCATATGGCTCCTCTTAAAGTTCTGGGTTCAGCAACATGCAGAACAGATCTTAGACACCTGATTAAGACTAAACAATCAAGGTCCTACATAAATATATACCTACAGTACATAGAAGTTTTTTGTTTCAGATGAGCAGAGACAATCATAACACATAATAGTTAATATGGTCAGACAAATGCTTGATTGATCAGGTAGGATGGAGAAGAAAAAAAAGCCAATACATGCATTATTTATGTAGTCTAGGGACACATTAAGACATTATCTAAGGCTTTCAGAGCTGTGTCCTGTAACCCTGTTAAAGTCACTTGCAAGATATGGAAATTTATGGAAAAACACCAGATAAGGGAAGGCATCTAGAAAAAGCTTCAGTGGGCCAGCTGCACAGAGACTAGGCTTAAACCTTGTTTTCCGCCGGAGATCCCACTGAAGTTGAAATATTTTGTCTACACTGACTGATTGATCTGTGACAGTGAAAACACTAATTATTGTATTAAGTAATTATGTGTTTTATTATTAGGCATTGACTGAGAACAGATATGATGACATGATCCCTTCAGATAAAACAAATTAAAAAGTCACAAAAAACCTTCAAAGGGCATGTGGACATTGACATAAGAACACATTTAAACAATAATTACATAATTGCATACTTATAATTACTATAGCCTTTAGGCTCACTTTAAGTCAGGTATAATTTTGTGCATTTCTCTGTAGATAATTGCATTATTTTACTGTTGTCATAAGTGGGATATGACATATATAGCCAAAAACAGATCAGACGATGCAATGTTCTTGCCAGTGACTTGTAGGTACAGCCTCCGGCTTAATCTTCTTGTGCTGTAACCATGACAATAACAATAGCCTACGCAAACTTACAAATATAGATCCTCCTCTTTTGGGAGTATACAGATTGCCCTAAAGAATCAACTCTTCACTGTGGCCAGCAAGCCAAGACTTATCTTGTTGCTCTTTGCAGAATCATGTCCTCGCTGTAGCCAAGACAGTCAACATTTATCTTTCTGCTGCTCACCAGACATGCAGACATGTTGTCTGAATTACTGCTCCCTATTACGCAAACTATAACACATTAGTTAAGTAATACATACAGTATGTAACTAATTTAAATCGATTCCAGTTTTTTAAAAAGTCCAGACAATGGTATTTTTGTTGATTTCTAATTCATCACCCTATTAGAAAAAGAGAAGACATTACCATCATCGCAATCAAACTCAAGAAAGCCATGCAAACAACATTAAATAACACTTTCATCTACTTTGGCTGATTAAATATCTACTTAGGCTAGAGCTCTGTTTTGAAAAATATGCTGTCACAAATTTTCAAAGGAAACAAACAACGTTAGTTATTCCAACATGACAGACACAACAATTCTAAGAGTGAAATGAAGACCAGTGAACAATAAAATAAGATCCAAACAGATAACATAAGAAGAAAATGCGGATATAGGTACTTGAATGTGAATACTAGACCTATGTTATAGTTGGTTATATTTTAGTATAATAGATATATTATATTGGGTATCGTGTAAACAGACGCTATGTTTTAAAGAGTGTATAAGAGCTTTTGAACCTGAATATTTACTCTAAAGTCCAAAATCAGTCCTGCTGGCTAAAATGTAGCAAGGTTGACACCCAGTGGTTTGATCCGAACATTACAGCCGTAAACCCGCAATCTCCGCCTTATTCAAATACAATATTTGTTCGAATACAGGTCAGAGGCAAACACTTAAGTTTGCTATTCCCAGTGTGGATGGTGTTCAACAGTTGGGTAAATCCGTAATAGGCAGTGAGATTGGAAACTAATTAAAAAATTATGAGGAAATTACGCGTTTCTGTGCCAGATGTGAGAGCTGATTACTTTGTCTTAATTTCCTAAAAGGTGCACCAGCTCAGTGTGATAAAGATCATTAATTTGACTGCATTAAGAGGCGGCTGGCGAGCACGTTTAAAATAGACTATGAGCAAATTGTAAACCGTGATGGCGTCCATTTATGCTGCCCCTTTCTTTTATATTTTTCCTTCAGTTGAAATGACTGAACTGCATTTAATCTGGATGCGTTTCATCAAAAATGATGCTCAAAATGTTTGTTTGTTTTAAATATGGATAGGGATTATAGTTCAGATTGGATGAAAGAAATTTTCCACTATCGCATAATGTCAGTGGTTTTAGGAGCAGATGGGTCTGGACCAGACCATGGCTAATACAACAGATGACAGACGGTGGTCTCTGGAACCAGTCTCTCACATATGACAGCCTCACTTACTGGTTTGATCTGGTCTTTCCAGTCCTCTTCCATCTCTGTCCATTTGTATAAATATCATTTTTATCAGCCACAACTACAGCCAAATTATCACAAAAATCACCCAATGCTGTTAAGAATTACAAATAGATTGCACAATTGCATTGAGGCAACATTCCTTCCTCACACATTGCAAATAGTTGCTCCATCATGGATAATAACATGTCATAAGAATACTAGCAAAGGGAAGTTTAGTTAACATGATTAGAAAGGTCAAAAAGTCAAAAAGGCTGCTACTCATAAGCAACAACCCTTAACATTACTCTCAAAGTAATAACTACAGTGTTCCTTGGTTTTTATCAAGCTGTTTACATATAAAAGACAGGAGGTTATATCAGCCTACAGCCCATATTCATTGATTATTATGTTTTAATTATACTGGCTACTCCGTTTGTTTCCGGAGTGTGTTCAGAAATTAATTTCGAACTACCGTAATTATTATTAATAATAATAAAAACAAATGCATATTTCAGGTACAAAGTTGCAGGACTGTTTGCTTGCAGTAACTGAAAGTAAACTGCACTCTTTGCAGTGTGGCTGTAACTAGACTACCGCCTCACACGCCAGGAGGGTGAACCGCCGGAAACAACCTACCCTGCCTTCTCCGTGCGTGAACCTTACGTGATTGACGGATCAGCTGGACCAATCGCACGCCTACTTCCCCTTTCCCACGTTCCAATCACTTGCCCAGGACGCGTACACAGAAAATTTTACGGCGCAGTCACGGTAGGTTGAGCCGACTGAGGTCCATAGAAATTTGACAGCTTCACAGGTGAGACAACCGTCCAGAGGCTGTTTCACTTTAGCTTCCAGGTTTTTTTTTTCTCTCGGAACTCTATTCACTGTGAGCCTGGGGTTGCCACAGTCAAAAAACAACCATTCGAAGTCTAATCATTCCGGCAGCATGAGCAAAAAGAAAAAGGACTGGAAGACTGAAAAAGGTAAGGCTTGTTTTGGAAAGGGGGGGAGGTGGAATGAGGCTATCATCATCTCCATGGCAGACGGCGTGAATCTTTACCACGCCAGAAGACTGACAGACACTCTTTCTGTCTTGTCCGTGTGCTGCAGTAGTAGCCTACTTGTTTCCTAGACTGCTTGATAATCCCACAGGGCGGACTGTACAGATGTTGTAATGATGTTCCGCCTCCTGTTTGTGCCGCCGTAATGTATGTTTGACATTCGCAACAACGCTGCCGACACAGTGCTTGCTTATTAGCTTACATTTAAGGTGCTCACAGATCTTTCTCGAGTCTTCACGTACCTGTCAGAGTACCCCACCACCCCCAACTAACAGTTCCCGTCTCCCACCTGTATGATGCAGCAGCAGCAGCAGCAGCAGTTCGCTGAGTTGCAAACAGCATTCTCTGCACCTGAATGCCCTTGTAGGTATACAGCTCTCTTAGGAATTAGCGTGCATTAATATAAACCGTGCACTTATTCTTAAAGCCGACCACAGTTTGAAGCATACAACGATAGCAGGTTATTGTGAAACTTTTCTCTTTGACATACAGGACAGACCTGTTGTCTGACAAAGAGGCAGAGGCAGTAAGGGAGACTTCAGCACTTTGTGAAGTTTACTTGTGAGTTGTAGCTTTGTAACTCACAGCAGAGCTTTTTCGGGGTAAACTTCTTTCTTTTGGCTTAGCAGCTGTGGTTAGTGTGGCAGTCACTGGTTGCATTGCGTTTCTGCCACCTTAAAAACGAGCAAACAGCAACTAGACTGCAGCCACAATTATGCATGTCGATTGCACATGTATTTTCCCTGCTATGACATGCTTATAGAGAGAAGCAGTGCTACATAATGTCACATTAGGGGCAAATTTCCTTATCTGATCTAGCTCATTCAGTAAATGAAACCATGTTTTTTCTTTTTTGTTTTGCATTATATTGGTTGTCGGCTTTCAATTTGAATTATGCATTTGTTTTATGGTGCAGTTCAGTCTGTGTCTAAAGGATGTTTCTATAAATGCTTCCAGTTTGAGCAGGAAGCACCACAGAATGAATATCAATGTAAGTACTATTGTTAATCTACGTCAAATCCTTTTACTAGGAGATCATCGTAAGTCAAAACATGAAAGAAAGAAAAACCTTTTAAACTTAAGGATATTAACATTCTTATTTCTTAAAATGCTCCTTGACTTGGGCGAGTCTCTAGGCTTTGGGAAATCGTGCTATGTAATAACACCGAAGATGAAATAATTTCCCTCATTTTGACACTTTTAGTTTCTCTGGAAAGATCAGCCTTATTTCTGAAGCGGTTGAAAAGCTGATTTGCCACATTTACCAGAATTCTGACTAGTAAAACAAGGGAGATTTCTGAAAAAGAATGAACAACATATAGAAACATAACCGAGAAAATTCATGAATAAAAAGACAGCATATGCTGTTCAGGCTGCAGGTACTTGGATAATGCCAGTTTTTGTAGTTTTGCCTCTGTACGCCACGACACTGGAATTTAAATCAAACAGTCAATATATGCATTTAAAATTCAGACTTTCAACTTTAATTCAAGGGGCTTTGCATAATTTTTTTTGCATTAACTATTGAGGAAATACTGTTTCCAATGGCTCAAAAGTAATTGGACAACTGGCTGACAAAATGTTTCATGGTTAGATGAGGTCAGTTTGCTCATTGTTCCAGATAAAAGATATGGAGATTATTCCAAATCCTGAACTTGAATATGGTAACTTTTCACTGGAACTCTAAATGTGATGTCCAAAGTGATGTCAGCGGGAGTGAGGGAGGCCATCATTAGGCTGAAAACCCAAAAAATAAACCTATCAGAGAGACAGTAAAAACTTTTAGAGTGGCCAGATCAATCAAAAAGAATGAAAACACTAGCTCCGCCAGCTCAGCCACACCAAAAGGTCTGCGAGACCACAGAAGACTAAGTAGATGAATTCTTCTCTTAGTTAAGAAAAACGCTTCACATCATCTAGCAAAAACACTTTCAAGGAGGTTGGTGTATCATTACCACTGGTTACACTCATGAAGGGTTTGGCAGCAAATATCTAAAAGAGCCTGCACAGCTCTGATTAATTGGAAGAGAAAAGTCTGGAGAATGAAAGGATCTGCTCCAAATGCATAACCCTAACCCTGATCCAAAGCATAAAACATTATCCATTGAACATAAACGAGGCAATGTTATGTCATGGGCATGTGTGGTTGCCATTTCAACCATGGGCCTAGTGTTGATGATGTGACGGCTGATAGAAACAGAGGGATGAATTCTGAAGCGTAGTGGACTATACTCTCCGCTTAGGTTCAGCTAAATGCCGCAGGGCTGATCGGACAGCACTTCAGTGTGCAAAATGAACCAAAGCATACTGAAAAAGCCATGGAAGAGCTTTTCAAGGCAAGTATTCTACAACTGCCAAGCCAGTCACCTGGTCTCAACCCAGTAGAGCAAGCTTTTCAGTTAGTGAAGCACAAGGAAGGAAACACAGTATCTAGTTATGGCGATTGTCTTGAAGTATTTAAACCAGTCCTTATATTTCAAATTATGTCAGTTTGTCCCATCAGTTTTGAACCTCTGAAAATGAGGCCATATGCATAAAAATGAAATATGTTAAAGGTTGATGCATTTTTTTTGTTAAACACCTTCAATAAAGTTGAAAGTTTTCAATCACACCTTTTAAAACCACTGGAGGCAAAATTAGAAAAATTGCCCAAAACTCATTGATCTAATTGTAATATATGTTATATGTGTGCAGCACAGGTGACTTGCCCTTTCAGCCAGGAGTTTAGAAAACTATTCGGGCCCTTTGATTGATATGATACTATGTGAAATAATCTCATGACCTCTAACCCAATCTTTGGGATTCTGCAAAGGACAGCAACAAAGTGCTTCACTGTAGTCCAGAGAGCCTTTCTGTGTTCAACTCCAGAACTGCCTTTTTATTCATCCATGTAGAATAATAGCTGTTTTAGGAGTAACAGCAGTGGGCAAGAGGGAGAGAGAATACATCAGGGATACAACAGATATCCCCTATTGCTGCAAGGCCTTCAATGTAAGCCTGACCTCCTGTGATATTCTGTGTAATGATGATCCAAGGAAGCTTACATTTCTGACCAGAACATAGTCATCTCTTTTTCCCTGAATATGTAGGCTTTTATTTGTGCGACAGTCTCATAACCGATAGTGCCATTTAAAAAGAAACAATACAATGTTGATATGACATGCATTTTATTTGATCTGTTACAGAGGTGATTTCAAAGTCCACAGTGTAAACTAGGCTACTTATCTGGCAATGATTTCACAGTAGCACATAATTAGGATGATTTGCTTTTGCTTTCGCACAACAGCCCAATGCTGTCAACCAGTAGCAAGCAAAGGCTCTGTTGCAGTCAGAGCAGAAGCAGCAGAAGGTATTTGATATTAGACAATTATAATGTAGGTTGTTTTAAAAACAAACACATAAGCAGCACAAAGCACTGAGATTTCTCGTACATTGATTCGATAGCGCCTAGAATGAGTTTAAATGTAGTGAGATTTTAAGAAGTAAGTTCTTTGAAATAGTTTCTTGACAGACAAAGGGCAGGACAGTGTAGATATAGTTAGTATTTGTTGATGGGTTCTGTATTTCACTCACTGGCTGCAAAGGATTTTCATTCAGGTATTAAAAACAATCCTTCTGCTTAAAATGATGTTAGTTGGTCCAGTTAATTTTGAGTCTCTAAAAATGGGGGGATTGTGTAAAAAAATTGTTGTATTTCCTAAAGAATTAATGCAAAAAAATTGTGTTAAACCCTTCATATTAAAGCTGAAATCTGAACTTTGATCACATTTTGCTTGCCTGATTTAAAACGTATAGATAATTTAATTTAAACTTTATAGATAACTGGAAAACTTCTGGTCTTATTAGAAGAGATGACTTCATCTCACTTTGGATCGAGCAGGTTGCAATTCTAGAAATCTAAATTGTATAAATTTCCTGTGAGACCAACAAAGAACAAACCAAAAATCAGCAAAAAATAATGTAAATATAAAAATTCACAAAAAATCATTAATATAACTCTCTCGACCACATCAAGGAGTAAATTAATTAAATGTAGACTGTTGAACATTAAGTTTTTCTCTTCTAAATCTCTGTTTGTAAATGATTTATTAATTAATTGATCAACATTATTGATTTATTTCCCCTACAGAAGCCTGGATGCAGCAGGATAAATATGTTAGTTTAAATTAATCAGCACCCTTAAGTCATACTAACTGTCAGAAGCACAGGCTGAGGAGGAGGAGCAATCTTTCACGCTAGCTTAGTTTAATCAAGCAGCTGATAAGCCAAAGTGCAAAGATCTAGAAAAGTTCTAATTCATTTGAAAGTGAAAAACACAAAAAAACCTGTTTTCCTTTTTGTTTCTTGCTCTTTTTCAGAGTTTCTATTGATTTCATTAATGAAATGATAACCATTACAGGAAAAAGATATTCCGAGTTGACCCACAGAGCTAACATGAAGAAAAGAAACTTTAATAAATGCTGATATATATTTAGGCTCTTTCTCTCATATTGATCTTTAAAGTTTAACTTCATGTGTTTACTAGCTCCAAACCATCAACAGTCTTGCAGGAATAGGGTCGATTAGACTCAGTTCCTACAAGACTATTGATGGGTCTAATGTACCCCATTCCAACAACACTGTTCAAAGAAGTTTAACCATTGTTTTTTTAATACGATCAGTTTATCTTTATTAACAGGCTACATATCACAGGCTTTTAAGGTGGTTGTAATTAAACCACATGAGTTACTACTTGGCTCAGGCAGGATTTATACCTTTCATTTTATTTTGAAAAATTCTTGAATGAGTAGTTGTAAAACAGGTTGTTGATCCCCTGCAGAGGAATGGTTTGTTTGAACTTGCAGCCACTGTTGGTATTAAAGAAAATGAGTTGCAGTTGTTTAATGTAAATCATTTTGCTATGTAGATGATCTCCAGCTTTATTTATCAATATAGCCAGATGAGATTTATTACTATGAGACTGATCTGTTGTACTTGATTATTATCAGGTCACTCTAAAAACACTGTGAAAAGTTGCTCCAGAACACTGCATTAGAGTACTAACAGGGGGGGATAAAGAGACGCTGTATTTCTCCCTCTTGCACTGAACATTTTTTCTATTTTTAGTTCCTTTCACTTTCTTTTCTCCGTCTACTCCTTGCTTCCTCCCCTCACCCCTAACGGGTCACAGCAGAACGCTGGCCCTCTTTGAGCCTGCTTCTTTTCTTGTTAAAAGGGAGTTTTTCCTTACCACTATCACTATGAAGTGCTTGCTCACAGAGGACTGTCTGATTTTTAGGGGTTTCTCTAGAAGATCATCGGGTTCTGGGGCAATATATTAAGTTCAGTTCAATTGAAAGTTCACTGTGGTTGAGTACAGAGGCAAAATTACAAAAATTGTTTAACTTTTCAAATATTTATACACCTTGACTGTATTTTCAATGACCTGTAAGTCATATAAGAGTTTGTGCAGAGAAAAAGCAACACAGAGCTTTGAAGAGGGAGGACTAAAAGCTTGGACTCATGCACGAAGCCTGCACTAAAATAATGCTTGTCTGACAGGCGTGTGGTGTCCACAACTGCCAGTTTAAAGCCATAAGCGATGGCTAAACACCCTCCATCACAATGCTACTGATGAAGGGTCTGTCTCATGACAGGTCCAACTAACTTGTGGAGGAGAAGTTCCACATTCGCATCAAGGCCTGAAACTATTACTGATATGGGTGGGGGCCTTCAGTAAAGCAAGAGCACTTTTCTATGACTTTGGTTAAGAGAAGAAAAAAAACTATATTAAGTTAAAGTGAAGGAAGGATGTTTGTGATTTTTAACATAAATCAATACTGCACCTATTTGTGCAAGGACTACATTTTTGGCCTGTTTTTATCAGTTATTTTTTTAGTAAAACTGTTTTTATTTTCTCTCACGTGTATGCAACTTGTCTTCACAGAGAGACTGCTCCATCTAAGTTTGGATGACAGGCGCAAGGAGTATCGTCGTCAAGATTTCATTTCTCTGGACAAGATACTAACCTGGAGAGAGAAAAACAGATGTAAGTGAGGGAGTGTGCCATTTGGGATGCTGAAGTGTTTCTAAGTGTGTGGTCGTACACATTGTGGTCATTTTTACAGGTCAATCAGAAGCCAGGAGTGCTGTTTGTCAGAAAAGCTGGGTCAGCACAAGTACAATTAATTTAAGCTAAAAATTTAAGCTGAACAGATGTATTTTCATAATTTCACTTATCTAAAATATATGTATTATCTATCTTTTTTATTTGTTGCCCATTTCAAAACCTAAATGAGAAACTGGTGTTGGATTATATAGCTGTAACAAAATTAACCCTAGACAATGGCTGTGCTACATGAACATTAATCAATTGAAAGAGACATTTGTAAACAACAGTATGTTACTTAGTCTTTTATCTCAAACTGTGGACTACTGCTCTTTATTGATAGCTGAAACTTTGGTGCTCTGTCACTTGCTGAACAGAGCAGAGGCAGAAAGACAACGTTGTGCAAGAACTTGTTGCAAAATAGTGATGTCACAGACCCCTTTCCTTTAAAAAACTGTTGCTAAAAGGGTGTGAATGGTTTCTTAATCTGGCCAAAAAGGTAAAGTGAAATGGTGGGGTTACAGCTGTGAGTAAGAAGGATGCCAAAATGGAAATGCATTGTAGCACACCTTTATTGCTTCCATAGCAATTGAGAGAGTAAGGATCAGCCAGCGACTGCTAATCAAATGCAATTTAGTGGGTGATCATCACATGTTTAGACAGCTCTATAAAAACAGACGTTTTGGCTTAATTCCCTGTTCTTAGCTGACAGAAGTGGCAACCAGTGTGGTCTTCTGCTGCTGCTTAAAAATTTTAAGTGTTGCGTTGTCAAAGATACTTATCTGCATACCTTAATTACTACAATTGGTCATTTAAGTTGCTGTTACTTCTGGACTGATTTTCTCTTTTCCTGACAGTTCTTTGTAAGATTCTGTTCAGAGTCTTTCCCATCCTGATGCTCAGTTTTAACTTTAGCAGGTTGTCTCAACCATCTCTACATGCAGAATTTTATCTAGTTTCTGAGTGGCTAATTAGATAGTTACATTAACAAACAGTTAAACAGGTATACCTAAAAAATTGTCCAGTGAAGTGTATTTCCCTATATTCAGTTACTTGGACAGGAATTGTATTGATTTAAAGTTGGAATTAGTGTATTTAATTAACATTACAATTCACAAAGCATGTCAAAATATGATGTAAAATAGAGATGCAAGTGAAAGATTATGAGAAAGAATTTTTTAATTGTGAAACAGCGTGATTACCCTGTAATAGTGTCAGAAATAATAAGCAGAACTCATTTAGATTCAGAAAGCTGAATTATATTTTCTTAATGTATGAAGCTACCTTCAAATGGCACATTTAAAAAAATAAGCCATTTGTTATGTAAAAAAAAGTCATTTTAAAGTTGAAGATAAGAGTTAATGGAAGGCTTAATATGTTAATATTATAAATCGACCTGTCATTCAGTATGTGACTGTGTATGCTGTATGTGAAGCAAGAAGCAAAACTCATTGCTAATAAAAACCAACACATCTGCATCAAAGAAAGCTGTTGATTTTTACTATTAATAGACACTGTGGAATGGTTACTTGTCTTGCTTGTCCACTGTACTTAACTGGTTCACAACAAAAATCAATACTACACACTGCATCACACAAGTATTTTTAGACAGCTTCTACAAATAGAATAAAAATGTGAGTATTGATGTATAGGACACTGGAATCATTGACAAAGTGATCCTTACAGTCTTTGTTTTCTTATTTCAGGTGATGACCAAGAAGATGGGAAGGAGGTGACAGGCGGAGGAGGGCTGAGTGATAAAGTATCTCTTTACAAAGGAGATATTACCGTCTTGGAGGTGGATGCCATAGTCAATGCTGGTAGGCACTCTGTTCTCTGACCTTTTAGAACAGGTGGATGGTGTTTGATGCCTGAAGGCTGTTAAGTTGTCCTTGGCTGCCCTCTGCTGTTAAGACTTGGGAAATACTGGTTGTTATGGCATTACACAGTGGTCAGCATGACTGAGACAAATGTTAAAGTACACATCTGCTCTCGCTGATCTGACTGTCCGAAAATTTAAATACAGTGCTGTTTAGACTTTAATTGCAGCTCATGGCCTTTCTCATGAAAGTGACAGACAAGGGTTCACGACCAGCTGCTTTTGGTGAGGTTTATCTGGTTTGTCAGTGATGCGACACAGATCTGTCAGTGATTATTCAGTGCTGCTGTTGGGGGAAACAACATAAACATCTTTCAAAGTGAGTGAAAAACCAGGATGAAGAAAGGTTAGCAGAAGTGTGTTTTTTTCATTATTGCATCACTGTTATATAATATTCTGCATTCTGTTCACAACCTACACACAGAGTTATAAGTGTGGAAGAATTGCTTTACCTGTTGCTAGAGCTGGGGTCCGTTCTTCGTACCTCGCTAAGTAAGTTAGCTGGATTTGATTGTTGACGATTTCGCGTGATCTTGGATCGTTCGGTTCTCCGAAGCTCATCCGGGACTTGCTGTCATAGCAACAGATCCGTAAGCGTAAACCTGCTTGGGAGCAGGCTTACTTTATGTAAACAGGATTAGATCGCGGCCACTCAGGTATGTCCGCTTCATTTATACGAAAGCAACACCGATATTTTTCCACTGTTTTTCCATAAATAAATATTATCAATGTAACTAAAGATAATGCAGTATTTGATTCTTTTATTGATTTCATACAGATACATACAGGTCATTTCCTAAAAAAAGGGAAATGTACTATTAATCATTCTATTTCATGTATTTGATTATTTCAGATGTAATTCATATTTTAGAGTAGTAATAGTAAATTACTTCGTGTAATCAAGATGAGAGACCACGGCTATAAAAGCGAAGGTGGATTTGGGAAGTCTGTCGCAGCCATGTCCTGTCCGTTTGTACGCGAGCAACCCATTGCGGAAGGTGCAAGATTGATAAGGAGAATTTTCAGAATTCAGCGTATATTGCGGGATAGACAGGATCCTTTAGCTCAGCGTGACAGTGTGCTCATAGAGAGATATCGATTTTCCCGTGAGGGTATTATTTACTTACCCAACTAGTTGACGAGGGGGTGCAGGACCACCACCTGTCTTTTTTTGCTCTGCCCTTTTCTTGGTTGCTGTTATAAACAAACAAACAGATTATTTCAGGGTCTCTTTTCAAGAGACTAAAAGCAATATAAGTGATAAATATTACCATTCTGTAGAATATTCTTATATTTCACTTTTACTTGTTCCCATGTTCTAGTGGGTCCTGTTGTGGCTCTAATGTGAAAGAGGATATAATGTAATATAATATAATATGATATAATGTAATATAATATAATAAATTTACCCTACCGCCTACTGGTGATGGCCAGAGGGGCCGATGGCGCGATATGGCAGCCTCGCTTCTGTCAGTCTGCCCCAGGGCAGCTGTGGCTACAACCGTAGCTTGCCTCCACCAGTGTGTGAATGTGAGAGTGAATGAATAGTGGCATTGTAAAGCGCTTTGGGTGCCTTGAAAAGCGCTATATAAATCCAATCCATTATTATTATTATTATTATTATTATTAAATTACTTACGAGTTTAATTTGTCAGCAACTTTCTGCCAGCCCTCTCTCCTTGCTTTTGCAGCCTTTGCAGTGTTCCCTTGCGTTTTAATTAAACTCTGAAACTCCTGAAATCCCTCAATCAAGAGTTCTTGCTCTGCTGCCGAAAAATACTGAGCGCGCTCCTTCGACATTTTCGCCGACCAATCAAAGGGTTGCCGATCAATGTTTCTACTATCGATGCGTAGCCCCTTTTAAGCCACCCAGTGATCTCACATTACTTCATCCAGCTGTACTAATCGTCAACAACAGGTGTGTTCGGAGAACCGGAATAGCGAGCTCAAAGTTGGCGCGATGATTTGATCTTGGATGTGTCATTTGATCTTGGATGTAGTAAGCGAGGTACGAAGAACGGACCCCTGATCCCAAGGAGAATCTTTCAGCTTAAAGTTGTGGTACCTCAATAACTGTGCAGGAGCAGAATATTAACATAGTATATATTGGATTTCTGCTGTTTCACAACTTTTCTTTTCTCACAAAGTGTTTGCAAACACGTTCATATTCTCATTAGAGTCTACTAGGCAGTGTTCACCTTGTGTGAAATTAGTGCCCTATAATTTATGCAAGATTAATAGATGTGAAAAACAGACTGCTCCATCGGATGAGGCTAATGAACTTAATGTATTATGTAAAAAGCCATGCTGATGAGGTTGGCATGGTGTCAGCATTATGTAAAAAGAGTACAACTGACATGAACCTTAATCTCATGGCTGTTGTGTCTGTTCATCAGCATGTTGACCTACAATGTATCACATGCATTATTATAGAGGTCAAATAGATTCTTCCGCTAGTTTTATTGTTGCATGTTATTTACTTTGGTGTTGTGACAGAATCAACTAATTTTGATACAATATATGAAAAAATATTAATATTCAACACTATGTTCGATACTATGGTGAGGAAAATGACCACAACATTGAGCTGTGTTTAAAGTTTGTTACTTTGAACTTTTACTAAAAGATAAAAACAATGATTATTCTTTTACATTAATGAAAGCTTATTGAGGTACTTATCTGTAACTAGTATCTCTGTTCAGTATACATACTTTGATATAGATAATCAATTGTTGCACTCAAAAATGATTCCTTGCCCTCATGAACATGCCACAATAACGTTGCATAAAATGCAGCCAAAATATTTAAAAAATAAAGGTGCGTTTGTTTAAATTATTAATCATTAAGGAAAACGTGCCTGCTGTAAAGTGAAAGTATGTTTCATTTGAACAGATGCCATTAAATTTAACATGTAAAACAAAAAACATGTAAAATTGACATGTAAACAAATTATTTAAAATCTGCATTTTTCCATACATATTTTTTGAGTATAATGCTATAAACATACTGTATATCACATACTCCTATGAAAGTCAGGAAACTTCTCTTTGCAATTTTACATAATTTTACTGTTTAAATTTGTTACATGTAAGTCTGTGGCCTCAAAATGAAGTATTTAGGTTATGGATAAAATGAGCAGTGCTTTGTGGCTGGATGCTTAGGGCACATGAGAAGAGAAAACAAGGTTCAGGATGCAACGTTGCAGGTTTTTGTTTTACACTGTTTAATGCTATTGCAGCAGAGGAAGGTTGTTTACTTCATCAGCTAATGCAGCCAGACATCCAGGCTGTGATTGAGCAACATGCTGGCTAGGAGGCAATTGATTCTGGTTAGCAGGCTGTCAGAGGTGCTCGAAAGGTCAAATGAATTGCTGAAGCCTTTTATAATTTTTAGGTCTCAGCATTTGGCCCTCTGTACCTCTATTCATACTGTCAAGCCACTCATCTTTGTACAGGTGGTAGCACTGATAAGAACACAGTGATGGACTTTACTGTCCAGTTTTGTTTACAGTGTGGGGCAGTTTTGCACAGTAGTTTGTTATGAATGGGAATTTTAATGTAAATGGAAAGTTCCAGTCCCAATGTTTTTGTCACTGGTAACAAAACATTTTACAGGATGACATTGTGCTATATAAATATTGCTGGCACACGATTTAGTTGATTAGGCTGCACATGCTCTTGGTCCTGTGGATCTTACCCAAATTTTTTGTGACTAACACAGTTCTGAGCAGGCATTGTGGATGTTGAGCAACGTGCACTGATAAGATCTTTTGGATAGCTTGTTCAACTTCTTGCCTTTCATCTATTCAATGGTTCCAATCTCTGGCCTGCAGTACTTCCATTTTCTCATGCTGTTTTTCACTTAGGCTTGGCACCAGCAGACTGCTGTGTGTGAATTGTGGGAGTTTTTGAAAGTATTACTCACAAGCTTAATAAACAGTCCGAATGACTTTTTCTCACCACGGTCCAACGTGATTTATAAATTGAGATATTACGAGTGCAAATTGTAGGTATATGTGGAGGTTGGCGTGAAGGAATACGTCTTTGTGACCCCATATTTATTTAGGCTACTAATTATGTCCTTTGGTCCATTTATTTGGCAGTTTAATATCCTGTTGTGCTGGGCTGTGATGTGATATGGAAGATACAGCTCATTATTTATTATGGCATACCTTAACTATTACTTTAAAACTGCATTAGCAATGTGTTCTCCAGGTTTGGCTCACTGGAATCACCAGTGGCAAAATTCTTGCGGTTCATTGCAGCGATCAGCTTGTTAAAGCTGACACATTTGTTTTAATTATGTTCCATTTTCATCCATTTCTTAGGGAAAAGACTTTACAACAAGATTTTGTCTCGACAGCAGCAGTATGCGGCTTATAAAATAAGAAATGTCCAGCTTGCCGTTACCTGTTATGGCTTCTTCCTATAGCTTTAAGAGGGTGTCAAGTTGCTTTATGTGCTCCATTAAAATTTAATTATTGGGCTCATTGAGTTTTTAATTCTTCTCTAATTCTGTTTAGCTGGAGGTTGCACAGGAGGCGCTTAAACTGTCACCCGTGTGCGAACCTGTGGGAGGTGGTGTCAGTTAAGTGCAGGGTTAGAGGGCAGAGTGGCTATAACATGACATGGTGAGTCAGGCTGCAGCATCTTGTCCCAGCAGATGTTGAGACTTAGCCCAGAGTATAGAATGACCCTGCTGTAAAAGTGATGTTAGACCACACTCATGCTTCTTGCAGTCCTCTCGGAAAACGTAATGAAAATGATAGGAATGGGTACAGATGCAGACATACCAGTTAAAAATAAAAATCACACAGTTTTCTAAAATAAAGTGAAACAGATGAAAGTGTTTAGGGTCAGGCATCCTCTATTTAACTGAGGAAGACCTTTGCTCTATTTCTCCCTATATATTGAAATGATCACAAGTATCAAATGTTTTGATATAATTTGATCGTTCCCATAGATCTCAATCAAGGCTGAAGGTTTAGTCACTGTTCCTAATGAGCCATTTAGGCAGTCTCTGTGACGGGAAGCACCTTGTGCTTTCGAACATCGGTTGTTTTTTATTGCCTTTTAAATAAAAATTTAGATCAATTGGGCATGCTCAGTAGTGCCACAAAGCATGATTGGATATAATTACGTCACTGTACCATGCAGTCCTCCTGTCTGGATGATATCATCTATGTTGCTTCACTTTCTGTTAGAGTTCTTCATGTTCTTATCCCAGGATGCTTTGTTAGTCCTCTAGTTTTATGCTGCCCTGATTCAAAGCACTTTGTGCCTGACTCTGGAAACCAACCGCATCACATAACTGGGCCTCCTCCGTGTATTTCATTGGGATTTTTTTGTTCATAATGTTTCTCTTTCTTCTTGTGTGAACACTTCTTTCATCTGCCCACAGCTGTCCAAAGAACATATTTCCTAAGAAGTGTTGTGGCTTGACAACATGCATTTTAGCAAACCCTAGTCTGGTTTTATATATGTATATACACACACACACACACACACACACACACACACACACACACACACACACACACACACACACACACACATACATATATGTATATATATATATATATATATGGTAAATGGCCTGTATTTATATAGCGCTTTACTAGTCCCTAAGGACCCCAAAGCGCTTTACATATCCAGTCATCCACCCATTCACACACACATTCACACACTGGTGATGGCAAGCTACATTGTAGCCACAGCCACCCTGGGGCGCACTGACAGAGGCGAGGCTGCCGGACACTGGCGCCACCAGGCCCTCTGACCACCACCAGTAGGCAACGGGTGAAGTGTCTTGCCCAAGGACACAACGACCGAGACTGTCCAAGCCGGGGCTCGAACTGGCAACCTTCCGATTACAAGGCGAACTCCCAACTCTTGAGCCACGATCGTACTATATATATATATATATATATATATATATAGTACAATTATTTGTATTTTTTTTACAAATAAATTGAGGCTGCTTTTATCAAGAAAGCAAAATGTGGTGTGACTGGAAACCATACAATTTTTTTGTGGTCATCTTGTTTATGTGTGTTTTCAAGATTTATAACTAACAACTGGCAAAGCTCTTTAGACTTATTTGTGAATAATAATCTCCTCAGACAACTCTTTAATCTTCTTTCTCTTGTTCATGTTGTTGTTGGTGCATGCAGTGAAACTAAGAGCACAGTGATTACTTTTCTCCTTTCAAAGAGGCTGAATGACTAATTATAAGATTGAAGACTCCTGTCAAAATAATTGAAGACAATAACCTGCTATGTCACTACAATGCAATTGCTTATCACTACGTCTAATGGTGATAAATAAGGTTTTTCCAATAATAGCATTCAGGCTATGTTTGAAGATCTTTTAAGACTAAAAATGAATTAAGTTCTTTCACTTGTTTTATTCTATGACAAACTGAAGGTTTGGAGGTAAACATGACAAAAGGGCTTTTAATTTCACCTCTGTGAGGATGGGGAGTTATGTCAGATGTGAACGGCACATTTGCTCGTGTATGACTGAGAGACACACGTCCTAAAATCTGGATTTGCTCAGATTTTGGCCCTGTACATTTCTAATCCTGTGTATTCCATTAGTATAAAGATTTGCTACCCAAATTTTTGTACTTAGTGCATTTTTCTTTCTTTTTTGTATAATAACTGTAGCGTGATCTTTTGTTTTTTCAAAAACTACCCAGCAATTTCTCTGATTGCTAATTCACTGACTACAGTAGACTGTGTAGACCATGGTTAAATTGATAGCAGGATGATGAATGGAAAGAGACCACTATCACAGTCAATCAAGCCTTGCTTCATAGAAAATTACAGGGTTCACTAAAAGTGGGTGTTAAATTTAAGGTATATAATTTATTTTGGTTTTAAATGGCAAACACAAGAAAATATCGGCCTTCTTTTTTTTCCGCTCTTGTCTTTCTGGATGGAGTTCACACGAGTGTCACCGCCCTCTCAGTTCAAAATGAGATAGCGAAGATAGCAGTGCAAAGTAAAAAGGACCATTCTTATCATGATGACTGTGGTAATTATGCATATGGGGTTGACTCCTAATCCATTACCTGCTGTAAACCTTCCCATCTTTCTGTATTGGATCATTTTTTTACAGGAGCCAATTTAATGTGCATAGAAAATCGAGTTATGAATGCCATAAAAAACCTGAATGGTTTGAAATGAGTTCAAGAAATTCAATTGGTATTCAGTTGTATGGGGCCACTTGTACTGCAGTCATCACAGATTTGATGAGAGCAGTGACCCTCGGAGGGCAGAATAGCATGATCCAGTAGAGATTGACTTTTATATATCTTTTTGATATGCTACCGCTTCAAACAGTGTTCGCCTATGGGATTTGCTTGGCACAAAGGCAGCGTTGTTTACATTCATGGTCATTCATTCATAATCTATGGTACAGAATCCTACATGTCCTGGTGTGGTCAATAGTGAATAGAATACAATGTTGTTCTGTGTTGAGAGCAAAGTAGTCTAGAGGTACAACACTTTCTTGTATAATGTTTTTTGAGCATATTGTGTGTGTGTGTGTTAGTTTTTCTTTTTTATCCTATATTTGAATTAAAATTAGGATAATCAGCAAATAAATGCATGAAAATGACAAATAGTAACATTTGCAAAATTTGAATCATCTGACATTATTGTCATGATAGGAAATTCAGCTGCCGCAGGCGAGGATATGTACGTTTTTATTTTAAAGAGTAAAGAAAGTCGTGGTTCAGGCTTGTCCTTCCCCCATTTATTGAAAACCTCAGTAGCTGCTGCAGCACTGCAACAATGCGCAATAATGGTGTGTAATGTCCAGAGAATATTATGTCCTTCTCTGGGGCAGAAGCTTTAATGGAGACCACAGCCTTATTTATTGGGGAATGACTCTGAATGCTCTGCTAATATTTTAGCCAACAAAGAAAGCGACTTTCCAGAATAAAATGGTGGCCTCTTTATTCTCTTGCTGAATTCTCAGTCTGTAGATAGACGATAAAATGACAGACATTTCACTGTTGCTCTTCCCAGCTAGGGTGCCTTTAAAGGTCAGGTTGTAATATATGTCTACATATTCTTCTTTTCCGCTTCATGAACTCCTTCTTTTACTGCAACTAATATATTGCGGGGACTCAACATCACTTTTATCAAAGTGAGGATTTTTTCCCCTCTTATATCGAATAGTTTGTCCCAGCTTATAAACCAGTATGGATACCTGACTGTGGCATAACATGCCAAACACTGGTGTGAAATGTACTATTCACCTTTTACTTTAGCATTTTCCTGTGACTGATAAAGCCTGAGGTATCTGGTTTTGTTTCCTGCTGCTGATGGATCTTGTCAGCGTAGACTCTTCATTAGATTTGGTGTCAGGCCATGGATGTGCTGCACAGCACACTCAGCCCCTGGAGAGTCTTGCTCAATAGGCCTATCTGTCTCTCTGCAGATTCACACCCTGTGCCATAACCTCCCTGAGTGATGCGGCCATGCTCACAGCAATATGACTGCAATTGGAGGTCTCTCGTTCTCTGTTTGTTGATGCACGCACATGCTTGTGCACACTCACAACCACACACACATTTGCAGCCTGTCTTTAAGGCACTTCAGAGGCTTTTTGGCCTACATCTGTTTCCTCGGCACAACCCATAATGATAACTACTACTTGCCTGATTGAACCTCAACCTTATCTTGATGTAAATGTAATGATTTATGTTTAAGGACTAGAGTTTAGACCCCAGAATGGAAAACATTCTCCACCATATGATTCTATAATAGTGCAAGTGCACACACACACATGCACAGTACATAGGAAACCATGGCAGAAGGGTGGTAACTTCTTGAACAAACTTGTGATTGTTGTGCTATCACACCAAGAATGAAAATCAATGCCTCTGGCTGAGAGAACTTGCTGCTCTGATGAACAGTGAAATGACTCCGGTGAGTGGGTTGCATCGGGCCCTGCACTAAAAGGTCCAGGTAATCGTATCACCTCTGAGTGAGGTGCGGCACAAGGACAGGGTTTTCCCTCACGTCATAAATGTAAACGTAATGTCGTAAATGTGAACTGAGGCGACAAACCAGCTGACGAGCTTCCCCTTCTCCCGATTTCAGCTCGATTTCTCCCCTGCTAGCATCCAGTGATGATCCGTGCATCCCTTCTGTAGCAGTGTTTGCTCATCATCGCTGTTCACCTGATCTCTGTGTGCCAACCTGGCCAAATAGAAATCATTTTTCATGAGGTGTTGCTAATGGAAAGTAATCATGGGAATCTGTGCTGTCAGTGTGTGTCCATCTCCCACTTAGAGAAATGTCTGCAATTGCTTGGGCCGCTAATGGTCTATGACTGTATTGAGCATTTGGGAGAATGAGCCTACCCTTTGTTCCCAGTCATACATTTTGTGACCCACCCACACTTGAAAACATAAAAGCCGCACATATCCGCACAAAGCGAAGACCGTGAAAGTGTGGATGGGATTTTTTGGAGACAGTTGCCAGTGCTCATGAGGAGACCTGTCATTCAGGTCAGGCCTACACTCATCTCCCCAGTGGAGAGGAAACTTCACTGAAAGTCATTGTAGGTCAGAAATGTTGCTTGCTTGTTGTTTGCTTTCTCGCCTTTCTTCCTAATCTGTTGTCTCTGTTCCTGGCTCTCATGAAACAAACCTCTCACAGTACCTTATGCCTTTTGCTGCACACATGCCAGATTTTGCCCACCAGGCCTAGGATTAGTCGACAGGGGCTGATAGGACCATGAAAATTGAAGATCTTTGAAAAATAGTAATAACAGTAGAGGTCACTTACTGAATACAGCAAAGCACTTATCTAGTAAAAAAAAACCTAATTGCCATTTTTATTTTTTGTTAAAAATAAAAAAGTACTCTAAGTGTTTTCATAAAAAACCAAATGCCGTGCTTTTTAAGTGGCTAGGTCGAACACGATGGTTACAAATGGCTCATATCCTATCCCTAAGCATACACTGTGAGAAAGACTGCCTGCCTGTGTGTGTGTGTGTTTATGTGGGGTAAGGAGATGAGCCTCTCAAGTGGATGAACTGACTCATTTTTAGCAGCACAAAGTTCAGTGTAACTGGTAACATTGAAACAGACCACCAGAAGAATGGATAGAGTGCTCATGGAGCTTATCTGTCTATCGACCTGTAGGGGGCACTGTGGATCCATTCAAGTATCACTCACATCTTTTGATAGCAGAGTTAGTTTGAGAAGTGGGACTGAGCTGGTTCTGCATTTCACATAGATAAACCCCCCTTTTCTGCCTTGCTTTCACAGATGTTTCTTTAGAAATGTTTGCGGTGACAACTGGAAATTCCATCCTACACATTTTCGGCATCTGCAGCAGGAGAGAAATATGCCCATAATCGTGCTGTTTTTGGAAACAGAAGCACTATTTTAGAACAAAATAAAACCCTTTACAAAACAGATGTTGATTTTGGTGCTCGGTACAAGGTTTCAGCTGTTGGACTACGTTAACACCGAAGAAGCGAGAGTGTGTCTGTGCACATCTGTGTGGAAACGGTAGAGATGTGAAAAAAGCAGCATGTGTGTAGCTGAATGCACGGGAGAGAGAGTGAGTTCTTGTATCTATAAGAGAATGTGGAGAGATGCTGGGTGAGACTAGCTCTTTACTGGTAGAGTGGAGCAAGGGTGAAAGGAGAGGGTTGGAAAAATCATCCTCTGATTGCTGGCTGTTTCCCTGCACAATCCCAAGGCAGTGTGCTCTGCTTTGTCATTAGCAGGCGATTCACTGGTGTTCTCACTACCTGTCTTTGAACATCAGATCATTCTCTCTTTGTTTTTATATTTTTTGTAGTTTCCTCATTTTCTTTGTTTCATTTTGTCTCAGTTAACATGTACGCCTGAAAATGCTGGAAACCTTTGCAGAAACAAACAAATGCACAGCATGTACACAGCCAGCCCAGAAAAGTGTGCACCTTAGCAGAAATACTGATGAGCTACTTGGTTACAGGCCGGCAGTGGCACGGTTTTTCTATAATGGCTTTCTATGTATAATGGCTAGGTAATGGTAATGGCCCAGGTAATGAGCAACATAATGTTACAAGTAAGTAAAGGAATATAAAGTTCCTCCAGACACTCCGTTTTATAATTTTATGCTTGGGCTTCACAGTCTCAGTTTCTTCAGAGGGGAAGCAATAAGAAAGAATCATGCTATACAGCATAATAAAATACCACAAATAAAACAATCACATGCAGCATTACTGAGTGACTAAATCACTCTTTAGACTCCAGGAAATCACAACTTCATGTATTCGTGAAATTATATCCTCTTCACCATTTTTCTGTTTGCTAAACAGAAAAAAAGACTGGTATAGAGGACCTCTAAGCAAGTCAAATGAAAGACTGATGCTTTCTGAGCAGCTTTAAATGAGAATGCAATTCATAACCGAGGGCAGTTCATTCAATATTTGTGAGTGTTTGTGAGTTTGCATGTTTTCTCTGAGGAATCGGGGAGGGGGCCGCATTCATAAAAGTAGCTCTCAGCTGGCCATTTTGAATGCGTTTCAAAATAACTGTTGTTTTACTCTGCCTTTAAAAAGTTTTACTTGAGAGATATCTCTCAGAGGAATATGATGCTGTTACATTTCCAGAAGCGCATTAGTAAGTTCTTCTTGCCGCTAACTAAACTGTTACAGATGGGAGTAAACACTTCCAGTTCACGGAAAAGTATATTTAAAAAAAAAAAAAAGCATAATTTCTTGCACTGTAGCAATGTATGTAATAACAGCGATAATTCTCAGAATAAGCCTCTGGGTTTCTAAGTAGAATAATTCTGATGTTAGCATTTATTTTGCCAAAGCCACTATTGTTAGATGTTTAACAATTCAGTGTTTATTCACATTACTTTCTTTCGTGTTACAGGTAGTTTTTGCTCAGCTGTAACCTGCAGTTTGTTTTGTCTCATTTCTTATGCGAGCAGCAGCAGCAATCGTAGTAGTAGTAGTAATAGTAAACATTATTGGTTTAGCAGATTGCATTGGGACATAAGATGTCAGCCAGCCATCATCAGTCTGTTTAAATGAGAGGCCCTATTATGTTGGAGATTTTTATAGCGTGTTCTTTTTCTTTTTTTCCCCTCTTCACCAAATTATGTTTTATAGCAGCACTAATGCCACTGAACCAGAAAATACTCACATTATCGTAAAAAATCACCCAAGGTATGAGAGAGACTCTTTCGATCTCCTATAATGAACCTGGTTCATAAAAACAACAGCTGAGATTGAAACAAATAAAGCATGCGTTCAGAACAACATAACTTTTATGCGCTTTGAAGCTGAAGAAGAAGAAGAATCATAAGAATAATGATAATAAGAGGAGGAAGAAGAAGAAGAACACATTAACGTCACAGCTTTATGTTGTGGTTTTGGAAAGCACTTCTGATTAAATTTATCATTGTAACAAACTGACCTGTGATGATGTTTTAATTGAGTTCGCTTCATCTTTTTGCCATTTATAATGAAACGCACTCTTTGGAAGTGCAGCGATCGGCAGACGATCAGCAGATGCTCTCAGGGGCTACACGGCTGTACGGATGTTGCCCTTGCGTATGATAATGAAGCACTGACTGGACATCCTGATGAAATGGATTTCCTCTCTGTTGACACGAGTGATTGTGTGGTTACTGTAGGGCTTAGAGAATGTGGACTCATTATATACAAAGACCTTTGTTCAGCGGACTGGTACTAGACGCGAGGTGATGTTCTGTTGGTTATGATGAACGGTAAGCTTTATGTGAAATGTCCCGGAGATATGATTTTATTAGGCGTGATTGAGTTATTATTTTGAAAGGCCTTACAGCTTACAAGTCAGTGTTTGATGTAAGTAGGCTGCAAACAATAAGAACTAATGAACTGCATCAGTTTTCCCAAACTGGAACCCATTTGGGCTCACTTATGACAGAATGATCACAACCCTATTCATTCCAGGCTGTTTTAGGAGAAGGTACTCCATACTGCAAGGATTTATTTCTTCAGTTGGCCATTTAAGACAGCAGTTATTGTAACAAGGCCATGGATATTGAAATTTTTCAGTCAGATGCCTGACATGTCATGCCGTCTTACAAACTCCCCGGAGGAACAAAGTGATTTTAGATTGACCGGGAAGGCCATGAGATTGGATATTATACTCATAAAAGTGTGATGCATGAGAAAGAATTTTTAAAAAGAGGAGAAAAAGAGAGACTGGAACGAGAATACTCGTTCCTTAAGTGCCAGTAAGTGGAAAGGGGGTTAATGGAGCTGGGTTCACAGGGTTGCATATATAAAGTAGTTATAGGCAAGCTGATGATTTGTTGTGATGTACCTGGGGGAGCGGCGAGACCTGACTTGGAGGTAGTGTGACCTCAGACAAACTGCATTTGTTTAACCTCACTCAGCTGTGCAGCTATAATGGGATGATAGCTTCTGTCATTAGAATGATGAAATGGACAAATAAGTGGCTTTAGTGAAACCCACTCAAGTAAGGGGCTTCAATTTGGTTGGCCTTTGAAGCTATAGAAATAATTTTATCTCTTTTAATAGAAACTTAGTCCCCCCCCAAACATCCACAAACAAAGCAGATTAACGTTTCCAAAAGGCAAAGGCTATGCTGTGTGCAGCTGAATTCACAATACTGCAGATGGCACAGGGTTTTGTTTTCCACTGCATAACCCGCCAGGTCAAAAAACAGCATCTTATATAAGTTACAGACGAGTAGATGCATGTATGGAAATAAGAGACGGCATAAAACATAAAAAGATATTTTACCTTGTCTGCATAGCAGCAAGATCTCAGCTCAGTTACAGCATTATTGTGTTGTGCTACAGCTAATTATATCTCAAGTTGGTGAAACTCGGACTGTTATAAATGGTCAGCTTGCACATAATTCTGTGTTTGATATGACCGATAAGGAAGTGATCCTTCTTTTTCTTTTCTTGCCTCCTTTTCTGCCACGAGCAGGTGTTGATTAATCTGCAAGCAGGAAATTTGATGAGGATGAATGTGGGAGATATAAAAAATCTAGTGTTTGTCATAGTCATGAGGTTTTTTTTTTGGTATGTTTTTTTTTCATAGCTTTTCTCACTAAGACAAATGTTAAGCCGCTGTGTACTGGTAGGTATAATGAAAAGCTGAAGGCAGAGAACTGGAAAGAATACATATAAGAAGAAATGAGAAGAGACCGAGAGGAGACTTTTGTCTACTCTCAGCAGATTTAATTTTTCATGCATTCTGGATAATCAGGTACCACATGGCCATCCTCCTGCCACTGCATTCCCCAAGGGGCTGCACCATGTAACTGATGAAACATGCCATGTCAGTAGTGGAAACAAGTTGGATTCAAATTGTCTGACCAAAGGGCTGGAAGAAGTTTGGCTAATAGACTAGATTACTGTTTCAATTACGCAACATCTCTTTAGAATAGAAATCCAGATGGCCTGTATGCAGCAAAACCACGGAAATCAAGCTTTTACATAAACACTGTACTTTTGAGACGTGACTCCGATCACTCCACGTGTGGAAAATATTTCTAGCCTTACAATTTGGTATGTGGCTGCCAACAAAGATATATAAATAAGTGTCGGTGAGATCACGGTAAAGATTACTGCTTCCTCAGTAAAACATTTTTGCTGGAGCTCTGCTGTAATGAGCTTGCTTGTTTGCATCTGTTGTTTGTGACTTTGTTCCTGTCGGTTACAGAGAAATGCAGCTCTAAAGAGTTGCAGGGTTGGGAAGGTGATGCATACACTGGTGTATGAAAAAACTAAAAAAATGTTAGTTTGAATACAGTTGACATACATTTATACAAGAGTCAACGCAGTTTTGCATGACAGGCTTCAGTGTTAGTATAATTATGATACATTTAGACAAGGACAAACATCACTAATCAGCTCTTTACACATTTATGACTGTAAGTTGGGGCATTTAATTTGTAATTAAACAGCCGCTGCATAATGCATTTCTACTTTTACTGTTAAAACAATGTATGCCAGTTTATGTTTAGGAGAGTACTGTATGTGATAATGCTGCATGATGCTGTTTTCTCACTTTCTCTCATCTCACTGGCCCTCTCTGAATAAGTGAGAAATTGCACATTTGGGGATAACAACTGAAACGATGCAAACATGGGGAAGAACATTTACCTTTCTTGTGCTTTTGGGAATTAAATCTTTAACAGATGATTAACTAATGCTTAATAGTGTGCACTTTTTATAAAGTGTTACCCTTTTGGGAACTAAATCTTTAGAGTTCGCCATCTGATGCAAGGTGCTGTAAATGGTTGCATAGCAGGTAAACATATTTAGGAAGATATTAAAGATGACTACCCTTTGAGCTCGAATGTGAAATCTGAAATCTTTTTTTATTTTTCTTGATGTGTTTCCTACTTACTAAAAGAGAGCTGTTTGCCATACATTGAAACACTTAAGGAAGTGTGTGTGTGTGTGTGTGTGTGTGTGTGTGTGTGTCGATGGTAAAATGAAAGTGTCATGAATCCTTATAGCGTCATTGTATTTCAAGAGCTCATTCTGCTTCTCGCTGTACGTGTAGCGTCCACTCGTGTAGCACGATGTTAAAACAATAGGCGTCCAGTTGTTTGCAGATTTAAATTTGCAGATATCCAAAAGGATATCACTGCAGTGCTACTAATTTACTATTGTTTTCCATTGTTTGATTGTATGTAAATGAATGTGAACACAATACAACAAACATTTCTCAGTATATCTGAATCCGATAAAACAGCACAATGGAAAAATCCTCCATTTGAATCAGCACCTCTCTGATCTCTGAAACTAACACCGTCAAATAAACCGACAATTAAAAGTCTCAGCGAGATGTTTTTCCACTGTTCTTGTATTCCACTGCAGTAGATTAGATCTGCCTATTAAAGTACTGAAATAACTCAGTGCTTATACTGTACCTCAGTAATTCTAAACCTTATCTAAAACATAAATCAACCTGTATTCGGTTTCACTGTAAAACTGTATAATATTGTGAATGTGGTAATGTAAGATAAGTGCTTTGGAAAATGTGTTTCACATTACACATTAGTATGTCAACGCAATAAAGCACTGAAACGAGGTGTGCGTTAGATTTTCATTTAGAAGACACCCCAGATAACTCCTGTCCAATTAATGCTGCCTCTGTTGTTGAAATCAATGAAGAGGCATGCCAGTGCAGCATGTGTGAGGAAAGGGAAGCTCAGCTACGGAAAATGTTGCTTTCAAGAAGCTGAGGTCACAATGTCTCTGATTAAAAAAAAAAAGTAATCCCAGCTTTGTAACAAGTGGAACTAAGTATTAAGATTTGTGCTCCTGCACATGTCATGAAAAACAAGCGTGCGTTCCACTGTAAGCAGAAATAAATGGTATACTTAAAAAAATACAGCTTATAGACAGCTTAAAGCTGTGAGAAATCAGGGGTGGGGGGATTTGTAAATTGACTTCCATTCTCCTCCCTTCTTCCTATTATGTTAAAAAAAATCCACTCTAAGACCTTGGACTACTACTAGTACTACTATCACTTCTGCTTTACTCTTTTTTTGGCCAGTATTTTAAAAAGAAAAACTATATTTAGCTTCAAGGTAAAGAGATTTGTAAATAATGACCATTTATTAATTTAACCTGAAAGTTATTTCCATGAGAAAACATGGTAACAGACAGACTTTCTGACTCTTCTGTGAGATGCCTTTGTGGCATTTTACAGTGTGAAAAACCAGAGATAGAGCATGGATTTTGTGTCATTGACTATAATTGTATGTATATGTTTTTTGGTGGCTTTTTAGCCTTTATTAGGACAGTGGAGAGAAAACAGGAAAGTTAGGGAGAAAGCGAACAAGGGAAGGCATGCGGTAAATTGCCTTTGGGCAGATTTGAAACCGGGTCTCTTCATTTGCCTTTCAGCAAATGGGTCACCTGTTCAACCAGTTCAGCTAAACCAGTCGATTGAATGTAACTCAAAGGCATTTTGCTATTCTTGGAAAAATAATTTGCTGTAAGAAGCTAGGTTTGACTGATTGCTAATCTATCGTCCAACTAAGGTTTGGCCTGGAATCACCTAAATCCTGTCTGCGATTAAGCTGATCTGAAATCGCCAAAACACAATTGTTGCAATTTAGAGGTTGGTTGAGTGCGTCAGCTGGCGGAAGAGTGATGTTAGTCACAGGGAGGCAGAGCTACGGGGTAATTATCCAGGGCAGGAAGGCACCACCATAATGCTTGCTGTTAGCAGTAATAAGCATATTTCAATTGATTTTTATTTTAAATTCTAACATTCTTGGAACAGACTTTTTATTTTCCAGAAAAAAGCCAGCTATCAACAAACAAGTAAAGCATGTCCAACTGAGAAAGGGCAAATTATGTTTACCCATCCTTCGACAAGTTGGCACCCCAAAATGAAGATCGTTTGTGTTGGTTTTTTTTTAGACACATGCAAATTGGCTTCAACTGTTCAGTCATTTGTTTAGCGGAGCTCTTTTCAAGCTGTGCAAACACACCCAGCGCCACTTTGTTGTAGCGACGATGAGGGAGATATTGTATTTGTCCCAATCTATGTGTGTACTTTTCAGGTTTGAACGTGTTAAGAAGCCAAGTAAAGCAAAATGGCGCGGGGAGTGCACTGCTTCCCTCTGAGAGCTTCATTATGGTAAACTAGATTTAGGCTTTCGCTCTAAACACCAGCTGGTGTCTCAATCACAACCGTCTGCTGCGGTATGTCAACATATTTAAATGTTAACGCTTTTTTTTCTCTTACGAGTGTTTCTTTTCATTTCTGTTGCAAAAAAAGAAAGAAATGCCTGGTTTATTGTTTTAAATGTAATCATCCTAAAAAAATGGACATTGAATTTTTGGAGATGACAGTTTTGCGTACTTGCTTAATTTTAGGTTGTTGCGTTTGCCTACAATCATTTGGGGGAAGTTTCAAAAGCCTACAGAATGTGGACACTTTGGTTATTTCTCTCCACCTTTGACTTGTGAATTAAAATAGAATTTCCTTGTATCTGCAGATAGCACGTTTGACAATATCGATAATAATATCTCCCCAATCTGCTCAATTACTCTGCACTGTGGAGGTAATTATCTTGCTTGCCATCAAAAACAAGCTGTAGCACAGTCCAATATCAGTTCATATCCCTCATTCATCTATGTTTTGGTTTTTCTTTTGTCAGTAAAGGACAGACAGACCTCTGTTTGTGCCATTCCCGCTGCAACACACTCTAGTATTAGCCTGTTCCTTTTCATTTGACCCAGAGCTGTGGAGCTGCAGGCAATCATAGTATGATTTATGGTGAAAGATGTTGGTTATTCTGCTGAGTACAATAGGCTGTTGCTGGATTCAAAACCTTCAAAACCCAACATATCACATCCTGTTTTTCTTAAAGACTCTTATCAAGCTGTGTACAATCTTGCACAATTTTGTAGTTGCTTACATCTGTGATAGTCTTAAGGTATATTATAATTAACAATCAGAGTTTCTTGTCGAGACCCTCTTTATCCGCTCTTTGTTTCCTAAAGGAAGCAGTATGGTTTCAGAGGTAAAGCAGGGTTTTATATATAGCCAGCATTGAAGTAATTGTTTCACTCGCTCTCTTTTTCTCCTCTGCTCTGTGAAGGATGAACTTAAGAGCCTTGTCCCCTGTGAGACACGCTGTTCCCTCATAGTAGGGTGTTAAGAATGAGGAGGGTACATCTGTACTCTTTGTTTTTTAGGCTTGCTGTTGGGTTCCTTCACCCAGAGAGTTGATGGAGAGGTCTTGAAAACCTGTGCGCTTGCAGATTAATCATCATAAAACACAGTGGGGTTGCGCTTTATACTGCCAAATGGTGCATGGTGGAACACACCATTCTTGCCAGCACTCTCTGGCTGCATGTGTTCATTCACTTTCTTTCCTCTCTCTTGCTAAAGCAATCAAAAATGCAGCTTTATGAGCAAAAAGTTACGTTGATAATGAAAACAAAGGGACACATTGACGTCCTACGCCAACGACCACAAAGGCCCAGGAAGTTCGGGTTCACACATGCCCGTACAGGCTTCCAAGGGGAGGCAAACATTAGGTCAAGCCTGGCCTTCATTAAGGAAATGCACTCAATTGCAATTAGTGGTAGACATATTCTTCCGCTCACTTACCGTTTGATTGCATTGTTATTGCACAAAGGCAAGATGGATAGCTGTATATTTGACGCTCTGTACTTTTTCAATTAGCTAACTTCTCTGGATCTGTGGCTATGTGTCCCAGGGGCACACAATGAGAGGCAGACAACCTGAAGAGAACAAAGTTAGGCTTGAATTCATTAACAGTTAGCTTAGCTAAGAACACATTGGATGTTACAAATGAAGATTGGATGGTACAAATGGAGGACTTTGTGGTTTCTCATCCTTTTTAGTACCAAATTCACCAATTTGCTCTTAAGTCTAAAGTATTTATTATGCTTTTCTTTTTTTTCTTGAGATTTCTCAACATTACAAAACCTGAACTTAAACAAAGGTTTAAATAATGATATCAGCTTTAAACACACAGATTGGGATGTTTTTTATATTCTAGGCTCTGGATGGTATCAGTTAGAGCAGCACAGAAATCTCCCATGCTTGTTGTTTAAATCGTTTGCTTGTGAGGTGCACCAAATTAGAGCAAAGCTGACTTAAAGACAGGAGAAATGGAGCAAAATAGCCTTGTTTCAGACAGTAGTTCAACTGAGGGGCTGCCTAGTGGAGAGTAAATAAGGATTATTTTGATCTGTGAATCTCTAGTAAAACTAATAAAAACGTGGAGCTGGAACTGAGCATAATAGGTTCCATTTTAATATACAGTGTGTTCTTGGAGCCGACTGTAGTAAAGTGGCAAAACGGGGAGTTTTTTGACAAATGTGACATGATTATGTAATCTTTCAGGGCACGGGAAGCAAAAATAATTCCCTATAAAGCATATTCAGTGGTGACAGTGCTGATAAAGCCATTTACTGGGGTAGTGGTTGGTATGACAGAGATTTTAGCCATTCATTTGTGCATTTATGACTGTGAGGCAGTGTCCTCCCAGTCAGGGCCACAGCGGAAGGAGGCGGAAGATGAATACCTGATAGCTACACTCCCCAGACATTACTAAATGAGCAAACTGGCAGTTTACAGCTGCCTCTCAACGTAACCTGCATGTTTTATAGATGAGAAGAATCTCACTAACTGTCAGAGAATGAAAGCACCTCTCAGGATGGTACCATAATGGCCTCTCAGTAAAATGAGACAGGGTTTTATGGGTGTTTATCATTGCACATTTCACCAACTTTCTTTTACAGCCCAAAAGGAGATGGCAACAAAGCTTGGGAGAATGTTGAAGCTTTTATTTCATTAGCCAATATGTCAGTTTGATCAGAGAGGACAAGAAATGTTCCGGTGCTTTATTATTCAGGCAGCAATTAAAGTGAGAGCACTACTGTAAAAAAAAAAAAAAATCAAGTAAATACCTACTGGTGTCTGCTAACTGCTTCATTCTCCACAGGACTTTTAATGTCGTGCTGTTTAGGTGCTCTTGATGAGGAGCCTTGGTGCCTTTCTGTTAATATTATGTTTATCAACCCTGTCACCCCTGGCTTGATTTTACTTCGCATTTAACAATGGTGAGGCACGATACTGTGCAAGCAGCATAGATTTTAAAAGGGAGACGCTTAAAGATGCACATGTTTTCAGTGGGTAATTGAAATCTTTAATTTGACTATTTGCATGTGAAATACGCAGATTTTGTCCCTGAGAAATTTTCTTGTCAGAGTGGAAAAATAGAAACTGCACTCCACCTTGGAAAAAGCTCTGAAAAGCTCTGCCATCCAAATTAGTGAAAGTCTGCTATGGCTAGTTGCTTCTTAAGGCATGATCTTTCCCAAAGAAGACAGCTCTTTGCACAAACATTATAAACTAATAAAAAACTGAAAAAGAAATGTCAGACAACTCCTACTTTATTTAGGCTTTGGCATAGGAAACATAATTTACAAAAATGCAACCTCATAACTGCACAGACCTAGCTTATAAAATATGCAGGAAGTCCCACAAACTTTACAAAGCCACAAGGATACATGACCACAAGTTTCGAAGCCAAGTCGCAAGGTTGTACTCTATTTTTCTCCTTACCACTGGGAGGTCATCAGGAGCTCATATGCCTGAGAACTGCTGAATTAGCTTTAAGTGGACAAAGATGGAGACTTCTAAGGAATTAGCAAGCAGGTAGAACAAAAGGGCTTACTTGGAGGCTAACAGAACTCATCAGTTTTCTCAATTAGGTGGCTGCTAGGAGACAGCGACTGAAGCGACTTTGGCAAAGACAGTTTATTACCGTAGCTTGGAATGGATGGCCATGAAGGTAGAGTCTTTATAATTCCTAAATTATCAGATTTTGGTCCAAGAAAAGTGTAATTGGAATTCAGTCTCATGATATTTGATCTAATCCAGCATGTATAGCAATCATTATGCCATTACTGGATGCATGAATTTGTAGCTTCCTGTTAGCATTTAGCTTTTCTTTTTCCATATTTCACCTTTATAAAGACATATTAAGCCAACCTTGTGTACCTAGGGTAGTTTTGCATGTGTAGAGTTTGATTAGCATCAGCCCTTAGCTGCTGTCCTACTTCAGGTCTAAGAGAGCATATATCACACACTTGTGATACACACCAGACACTGGAGGAAAAAAGACAAGAGCTGCTGGCCCTATTATTGTCTTATAAGTGCCTCAAGCCATCAAGCTAACTTGCACCCCACCTTGCTCCCAATATGAGTAACTCGGTAGCTCTCTCCACACCACCCTTTAATGTCTCAACACCTTTCCGAGGTTGAAAAATCCCTCACACCAGTTAGCGCCCCAGGATGTTGACCTGGCAGTCCAGGTCATCACTTTGAGACAAAGAGATGCTTATCAGCCCAGTTGCCCTCTCCTCACCCACCTCCATTCTCTGCCCCTCACACGGTGAGCAATGGCTTCTGTGAAACTTAATATCAGTGATATCATCAAGGTGCTTCTTTACCCCTCCCTTAGGATTCAGAGGGGTGTTGTGAAAAAATGCCATCAGGCGCTTGGCTGACAGAGGATGCCTCGGGGGAGCGTTGGTCAGTTTAGTGCCATTAAGTGGTGTGTAATACAAGACTAAGAGAGAGAGACGTATCCAAAGAGAGAGAGAGAGAGGGATAATTGTGAATGAAGAGGTTAATGCTCCGTAACTCATTTTCCTCTCTTCTCCACCCTATAATTCAACAGCAGGGAGAAATTACAAACTGCCCTCCTGCACAATCCATTATGTTTCTCCTTTAAGCTGTTTTGCACTTTCAGTATTATGCTTAGCAGCCTCAATCTCCCTTTAAAGCGAAAACTAACTGGATTTGTTTCATATGGAGATTCCCAAAAATAAATTGTTGAATCCCTGTATAAAAACAGTCTTTTTGTGCTCGATACTGGGTTAACCAGTAAGGAATCCTCTGAAACATGCAGTACTTGTTTAAAGGAAATAACAAAGCGCTATCAGACTATTACCATGGAATATTACTGCACAAATCACGTTGTGCTGGTCTTAAAACACAACAGTAATTGGACTAAAGTGTTTACACGCCTCAGCATACCAGATAATAACCCAGCTCGTATATTCGGGCTTCTAGCAACTGGGATATGATCTTAACTGGGTTATTATAAACAGGACATGATGGCTGGAATACATGAGCATCCTAAATATTAAGGAAACCCTGCCTTGCATGTAAATGAGGCTACCAAGGCTTCAATTAAATTGCATATTTACAAAGATTTTTTCCCCTGTGGTGCCACTCAGAAGAAACTGCTTCAGTTGGATTATTATTGCACATGACTAAGAAGAACGTCTACGAATATGTGAAATTTTTTGATGATGATGATGACGATGATAAAGTGATAAATAGATGGAGAAGTAGTGGGGACTTTGCACAAAGTTTTGCACACTTTGCTGTTATTTTAATAAAGACAATGTGGACATTTTTTGTCCATGCTTCACTGCTAAACAAGCTGTTTTCTTCTTGTTGAACCCATTAAAAAGTAGTTATGCACGCGTTATAACCACAATAAAAGCAGCTTAATATACAAAAAATAAAGCCAACATTGCCTAATAATATTTCTTCTCAGATGAACGTCGGCTTTCACTGTGCACTAGCTCTACAGAACGTGCACATTTATATTCAGTCCCTCAGAGTGTATTCATAAAGTTTTCATGAGGAATGAATTAATTTGATCCCTGAATGCTTAGCTATTACAACTCATATTGTGGCTGTCAACATACATCGAAAGCTTGGACAGAGGAGAAGCCCAAGACTCAGGCAACCTCATTACAAACCTCTTTGAGCTTCTTTCAGCGCTGCCTTTGTTAGTCTCAGTGTGAGATTTTCTCCTCTTTTTTCCACGTAATGCACAAAAACAGAATTATTTGAAAATATTGTCAGATGGTGTCTCAGCTTACAAACAGAAAGGTTCTTTTTTCTATCACTGTCCACAGCGTCTAATCTAATGAATCCACTGTCCTTTAGTCAATCGGTCAGGCTTAGAGATTATGTCCAGTATCCACTCTGTTTATCAGCTTATCGCCAAAGAAGGCTATAATCAATCAATAAGCCATTTGACCAGAGTCAATATCCCACCTTCCAAAGCTGCCAATTTAGCTTTCCATTTATCAGTCTGATCTAGCACTTTGGTCAATGCAACATCCTTTTATACTATCTGGCCTAATTACATAATTACCTTAGTTTAATCAAGCTATATCTGCTAAGAGGCAGCTGTCATCATGTGACCATTTTGTTATCAAGATAAATTAGAAAATGGACAGTATGATTAAAAAATTTTTTTTTTTAGTTATTTTAGCGTTTATCCCTGATGATTAGTGCAATTTATGTTAGGTGAGAGTCAGAATGAGCACCTACCTGCGTAATGCATAGTTTGCAAGCATTTGGAGGACAGGCCTATAAGAAAGCAATGGTTAAAAACACAGCCCATAAACTATAGATCTAACAAATGTGTCAGTAATGCAATATTCATGCAATAGCACAGGAGGAATAAATAAGAGCCAGTCTGAAAGGTGATGTTATTTCTCTTCTTTTATCTGTAAAAGTGGCACAGTACATCAAACACATGGCTATTATGTCCCCGAGGCTCCAGACAGTTCTGAAATTGAGGAAAAAATAGCCGCCACCCCATCTTTGAGAACTAGTCTCAGCTGTCTTTTCGCATGGCAGGTCTTGACATTGGGGTGCTTAAATTCGCTTATAATGAACACGGCTGTCTCCTTTGGTCATGGGCCAGAGGTGGTGTGGCGTGGACAGGGAGCTGGTTTCATTAGCAGGGGTGAATAGCCAAATTTCAGGTCTCTGATGGACTGTGACATGGTAGGGCAAGTTTTCCTTTTGGGCAGCACAGGGTCTGAACTCTGTGGAACTAAGCCGCTGTCAGTCCAGATGGGGTCTGGCCACAACAGATTACTACTCCTTCACTCGACAGCTATTGGCTCCGAAGAATTATTCAGAGAGTAATACAGTGTAATCCCTCACTTTACCGCGACATTTGCCATTCATGGCACACAATCCCTCTGACACCTGTCAACAGTCCCTCCATACATCTCAGCAGTATACAAAATGCAGCTGTGAAGACGGATGTGTTTTGCCTGCTGTGTGGATGTTGGTAGATGATGTCAGAATAGGCAGAAAACACAAATCGCTAATTCCATTTTCATATTTTGTGACATGGAGCTATTTTTGCCAGTACAAATTAATGCAAAGTGTGAGACTAGAAGAATTTCTCTTCTTAGTTCCCTCTGTTCACCATTCTAGGATAATAACAACAACAATAATAATAACGATAATATAACTATAAAAACACACTGCTGGATTTATGAACCAGATAGGCCTCTTAATAGAAATGGCTTAAAACAGCAAGTATAAGTTTGGATCTTATCTACTTTTTGACCTTCATGTCTGCCGTTTTTTTGATTCAAAGGCAGAGTGTACTGAACTGAAATCAGAAGCATCAGATTCAATAATAGCTAGCTTAGGCAGTCTAATGCTGGGTTCAAAAACCATCTTTCCAAGTGTTGCCTTTCTTTTCTAGGCTCACTGAGAGCCTACGTACACGTTCACTATCTCACCTGGGAAATTCCCACTGCTGCACATGGCCTGAGCACCCCTATTCACAGCAAAGTGAAACAGGAATTTAGAGACATATGGCTCATCTCTCCTGAATGCTCTAAGCAAAGACTGAAGCAATAGCTGGACATGCGTCAATGTTCGCCGAGTGAGCCTGTTTGTTTGGTTTTCTTCTCACCGAATACATCGAGACAGTGAAGGACAGTCTGAGGTTAAGCCCTTCAAAACAGATGGCTAAAATCTGCTCAAATCTCTGGGTTAAATACCCTCTTTATTTCTTCAGGTATCCTAAGTGTTATATGGGTTTTACACAAAGCTAGTGACATTAGGGTCAAACTGTTGATCAGTTTGCTGTTTTTAAATGCTCTTTTTGGCTTTAAGTTAATCTTGGCATTTACTTCCACAGCTCTTTGTTCCTGCAGCCATATGGTCAGATTCCAACATCTGAGGTAAATCCACAAAAATAGCTGTTTGGATGACATCAAGTACCACCCATAGGTTTTTGGAAATAAGAAGCACTGACCATATTTATAGCAAAGCATATTTCTTTTAAAGAAGAGGGGAGCACAGGGGATGTGAGCAGACCACGAATGAGAACTAGTTTAGGGGCACAGTGGACAGGGAGGAGGGAAGTCATAGAGGGCGTGGACTTTCACACTGCCTGGCCTTAAAGAAAGGAGCCTGGAGGATTTTGAGAAAGCTCCTCTACATTCAGTGGTTCAGTGCCTCTCGCTGCATCTCCTTGTCATTTACACAGCTGAGAAACTCAATAGACAGCTGGGTTAAGCTCAACCAGTAGATGGGAAAGCGATGGACTGAGTCTGAGTCATGCTGCTGCACAGGGAAGAAAGCGAAGATGAGTAGAACAATCAGAGGATTTGTCAGAGTGGCTATAAAGCTTTATTGAACCTTTAGGTTGTGAGTAACCATGATTACTGCCTGGACGCTCAAACATTTGGAGTGATGTGGTTGTGGCCTGGTCATAGTCAAAATGTGCAGCAGTGCACTTTCAGACTTCCTGCAGTAGTGGATAACGAAATATCTCGAGGTGTTATATGAAATATTAATTTTCTGCTGTGTGAACAATCTATATCACTAATTATTTAGCTTTCTCTGGTATTGACCTAAGCTAGTCTGGCCAGTGAACAACAACTATAATGACCCTTGCCCACATTTATCCTTTCAGTCAAATAAACCTTACCTCTTGGCCATAAGGCTTCTTCTTTAACCAGGCCAGTGTTGATGTGTGCATTCTGATTTCAGCTGCAAATTTGACTTACGTCAGAATCAGATTGGTACGAATAAATTCCCTGCGATTTGAGTCGGTGTGTTTGCAGGGATACCTTCGTTTGCTGGTCTCTTCATTTGTGTCTGCGGCACTCCTCTATCACAATTCGTCCAGCACTTACGTCAGTAGCGTTCAGTGGGAAGTGTGTGTAACGTGGGTGATACTAATGCTTATTCCCCCGATCCAAGCATACCCAAGAGAGAGACGCGAACGATGCCAGAGAGTAATCTGTCATGGAACATACATCATTGTCCAACGTGGTCCTGACGAATGTCAGATTGGCAGAGCGGGAAGTGGAAGAAGTAAGAGGTTGTCAGGGAAGGTCTCTGCCCGATGAATTAAATAAATGTTTCATGAATTTTAAACAGCTTGCTGTTTGTCCGCCTGCAGTTTTAAAAGACCAAAGGTTTAAAAAAAAAAAAAAGCAGAGTACAGGCTGATAGAAGGAATCTGCATATATTTGCATTCATTTTGCAACACGTTAATTTGCCTCCTTCTCTTAGAAGTGTATTTACAGCGCCCGAGTCTCTTGTGCTTCTTTCTCCACGGTGCCTCTGTATTGGAACAAAATTCCTTTTCTTTGCCATTTTCCTCCTTTAATCTCAGATCTTTCAGTATGTTTAGAAAAAGAAATGTCTCTGCTCTTTCTTTTATTCAGCTGTGTTTTTTTTTGAAAGTGCAGGGTTTCTTTCTTCTTTTTTCCTCTTTTCTTTTTAACTAAAGGTAAAATCCCAGTTTGGTCATGGAAGAGTTATGCAGTTCTAGTGCTAATTCATTTTCATTTTCTCTGGTTTCACTCTTGATAATTGCTTCATTTGTCAAGTATGTAATACCAGTTTCAGCTCTTATAAGAAATTTACTGCAATTGGTTTGAGATGAATGCTTGTTTTCCTTCTTCTTTTTGGTCGAATCTTAATGGAGACACTGATATAATTGTTAAAGTCACAAACATTTTGTGACAGGTAGTATGCAGACTATATAATGAGAGGTTAGACAGAGAAACAGATGTGTCTGAACTTTAAATTTGCTCCTCACCCTTCCATCTTGCTTATTTCAGCTGTTTTTTTTTTATTGCATGTTGCTTTCAAGGCGCTTGCCGTCTTTTCCTGTACTGAGGAATTCGAGCTCTCTGACCCAATTACGTTTGAAACATTGCCTGTCAGTAGAAAGTTATTTCCCCTTTAATTCTGAGGCTCTATTCTTAGATGCTTATTTTAGCCAGTCTTAATGGTGGGAGCTAATTAGATATTTTTTCATAGTCTTTGTAAAAAATATTGAATGATTGTGTGGGGAGTATGGAGTCCAGATTTGCTGGTGTTTGCATTAGAGATGTGATGTTCTGTGCTGCAACTTTTTTAAAATTCAATTTTATTTTTGTTATTTTCTCCTACTTTTATGTTGGGGAAACAAAGAAACTTTCATTATGAATAAACATCTTTTAAAGTCTTCCAGCCCTTCATTACAGTATATGTATGAACACTCGATTCCAAATATAGGGACCACAAAATTTATGATACCCTACAGATAAAGATAGGCTTACGGTGCTCAGTAACGTGCATATTTTCTGATACAGATTTTGTCTGATGAACCGGTGCGTCCACAGTTTGCATTACTCAACTAGGGCTGCCACAAACGATTATTTTGATAGTCGACTAGTCACCGATTATTTTTGCGATTAGTCGACAAATCATTTCAAGCATCCATTGGACGTAAAACGTACAGCTTATTGCACCAGCATGCATCTGCTCTTATATAACTATCATTAGCTTACAGCTTTAAGTGTTTATCTAAAGTATAACGGGACACTGGAGTATATTCTCAAGCATCTCACACTTCTGATAATCAGTTGTCTTTTTGACATTTATTCAGCTGTGTAAAAACTATAACTTTAATCTCAGCCAAACCAATTTACTCGGGAACAAATAAAATACTAAAAAAGCCAAACAATAACATTTTTAAGTTATCTAAGTGACTTATATATATTTAACCTGAGTAGCGAAAGACGGCAGTGGGTTTGAAAACGATTTGCCGGGAGTCCGGTGCTCTCACGGGCTCTAGTGAGCCTTGCCCCCGGCTCGCTATCGAGCTAGTGGGTAACAGACGTGTCCGAAAACGTCGGAGCGCTTTTGAAAATATGCGGTGTCTTGATAAACTGAGCAGATATTTGAGGTTTACACAGTTACATTCTCGCCTGGAAATATGTTAGACGTTTATTTTGTGACCCAGAAAGAATAATAAGAGTAATATTAAAACTAACTAGCTGCCGCCATTGTTGGAAACTGAGCTGGGCTGCGCTATGAATTCTGGGACACAGCTTCTTCTTCTTCGGGGTTTAACGGCAGCTGTCATCCTTCTTCATGCAGTGCTGCCATCTTCTGTTTCAGTCCGTTATTACACTCTTAAATCCTACTACTTCTTCCTGCGTCCTAAAGCTTCAAACGACGCGTCGACTATTAAATTAGTCGTTGACGATTTTGATAGTCGACGTAATCGTGACTAGTCGACTAATCGTGGCAGCCCTATACTCAACTGTCCCTAAATAAGAGCTACAATGTTTGTAGAGCCATTACATCACCTGACCTTTCACTTTGGATTGGACAATCAAAAGCTGAATAAACAGTATCAGCTAGTCAGTCAGTACTATAAAATTATATAATGACAGTTATATTTAATGAGAGTGTGTCTCCAAAAGTTGATTCGGTTCATCTGGACGTAGCGTTTTGTGGGAGAAACGTTTCGTCACTCATCCAAGTGGATGAAACACACTCTCATTAAAGATTTACTTTCCTAGATGATTGAGAATGCATCAAGACATAATGAGAGTGTGCTTTGGTGACACCATTGCCAGCATCTCTAAGCATCCTTTACGTGCCCTCTTGTTATTAAAATGAATGGGTATGACCAAGTGACAGCAGGGTAGGCGAGGTCAGTGAGGTTCAGATGATTGCCCCTTGATTACAAGATCTACAGCAGGTGGAGATGAGAGTGCTCATTTTCTGCTTACTTGGGTCTCCCCCCAGAAACTGTTTTAATCCTTAATAGCTATATTTACACGCTCAGAGGATTCTGGCCATTTATCTGTTACTTCAATGACAGACTTTTTTTTTTAAACATGTGTAAATGTTTCGACATGATTTAAGTCAAGAGGGAACGCTTTGTTCCCACGTAGAATAACTTTATGCCGTTAGAGTGAACAAGAGAAGAATTAAAGCTTATGTAAGGCAGGGGCAGAACATGAACCATCCCCGTAACTGCTTTGTTGTTTGCTTTGATAGTGGAAATGTTTCACAGGCGTCGAGGACATTTTGGCTACACCACTGCTGTTACTGAAGCATTTAAGATTATTGCCTTAGATTATTTTTCCCGAACATCCTGTAAAAATGAGAAAGCCTGCCTTTCTTCTTCGATACATTTTGTGTGACTTTTAAACATTTTACTGCTTTGCTACTGAGGTTCACAAGGGACAGTGGTGATACGGCAAAATGTAATCGTGGCATGGACATCGTTTAATGCAAGAGGAGTTTAATATTTTTAATAGTGTAAGATAATAAAACATTTTCTAGAGTAGGTTTCAGGTACAGCGTTTTTATGTTCTCAGTCACGGTCGTAATCCTTCTGAAAAATTCATTGTTCATTCTTTGACCTCCCATTGCAAATTTAATTCATCGGATAAAAAAGAACAGTCATTCATCTTTCAGTTGCGAAACATTTTAAGCGCCCTCACATGAGCTAATAGGTGGGTTTTTATACAGAATTTAATCTCTAATTCTTATCCAGGTCTTCCCCACTGCCCTAAGCACAAAGGATAATTCTGAGCTGGCCACACTGAACCCTGACACATCTTACTCTTATTGGGTAATGGCTCGAGACAGGCCATATTGACTCGCCTGACTGATGCAGCCCCACAAGGTTTTCATTACAAACCATCCAGCTTACTAAAAGGTCTTTTATATTAGCTGGGGCTCTATCTCTATTTGAGAGGCATTTTTGTAATAACTATTTGAGGGGAAGTAACATTGCTTTATTGAACCACGGGTTAATTCAATAGCAAAGTGCTGCTGCTGATGACCTGACACCGCAAGTATTGATATCGCAGTAGCACGGGAGGTCGACGTCATTTTTGTTACCCGTGTAGCCGTCAATGTCACAGGCATGTTGGAGTCAGCAAAGGGTCATGTGGTATCTGAACAAGTGATGTCACAAGGATAGTTGTGACATCATCTGAGAGGCCTGCTCATCCAAAAATCTTTACATCCAACGTCCTAGAGTCCCAAGAAATACATCCACCAAGCTGGAAGTAGATTGCATGAATGATGGACGGACATTACATGTTATTAGATTGGCTCGGTTGTGTCTCGAGACGTATTCTCTAATAGATACCTTGAAAGGTAAACTCAATAAGATTCAATTCAGCTATTGCTCAGAGAGATGTTATGAAATATAATGCGATATATTACAGTATGATTTAATTAAAGGTGTCCCAGGCACCGCTCACAACCTGTGTGCTGTTTTTCAAGTAGTTCCAGTATCAAATTGGCTCGCTCATGTGTCAGTGCATTCGCACAGACATCACGAAAAATATATAAAAAGTGCTACGTCGACCAGCAGAGTTCACTTCACCTTTGCTTTTGCAGCACAAAAACCACTTGCCATGTGTATGCAGCAGTGGAAATCTTACATTTCTTGGATTCTACCATACATGTTGTTTTGATTTGGACCAGCATTTTAGAATTCCTTCGTCAAAGGAGCATCGCTCAATAAAATGATTGATTATGATTATGATAAGTCATGTTCTTGAAGACAAATTGTCGGTTTAGCGCTGACTTTTAATTTTCTGTGCATTGTCTCTGGTGTTGTGTTTTTGCTGTTGAACCTACACTTGAATGGTTTTGTTTTGACCTATAGAGTAAATTTAAAAAAGGAAAATATGTTCCATTGCAAAGGAGTAGGCAGTTTTTTTTTTAGTTCAAGTAGACATCAAAGATCAAAGTAAAATTACTTCTGGGGTTTGTAGCATAGTAGCAGAGGGAAACACGGAGACAGACCGAGATGAAGTGAAATGACGATTGCAACCAAATGCACAGTTCAGTAATGTATGTTGTACAGTTTTTAACATTTAAGTTATTAGTCATGCAATTTTTTTTAATCAACAGACAAATTGCATAATCTGCATGCAAAGAGTACAGTTTAGAAAATAGCCCGTGCGGTCATATTATTATTATAAGCTTTAACTTTGTGAAACACTGTCTTTCAAGTGAGGTGTGATTATTTTGAAAGTTTTTATTATTTTTTTTTTTAAGAGCAGCTCTCATCTTATTTGAGTCTCAATCTTCAGCACAGCATGAAAAGATTGGAAGTGCGGCCACAGATGTTTTTTTTTTCCTTTTTGAAATATGAAAGAAACAGGTACGACGTTTTAAAGCACGCTCGGTAATAAAGGTTATAGACTGAAAGTGTTAATGAGACAGAAATATGTCTTGTCTCTATTCTCCCTCTCAGCACCCTAATTGTAGGAGGCCTTTTTTGTAGACAGTCCCTGGAGGAAAATTGTAGGCGCACTCTAACTGCGGGGCAGTCTGATCCTATTACCTGTCTCCATGCTAACATCAACTTCAATCAGCTGGTAGAGCACTACCACATATTCCCCTCATTCTGCTGCTCTTCTGTCTAAAAGGGCTGACATTCGGTACATAGAAGGTGGGATGGCTTTTGGTTAAAATAAAACCTAAAAACCCAGTAGCTTCTAGTTTTACGCCGTCAGTCATTATTAGTTTCTTTCTTTTACGTTAAAGGCAACTGTAAAGTTAGTCCTCGGGGTAATAATGAATTCATTTTTCTAACTTGGCTATTCCATTTTACTGACATAAATGGCAAAAATTGCAGTAATTCTCATAGTTGGTGCTAAGCGTGTGGGTAGGACGTATTTTAAATTATAGATTGCGCCTTTGTTTATGATGTTTTTCTAGTTTATAGCTTTTTGTGTGCCTCATATTTCCTGGATATGAAAGAAAAGTTTCTCTCTTGCACGACAAGAATAATTGTGAATTAGATAAGAGTTTTTTTAGTGACCTGCCACCCTGAATTTGTCAGAAAGCCCATGAAAGAAAGTCTCAAAACACTCTTTTGCTCATGTTACGTAAAACCTAAGTAATACAGAGATGGAAGAGGCTTGTCTGAGGAGGTGACTCTGCTATGGTCTACAATTTATATTTCCCTCTTCATGATTTCTTCAAATCCCTCCATTAATCAGCAGCTCCCTTCCATAAAATATTAAATCTAGATATAGTTGTGGGCGCTGGAGCAGAACTACTCAGCTTTCCCTCAGCCCCTCTCCTTTGTTATCTGGTGCTTACTTGGCATAGCCATCCTGGATAGTTCAAGACAAATGGACCAAGTGGCAGGCCAAGTAATCAGCTTTGAATTTCAGGTTTGAAAGGGTGAGCTTTAATTAAATTGACTTGGTCTGATAAGAAGTTTAAGTCCAAGGTTAGCTTGAAGAATGAATGAGTAAAAATAATTTTTCCCCAAAGGCAAATTGGACTACAACTGGTGGGGGTACGAAAGAGGATTTTACTTCTCCGCCTATTGAATATTTTTACAATGGTAATGGCAGTAATGAACCAAACTGATATTTTATGTCACAGATTGAGTATCGCACCTGAGCACGTCTCCTTTTAAGCAGATTGTTAATAAGGTTGCTTTTTTGTCGCCCGTGTGTATGCATGCGTAAACCTAGCCGGCCACGAAACAAATAACTCGGTCGCAGTTATTAGCTTGACAATGTGCTGCATTTCATGAGAAAATGCATTTCTCAGATGGGTTGTCTTGAAAATGTATGGCTTCTTTCTCTCCGTGCAGCGATGAGTCAGTTAGAACCATAATGAAGTTATTTTTCCTCAGAGTGAGAAATGGGAGAAAGAAAGGGAAATCAATAGTGATATCTTGAAGCTAGAGTCTGCCATCTAATCTCTCAGTGGTACTGGAAGTGCTTCATTTGGCCTTTTTGATGCTTCCCCACCCACACTCTGCTCACAAAAACACCTACTCCCCAGTGTTTCTTAGAAGTAAACATGCATAAATGGACCTCATACATGCTCAAAATATCAGCTTACTCATGCAGTTGAAATTTACAGAAGTTTCAAATGAAAGTTCAGCACAGACTGCGTGCTAAAATGTGATTTTTCTTCCCCATTAACCATATTTTATTTAGTTACCATATCTTCACTTTATTCATATCGGTGCCCAGCTGCAAAATTGTCTATCAAAGTATCTTTTACACAGCTGTAGAGTAGTGTGTTGGTGGGGGCAAATGACCCTGCACAAACACGTAGATCCCGTCGGCTTTTATTGATTAACCCCGTCCCACACGTATCGGCTGCTGGTGATAAACAGGCATCCGTGTAGTCCCAGTTACAACTCTGTGTTAGCTAAGAAATGTAAATCAGGAGTAATGGATGAAGGCCCATAAAAGCACCTGCACATGTGATGCTAATGCTCTGTTTCACATGATCCAACATCTGAAAGGGTGAATCTAAAGGCCATGAATAAATCACACACTTTCAGGCAGAAAGATCTTTGGCTTTTCACGTTTTGCTGGCCTTTATTTCAGCGCAAGAATGGGCAGCGTTCTCTTGGTTCTCTACTAACCATAAAGTGGAACCACGGTCTTGGTGCGCACGTCTGAGGAGCGTCTGCAGTGAGCCGAGGCTGGCAACCGGTTCCGATGTAGGCTCTAAGCAGCGTGACACAAAATACTTGCAGATTCTCTCTTAATCTTTGTGCCAGGAGTAGCTGTGCTTTTGAAAGACGGCGACGACGACGTGATAAGAAAGCTTTCAGAGAGGCTGAGAAATATGGATGCAAGAGTCTGTTTTTTTTACCCAGACACTTCTACCTTTGAATTTAACTTTTAGGATGAAGACACTGCAACATTGTAGTCAAGCAGTGCATCGCTTGACACCTAGAGGATCAGTAGCAGCCATAGTGGTGTACCTATATAAAGCATGCTGAAAACTAACTTTTGACTGGGTTGGGAAAAATTTCTTGGCCTTGTTACTGGCTGTTCTGCAAATGCAAGTCTGTTCAGATGGTGGAAAGCCTTATTGAATGGCTCGAAATCCTACAGGATTGCTATTCCAGCATTGGCAGCGACTATCTACACTGCAAAGCAACCCAAAAAATTGAAGATGGACTGGAAGAGTCTGAAAAGAAACACAATTGTGTCCGTATTGGCAAAGGCTTACAGACATTGCATAATGAACACGTCAAGCTTCCAATATAAGACTATGGTGACTGATTCTGCTGTGTGACAGCCAGATAGCTCAGTACATTAGAGTACAGTCTTACAGTTATACGGGTTGCAGGGGTCCTTGCTTGTGTTTTTTTCTGGCTGTGAAAACTAAAATTATCATGCTATTGTTAAAATCTGAAAAAGGACGGATGATATCATTGCACCTACTGTTAGGTTGTCTGTGTTTTTTTGCCTTTTCGTCCTAGTGCAGTTTTAAGTCATTTGATTAGTAACTCGATTTCTAACCCAAAGAGCTATCCTTTATGTTCCCCTTATGTGGAAACTAAATCTTATCAGCTAATGTTTGTGTTTATATTATCTTTATAATGGTTGGAGTCTGGGTTGTGGTGATATGGGTCTACCTCAGGGTTTCTTTAAAATACTGATAGCTAATACTGATACTGATCCAAGGCAGCGGGAGAAGACTAACTGCCAGGAGAAGTGAAGTTATGGCAAAGTGTAGGACATCAGAAACCAAGTTTCAAAATATTCCGTACTTCAGATACGCAGTGGTGAGGACTAGCCACCTGTTCCAATATGTGCTTTGCTGATAAATGGTTTGTGGACTAAAAGGAATAAAAGCAGCTGGATATCTGACAGGTTGTAAGTTCAATTTTTACCATCGTTCTTTCTCCGCAGCACAAAGAGAAGTGACAGAGCAGTACACAAAGATACCCTAATGTAATTTCATACAATGACCACTCTTAATCATGCTGCTGCGACTTCTGTGTAAATTAGCTGAGGAATGTTACACTTGTTTGCCCTGTTTCAGCGTCCCACCTGTTTTTAGCAGTCACAATACATCCTGAACTCAAACCCTCTATTGCCGCAAGAGTTTTTGGAGGTACATTCCTCTCTCTGCAGGGGATGCAGGAAATGCTTCTCTTTGCAAAAATTAGGAAATGCAAACAGGAAGCACAACAGAAAAAGTTCCTTTTTGTTTGTGCAAAGTCAAGGTAAGCTCATACAGCATTCATGTGAAAGCACCTTTTTATCTACTGCATACACAAGCGTGAACACTAAACAAAAAGTGGAAACTTTGGTGCTAAGATCAAACATTTAGTCCATCATTCAGTGCGATGTGCTTTCAATTATTCAGTTATTATATAAACGACATGTTCCTTCAGGTAACATACCTCCTTCTTCTAGTTTCCTCAAATATTATCCTACATGTGTTATTTACATGACACAGTTGCTTTCAGTTTCCCACCTCATGCCTTGATCGGTTAACCTAACAAGCAGAAGTCGCCTTAAGGCCACCTGATAGTTGTCCGCGGACAAAGAAAATTTTCTTGTATGTTGAATTGTGCGAAGAACTGTGTGACTAATTGCTTGACAAATAATTTACATTCAGACAGTGACAGCTGGTGTCCACACATTCATCAGAAGCAGAGTGACACAAATGAATGATATCAACCAAGGCAGGATTACTCAGCTCAGAAGGAGTGCACTCCAATCAGAATAGGCAGCCTCCTCGTTACCGATTATGTCCACAAGCTGTCGGCTACATGTTGTTTTTGGGCCAGGTAATGTTCACGTCAGAGGAAGACTAATAGATTCGCTATTTAGCCCGGTGACAGTTTAATTTCTTAACTACCTTTAATGGAAATATTGTTCATTAAATTGATTATTTAGTGCAAAGTGCTATTGTTATTAAAACACAGCCAAATATATTTGTGTTGCAGGGTATTTCTGTTAAAATTTCTGAAATGAAAATAGATGTGAATGAGGTAGGTGAAGCAATCAACTTGAAGGCTTTACTCTAGCAGCCACTGCTCATATTAACTTATTTCAAGGTGGAAAGGCTGTCAGATTTTTCTGCACCTGTCCCATAAACCTGTCATATCTCTCAAGCCTTGTTTTTCAAGTCTTGATGACGTATCAGTGGCCAGGAAGCTCATACCTGCTCTGGATGTCAGGGTGATGTAGTAATGAATCAAGCAGAGGAAATGAAATGAATGAGTGTAGGGCTGAATACTGCACTTTACTGTGTGCCAGTCCTCAGTTAAAACTCCATGCCCAAGGGGAGATTTCAGACACTCAGTGAAGTTCTCTTCTCAACCTCCCTCCTCTCCCTCCCTGACTCTCTATCCTCTTCACTTTTCACCCACTCCACCTCTTCTGCTTCTGTGGATGCTTGCTCTCACAAAGTTTCTCAGATTCAGGTCAGAGGGAGCTGAAAGTCTGCCTTTGGCAGCTATTAAAGTAAGGTTCAGTGGATAAAGGCCTCCAAGGATAGGCATCCATCAGGGAGGAAAAAGTGGGAACAGCCTGTTGTGGGCTCTCATTAGAAAGGTGACGATCACCAAAAGTAGAATTGCTAAGTCTAAATGCTTTGACCCGCAGAGTTTCAATATTTGAAGCCTTAGATCTTTCATTTCTCCTCCTGCTTCCAACCCAGTGGACTATACATTTGAATGTCATTATGGTCCAATCCACTGAGCTCCACATCCCTGTCTCCTAAGAGCTATATGCCTTAACTGGGATTCTTGAGGACTTTGCTTCTCTACCCGTGGGAAGGAGGTGACTCCTCCTTCTTTTCCCTCAGGCCACATGTTAACTCAGCTTCTCGACCTGACTAAACTCAATTTCTTCCTCCACTGCCTCGAACTGCCGCATCAGAATAAGGTGCGATAGAGCCAGAGCGTATTCCCAGTGGCCAGATTTGCATACTGTACAAAAATCCACCGCTCTTAGTCGTTTCAGAGGTCTGTACCTCTGCTTCTTTCATTGCTCTAAACGGTCTTTTTCTGCCTTTTTTCTCCCTTCACTTGTGTATAGATCTGTCTTTTTGAACAGCAGATTGTATGTATTATGTTTAGTATGCGAAGACAATCCATGACTGTATACCAGTCTTGCCACCCGAACAGGAAGGAGGCTGGCGGGCAAACAGCAAAACAGGATGTAAGCCAAAATGTGTAAACTGTTTTTGCAGGTGCTACATTGGACTGAAAATGTCTCCTGGCCACTTGCCTGGGAAAACCCCAATTAACAGCTATGCTTTGTGTCTGTCTCAAAATGGCTAAAGTCAACAGGCATTTTGTGTAGCAAGAGATGGCTAGGCCACAACAAAAAGCAGCCGTGCAGTTTACCTGATTCCCCCAGCCATACAGTGCTTGTAAGTCCAGTCTGCACGCAGCGTGGAGGTGATCAGACAGCCCGAGCCTTAGAACTCAACTTAATCTTGATGGATCATTACAGTAAAGTCTGTTTTAATACGATTTTAATGGACATGGGATTACTTTTTGTGTTATGTTTTCTGTTGCCTGTGCTTTGTAAAGGCATTTGTATTTGATTGATGTTTTGATGTTCTCGCCTTTTATTGTATGTGTCTAATATAATTTCAAAAGGAAGTTACCTTTCGTAGAGGCAAGAGAGGCATCCTTTGAGGCAAAATAAACTTGATAGAGCAAAAAGGCTAATGTGATTTCAGCTGCGGAGCTGTCAATTTTGTCAGTCTGTTTGGGTTCCTGTGAAAGAAAAACACTTACATTTTATTTGTGGCCGAGCAAACGCTCAACAAAGAGCAGCAGAGCAGCCAAGACTGCAACTGAGGTAACAGTTAACTTATAATAAGTATTATAATAATAGTAAGTAGAAATAAAAGTAGTGTTCAAATTAAGTACTTGAAAAATTGACTACCAAATGACTTTATATTTTGTTTTTGGTGAATAAACTATACAGGCACAGCTGTTCTGCTTCCTGCTTCATTTATTTGATATGATTTTGATTGACATACTGTCATCCACAGGTAAAAAAAAGTGAAGATATACCCGTACTTATGCAAATTCTGTGATGAAATATCACATCATCTCTTGATTAGATAATCTGCCATGTGTAAACCAAGACAATATTGCTAGTTTTTATCTCTCGCTGAGAATCCCATGTGAAAATTACATTCATATTATACTCTATTAATGTTAATTACACTTAATTTTCATTACTTTCCTTGTTGTCTTCACTACTGTATTACATTACGATCTGGGAATAAATGACCAAAACGGATAAGCAGGGCATGTCTATTAAATCAGGAGTGTCGACATGTTATTACAGTGTCTTTAAACACTGACAAAATTGGACAATAATAAGATTACAGAAGTGCCCAAATCATTCTAATTCTTCTGAAGATAAACCGCCATCCACATCCTTCATCAGCGTAAGGAATAGCAAACAGTCTACAAGGAGCCATATATGGATATAAGAGATATATCTCTTGGCCTGCCTGATTCCTTACAGTGATCGTGCTGTGTGGATATTATTTTTACACACTCCAAACTGGAAAACAGCTTAAAAAACAATAACAAAGAGATCAAGCTTTTGGTGCTGCACCCACGGGTTAGCCGGTCTGATCGCGGATCTGTGCATCGTGCCAGAGCAAGCGTGATCAACAAAGAGTCCACTCTGCAACCTCATACCCGAAGGATCTGCGGCTGACATCCTGTCACTGGACACCAGGGAACACCCAGATTCCATACTGTGTTGGGTCAGAGCTGTTCAAGTAGCACAATGTAGGCCTGCGCAATAACAGGCCGTTATTTTAGTGTTGTGGCTCACCATATGCCCAAGTGACGTCTTCCTGAAGGCTATGCATTATAAGAATATAACGAGTCATAAACTGTGTGTAAAATAAAAGTTTGTTCGCGTATATGTACCGACAGAGGCTTCAAACACAATCAGACATGCTCACGGAAAATAAAAGAAGTTGCATCGATAATTTGTGTTCTGCTTTTCCCACTGTCTTCGTCAGGCTACACGAACGATCACGGTTACTACAGTTGCCAAGATACACATTTTCAACTTTTCTCACAACACTGTACCATTGTTTTGAAGCACAACATACTGTGTGTGCATATATATAGTCGCTTATTAGCGATAACACAGCAGACGCACTTCCTGCTCTCTGCCGGTTCAGCGTCCGTGAGTTTCTCTGATGTTGTGACCTCAGACCAGTGTTCACAGCCGGAGTTCACTGTGTTCTGTGCCGGGGTCTGTTTGAAAGCCAGACTCCAACACTGGAGAAGGGAAACAGAGATTCTTGAGTACACTCGTCTAAATCTCCCACTCTCGTTTCAGCAATTATTCTGCTGTAACTGAGGCATAATGGAGCATGGCTGCGACCGGATAACAGTGCCATCAGACCTTGAATCAACAGACCAGTCTCAACAATGGAATGTGCATGACAGCATACAGATATATATACACTCAAAGTAACCTGGTGCCTGAAAAGTTACCTAAGTAAAGGAGCATATGTGATATATTGCTGCTGAACTCTGATTGTCAGTGGGAAGCTCAGAGTATCCGGATGAGCATGAATGATGACTGCAGTCTTTAGAGTTAGACCTCACAGAGTGTGTTTATATTTATATGTAGAAGAGGAGGGGGTTAGTGACACGATATGGAAATGGTAGCAACAGGAGTCTCCCAAACAGTCGCTCACAGCATGGGTCGCAGGCCCTGGCGCACTCATATTTTTACAGCTGGACTCTGGATCCCATGGCGTCCACAGATGCTTCGTAGCACCATTCGAAGCTGCCAGTTGCACGTTTCACCTAAGGATATCTTTTGCTCAAGACACCAAAATTGCCTCTGAATGTGCAATAAAGTTACTGCAGGTTGCTGAATAATAATTCGGTCTGTTGAGTGATTCGACTTGCTCATCACTCACAAAAGTGAAACAAGCTCAAAGTGCTAGCCATAGGCCTTTTTAAAAATTAAGTTACAGTTGAAATTGCTTTGTAATGCAATTCAAAAGGACACGTTTGAGCTCGGATTTGCTCATTGATCCCCCTGAGAAATGATGCTGCATCACCTTCTTGATATCTTAGTATGGGCGTCTACCTGGGTGCACACTTCTGTATATAACAACCTCTCATGCTGTCCCTTTCAATAAGATTTTATCGCAAGCGAGGCAGACTGAGATGAGCTCGTAAGAGATTAAAGTTTAGTATATGTGATTGTTTCTCCTCAGTGGTGGGACTTTTAAAATGGGTCTGACCAGATGAGTTCAGTCTGAATTAGCCTTAGCGGGAGGGAGAGAAGGGGCGCTGAGAGGGTCTGCAGCTAATCCCAGGATATTGAGCGGGATTCCTAGGATGAGGCTTTGCTCCTTTGCTTTCCCAAGTGTGACGGTGGGGTGTGTGTACGGGGGATGAGGGGAACAGTTTGGATTTTGGATCTCTTTCTCTTCACAGTCCCCATTGTGAGTAGAGTTTTCACAGTTTAGGGGCACAGTGTCTGGGATTCTCTGTCCACTGAAGTGAGTCTTTTTGGGGGGGACACGGCCAGGCAGTGCTAGCCTCTGAGGATTAGACCCACTGGGATAATCAGGATCAATTCACAGTGTCCTCGAAGGGGGTCTTAGTCTATGTCCAACCGAGTAGGAGAGAGGACGCCACTGTCCCGTGTAGTCTCTGGCTCTGCCCACATCCCCCTCATATCCTAATAGCATTAGCTTCCCCCTTCTTCACTGTGTATAACCCCTCGACTATGACACCTTTTCAGATCCTGCATTAAATTATCTTGCTTGGGTTAATATAAGACTGGTTCCCTGGTGAAAAAGATAAAATTCAGCAATACAAACATGGACTACTGGGCATATTTGCTACATTTTCCCCTTGTTTAGAAAGAACATGTAGCTGTAAGTGTGCATTTAGATGGTGAGAACCTGCTACCTGTTAGTTTTCTCACGAAGGTTTTGTGTTCTGGTTGACTGGACTTAAAAAGGAAAAAAGAAAACAAAAAGGATGCCATTTTGTTGGCAGCCACATCTGCTTTTCATCTTATAATTCATGCCTTTTTATATCTTCTGTGACAAACTCCGCTGAAACAAAAGCTGAGGAAGTGGGTGGAACTGAATGAGACAGTCTAAAAGCAAGCACGCTAAAGGTTACACTGACGCTCATGCATTTCCAGGTGACGTAGCTATTCTCCCTTCACGTAACAAACACGCTTTGAGAAATAAAGCAGGATGTGTTCGGTTTTTGTTAGCACAATTGATTTTGCTTCCCAGTCTGAAACACACCCTTGGCACCAAAGTTGGCAAAAAATGTATTGACAATTTCATTTTCTCACAGACAGGCAGCAAGCTCTTTTCTCTCACTCAGTTTTCTATCATATCTACAGTAAGACCCTCAACCAGTGCTGCTTTCCTTGTGCTGTTACTAAGATACAAGCGCTAACAACCATAAGTATGCGGGCGAGCTGGTGTGTAACTCCAGCACGCGCGCAGACAGAGCAGTTCACTGCACAAAGGCCAACAAATAAGCGCTTTCATATCTACCCTCCCCCTTCTTTGGGACAGTTGAGGAGTTGAATGGAAAGCAGGGTTTTGGGGGGCGGGGGGGTCACTGGGTAGTATAGGGGAGCCAGTGTTAGGAACATTGTGTTGCAGAATTTCATGGCTCTGTGTTCTTGTTGTTTTCTTGGCGTGTTGTGATGAAATCAGGATGGCTTTGAAATCTTGTTTGTTCTTTCAATATCTTTGTCACTGTTTATTTGTCACAATATTCAGTGATTATCATGGTTTCCAGACCCAAAAGAGTTTACAATGCTCAAACATGTTGCTCTTTTGCGAGGGTGACGCCACTCGTGACATGTGGCATTTACTGGCTCACGTAATCACTGGTGACCCGTAATTATGGTTTCACTATATTAAAACAAAAATGATCAAAAAACTCTAAAAAGTGCAATATACTTGTAGGGATCTCTTTAATTGTGTATTTTTTATTATATATGTCATTATTTATCTATCTATCTATCTATCTATCTATCTATCTATCTATCTATCTATCTATCTATCTATCTATCTATCTATCTATCTGTCTATCTATCTATCTATCTATCTATCTATCTATCTATCTATCTATCTGTCTATCTATCTATCTATCTATCTATCTATCTATCTATCTATCTATCTGTCTATCTATCTATCTATCTATCTATCTATCTATCTATCTATCTATCTGTCTATCTATCTATCTATCTATCTATCTATCTATCTATCTGTCTATCTATCTATCTATCTATCTATCTATCTGTCTATCTGTCTGTCTGTCAGATTTTTGTGATACTGATATAATCTGTGGTAATTAGTGCCTCAGCAGTTATTTTTAGTGACCAACAAAATCTCAAATTCATCAAATACATCATAAAAATTTCAGGCCTTCTGTTTGTAAGGTACCTACATCTACTACTGATGTTCCAGCTGTAGATCAACATGGGGCAGTACTTGTTGCTATCAGTTTGTGCTTCATATGGTACCAGCACGTCGCAACAGCACTTCTTGTGGCGTAATTTCGTAGCATTATAACTGCATCCTTCGGGGCAAGTGCAACAATATGAGAAGAAATGGCAGCACGCTGTTAGTCTTATGCTCTTCTGGCAGGCACTCTGTCTCAATAGAGTTCATCGCAGTCAGACGGTGCCTGTGCAGCACTGCAAAAAGGGTTGGTGTTCCCCTAACACACAACATCTTCTCTATTCCCTCAGCGCACAAGACCAGACCCACTTACTGGATGCCGTCAGCCTCCTGACGAGCACTGCAAGCATTTAAATGCCGCCCTTTTTAATACTTTTGTATAATTTTGCGATAAAGAACTCTTCCAAGGTCGTTAAGGTAAAACATTACATGTATAATATATTACTTCTCGTAATCCCGAACAGTAATAAATTTATTAACATTAACAGCTGCTCTTGGGGGAAAGTATGCTCACTCGTGTCTTTTCTAGGGCGTAAGGAAAAGTACTTATAATGCTGTTCTTCCTGCTTGTTGCAAAATCAGAATAAAGGTACAAACCTGCATCCTTCGGTTGTTATTACCGCTTCGTCTTAGTCATTTCTTGTCTGCCGGGGCTCCTATGCATCCTTACACTCCGTCCCATTGTTTGTGCATGCATGAACAGGAACACGATGAATCAGTCGGTCTGGTTAAATAATGTATTTTTTTTCAGTAAACGATTGAAACCAATGATATAGCATTTAATGGGGCCTTGGTGTGAATTGATCAGTAACTTTATGTTTTTATACCTTTTTCTGTTATGCTGCTACATGCACTGACAATAGCTCACAGAAGGACTTTTTTTTACTCTTACAGGACTTATTCCCCACATAATAAACTTTCAATTAATCTTTGTGGGTTAACGTTGCTCCCTTGTTGAGAACACTCTATAGGCAGCACTGCACTGCTAAGGAATATTTCACCTTGTAAAAATATTGGGTTTGCCATTCTCATCCTTTCTCCCACAGCGGAAATAACAGCGAGGGTCAGCTTCAGTGTTGGCCAGTCTGTGATGCACAGCTGCTGTACTGGCGCTTTATTAATGGGATTCAGGAGCTCATCTGAGCGTTCTGATAATGGAACAATGGAAGACCCTGCTCTGACAATCCTTCATCTCAGCGATGCTACAATTGATCACCAATTCAATTGCTAACTGCAGAAAATTGAATTTCTAGCCCTAACATTGTTCGTTAACCACGGTGCCGATGAGATGGCCATCCAGATTAATGATAATGGGAGCCTGAGATGGCTTCTGAGACGGCTTGTGAATTTGATTAGCTGTAGACGGCTGTAGAGACAAAGAGTAGCTAGTCAGACTCTTATGTGGAAGTACTTAATGAAAACCCTGCATGGACGGTAATTGGGGAAATGTTTGTCTGGCTCCAGCTTCTCAGCTTACTGTATGAAGTCTTTAAACTTGTCTCGCTTGCATTTAAACACACATGTGTGCAATATATGCAACAATTCATTTTATTTACTCTAATAACATTACCTTGTTTATTGCTTCCTCTCAATGTGTAAAGGGTGCAAAGAAATAGCTCCATAAGCAGAAAATATATATATATTCATACATGTTAGACTCACTCCATCCATACTCATGTGTTTTGGTAGTGACTGCGCTAGTGCTAGTCAAACACTGCCAATTAAGAAATGGCTCTTATTCTCTCCTCTTCCAACCTCACCAAAATAAGACTGAGTCATTTTAGGCTATCGAATAGAAATATAGTGTTTAATATGTAAATTTTCCCACTGTGTTTGACAGGATAGCACATATATCCCCTGTGTTATGATGTAATTTTAGTTGAAGGTTATATCATAATTGTATTTGGGTGAAGCGGCAATGAACTGCTTCCCTTTTCACATAATACAAAGTATATTACATATGCAGTATATGACAGTTATGTACAATTATGCCATGCCCAGTGAAGAGTAATGACACTGAACGTACAGCAAGATAAATAAGCAAGTTTCTAACTATGGCTGTAACACGCTTCTTTGGCCCTTGATTAGAAAAGAATGGGCGCTTCAGTGGAATGGCGGGTTCATTGTCTTGTTTAATTGCAACTGGTGGGACGAAGTAAAAAATCCTCCGTTCCTCAGCCTGTTTAATATACGCGCCCTGAAATTCAAAGCACATATTTTCAAGGATACCGTCCTCTTAAATCTGCACCTACGGACACGCGAGGTCTGCATGACTGTGTTAATTTTATTGTTCTGGAGCAGCAAACGGATGCTGCAGTGAGAGATGGAGGCGGTCGAGGAGAGATGAGCCGTTCGAGGGGAACTCCCACTGGTGATAAATATCTGTAAATAAATTGGCTTTCTCCATTGACAGAGATTCACTCAGTGCAGAAATCCCTTAAGATTTCCCAAACTGTACGTTCTCGCTGTTATCTTTATTACATCTGTGTTCGGTTTCTGTGATACAGGCTACATCCCAGCTGAGGTTTGACTGTTGTGTCATTTGACACCAGTGGATCCACATACCCACGGCTTCTGAGAAAAGCGTCTTGTAGTAGGAAATGTATATTTGGCTATTTCGTTATCAGCGCGCGCCTCATGTTGAGCATCGTTCTTCTCCCAGCTTAAGGACGTGTTCAGGAGCCAGCATTGATTAGAAACCTGTTACATTTTGGATGCAAAAAGGCAGCCAAGGTTAATTTACTGGATGAGGAGGCCGTTATAACTCTCCCTTTAGCGAGTCTCTCCATTGGCCTATTTTAAATCCCCCCCTGAAAACAGGAGTTAATTAGGAACACCAACAGAAGAGAAATCCAAGGCAAGACGCAGCTTTTAGACTGAAAAAGCACAAAATGTGTTTGCATCCACACTCAATTACTTGCCAATGCATTTTTTCAAGTGTCTTCCTTGGACACCATTTTTTTCCCTTTTCTTTTTTCCCCTGTTATAATTCATTTACATGGGGGCAATATTATTAAAAAGTAAACACAATAGAAGCTTTTTGTGAGGTTGAACCTGCTTCTAATTAACAAAGAGCGAATTTGAAACGGGAATTAGTCTATGAAAAGGAGCTTGTTAATGAAGTGTGTGAATGGAATGAAAGAAGAAAGCATGTGGCAGTCCCTGCTGGAGAAAGGTTAATGACTGTATGGAGCAGACCAGGAGTGTCTTCTCGCTGTGCTCTGGGTCCTGATCCTCAGGGCATCGCTTCTTGTTGGTCTCCGCATGAAGCGCAGTCCTTTTTAATCACCCCAGTACTACTGAGCTATCTGTTTTTAAAGCATTTCAGTGGCTGGTGAAGCTACAAATATTACTGATATTCTTTTATGCTCACATTTTCTAGTTTTTGCAGTTAACATGCAAAAGCAACTTTTTTTGTGTTGAACTGTAAAAAAAAAATCAATTCAAAGAAAATACATGCAAATTAACCCCACTGTGTAGCTGCACTGGGACACCTGTGATTGGCTCAGATTTTCTGCGTATTGTTTGGAAATAAAAAAAAATTAAAATTGCTAGAAACCTCTAACTGACTCATTAAAATTCAAATAGCAGTTAGCTCTTGACATGCTCCCTTGCTTAGCATTAAATAAGCCATGCTTCATGTACTCGTATTCATCTTTTGATGCCAGAATGATATGACACAACCTCAAAGCTATCATGTTTATTAGCTCAAATAATATATCAACAGCTATACATTGGATTTACTCAAATATGTGTGCTGGTACAGTGGTTAACACTGCAAGACGGCTCCAGGTTGGTGTTGGCTGTAAGGTAGATAATGTGATTTAAATTTGTGTGTGGTTAAAACAATAAGTATACCCTAAAGTGCTTTAAATGGTCATTTAGAGTAGAAAAGCACCATGTAAATATACTACATTTATCAAAATATGAATTACTTTATTATTAGAGTCTGCTCATTACTACTGGCATCATAAATTAATTAATATTCCTTGTAGATATAAACATGCCATGTCTGTCATGATATAAAAATGTATTACTCAAACTAGTACTGTTGCACAGTTGCTCCCCAGATGTTCCCCTTTAGTACTTTGGCTGCCTACAGGAGATTGTTAATGGCAAAAAGCTCTTGAAGGAAAACAAAACCAAATCATTACAGCTAAGAATTTAAGAAGTGGAACCACAGAAATTATTGCCTTTTAAATTATGCTGATTTATTATGCCGACTTAGTGACTCAAAGGGGAAAGACGGAGCATTTTAGTGATATTTATGTTTTTTTGATGCCGTGATAGGTGCAGCAGCTTCCGTGTTCTGTATATAACCTACATTAATTGTGCTGCAGTCATTATTTTTAATGAAGGCTCACTGTCTAAACTGCTCATTTGACTCCACCACACTGTCTGAAGTCATGCCAAATCACTGTAATTGTCCCAGACTTGGAGATGAAACAGAACAAAGACAGTTTTCAGTGTTCAATTTGAGCAACCACTCTGCTTTTATATTTATTAGGAGGGTGATTGATTTGAAGAGCCCATGTTATTATCATTTACACGTTTATACTTTATATTGGTTTAATATTTAGGTTTTTGTGCTTTAATGCCTAAAAAACCTAAAGCAAGTATAATTATTGTACATAGTGGCAGGACCTCTTTTCCCTCGCTGTCTTAAACACTCCACTTTAGCTCATGTCTTTTTAAGGGCCTTTGTCCAGCCTTCCCTGATTAGCCAGAAGCAAGATGAAATGTTATTACTTACTTATGGTAAGTCAGATTTAAGTATAGGTATTGGTCTCTGATAGCTGCCAGCTGGTAGCAAAAGTTGAACCACATATATATTAACTTGAACATGAAAAAACTCTAGCTAGCTGTAGCTAGCATTAGCCTAGCAACATGGCTAGACACAGCTTTTCTGCTGCACTGGGGGCATAGCCATTACAAATAAAAGCAATCCACTGGGAATGGTTGTAACAACTGGTTGTTAAAAAACAGTCTTTAAGACTGTTTTTTAACAACCAGTTGTTACAACCATGACACACCTGATTGTGTCAAAGCAAAAGAAAAAGCTTGCTTTCATTGATATTGGAATAAGAACATCAATAAAGCTGTACAGTTAGTACAAGAACATGCTGATTGCCAAGCAGTTCAACTTGATAACAAAAGAAAAAAAAGGAATTGACCTTATCTATCTATCTATCTATCTATCTATCTGTCTGTCTGTCTGTCTGTCTGTCTGTCTGTGTTTGACCTGGGCTTTCAGAAAAAGTGGAAAAACCATCTGAATGAACTAAAAACAAAAAAGAAAAAAAATCATTGAACTGGAGGGGTTCTTCCCCCAAAACACATCATTATACTTCTATACATTTGCTCAATATTTGCTTTTTTTTGGTTTGGTCATTTGAACAGCAGCAGTGCCGACCAACCGATGGGTTGTAATCTGATGCAATCTGCATGCCTGGCAACAGCTTTTCAGTGAGTCGAAATAGATGTCTCGCACAGAATAGAAACCTTTCATGGCACATCATGCAGTGGCAAGTATCCAGCTGTTTGCTTCTGTCCCTTGATGTCAAAAAGTCTGCATGTTGTAAAGTTGAGATATGGCTTACGACACTGCTACATTAATGCAGATTGTAGAGAAACTAAGTTAGATTTTGGCTTCATGCCGGCTCCTGACTAGTCATAAGAGTTGTAGCGAGAAGAAGGCTCACAGCTAGATGATGCAACTGGCTTGACTCTAATGTCAGACTTCCCAAGAAAGCCCTCGCTTGAAGCCAACCGCCGGGTCTTTAGTTCTTCAGATGCTGGGAATGCATGTAAACTTTTACGCTCACTCTCGCAGCCAACAAAACATTTGGTATGCTTTTGTGAGCAGTGAGGTGTTTCGGGGGGTTTAAGAGCTGCTTTCTGTGGGAGAGAATAACTCCCTCTGACATAAACTTTCTGCATGCACACAAAGCTGCATAACAATTGAAAGGATAGGGGCATGCCCCCCTTTTTTGGTACATTTTTGCTTTTTTTATGTAGCTTGACACATAATGGTTTCTAAAAAAGAAAAAATCCCAAAACTTCAACTTGTTTCTCCGTTTTGTAATGCAAGGAAATGTGCATTTGCAAGAATCCCCAAATATTTAAATTTAGCTGGGGTCGGTATAAAATGTTTGTGCTCATTCACATACTCCACTGATGGTTACAGTCACATTATTATTTTTTTTAGTTTTTTTGTGTTATTATACACTTTACTGACAAAGATTTTTTTTTTTTATACAAACAAAGACTTTTTGTTGAACTTGTATGTGTGAACTTGATTTACCATTATGGATATTGTATCAGAGCAGTAAAACACACTTAATTAGAAGAGATGATGTATGGGATTTTTAAGCTAATCAAAGAGTACTTTAAAGACAAGGTGTACATGCCAGAGATTTCATCTTGAGGAGCTGCTGCCATCTCCTCTTTATTTTCTTTTTGTGAGAACAGCTTTAGCAAGGGGGTATCAACCGTCGCCAAAAATGCAGGATTCATGCGTTTCCCGTACACTCACATAAGAAGACACAGTGTTAGAACAAACACCTGTAAAGCTTCCCTTTGATCCTTTTTTTCCCTCCTCCCTCCAGCTGGCCTCGATACTCTCGCTGAGGCCAGGCGTACTCTCACCCTGGCTTTTCCATGTTGGCAGGGAGTTCTTTGCCTCTTTCAGGAGAGCGTGCTCACAAACATCACTGACTTCTGGGGTACTGAAGCTTTTGCGGTTTCACTTGCATTTTGGCCCACCTCCTCATCAACCCTTATGCAAACCAAAATTGACTCTATAATTTATCCCAGGCAATCCAACAAGAATGTAAATAAAGAACAAAAGTTGCCTGTTCTACGCATTATCAGAGGGCCTCTTCGGGAACAGAGCTTTCGTAAAACTGATCCTGCAGCAGGCCTGACCCCGACCGTTCCTCTCCACTCCATTTTCTAAAGCAACAGTACGAGGCAGCGCGCCATAGTATGTGCACTATGCTTATCTCACATTGGCAGACACAGGGTCTCCCCATAGTCTGGATTTCCGTCTGAGCCAGAGCTCCCGTGGCTTGACTGTTTCTCTCATCTGCACTGCCATCTCCTCCTTCAGCCTGGCGCAGACTAATTGACTTTAAATTGTCTTTTTTGACCTCTTACAGTGAAGTGTACCTTTTTGAATTTGTCCGTCGTACCAAGTGTCTATTAAAAAAACATCAGCCAATAAAATGTATGAACAACTGATGTTAATTAATATCAGAGGTTTATTGTGTGTGGTACAGGTCCCGGCAAGGCTCTTAGCACTTGATAACCATTTAGCCATGCAGTTTGAGTGCCAGTTTAGAGGCTGAGACTAATGAAGCTCATCGGCTAAAAATGAAGCCAGTCCGTGAAATAGCCTCATCAAGTACATTATCTCAACACAATCGCCGCATTAACGCTTGCATTTGGACTCGGCATCGCACTCGGGTTTTTTGAAGACCATCAAATAATAATAGGACAAAAATTAATTATGAAAATATAAAGAACTGCTCATAAAATCTGCATAAAACATCAGCAAACATGTAATGTGGGCTGCCTACTGAATGCACTGATTTCTTTGTGAATATAATCATTACTCCTTTGTTATTTTCTGTTTACATAACATCCTAATGGTCAGATTTCAGAAAAGCTAGACACCTCATGTATTATTTACTAGTATAAAACACAAATGTTTTTCAGCATGCACCCAAAAGTAGAAGAAAAAAACATCCAAAAAACCCCAAACCTTAATATCAACGTGCACACTGATGCCTATTACTTCAGTTTCATTATTAATGCAACATTTCATGGACACAACAAATGGGGACACTAAATGCTGCAATAAAAATAGATTTTAGAATTACTGCAGACAGTGAACATACTCTAATATGCAACGGCCTGATGGATAATTAATTTAGTGATTTCAACCTGCTGCATTTACTGACTAATGCAATGTTTACTCCTTGGCCTTTTCACAGTTTTATGTGATGTATTTACATGATCAGTTTAACCAAGGTGCAGTACAACTGTTTCCATTTTGCAGTTTGCTTGGAGTTGCAGTTTTTGGATTAATAGTTTATATGGGTTGATGGTTTTCATTGTTATTTTCCACCAGTATGAAGCAGACACAAAATCAATCTTCCGCATAAAGTCAGTGTTTTGCTTTTTTTTAAAAAAGAATCTGTTACATCAAGTTTTAAAAATGCATTGTTTTGAAATGCAAAAGCGTTTTGACACGGGAGTTAACCTCTACTCTACCCATTTCACCAACCGGGGTTTTCCTGCATAGAAGAATTTTTGGTGCACTACAAAGCGGTTTTAACCACAGGTGGAAGAATATCACTATCATGTGAACAGCCTTTGTTTAACGGTGTTGTGAATTTGGTTAAGCATAACAGATGTTTTTGTTTAACACATGGTTTGAACAGTTCCTAGAATTACGTCAGATTAGGTAACACAAGCTAACTGCCTTTTATGCCTTAATGCTACTGTGCTATTGTGGGTAGCCACCCCCCACCAAATGTCCGTTCTCGGCCAAGAACACACCGAGACTAACAGCTATCTGGTAACATCTGGCCACTGCGTAGTGCAGATTAGCTGATGGGATCTCATTTGTGTCACTATAACAGATTTCCAAACAACATAGTATTAACTTAATGGTGAATACTGCAACAGTAGGTTTCGATTCATCCATCCCATCCATCCATTCGTTTCCGCTTATCCTTTTCAGGGTTGCGGGGGGCGCTGGAGCCTATCCCAGCTGTCATAGGGCGAGAGGCGGGGTACATCCTGGACAGGTCGCCAGTCTGTCGCAGGGCCAACACACAGGGACAGACAACCATTCGCACTCACATTCACACCTAGTGACAATTTGGATTATCCAATTAACCTATCCCCACAAGCTGCATGTCTTTGGACGGTGGGAGGAAGCTGGAGTACCCGGAGGGAACCCACGCAAACACGGGGAGAACATGCAAACTCCACACAGAAAGACCCCGGCCTGATGTTGGAATTGAACTCAGGACCTTCTTGCTGTGCAGCAACAGTGCTAACCACCGTGCCGTGTCGATTCATTTTATTAAAATTAAATTGAGCTGTGAATTAGTCACTGAGGGCCTAATGAGTAACACCGTTCACAAAGCACAATGTCATGCTTAGACGTAAGGTCACCTGTCTCTCTGAGCTTATTCTTTGTTCATTCGTGGATGAAGTTTGAGTTTTAGCAGCTTCTTGAATAGGTCACAACATACAGTAGAAGATTAAAAGAGGTATAAAACATGAAACTCGTGGTAAGAACCTCTGTGGAGTGTAATGTATTTCCAGCTTAACATTTAGAAATGTACATGCCTGGGGGATAAGGCCAGAATGACCATCATTGGGGACATTTGGTCTGTTACCATTCATTCCTTTTCTCAATATATCACAGTTTACTTCATGCTTTCTAGGTGTGCGTTTTACAGGTTTATGTCAAAAAGAAACCTTCATTAGTAACAATACCCACATAGTATTCTTTGTCTAAGCTCTCGGACTGCTGGCTTGACTTGTGGTTCCAAGGTTTTTTAAAAGTAGACTGGGAGGGAGAGCCTTCAGATTTCAGGCCCCTCTTCTCTGAAATCAGCTCCCAGTTGGGTTGAGGAGACAGACATCCTCTTTGCTTTTAAGATCAGGCTTAAAACTTTCCGGTTTTATAAAGCCTATAGGTGACCTTTGCTTAGTTACGGTGCAGTAAGGCTGCTGGAGGTTTCTTCTTCACTCACCTCTTTCCACTCTCTGTGTTTAGCTTTGCATTTAATAATTATGTTAATATTAATCCCTGGCTCTTTTCCACAGTGTCTTTGTTTTCCTGTCTACTTTTCCTCAACCCCAACCAGTCAGTTCAGATGGCTGCCACTCTGGTGCCTGGTTCTCCTGAATGTGTTTTCCTCTTAAAAGGGAATTTTTCTCCCCACTGTCACCAAGGACTTGCTAGTAGGGGGTCATCTGATTGTTGGGGCTTTCTCTTTATTATTGTAAGGTCTTTGACACCTTACCTTACAAGGCAGTTGGATTTGTGCCACATTTGGGGGATATCTGTAACAGAATACTTCTTGCCAGGCTTTATGTGTTTAACGACTAACTGAACAGCGGGTAGTTGAGACCAATCAGGGTCCCATAGGCACCTACCAGCCAATAAGGTTGGAACTACTGATGTGTTTTGGTAGGAAGATAGACAGATGGTCTTTTCAATCACCTGCTAAGTAATTTCTTTGAAAAGGACTGCCTGCAAGTGCCTTTTATCTGCAAAATATTTCTTGCAATGATGATGACTCATCTTTAACTATCCACACTGATTGCTTGCTAGCTTTCAAAGCTCCTGAGGAGGCAGCGTCTTTTTCCTTTTCTGGCTTCTTCACGTCCCCTTCTTTTATTCTTAAGGAATATTTGAAAAGCCCTTGCTTTTTTACAGTTTTCAGACAGTTTAAGTGATACTAAGAAAATCAGTGATGCAATTGTTCAGTTAATATGTAAAAATGGTTTAACTATGGTAAAAATGGTTTCTTACACTCACAAAACCTCGTAAAATCAGTCTTTTGGTGTTTAGCATACCTTGTGGGTAATACATGGTACAAATGACTCATAACTCAATTCATTATTGAGTCAAAAGTCACAAATATAGGTATGTAAACAACAGCAGGACGACTGCATTTGTGATTTTCCAGCAAACGTTTTGATCTTCAACAATCGACACAGAGTAACTAAGTTGATTTTACACAGCCTCCTTTTTTGGTTGATGCTCTGTTAATTAGTTGTTTTCTTTAATCATCTTATCTCTGATTTCTTTTTTTCTCTATCCCTGTAATGGTTTTAATACCACCTTGACTGTATATTGGTAGTATGAAAAGAGCACTCCAACTCTATTAACTACTCAAACACCAGCGCCTCAGAACAAAAGACGTCTTCGCCACAGACATTCCCTCATGTTTCTCTCACTTCACAATGGTTAAGTGAGCAACTTTGCTCTTTTTCAGCAGCCTCTGCAATCTGCTAAAAAAGCCTTGCTAATTGCTGTCTTTTAAATGACAGGCATCCAATGAGGCCCATTGTCTTGGTTGAGTGTCTGTCAATATTTCATCAGTTTGTTCTTCTGCTTGCCACGCTCTTACAGTGTTGCCCTGAGACCTCTAATAATGATGTGTTTTTCTGTTATTGCACAGGACCCACTTATATTTCAATGCAAGATTGAAAGACGAAGGAGAACTGCAGCTCGGGGGATGGAGGGATACTTGAGAATTGGATGCCCAGTGTATTTAAGCTTTCATTAAGCATTCAATCAATTTTAAATATTCTTCTGATGGACAAGGAAAGCATAAAGTAGTATTGCTTTTATGTATGTCGTGGTCTTTAGCACAGCTGGTTGAATTTATATTGACCTTGCACCATATGTGCCTGTACCGTCAAACTCTGCAGTTTAATTTTCCCAACACCTTTTGCGTTTATTGCAGTGATTGATTAAAGCGATTCTCATTTGACTCTGAAATACAAATTTCTCATGAGGATACGCTCCCGCTGTTCACCTTCACCATATTTAGTATTCTCACTCCACACCAGACAAGGTGGCCATATTGAATTTCACTACCAATGCGTGCAGTCACCCACTCTGGCCCACTCCAAGGCATGAAACAATGGCAGTCACACTAAGAGTTTCAATTAATCATCTTTGGACCAGATTTGCATTTCTCAAGGATTTCTTTAGATGTGGTGAATGTATGATCGAATTTATATTCAAATCACATTTTGTGTGAAACGTGATCTCTAATGGTCATTGAAATGACAAATTTCACAATGCAAAGAACCCAATGGTGATAGTACATCTTCTACGCTCTATCAAATTCACATTAAAGATGCTTAAATTAACTGCACCTCAAGACCAGACCTGGAGTCAGGGGAAATGAGCAGACAATATATCTGCAAGTTCCCACTCGGTATATCTTAGCCTGTAAAGGAGGAGACTCAATCACAGGTAAATATTGTATTATTATTGCATTCATTAAATATTCTTAACATTTACCAAAGTCATCTGAGGCCATGTGTTTCTCTGTTTCTGCCCATACGGGTCAGATTTGTGGTGACAGACGGTGGCTTTGTGTGGTTAGGGAGTTGGCGAATGACCCCAGAAGGAGCACCTGTCCAAGAGCGGACCTGCTGCTTTCTATGTTTTGCCTTTGGGTGGGTTTGGCATTAACCCCACTGTCATGTTTCTCTCTCCTCGCTACCCTCTCACCCGAGCCTCAAGACATACATAACCTGCCAGACCCGCTCTGTCATCGCAGGATTAATTAAAATGCTACAGAGCAAAGGAACCGGATCCCTTTGGGATTGTGCCGCGTGTGTGAACGACACGCACATGTATGAGTGTGTGTGCCCACACACGCAGTCCTGTCTGACATATTGCCAAGTTGTTGTACCTTAGGAGACATATATAACAAATGACCTCTGTTGATTGATGGACAGATTTCACCTCAGCAATCCCTTCTCGCATGTGTTGTCCTAAAATACAGCGGGTATGTTTATAATGTGAGACATTACTTATGTCTAAGTGAATTTGCCCCCAAACTATGACCATCTGGCTCATGTTGTTCACTTGCATTTGCATAGTTTCTTTCCTTTTTTTGATCAGATGATAACTATCTATGTCAGAACTTCCAAATTGCCTCCTCTCATTGTTGTGTTTAATTCATGCTTCTCTTGCAAGGCACACAATTCATCTGAAAGGATTCAAATAAATTGAGTTGAAAAGGGGAGGTGGTGCGGGGGGTTACTTATTTATCCCACACCCTGGTGATGTGCTGGCAGAGAGACAATAGAGGTGATGAAACTAAATGAATTCTGTTGTCCTCTGTGCTTTTCTTGCCTATCACAATAATTTGATTAGTGACCTGGTAACTATGAATATATGGGACCTCTTCATTCAAGTCCACTGGGGCTCCTGGGGCAAGAGCCATGATACGGGGCCCAGCCCCCTTCCATTTGTAACCTTGCCCTCATGTCATGTATGCACAACCGGGCGACTGAGTGATTAATGACCGAGCTCGTGGTACCATTGAAAACTTCTGGTGACTCCAAACAAAAGCCATCACCGTTGTCATTAGCATCAGTCTGGGAACATTTGGCTGTTGGCCTGTATCACGGCCAATATGTTGTAGACAGATGTATGTGTACCAAGTATGTCTGCCTCAAATTAAACATAGTCATATTGGAAAGTAGTTTTTCATTATTTCAGTATTTCTTCTATTTTCCAGCAAAGCTTAAAGCTGCTTGTTGGCCTCTGTGTCATATACAGTACAGTATCCCTTTATAATAACGTTATTTGCTCGGCGTGCATTTCCTGGCATCTGCTGATTTCATTAGTGCTTCGTTTCCATGAGTGTATGTCTTCTTTGTCAGTTGTGTCTCCAGCTAATAATAATCCAGCATAATTAGAAAATGAAGAATGGCGCTGCCAGCATTCCCAGCAGTGTTTTCTCGCAGTGGAAACTTTCCTTCTTCTGCTTCAGTTTTTTGTTTAAATGAAATATCTGCAAGGAGATGAATAATTAGTAGCCCTAAAGCTTCAGGTTACATAAAATTTTTATCTGACTCCTGAAGAGCCTTTAATTTGTGAGCTGCTCACCATCTTTAGTTTATTAGTTGGTAAAGGAAACGGTCCCACAAGTGAAAGGAAAGTGCGTATCATTTAAGCAGCGTGATTATTTTTCGCAGATAATGCAGCTGCCAAAACTGAGATCGCGTCCATAATAAATAGGCTCTTTTTTTACTGTCAGACTTCCACTTTACATATCTGTTTGCCTTCAACAAAAACACTGAAATGTGAATTAATAAGCCCCACTGCTGCCTTCTTCATCTAGTGGATCCTGTTTTCACCGTAGCTATCACCTGTAATACGAATATTTGTTAATGACATCTGTGGCTAGGGTGTAACCTTTAGCACTTCAACCCGACTGCTGTACGTCGCTTTCTCACAGCTTAGGTGGGATGTCTTTCAAAATTTCCCAAGATATTTTTATTTTACTTTTCAACTTTGCTGCTAATTAAGTCACTGAATCTGCAATTAAGATCCTCCGAAAGTGCAGGCAGAAGTGCTGAAACAGATGTCAGCTGCCTGCTCACTCCACCTGTGTTTTCTTTCTTTCCTTCCTTATTTTTTCTTTCAATACTGTAAACATTACCAAACAAACAAGCTTCAGTTGTATGACGATCTTGTGCTCGTATAGCTTTCTACACATTTAAGGTTTTATCGTGCATTTTTAGATTTCCTTACGTGTTCTCGTCTAAGCCACACTCGACAATTTGACAGCTAGCACAGCAGAAGCTGAAAATCCCTTTCAGTGCGTTTACATATGCTAACAGCAACCAGATGTCGCTGAGAAATCAGAGGACGGCTCGACGAAGCAAGTTTGACATAGCCCAGCTTTCTTTGTGTTTGCTGACTCGACAAAACCTAAATCCCCGTTTAGAGTTGATGGGTATCTGAACGTTGGTTACGAGTTATCTTTGCTCACCCAGGCTTTCTGCTTTAAGGCTCCGCCCACACTCACGCGAAATTATTCTCCCGACAGAGTGCTGATGACTCCAGTGAAGAGCCACAGATCACGGAGAACGAATAAAAAGACTATTATGGCAAAAAGAAACATTATTGCTGAAAATTTATATCCATATACATTTTCTGTTCTCTTCTAATGTGACAACTGCATATTAGAGGTGGGAAAGACCTCCACTGTTGTAAAGTTTGTCAGATCATCTCATCAGAGAAAAGCCTCCACTCTGTTCAAGTACAAGTTCACTCATAGATTTGTAATGGCTTTACAGAGGAAAGTGTCTTTTCACTCATGAGCAATCTTTTAGCCGGCCACTGGGAAAGAGTGCATTAACCAACAGAGGAGAGTTTTAGTGTAGCTGTAAAGACATTAACATTAACTGGCTACAGCTGATATACACTGCTCTCTTTGATGCTGGAAAGTAGCACAGTCTATGGAGAGCCTATAAAGGAGAGGGCGAGCTTTTGGTATTAGTCTTAAATAATTATGATTAGAGGTTTAAAAAAAAAGAAGAAGAAATATATAATTATATATTATAGTATAGTCTAATTAAATGTAATTAATAATTGTTATCATTAAACATCAGATGCCAGTGACTGCATTGCTGTCTAAGGCAATTTAAATGTTCAAGAACTTAGAAACAATAACTTTTAATAAACTTTTAATAAATTGTTTCCAAAACCAAAGCTATAACTTTTTTAGTGTTAGAAGGGAAGAAAATGTGAAGTCACATGTTCAAAAAAAAGTGTCTAATCGCTGCAGCACACGATTATGAGCTGTGTTAAATTGCTATGGAATTATTGTATGTTTTGATTTGATAATTGTGTCGGAATATTAGATGCGACAAAAGGATTACCGAGCATGCCGAGAAAGTCCAAAGTTGGATAAAGTACGCTTGCCAGATGTTAGTTTAAGCTGCGTGAGTGTCACAGTGTCTATAGACACACACACCACCCTGTTAACTCGAGCAGGTTTTAAGCAGTGCAAGCTTGGGATTATAGTGGCTTACATCCTTTGACCTCACCCTCCCTTCAAGCCGAGTGTATCACTTGATTGAAATAGATTCGGCAGACTTTTTATTTAAGATAAGAATTTCACTTCATTCTTCCTCTCTCTCACCCCTCGCCACCTTTCCCTTTGTCCTCACCTTTTTTTGTGATGGGGGGGGGGCGTTGGATTTTTAAATTCTTCCAAATAAAAAATGATTCCTCCTTTGTGTTTAGTACAACAGACGGTCCCATTTTTGGCCCCTCCTTCTACCCTCCTCAATAGGGAGGAAATGAGTTGTGGGAGCAGATTCCTCACACACAGAGATCTCAGTAATCGCGTGGCTGCGTGTCACCAGCGCACCACAGTTACAGCAGCTTTTAATTAATCCCACCACCCTCCCTTGTCCGTTTGTGCCATTCTCCCCCAAACTTTTCACGACTTAACTTTTTTCCTCTGTGTTCGACGGAGTGTGTGTGTGTGTGTGTGTGCGTGTGTGTGTGTTTGGGTATTGCGGTGGGGGGCATTTCTCTAACTTCAGTCTGTCAGCCCACTGCAGCGTTCTGTGCACAACTCGTGTAGTTACAGAATGACAGCGCTGTCACTTTTCCACACTTCTGAAAGTAGAAGATAGCCTGCTAGCTGCATTCATGCTTAAACCCTTCAGTGTCAACTCCACCGATTCTGCCTCTGAAAGTTTGTACACTTTCTGAACCCTAGGAGACCAAGTCCACATGTAAAGTTAATAACCCTTTGTGGTGGTTGGCCTACACGAGGTCAGGGATGTTGGCCCTCTGCTGCTCCACAGGACTGTAAAGAAATGATACCTTGAAGTGTCTGTGTTGTCTTCCTGGTCCCCCTATGAATTGTGACAAGTTGTATTTACAATCCTAAAAGGTGCTGACACTGCTGAATTCCCCGCCTCTTGGAGAAATACCAAAACACTGGTACCCTTTAGCAAATTTGTGCGCGCTGGCTGTCATTGAGGTGTGAAGGGGCTGCTGTCTCGGTGAATGCGGGGCAAGCTAGACCTCTCTGGAGAGATGGACTGAGTTCTCGCCTGAAGGTCATCTTAATAGAACAAATTCGGGCACACGTGTGGGAGAACTGAAGCCAGCAAGCATGAGATAGATATGTGTCGGCCTTCTTGTTACATCCATGTTAAATAGATGTGGTGGAGGCAGCGCTGTTTGATGGTCAGCATTGAATGTTTCCTGTCACTGCGGATGAGCTCATTATTTTTGTTCGCTGCCTTTCTTGCGTTCCCCTTCCTGAAAGCCAAAGTGAATAAGACAGCTGCAGACGAACACTGCAGATGCAAACTTGGCCCTGCTATTCAGTATGACTTGGCTGTAGCGAGCATTAGGTTCGTAAAGTGGGCTAAACTTGCATGCGATTAGGCTGTCAACATCTGAAAATAATGAGCTGCAGACAGAGCCACATTGGCATGCAAATACTGTACTGACATTCAAAGCTGGCTTAACATGAATGAGAGACGGGAATGAATCGAAGAGGAACTTTTGCCTCCCACTGCAGAGCTGCAGACCTGCTGGGTGAAATGGACAAGCTGGACTCTCAGAACCTTTCAGAATGAAATAATTATTCCCCTGCATCAGACTTTGTGGACAAATGAGAGCGAGGGTCGATTAAGTTCTAAGGGAGACGTGGTGTTGATCTCATAAAGGGCAGCAGGAGATGTATGGCTACTTACAAGATCATTTAAACCACTTAATGGAGGACAGGAATTAATGGCTGCCATAGAGCCGAGTCAATTATATGGATATTTTCATAACATATTGTGTATAATTCATAGTGTAATGGCATCAACACCAATCAGCCCCTCTGCTTTTGTTTTGGTTATAGCCTGTTTTAAATGAGTTTATTGACTTTGTATTTTTGGCCGTACAATAAGTTGCCGTCTTCAAACAGTGATATAAAAGCAGTGTCATTGTCTGCTATTGTGGGGTGGCGCAATCTTGATGGCGGTGCTTCTTGTTAATTTGTATTAATGTCAGATAATTTAGAGTTACGATGGATATATGTGCACGCCTTGTGCTCTCAGGCAAAAAATTGGATTCATTAAGAAGACGGAGGAGCTGGTTAAGTTTTTTGGCCTTGTGGTTTCAGGTCACTGAGTAATGTGAAGAGATGGAGAGGGTCCCGGCCTGAAGGCTGGGGGAAGCTGGTCAGAGACAGAGGGGAGAGGACAACACCCCCGCATAGGACCGCATCACTCACACTGACACGTCTCACACCACAGACACTTTTACTGCTGGACCAGATTGTGTGTCTGTGCGCGTGCGTGTGTGTTACTGAGAGCGTCACAGTCACGTGAGAGTCTCGGGGAGAGCCGCGAGGAAGGGTGCTGATGACTTTAGGTTAGCTTCGCCTGCATGTTAGTCTGTTTTAATTACATGTGTGAACAGTGCGCACTGGTTCACATGAGCGCACAAGCAACGCTACAGAAACTACTAAAATATTCATAATAACATATATAGACAAGAGCGTGGTCACACATGCAAGCCTTCACGTGAGCCTCTCGCTTACAAATGCAATCATGAATGAGCGATGAAGATGGCTCGAAAAATTAAAAAAACATACTGAACCCTTTTAAGACTCTGGCCATGTTTTGTTCATTGGAGAGTGCACAGGAATCCTCAAATGATGGAAAAAAGTTTTACAATTGCTGGGAAAAGTGGAACATTTGAACGACGTAAGAGCTAAATTTGATTTATGCGTATGAATCGTACACGTGGATAAAATTTAAAAAGCAAGTCCTTGATATTCCCTTTTTCCATGTTCTTCTAATCCACATACCAAATGAGCAAATATAGCACATGCTAATTTTACACACTGGCACAAGTTCAAATTTATGGGGAGACCCTGAGGCCTTGGTTCGGTTTCAGCATAGCTCGCTATTAGGAAACCATTAAATTATGGATCTGTATGATGTGCAAAGTGTATCGAACAGGAAGCAAGGGACGGGGTACCACAAGCACCCCTTCTTATTTTTCACAAATTTTACTTTTTCTTGGGTTTACATGCAAAAGGGTTTTTAGTCCTGGGCTGAATATTAATTTTTTATCATTTCATTACATTCAGGTTTCTGTTGGTTTCTGTTGCCTGTGTTCAATCAATTACTCCCATTTTGTAGTTAATTAAGGTGCCCCAGCCTAGCATGCCTTATCAAGATGATAAAGCATCTCAGAAAAAAACCTTTTTTTAAGCCATTAGATAAAGATCTGATCTATTTCCTTAGTATATTTTTCCATAATTTCTAGGATCCCTGCTAAAAACGTCCTGTAATCAGTTCCAGAGTGTCTTTCCTGAGCAGGATGTCTGTGGACAGGTTGCCTGTCGCACTTCCTCGTGATTGGCTGTGTTTTGCGGACACTGACACATATTGGATTTTTCATCTCTCGAGATCTTTGAACTGCGCCTGACCTGACCTCACTGACCTCTAATCAGTCATAAGGTTACACGGCCTGTACTTTTTTTGATCCTAATAATGGCGACGATGGAGAAAAAACAGCTACAGGCAACGGTGAGGTCATCCAGGGGTGGTTTGATGGGAGCATCTATAGGAATGCAAATGTGACCGGCTGCCTGACCAGTACATTACAATAGGAATAACAGCAGCCTAGGGCAGACAGTGCAGCTGCCCCCATTAGTTTTAATCGCTGGGTTACATAAAAGACAAACATAATTAAGCTTTGGGTGTGTCACACAGGAGACAAATGTATGGGGCACCTTGTGTTGTTTAGCAGAGAGTTCTCTGACCTCAGTGAGCACTTGAGTGTGATTAAGGAATTGTTTAAAGGCAGAGATCAGTCAGGGGTCATGAGTGATAAGTGAGGTCACATGGGGTTGTCAGCAGTCTGGTTCATCAATTTTGTCTCATACTTGGATCAGCCGAAATGCACAAAGCAGCTCTGTTATGTATTATTTGCAGTGAAAGCCACAACAATAGCCTGAAACCCCCCAATCCCCCTTTTAGATAAACTGTAATTTATCACATAGCTGCGTGAATTTGTGAGAGTGGCCTGCAGCTTCAAAGCGATCATCTCACTTCAGTCACTACAAACTAATTTAATTTATTTAATCCAAGAGCTAAGATTGCTGCATCAGTTAAGGATTTGCACTGCGATGAACTGCGCTCATAGTCTTAGCGGCTCAAAAATAACACCTGAAGTGTTTTGAGAGGTTCTTGCAAGTGCTCCACATTTGGACACTATGCTCAAGCACGAGTGATTTTCCATTTCTCAAAAAGTTTTTGAGCCACCCGAGTTATCAGTGAGAAGCTGATGGCTGTGAAGCTAGTCGAGATCCCTGCTTAAATATTTTGAGTCGTGCTCGATAAGAGAAATAAGAAAATGTATTCTTGGTTGCTTTAAAGGCAGATGGAGGCGTGTTATTTTTAATGTTTTAGCTGTCTTACTCTCAAATTCCTAATTCAAATGTGACAAAACTGCGACTGATCAAAGAACAAAAAAAAACTATTGACGGCAGACGCATGACAGCTGTGACTATTCAGTGTACTAAAATTGAACCGTGTGTTTATTTTAATTTGCAGTTAATGTCATATTTTTAGCATACGGGGCAGGCTTACCGTATACTTAAGGTTTAGATCACTTCTGCAGCGTTTAGTGGCTTCCCTAGCTGTAATTAAAGCTTTCACAGTGTTAAGAGCTTGTGGATGTGTACATTTTTTTATTTGTACTGAATACTTTAAAACTAGTATAATCTAGATAATATGTTGTATTTTAATAGTGGGCTTACGTGTGATTTTATTGCTTTTGCATGCATAGTTTTTCATGGGAGGAGCTGCAGCCATGTCATTAATTGTGCTGAGCACCAAGCTGTGTATATATATTTCTGCTGTGTCCTCTGCAGAAACAGGTCTGCTTGTACCACCCTCCATATGGTGGCTTGTTATTAGTTTTCAGTTGCCCTGGTGCCAGGGAGGTTCATCTAACCCTAGAGTCCAGCGTCTGCATAGCCCAATTTCTACTCCACTGCGATATTTCTCTTTCTGGCCAATCGAATAAGTCACACATGACTTAACTGCACGAAAGAACAACAGCAGCCTCAAGCAGATGTTGCTCTGTACACTGCCCGTGGAGTGGAAAAGTGATTTCAAGAATACTATCCGAGTTTCTGTTTAAGGGCTCAGCATGTCTCTGAAGGGGAGATGTGGCTGTGAGCGAGAGCCTCAGAGTAGTGATCTTGATGAAGGATAAAAAATACAGCACGTTGTGTTTTTCATCCATAAAGCATTTTTCAGATTTTGTGCCTACTTTGTAATTTGAGATATAAATCAATAAAACAGGTCCCGTGTAGCCTTCTTTGTTACCTAACTGCACTTAGATTGAGATCTCTTTAGTGCAAAAAATAAATCAGAAATTTCATCAACGCCTTGTGCGATGGTAATAATTAAACAGAGTGAAAGAAATATTATTCTTAGATGGTGTTTGTTGTACTTAAGAAGTAGGTAAGGAGGAGCAACCATATTTTTTTTCACTTTTATTCTGTAATATGACCAATATTTTTCATATTCAAGTGTGTATGAAAAAAAGTCACTGGTTTCTTAAAAAGCTAAATACAATAAGCATTGGATCAAGGCACATACAAGACTGGCCAAAGGGCATACAATGCACTTTGGTTTTCAATTGTAAATAACAGTTGACTTCAAATTGTGGCAACATAAGTGTGTTCATTTGAAAGAAAAAAATACTACAAAATAATACTCATAACAAGAAAGAGCTGCTGACACGGTGTAATTCTAATAAAAGCCAGCATGTTTTGTGTTTTTGGCCTGGTGACTACAATGACGTATGGTACACGGTACTGAAGAATGCCGCCATTGTCATTTAGCCATTGTTGGCTTGTACAGATAGAGATAGTGGGGGTCCTCTGTGTCAGCCTGTCCTATCTACTTGTTTCGAGGAGCAGAGGGCTCCTTTAGGTCAGTGTGCTTTATCTGCCCTGTGCTGTGGCCTACAATCCTATCAGAGACATTTTAACCCTGCTTGGGTTGCTTTGCTGTATTTCTTCTTCCTGCAAAAAGAACAAAATAACACACCGAACAAAGAGAAAAAAAAAAGCATGACACTTTAGTTTCCGTACTCCACACCTGGTGAATACTGGAGTGAGATTCTTGGTCCATAATAAATGGAGACAGCTACTGACTGCTCATTGTTTTAGATGGCAACATGCCTGCTTTGTATATTAGTTGATCAGCTGTGCCTTAGTTTACGTCATGTCATTTTTTTGCCTTTTTGTTTTTCTGACAGCCACAAAGTTAAAAGAATGACCTGTGCTTATACTACAAGGTTTTCTAAAGTCTGATTGTTCAACACAGCAATGAAAACCCACTTTCACAGTTGACAAGTCATCATATCTTAGTAGAACACAGAGTTTCTTTTGTTGGTCGATAACCTTAAGCAAAGGAAATACAGTACAAATTACTACAAATCCCTAAAATATAGAATTGCAGTTGGTTACCATACCCACTGATGGTTCAGTGATGGCCCGCAACTGGAACGTTCTCCATCTCCATAAAATGTCCTTAAATATAAATTATATGGCAAATGTACAGAACATTGCTTCCTTAGTCTTATAGATCCAGTGTTTTGTAAAAGTCTTGCCACTCTGTTTGAGTCAAGCACACCTCATGAATGTCCGTATGCAATATCATGAATGGGAATGGTCTGAATCTGGTATTCCACTGTCTCTGTAGCTCCTGTTGTTAATACTGTTGTCATTATGTGGACTTTTGTATAAACTCAGGCCATTAGGTGGGAAAATTGTGTGTATCACAAATTCCTCCTTGGACACAGGCAGGTGATTTATAGGTATCATCTGAAAAGAAGTTTCTCGTATTTCTAGGATGGAGTTGTCCTTTTTAGTGCCAGCCTCAGCATAGTCATCCTTTCTCCGATGGCCTTTGTTATAGGTGCAGTTCCTGGAAAAAAGTGAACCATTCCTATGGACGTACCAACACACCAGCGCCAACATGATTATTGCCAAAAGAGCCACAGCCCCTCCAATGATAGCAGCCAAAGGCAGACTGGAATTTTTGTAAGGCTCCTTCTCCTGTTCTCTGTTTAAAGTTGTAGTCGGGTGGTATGACTTGTGAGAGCCAGTCTCTGTCTCGATGCAAACGGGGGTCTCGTCAGACAGGTAACTGTTGCTGGTCTCCATGGGAACCATGCATATTCTGTAGGAAGACTCTGGCTCCAGCGCCGTGAGCAGATACTCTGTTCTCTCCCCCTGCACGATGGTTTCAGTAATAGAGCCAAAGGCAGGGCTGTGCCCCAGCTTTAGCCAGCTGAGCCGCAGGGCAGTCATGGGTTGCGACACCCTCCATGATATGTGTATGGTATCTGCACTACTTGACTTCACACTGATGGTGATGATCTTTCTGCCTGAAGAGGTGGTAGTGCTGTGGTAATTTTTACTGATGTCAGGCCCTTTTATTATAGGCCTCCTAGTCACAAACACGGGCCACTGGGGCTGTGATGGGCGTAGAGTGTTGGAGACTGTGCTCGTCTCGTATGTGGAGAAGAGCTCTGAATCTGTGCAGTCAAACATATCTGTAGTTAGGTCTTTAATTGCCATCCCTTTGACCTTATCAGGACCCTGGCACATGAAACCCCGTACGTTCACCTTAGATGGCAATGACCGCAACCAGTCACGCACCCATTTCATCTTGCAGGTGCATTGCCAGGGGTTGCTGCGCAGCAGGAGCTGTGTGAGATTGTCCAGATCTTCAAATATTCCCTGTGGGAGGCTGCTCAGGTTGTTACCAGAAAGGTCCAGGCGATACAGCTGTCTAAGGAAGGCAAAAGCCCCAGGTGGAACCCGATTAATATGATTATCTTGTAGCTGCAGCTTCTCCAAACTGGTGCCTGGCAGATTGGCTGGCGGCATAGTGAGGGAATTCTTCACCAGCGAAAGCTCAGTCAAGTTGATCAGGTTGATGAAAGCCATCTCACCAATCCCACGGTTGTTGAGCAGGTTACCATCCAGGATTAGTCGCTTCAGGTTGATGAGATCTTGCAGCGATTGCTCTGAGATGGTGGAGATGCGGTTGTCGTCAAAGCGTAGCTCCTCAATGCTCATAGGCAGGCCTGAAGGGATGGTGCTAAGGTGGTTTCTGGAAAGAAAAAGCAGCCGGAGATGATTACTGTCCCTGAAGGCCCCCTCCTCTATGCTGACTGCTGATACAGAGTTATCATCCAGGTGCAGTTCTTCGATGTAGGGAATTTGAGCTAAAGAGGCATGGGTAATCATCCGAATGTTGTTCTCCTGAAGGTGGAGCTCTTTTAGCCCAAGGGGAAGGTTAGTAGGAAACTCATCCAGATTATTGCCGTACAGGTAGATCTTCTCCACCTTTATGAGCCTTCGAAGCTCTGAGGGAATGCCCGAACTCTTAATGCGATTGTTTTGCAGAAACAGCACTGTAGCGTCCTGGGGTATACCAGTAGGGATGGAAGTCAGGCCACGGTCATTACAGTAGATAAAGGTCCCATCGCAGCGGCAACTTGAGGGACATGAGGCAGAGGTCACCAAGGGGTTAGCAAGACCCAGCAGCAGCCCGATCCTGATGAGGAAGAGGACGAAGGACTTGCACTGACGCACCATCTTGAGGGTGTGTTGCCTGGCAGTCTAATCACTCAAGAGCCCCTGGGGAGAATACACAAGTGTACATTTAATGCACAATGCCTTGAAAGCGCAGCCAAATTCCTGTTTTCAGAATTGCTGGGTGTTTGAAAAGCTGCCTGCAGCACTGGCTCAATTAAATATGTGCTGAAAGAATCATTTGAATCCCTAATTTTTAATTTATATGATTTGTTTATCAGGATTATCACACAGTGAAAATGTATCTTTTGTTTCACAATATACTCATTACATAAATATTCTAATCTTTGTGTAACTTTACATCTTTACCGACCCTGCGTTCCAAATAGTTAAATGACGCTTTGTCTTAAATAAAAAATGTTGCACCTTTGCACCTCTGTGAATTAAAACTGAGTGCATCGACTTTTTCCCCACGACTTCTGAAATGTAATGCATTCCCAAGCTTTACACATTTCTCAAGCTGAAGGCTGTCTCTCATTGCCACAGATCACAGGGGTGAAAAAAGTCAGGCTGTCTCAATGAACTGTCGTGAACCTGGCATACCTTGAATCCTGACAGATTAATACCAATGTCCTTAGTCTCTTGAATAAGGCTTGATTGTAAATGTTTAACATTTACATTACACATTTTAGATTTAAGAAGTTATTTTTCAAATGATGTTTTCTTAAGTCACAAGAATTTTGCACGCAGTATGTTAATGATTTTTGCTGTAAGTGTGTATGGCATGTTAAAAATGCTAAAAAAAAAGACAGCGACTGTTACATTATTATAGTAAATATATATATTATATTTAAGGGTTGTGGACTTCAAACAGACAGCCTTGACATCAACAAAATGGCAAAAGCAGAAAGTATCTGTCTCTTTTTTCACCAGCTATGTGTACGTTGCCCTTTACTTTAGGTACTACTGAATTATTTCTTTCATTATGCATTCCTGCCATGACCTCTCTTCCTGTACGTCTAATTAGAAAATGCTGATCTGGTGAGTGAAGTAGAAAGAAGCAAAGCCTTCTGTATTTGTCATACCTGATTTATACGATGTGGTAAATCCTTTCCAGCCACCTAAAAATCCAATCAAGATTTCCTCTTGAATTTGCTCTTATCCTTTCTCAAAGGAAAAAGTTTGTCCAAGGGGTTTCTTGTGATATCCTGACCTGGTCAGTGTTTGCTGAGCTGATCCTTGTTTGGACGATGACCTCCTCTGTGTGGTCAGAGGCTCATGCCTTCAATGAATTTACCATGGCAGATAAGCCTGTACAAAAAGCATCCCCTGCCACTGACAAAGCATGTACTCTCAGGTAATATTGAAAATCCTAACGATTGCTGCAGCTGTCAAGCTTAACAGCCATAACCGCAAATTAGATTTTTGGGGTGTTGTATTGTTATCCGTTTGTTGTACGTGACGGACTTTTGCAAAGGCTCCTGTGTGCAATCACGGCCGGCAGGCATGATGAGTTCACACAAAGCTGGTCTGAGCCATGCCAATCCCCTCTGCCACAGGCTCAATCCAGGCCTGTTCACTTGTGTACTCCAAGTCTTCAGGTAACCCAGAATCCTCTGCTCCCTTGTTGAGCCTGTATACACATTAATCCAGGGCTCTGGTCCTTTTTCCTGAAGCAGATAACCAGTGTTCTCCTCTCCACTAAGGAGAGAAACAAGGCAAGTTGCTTATCCTTCTGGGCACAGCCTCTCTCACGTATCTGCAGCTTGAGTCATGCTGTGCACTCCTCACACCTGGGATGATGCTCTGAAAAATAACCAAAGAGCAATGCATTCAGTTTTTAAATGATCAGGTTTCATTGACTTCACCTTGTAAAATTGCAAAAAAATTTAATTGCATTTAGAGATGTTTGATCATGGCTTCTGCCCGGCCTTATATTGTGACTTTGTATTTAGAAGTACCCTCTAATGCAATACTAAAAATACGCCTGTTGACCTTTTACAGTGAGCCACTCCAACAGACCACATTTCTTTTCTATCCCGCTACAAGAACGTCCGTGGATAAAAAGACGGCACTGATTCAAACCCCACAGCTCAACAATGGCTACGGGTGGAGCTCCTTCCTTACTTCAGTACGTGTTTTAAAAAATAGAGCAGATCCTGTGATTTAAAAAAAACAAACAAAAAAAAAAAACGGTTTCTGGTAGTTTAGAAAGTCCAGATATTAGAGGTGGAAGAAGAAACGATCCAGTCGGCGGCTGCTGAATTACTCACATTGTTAAAAAGCTTTCATGACAAATGAAGGCTGTTCGAATTTCCTAAGAAGAGGATGTCTGGTGCGTCCATCCCTGTCAATCCCAGCACCTCTCTGTGACCTCTTACCTCCACCCCATCCTCTCTTTACATTCTGTGAACGCTCCTTCTGTTCGTAAAAATAGAATTTCCTTTGCCAAGGAAAATGTTATGGTTCCCTTTTACAACACAATAGCTCTGTGTCCTAAGCATCCATGTGACCTGTTTGCTGCCTCTATGCTGTAAAACATGTAAAGATAAATTAGGAACAAGAGGCCCAGCCATTTAACAGTTGTAACCCATGACAAAGAGAAGATTAGGGAATTGAGAGGCTTGTAACTCGATTACAACTCCTGAGATGCTGTCTCATAATAACGCCCCCCCTTCCTTCTGTTCCATCTAAACACGGGTGCTCGGTCCAGTATTACATTAGTAGTAGATTAGAGTCTGGGGAAGAGGAAAAAAAAGCACCAGATGTGACCTCTACTAACTTGTAGACTAAAGGAGTCTGATGAGGGGAAAAAAAAGATTACATTTAGTAATGGAGTTCTTTAGAAAATGGTGGGATGATAGAGGAATATGTGCTGTCTGTCTGGTGGAATGAACTTTATGTGCAGCACTTAGTCAGGCTATTTCAATTTTAAATAGCCTCTTTCACCTAAAAGTTCTTCTTTCCCTAAATGTGTGCCGTTTTGATTTGAATACTGGAAATGTTGGCATTAGGTAAAAGAAAAAAAACGTGCCTCTACGTTTCTGCCGAAGGAAGAGCTGTACTCCAAAATAATAGACTTTTGGGGTTTGAGAAAGGGTGATTGTCACAAAAATGATATGGCACAGCATTTCCTTTCTTTAGCCAGAAAAACCCTAGCATAATAGAATGTAACTCAGTGTCCAGTATAGGAGAAGATGAGATGTGGGTATTCATTAAGAACATGTGGTAGAATAATCTGTCGGCCTCGGTGTGCTCTGTTATATCGTGTGTGTGATTTATCAGAAGTGTGCTTTGAACATAGCACATCATGCTTATTTTACAAGAAAAACAGTCAGGCCTAGACGCTTGATGGTCTCCCCCACCACCCCCACCCAACCCCAATTTTTTTTCCATGCTCTTCGGATTTCAGGAGAGTGGCCCCCTCTCCATTGTTCACTACAAGGCAAGCATGTGGACCGTGTGGCCTCACAGAGGGGGGGGGTGTCTAAGGTTTTTGGAACTTTTATTCAGACAATTTACGAAATGCCTTAACTTAAAACAGTGCATTATGCAAACCTCCTCTGTTCCCATTTACAAATGCACGCCCAGCCAAATGCATGCAGTTGCGCGCACGCAGTGCTTTGTTTCCCGTGCACACAATCATTCTGAGAGCAATAAACGGTGGGTTCAACGTTTTTAGTGATGGATGTCTTTCTCCATCGTTCTAATAAGCTCCGCTGGCAGGACAAGGGATTTCTCCAGCAGTCAGAGTGGATTCTGCTTCATTTAATCCGAACTGGCAAAGTTAAATTGAGCATCCTAGTAAAATTGCGTGTTGGTGTACAGCAAGTTACCTTTCAGTGAAGAGCGTGGGAGGCTCGCACAAAGCTGGACACCGATAGCCATTGTGAGCTGAACACGCATAAATGCACATTAAGCTGCAATAACAGAGCCCAAGACTCTGTGCCCTGTAGGCATACACTGCACAAGAAAGGCTTTGGTAGAAAAAAATTCATATAGGAACAATTTCATGCCTGTCAAAAGTATTGCAGATTATAATGACTTTTAGTTCAGTAAAATACAGAATAATATTACATGGGCTGCATTGGTGGGGGTGAAGCTCAAGAAGTAGTAATGGCTGGCTGCTAAATTATTCATAAGCCCTGAAATTAATTTTGAAACCACGGTAGAGCCTTCCATTGGGAAATCATTGTTGTTTGTATCTGCTGTTGATCTTTCATTCTAATTCATAATTTAGGATTATGATAGATTGCACAGTACAGTCATTCTGGGCTATGTTTTGCTCAGATTCGCTCTCTAAGCTGTGTGCCTGCAACATCAGCTGGCACGGCGATAGCACTTAAGGAAACAGTCAAGGTGGACAAAGATTGTTTGGGGCTGTATCAAAATAAACGGACACCTTTAAGCTGATTTTAAAGCAAAATGAATAGTTTTCCCTGCTTTTAACAGAGGTGAGATTTTGTCAGTGGGAACGCTTGCACATAGCATTGATTAACAATTTAGGAGATTGTATGTCAAGACACCTGGCAGCGGCCTACTGTGTGCCGCTGAGACACAACAGAACATTCACGGTCACATCTGAATGCACAGGGACACAGAACACGTTTCAGCCAAATAGAAAATGGGTAGAAATCTCTTAGTTTAACGGATTTGGTATGTGGCCTCCTGGTGTTGTCTTTAGATGGGCTGAACAGATGATACTTTTGCTGGACCATTAAGAGCATATATAGGCCCGGGACAGACGGGGGTCCCTCTTTTGTAATAGCCTGAAAGGAAAGAGCTGTAGCAGCTGCAATTGTTTTTCTCCACATGGGGGTGGTAGGCACTGCAAGATAAAAATGTGTGCGAATCTGTGTGTGTGTGTGTGTGTGTGTGTCTGTATGCGACAAGCAAACGCAGAATATTCATGTTAAGCTCCAGGAGCCTATCTCGGCACAGGCCAGACAACCACCCAAAATTGGGGGGATTTGTTCAGCCTCCCTACTGGCCCTACTACAGCTTGTTCTGAGTCATATGGCTAAGTTTCCCCCCCCCCTGCAGCATTTAGGCCTTGAAGCCCTGTTTACGTTTTTACTTTCAGTAACCAGTATGAAATAATGTGTCTCTTGCAGTTTAGGATTGATCATAAAAGATGCTGCCGAGTTGATAGATAAATTATGAAAAGAAGTGGATTAGGCCTCCTCAGAACACGGTGGTGAATCAGAAATATGCCTTGGTGGTAATGAAAGACACCCCCCCTCCCCCTTTCCCCACCCCCAAACCAATTTCACTTTTTTTTTAATGCTTTGATTTTTTCAATCATGGTGACCTGGTTAGTTGTCGAATTCCCTCTCACAACAACTGACTGGGGACTTTTGCCTCAGGCAGCTATCAGTGAAGACAATTGACTCTGTTCTCACAAGTCTGCCACGTTTTAAAAGGCTATTTATTTTTACTGTCTGTCAAACACACCGAAAAACAATGAGCTACTATTTGCATTGCATGACAAGTCGGGTCAAGTTTGGATCCACTGCCGGTGATGTGCGGAAATTAGGCTCCAGCCTACACACACATACACACACATACACGTATACAGATATGTTGTTCAAAGCCTGGATGACCTTATCGTCTCACGAAGATAAAAGGCTGTGTTAAATTGGATTAACTACTGTCCTTGTCCTGCTGCTAAGAAGGCGTCCACTTTTATTGTATTGCAGGGATGGTGATCAGTTTGCATGCACAGAGACGAACACGGCTTTTCGTTAACGTGACAGACTGATCGAGTGAAGCTATCGTTGACTGTAAAGGCGCTTTTATTTCTTGATGCTTTAATAACACGGCTGTCACGGAGTCGCAGAGAGCTGCAGCTGCAGCGAAATGCCACACGTTTGTTTTAAATACTCGTTAATGTAACACAATGTGCTTTGAATGAGCAGCTGATTATAAGCGAATTGATGAAACTTAAGTGGATTTAACTTTGTGCATTTAAAGGGCTTCTACTTTTTTTTGACTACGCCCGTGCAGCAGGGAAAAGCTCTCACTGCCTATGATTATTATTGTTATTATTTTAGTAGCAGAGGAGGGTGGCGATGGGGCGTCCAAACCTGGGGTTGAGTTTACAGTTGCACAGCAGCCTAAAAATTTCACTCCCTAGTAGGTTGCATGAATAGTAGCGGGTCCGATCCAAGTCGTCTAGACTGTGATTGTGCAGACGCTTTCAGTGGAGTTTTTTTTTTTTTTCTTGTTTTTTTTCAGCTGCCTCTCCGTGTCTAAATCCGCGGGATCTGCGCTGCAATTCCAGCAGCACGCCGGGGTGTCTTCTCGCGCTGCGACACTGAGGCAGAAACAGACAGGAGAAGCAGACCGGGTGTTTGCTCTCAGAGACACACGCTGGAAAAAATAGAGGGACGCAGTACCCTATAGCAGCAAGTTGTAGGCACCAAGAGGGGGGGTTGAGACGAAGAGAAGAATGATTTCTGTCTGATTTCTATCTGCCAACCTGGGAGAGTGTCTACGCTCAGTGTGTGCGTGCGCGCGCGTGCGTATGAGTGCCTAATTTGGATATTTTAGAAGAAAAGAAAGTGCACTTGAGATTTTTTTAATAAAGATCGCCCTGAGACAATCACCTCTAAGAAACGCAGTATCTCTCGCCTGAGCCGAGTGTTAGAAATAAGGAGGGAAAGAGGGCAACTAATTAGATACAAGCAACTCCTGAGGATTCCGCATTACTTTCAATTCCTTCTGCCAGAAAGAAGATCCAAAAAAGATGAAAAGGATGCATTCCCAACAGGACTGTACCATCAAAAAATAAAAAAAATAAAAACCCAAAACAAAAAAAAAGCAACTCCGCACTTACCTCAACTTAATCAACCAAAAATGGAAAGTAACAGGTATCCTCTTATATTTAGCTTCGCAGCGTGAAAAATAATAATCCAATCCACGCTTAAATTCGGATCCCGAAAAACACAAATAAAAAAATATATAATTAAAAAAAAGTCCACACTCCCTCACAAGGCTAGAGCTATTCGGAGTTTATCAGAAGCGCCACTGCTATGTTTACTGGTGACCCCATCACACGCATACACAATCTGCTGGCTGTGCGAGGACATAGGTGCACGGATAGATCTCAATACAAATGTGGAGTTGTGTTTGCCTCTAGCTTTGCTTCAATAGAGCACTGATGTCATATGGAGGCGGGGTCTCTCTCCCTCTCTCTCTCCCTCTCTCTCTCTCTTTTGGAGATGCACGATGCAGTGTTGTTTGGATACACTAGAGGGAGTGGAGGAAAGGGGAAAGCCACTCACATCCTTGTTAGATGTGTGCACTTAAGATGAGCGAGTAGTCACTGGTTGGAAAGCGATGCTGGCTGGCATCAAAAGACAAAGAGGTGGGAAAAAAACTGGAGATGTACAGTATGTGTGAGCATGCTGGTGGAAATGAGATACGCCCTAAGCACTTTGTCGGCAGGGGTTTGCTTAAGGAAGAGATATCGGCAGCTGTTATTATCATTGGGTGTTCGTTTCAGATGTGCCAGGATAGTTGATGATCAGTTTGGGTCGGATGTCAGATGTCATCATTTTTCAGTTTCTTTTTCTTCTTTTCTAAAGTAAAGAAATCCAGCATTTCAAATGCATGAACTGCTTCATGCAACAAGAGTAGGATTATATCTTTTAAAAAAAAAAGTTGACAGGTAATGAATATTGGATGATGTTGTCGCAGTGAGCCAGAATAATTCATCACAAGAATTTAGGGCCGTGTTGCTAATTCCTAATATGTGGTTGACTCTGTTTGTGTGGCTAAGCACTAATAGAGGATCTGTAAGAGTGTGTCTGTGTGTTTATACATGAATGAGGTGTCGGTTGCTCAGAGATACCTGAACTGTTTCTTGCCCCTCGTGCCTTCTCTTTAACCCTGTTCGGTTTCATAGTTAAACGAGGCCAAACAGTTGGTTTGCTTCCTTCTGGGCCCCGAGCATCAGTGACTCATCCTGTTAGTCAAAGGACTGTACAGAAGAGTTGACCCAACCAACACTCTGTCCTGCCCTGCGTCATCTCCAGTGTTTCCCCCTCTGGCGAACTGACAGGGCAGACACCACAGCCGGGCGCATTGAGCTGCAGTGGAGCAGCTCTGTTCATCTGCCGCTGAATATCAGCTTCCTGTCAGTGGCATTGGGTCAATAATCAGATCTGCGTGATGTATGCAGCTGTCGGTGCAATGTGGAGACTCCTCTCTTGCGTGTCATTCACTCTTGCCAATACCACTTTTTGTTAATTACCTCAAGCCTATTATACTATTCAGCTCTGAGTGCCTGGAGGGTCTGTATCCATTTTCAGTAAACAAACAGGTTTGTTAGAGAGGTGTTATTCGCTTGTTCTGAGGAGACTAAAATATCAAGCATAAAATTTATCATGCATTCTGTTTGTCATAAGAGAGAGCAGTTGCCCTGTAATAATTAATGACAGTTTAAAGAAAAGGCAAAGAGAAAGAAAAGCAGTAAAGTAGCATAGAGGCTCAATAATAGCACGCTCTTACAACAGCTGAAAGGAATTAAACTGACACTGTGCAGACTGAGGCCGGTTGCAGAAAATTACAAAGTATGCATGCCTAGAAAAATGCCGTTAATGGATTTAGATTCCTAACATACAATCAAGAGCAAAAGTCAATTATTATACCGTTTAAAACGCCATCTCTGCTTTTGTTATTTGGTCTCCCATCGTCTGTTCATGAGCCAATGAGGACCTCTACTCCTAGTAATTGTTACGGCCTCGTTAGGATAGGCAGTGCTACAACCACAATGACTAAGTGTCTGACCACTGCTGACATTTCATGCCCAGTTATTTTGCCAGGATAGAACATGATCCAACTCCAGCCTCAACACATCAGCACACAGTTAAACCATGATTGCCATCTTAACTGGAGTGGCTGATTGAACAGACACTTAAGCCTGGAGCATCTGCCAAAACTACTTAGACCTCCAGTGGTGTTTTTCAGATTTGTTTGCTTTCCAGCTGGAGTGGCTCTCACTTTTGTTTGAAACACAAAGGGATCTCCAGACAAGTATAAACTGTCTGTCTGTATATTGTTCACTTGGAGGCAAATCTGTATGAAATACAATTTCTGTTGTGTAAAGAAGGTCCTACTGAGGCTCTCTTTTTTTTGGCTGCTTTATTAACAAAAGTAGCTATCTTTTATTAGTTCAGGTGTGGCGACGAGGACTGCGAGGTGAGAAAAGGTCAGTCTCAGACATCACGGGCTGATCCGTGTCTTCCTCCTTGGTGGGCAGAGCCGCAAAACCCGAGCCTGACCTCAGTGTGGCTTCCTCTCCTAAACTGACTGCAGACACATCTGTCAGCAGCTGTTGATAGACCTTCTCTTAGATGTACAAAGAGTCCCACTGGAGGGTGATGGGTTTCAGTTATCTCAGGACCAGGGGAAAAATCTGTTGCCTTGTTCATCTTTTTGTTCAAGAGGATATGTGCTGTGGTTTCCCAAGGACGTGCTTCAGTCTGTCTGGCTAGTTTCACTCTGTTTAGACAACACACTTTGTTTTGCCTCTTAATTTTTGGGAATGCTAGCTAAAGTGCCTTTTGGGGTCTGATAGCAACTAACAGGTGATAAAGTGCACTTGGTCTTGGTCTTTTATTTGACTGTCCTGAGAACAGTTTTTGTCGCTCACGACAGGCGTTCGACCAGGTAACTGATTTACTTTTGTGCTCATGCTGTGGTCAATGGATTGGGTTTGCAGTTGGCAGGCTTAGGTGTCCTACTTTTCTGACTGTCTTCCAGAACACATGGACCCAGTCTGATTGGTGCTATGTAAGCTCAGTGCTATAGATATCATTATTATGTTGTTGTTGTTGTTTTAACTCCCTCAACTTTCCATTTATTTGTCACTTAAGCTTAGCATTCACAGAAAAGCTTATGTGTACAATAGTCCTCGAAACTGCTCAGGGGCTCGCAGGGGAAAATGAAGACTGATTTTTATTTATTTGGGTTTTTTCCCCCCATGTCTCCTTCTGTGCTCTGACTGGAATTCAGTATCGATAGACTTTGTGTTCTTAAATGATGCCAAATTAAGGGGAACACGTAAAAAGCTGCTGCCAAAACCCCCACTTTGTTTTTCATTTACTGCTAGCTTTATTTGCATATTCATCCTCTACAGGCAATCTGTAGCAATCTTTGCTGTGGGTTTTTTGATCTGCACTTTGTCATTCTGACAGGCAGCCTTTCACAGTATCACAACGACTTACCTACGATTTGTGGATGAGAGGCGCTATTGGTTCGGTTAGAGTATGTCATTTGTGACAGACATAAAAAAGAGACTTTGTGGGATAAAATATAATATCATTGAATGGGTTAGAGCAGACATATGTTAGGTTTCATTAGTGCTGGTTTGTATTAGAGATGGCACGATACCACTTTTTTATGTCCGATACCAATACCGATATCATAAATTTGGATATCTGTCGATACCGATATGAATCCGATATAGTGTGTTTTTTAATCAATAAAACGTTTTTTAATATCTTGCTGCATTTTGTATACGTTTACACTCAAGTTTAAATAAATAACAACACTAAAGCTATTCTGTTATACCTGTATGTAAAAAATACACTGCGCCCAAAATATTTCATAGTTCAGCAACACTGATCAATCTAATAAACTTAAACCTACTCCATCCTCCCTATTCTGGTATTTTAAAGAGTACTTAGCAGAAATATTAAGCAACCTAACTAATAGGGCTGCAAACTCCCAGCAAAAAAAAATACGGAACCACCCTCCACCTCATGATGCTTAATCGATGTAATCAAATTTAATTTGATGCAGGGGGAAAAATGCACAGAAATAAATTATTTTTCAAGAATAATTAAATAGATTCAACATCTTTCTTCAACAGAATTGCAGACTGCACAGATGGTATCTTGCCAAAGGAAAAAGTACTATAGCTTACTAGGGTATATTAGACTTAACAGTTACTATATACAGTAATGGACTTCTATATATTTTACATCAGATTAAAACTTTGGGTGTAAGAGTCAGATAATTATTTATTAAAAGCTAGACATTTTAAATGAGAATAAGAAAGAAAAGTATGTCTTTCTGCCCCCTTTTCCCTGTTCATGCCCTATCGGCCCCCCTGGCTAAACTTAGCTAGATCCGCCCCTGCACAGTTACCAGCCGTCAGCTATATAGAAAAAGATCCTGGTGTAGAAAGTAATATTAAATAAATTCTAACAACAGCTTATCAAGCTTAATAGTGCTGCTGTTGTTCAGCCGCTGGTTTCCTCGTTCTGGTGAGAAGTGGGCCAAAAACAAAGAAGAGAGACGGACTCGCGACAGAAAAGCCGATCAGCTGATCATTAAGCAGTTTCATGATTGAAGTAGCAGCAGGAGAGAGAGAGAGAGAGAGAGAGAGGCAGTCGCTCTGTTGTTAAGCTTAATGTGGGAATGCTTTACAGACATTCAGAGATGAACTTACATACTTGCTTTACTTCTCTCTGGGAAAACTTCCTCGGAGATGAAATGTTGGTTTGGTAGCGAGGCTACAAATACACACAGCCGCTCTATCACGTGACCACACTGCTGCTACGTTATGAGCCGAGTTACGCTGTGTAGCAAGTTTTGTGAGGTGCTTTTTTGATATTTAATGGATCGGACCGATACGTAATATCGGATCGGTCCATCTCTAGTTTGTATACATGTAATTGTAAAGATTATTAGCATTGCCCAAAACGGTTATGAAGAGGAAGCTTTGACTGATGGAGCTTGTGGGATCTGTATGCATATGCAGATTCCAGTGACATGAAACGTCGCTTTGCAACAGGCATTTTTTTGCTACCGTACAGTAAGATGCTGGTCTTTTCTGATGCAGATCCCACATGTCAAAGGTTAGCCTAACCCCTTAATCTCTTGGTACTGGGATGAAGGTCAGAGGGGTGGAAAAAAGAGCCAACAGCAGCTAGACTAAAGAGACTAACATCCTGCTGCTCATGCAAACCCAGTGGCCTCGGTCAGTAGTCATCTGGGCCTTGTGTTTGTGAAAGAATGACAAGGCATGCAAATAGCCCCATCGGCTGTTTTTCCTCTCGTCTTTTGTTTTCTTTGGCTGTTTTTGTTGTTTCTGTTGTGTTTTCTGCAGACACAGAGGAACTCGGGGATGAACGAGTTCCACGAAGAAGGTAAAAGGGGGGAGGGCTAGGAGGTGACTTGTCAACCATAGGACCTCCCATAGGTTAATGACCCCAAACACAATGCTCTGTGATCAGATTAGATAGAGCACTCTCCCCCCACCGCACTAATCAGCACAATAAAGGAGATAAAAGGTAGAATTACCATACAGTGTTTTCGCAGCTCAGCGTACATCTCCAGTGCAGCTAATTGAAACCTTTTTCTTTTGCTTTGTAACTGTTTTCCTTTTTCTGCCATAAACGTGTCATTACCCCTACTCGGCATCTTTGTTTGTGGAGGCACAGACAGGGCCTCAAAGACAAACATGCAGTTTCCCAATGCTTTAACTGAGTAATGCAATATTTCAGTATATGGGTGAATTTAGTACCTTGGACGGCTTGTGAAAGGGTAACTCGGGGTTTAAAGCTATAAGAAGAAGAAGAGGAACTGTGACTTAATGTTATCTAGAGAAACAAACTGAGTCTTTTCTGTTCTAGATAAGATAAGATAGATTATACAGCACCTCACAGTCTGTAATGGCCCTGTTGATTGGATCACAAACAGGAAGTGTGGCTCTATGGGAATAGCATTTTGGGTAAAGTGTGAGTGGGGGGTGGGAGGGGTGTAAGAATACAGAAGGGAACTCTTGTCACACAGAGCTGCCACCATTGAGATCAAACTCTTCACTTATCTATGCCAAACACTGGCTTAGTTTGCTTAGTGTGTGATCTGGATCACTCTGTTTACTCTCTGGAGTCATATCAAAAATTACCTTTTTTTAAAAAAATAAATCATTTCTATTTGGGTTTTTCCACTGCTGAGCACAATAGTGCTCTCAGATGGGATATGATACTTTTAAGTCATCTACTTAAAACACATTTACATTATCTACTTCACTGATTCTGCATGATTGTCTACAATGAAATAATTCAGCACTAATGGGGTTTTCTGTTAAAGCTGGGTAGATTTATGTTGATATTTTCTACAAAGGGTTTTCACTTTACTTCACTCCACTTTACTTTACTGGGGCTGCTTGACTGACATTAAACGCCACTTGAAGGTGTTTTTGGGTAACACCTCCAACCACACCAACAAAAAGGTCGCGTCTATGCCTCAGCGTCTGACACCAGTGCTTCAGCTCTCGTCTCGAGTGGCTTGCATATCAGGTATCTTATTCCTCTACAGCCAGGAGCCACATCAAAGGAAGCTCCATAGAAAGCAGTGATGAGGGGAAGAAAAGGAATGGTTGAGAAGAGGGGACATTTCTGACTTTCCTGAAAGAAATAGACGTCGAGTAGCCACCTACCTATTAGCGCAAGAGTGTAAGGTGCTTGTGGTGGAGTTGTGAATGACACGTTATATTTAAACCGGGAGTAACTGGAGTAGATCCTTTTTATGCTTTTCTGTTGCTGGGGTGTTCCTGAGGTTAACCTTCACCAAAAAGAAGTGTATATTAGCTGTGTATTGTATTAGTGGTGACGGGGATGAAGTGTTGGTGGATTTCTCTGTGGGGGGAATGAGAACCTTGATCTTGCATGGTAATATGCTTCTCGTGTACATGTGCATTGAGTTAAAGTTCAGGGTGAACTTACAGCGAGGTATGCATTTTCTTTCAATATTAAATACAGTTAGGTAAGTTAATCTAGTTAATTAAAAATCAGAAAGTTTTAAAGAGAAAAGTATACCAGGAGGGTTTGCCTCCCATTTAATTGGAAAGTGTTGCACAGCACAACATAAAGTACTGACTCACTGATGTAGAAACTATGAATGTATAGACTTCTGTGCTTCTGGGTGTCATTTACTAAAAACTTGACAGTTTGTGTTCTTTAGACTTAGAAGTGTGCAAGTCTGTACTAACAGAGACAAAAGTAAACAAAGATTTGTTGTATATGCTGCGGTAAAGGCATTGTGCACAGAAACTGTGCTTTTCCTCTCGTAATATAACCCTCTACGTTCCAGTCTCACAAACGAACAGTAAAGACAAAGCTGTGACATTTCTCAGGCAGGTAAGAACTCCTTACAGCTGACCCATCAAAGACAACCAGTAAAAGTCAGAGGAAGTCAACCAAGCAAATCGTGGATAGAAGAGATGGGTAGGTGTGTTGGGTAAACAGAAGCGGTGTCATTATACCCAACATCAATCACACAGGCAATAACAGAGACGTGAATTTATACACAGCCATAGGAATAAACACTGGGGGCAGGAGCTGCCAGACTTTGGCAGGCGCTGATGCTGTCTCAGTGTTGGTGTGAGAATGGCTGCGATTTGAAATGGAAATGGTCCCTTTCTCTAGTGGGTGTTATTGGCGAACAGTCTTTCTCTTGATTGAATCGTAGCTGACTGCATTACGTTTCTGCATAACATTGCAAGAGGCTCTCAAAAACACACTCTTTTCTTTGTAAAGGTCACTGTTGAATATTGAAAATGCTAGCGTTTCCTATTTAGGCATCCATCGCTCTCTGGGTGTAATTTGTACTTTATGATCCTTTTTGCTATGACCATCTAAACTTGTGTTTTTTTCATCTCTAGTCTTCCATATTATTTCGTATACTGTAATAATATTTAAAAAATGCAACCAACAAAGGTATTTGTTATATTCTCTCTGTTGCAGCTTCTGATGTGCAACACAGATTCTGCATTTTTTCTCTCCTCCAGCGCTTCAGCTATGCTCTCATAATGTAGCCCAGTTGAATTATTTTGCATTGAATCTTCTTTACTTTTTATGTTTTTAACTAAAACTTTCCTTTCTGCTTCACCAGTGACCCATTTTTTCCTGCCTGTGATCATTAAAATTTCATTACCATGATAAGCGGCATTCCTCTATCTCTTGCTTGTCACCTGAGTATCTGCCTTGGGAAGCCTTGAATATAAGCGGATACAAATCCAACATGAATTGTTTTACGCGCTGTTTCAGTGTCGCACTAATAACTGTAATTCTTTTGCACAGTTCGTAAAAGTTAAGCCAAATTTCTGCCAAAATCCATTAAAGTTCAGTGTGCATCACAGCAGCAGCCGCCCCCGGCTCTCCCAGGAAAGGGCAATCCCAGAGGAGGGTCCATTTAACCCCTTAGGATTAGTGCTCATGCCTACTTTAGCAATGGTAAAAGGGAAAACGTCTCAGCACATTGAGTCAATAGGGACTCAGGCTTGCTCCGCTAGCTTCCCACACAAAAATGGACCAAGGGGAAAAAAAGTGAAGCTTTAGCTCTGACTTGAATAGGGCTAGATGTTTGCCCAGCCTGCTTTACCGTTTGCCCTTCCCGGCCTTCACAGTACATTACCAGACCAAAAATACGAGGCTGTAATCTCAACAATATATTCAAAGCAAGTATGTGGAGCTTGCCTTGAATATTTTGTCTGCATCAGTCAGTCCACTTAAAGTGGAAGGGAGATTATCACATTTTTTTTCACACCAGCAAAGCACAGATTGTAGAAAGGGATATGTTTTATTTTATTTAGCCTCAACATCCTGCCACCCTTGTCGTATTTCTTCATGGGTTTCTTTTCATCTCTGTCACTCTCTAAATCACGATTCACACTCTTTTTACATGTCTATATTTTATCAGACAGCATAGTTGTTCCTCTGTTAAGTATCTCTGTCTTGTCTTGCTTGGAGAGGCTGTGGGAGAGGAGAGGCATGGAGACAGTCCGGTGTTGTGTCAGAGGACGTGGCCCCCCTCACAAGGGTCCCTGGTAAAGTCTGTGTGTTGACTTTAGCTGTCCACTGACATTCCCTCGTGTTTGTCAGGCTTTCATCAGGGCGCTGTTCAAACAAACGCTGGCAACTGAAAACACATTCTCTCAGTAACTCGCAGAGAAGCGCGCGCGCACGCACGCACACACACACACACACACACACACACACACACACACACACACACACACACACACACACACACACATATGTATGGACAGACTTCAATTTGACTTCATAGCAACAGGTGACACCCCATATAGAGCCATAACTCTAGCAGCCATATTTAGTGTTTTTAGAACAGTTATCATAAAAAATATACCAGACATTTATATTTGAGTGTATTTACAGCTGTGCATAATGTGGAGATATCCGGCAATGACTAAAAAAATGTAGTCTTATGTTTCTTCTAATTAATTTGATTCTGTAGAGTAAAATGCAAGAAAACAAGTAAAGTCTTTATTTCCTTTCAAAAAGGAAACAAAAGAACACCTGTGCTTTTACATTTGGTCTCACTCTGCCTTGGACATTTTTTTCTGTCTGACGGGTTGGAGCCGGCCAGCGGGAATGCATCTGCCAGTCAAGCAGGAGGAGCGTCTCCTCCCGGTTTAGATTGCCTGTCTGTGCGGACAGCTTTCCAGCCTGACAAATTTCGCGCCTGCACCAGGCGCCACTGAGGTGCTGTATGAGGAACAGAGGAATGTAGGGTGTTGGGTCGTTAGCAGTGGGGGTGTTGGGTTGGGAGTGACATCACAACTGCAGAAAGGGACAGTGGTAACATCCCAGTGCGGCTGCAACAGGGATAAGCAAGAGTTTTGGAAACCAGGTGCACCCCACACCTGCATGTGTTCCTTCCACCTTGCTTAGAGTTCGATGTCCTCCTAATGAATATTCTCGCTCTTGTCTGTTCTCCAGTTGCGTGTATGTAGTTGTGTGTGGGAGCCAATGGGATCAATTGGGAATTATCTTGCCCTCCCAGGAGGAAGCCTCCTTTTTCTCCTGTCTGTTTATCCACAAGAGCATACTCATGTCAGTGTTAGCTGTAAAGACTCATTTCTGATCGGCCTGATCGATTGTTATGATTTCTTGTGTGTGAGTATTAGCGCATTTTTTCTTTTACTTTTATCTAAGAACACTGGTGCTGCCTGAAACAAATATTGAGAATATTAGTAATTAGAGTCTGGACTAAGTGAGTTACAGTTGCATCAGGTGGCTTTTACTCTTGTTTGGCAAGCAGGAGGTTCTTATTCTCATGCAGTGTGGAGAGACCCAGTTCTTTTCTGTCACCAGATCTTTGAGTGGGATGGCAGGGATCAGTCACATCATTCATGTCATCTGAAGCTGAGTGTGTCAGAAGTAATAGAGGAGTACTCAGTCCCCGTCTTACTGTAGCGTAACAGGTTTCTGTATGTTACACAGTCATCTGCTGGGTTATAATTGGGGCTAAGGCTGCTGAACCCCTGCCTGGTTCTTCTGAAGGCAGTGACACAGAATCCCCCATAGAGAGTTGCTGTGTGATTTTTCTCAAAGTCTGACAGGCGTCTGAAGCTTCTCACGTATCCAGCCGTCAGTTTACCTGAGCCATTCTTCATGTCTGTTTTTGTCAGTGGGAGACTTGTGTATGACTGTGGGGATACAAGTGTCAAGCATCGGTTTACACCACATAAGGTCTGCTAGGAGCGCCGCTCACGATGGCAGTAAACTGCAACAAAAGGAAAGTTTTCTCACTGTTACTCCTCAGCGCAAATTCAGTCACAGCAACAGAAGCTTTTCTAAGTCAAAGAAGTTCTGTTGTTAGTTTCATGCAACAAGTTTGCCCCTGCACCCTCTGCGTGTGAGTGCTGCTGCTTCCACCCACATCACATGGCCAGCTGACCTTGCCCCCCCCCCCCCCCTCATGTTTAACAAACTGTCTTCCTTTGTTTACGAAGCCATGTTTCCATGGCAATAGAGCTGAATCAACCCAAACGGCATGGGTTTGCAGCCTCAGTAGGCCAAGCTGGCCTAGCAAAAGTCCACAACAGTTTCACAATAACCCTGGAACACAGTATTAGTGTTCTTAGGATGAGACACAATGAAGAAACACAGTCTGATCTCTTATATTTTTGATTCCTGTCTGGACACCAGTACGATGATCAAAGTGAGTCATGTTTCTACAATTTAATCTAGTAAGCAACAGCTTAGAAATACATCTCCCTCTTTATTAGCGTGGGTTTCTTTGATTATTTAAATGGTCACACACTGATGTTAGAGCGCCACTGGCTCATCTATTTACAGAAGGCTATTTTTGTCATACTGGAAGACAAAGTGGTCCTAGTTTTTCCTGAGCTCCTACTACCTAATGAGCTGAGACCTGAGACCTGTCACGAGAGCTCTGTCGCTTTCAAGTATTCAATAGCTGCAATAGTGCATGCCTGCTAGGGAAGTCTGCAGAAGCAGATGTGTTAACGCACACAGAGTCAAAAAGCAAAATGTGCAGTCACCGCTGCCCACACAGGCACAGAAAATACTCTATGAGCTTAAATCACCTTTTTAAATCTGTAGGTGGTTGTAGTGTACAAAGCTACATTAGGTTTCATGCACAAACCTTTCCACTTTAACACTGCTCATGTATGAATTACAGCATGTACAAAGAGACATAACAGAGAAAAATTTTAAAGAGGGGAAAAGTACTGCTATACTATAAAACTTGGCCTCCACACAGTTTTTTTTTCTTTTTCCCTCTCTTTAACCAACTCACTAACTACAGATAGGTTTTTATGTAAAGCTCTATATGTGGTGGCCATGAATATAAATTAGGTAATCAATGAATAAAGCCAAGGGTACATTTTTATATTATATGAATATTAAGAAAATGATATGATATGTATCGTGCTACTAAAAGGAAGCTGGCTCAGTTTATTTATCTTCAGAAAAATAAATAAAAGTAGACCCAGATACGTGAAATCACTGAACAATTGAACACTGGTCTACTGCTTTTTGAGTATATGTCCACACATGTTGCATGTTGTGTCTAAGATATACAATTCACCTGAATTTCTCTTAAACGGTACACCTTTGATTGCACTGCTTGTCATGGAAATTGCAGAAGAGAGTTTTTCTTATTAGCCCGTCAGTGTTGTTGCACTCCTGCAGGTGTGCGTTTCGCTTTGCTGTGTCCACGGTGAGATTGGCTGTGTGGCTGCAATTACTTATTTAGCTTAAGTGTGGGGGAAACAAACAAAGCAGGAAAAGCTGGAATGATCAGACAGTGGCTTTTCCCCAGCCTCGTCTAATTCTAATCTGCACAGGTAATTCTTCTCAAACCCACCGAGTCCATACGAGCGATTGGATTTCAATGCATCTCTGATGAGATGTGGGGTTGGGGGAGGGGGTGGGGCTCTACCTTTGCACTCAGCCGGATTGGCGAGCAGATGCTCGGTCAAAGTGACAGGTGATAAGTGCTTTGGCAAGGTGTAAGTGAAATCTTTATGCATGTCTTGCTTGTATGTAGCTGTGCTGTCACTGTCCATCCTTCGTATGGTCGCTCTTATTTGCTGTGCCTCTCAGAGCATTTTCTTAGCTATAGAGCAACAGCTCTAACAGTCTGATAAGCACCTGTGACCTTTTAGATGGAGTGTTCTGTTTATTTCAGTGACTAGTGCACAACCGTCTGCTTCGCAAGGTGGTGTGCAAAAAAGAAATGAGAAACTCCAACAAGTTCTGGTGTTTCATTAGTGCCAACCTTACTGGCCTCATATGGTAATTTGTTGTTGAAATGGATTTTAATTTGTGCTTGCAGAGATAATTTCACTCAAAGCCTGCTGGATGCAGTTGTTGTAAGATGAAATGTGAAAAGTAAAGCACACTTGGACTCATAGATAAGTGGTGTCAAAGATAAATACTAGCAAAAATTTCACAATGAGGTCTCACCAACTGGAATGGCTGTCAGCATGCTGAGATTCCAACCCACGAGTGCTTTACTACATTACTGCAAGAGTGCTCAGTATTAATGGGTCGGATCGCACCCGGCTTTGAAATTAGCCTTCACTTTGAGTCAGACACTTGTAATGGTTTGTGAGTGAGTGACAGATATGGTGAAAGCAACACCAGCAATTAATACCATTCATCTAATAATGTAGTAATCCAAAAGCTTTGTGTTTTAACTTTTTAATGCACTTAATAAGTCACTTACCAACAGGCTTAAGTTATGGGCGCAACTGCCTCTGTTTATTAGAAGAGGTAAGTATTATTGAACTAATAGATTAACAGTTATCAACTATAGAAATGTCTGTTTTTTACAAGGTGTCCACTGTAAAATAAGATAAATAAAACCGGAAAATTTCTGTGAATTCATAAGAATTTTCTGCTTTAAGGTTACAGCACAGTTGGGGCAATGAGCTACCAGAACTTTTTCTGTAATTTTACATATTTATTTCTTAGAATTTAAACCCAAAGAGTCATGCTGAGAGATTTCTTTCATTTATCACAGCAGCATTTCTTTATCATGTAGAAAAACAGAGATGTACTGTCACGGTCCTGGGTCGGTGACCCAGTGTTTTGAGTTTCTTGTGTCTGAGTTTTTGTATTATGATCTTAGTTCTCTTTGTTGCCCCAGTTTATTCTTTAGTATAGTGTCTTAGTTTGGCTTTCTTGTATTCTCTTTAGTTTTCTGAGTATTTAGTTAGCCGTCCTCTGTGTCTCCCTGTTAATGTTCTGTGTTTCTTAGTTGCTCTGTCTCCCCTAGTCAAGTCTGCGTCTATGTTACATTTCCTGTTTTACTTTGAAGGTCTGTGTCCTACGTGAATGTATTGAGTTTCGCTTCCCTTGGGTCTCGTTATGTCCGATTTCTCCCAGCTGTGCTCTCCTTCTGTGTCTCGTTCCCCTCGTTATTTCCCAGTGTATTTAAGCCCTGTGTTTCTCTGTGTCAGTGTCGTGATCTCACTCATGCTGTGTGTGATGCTCCCTGTGTTTCCTGGTGAGCTTTATATTTAGTTTTCCCCAGTGTAGTTTTCTATAACTTGTGATCTGTTTTTCCAGTAATAAAGCTGTGCTTTTTGAGTTTATCCCCCGTGTCCCCGTGAGTTTGCGTTTGGGTCCAATTCCTGCCTGCCACACAGCCGAATCATGACATGTACTGTTGAACTTCCACTTCTTTTTCTTACTTTGAGATCTCAAGGATTGAATGTGCAGTTAAACTACGTAAGAATGACAGAAAGGGGATTTTTGCTGATTTGACCCACTTAAATATCAAAGTGACTGTATGTGGCCCGTGATGTAAACTGAGTTTGACATCCCTGTTTCTACAGTGTGTTTCTGTTTGAGTGTTATGTGTGCAATAGGCTCTTATGGGACAGTGCGTGACAGGGGGCGCTTTCTCTGGAAAGTAAAACAAACAACCAAAAAGTTTCCTCATCATCTTTGACAGTTACTTAGTATCTGGATTTTCTCTGGTTGTGGGAATAGTGAAGGATTTTTAAATAACAACACTTTCAGAGGGTCCATATTAGGTCAGCTTTGCTGCTATCACTGTGGGTTTGTCCCCCTTTTGAGGCGTCTCCAGGCCCGATCATCCTTTCTCCCATAGCGCTATGAAACACAATTGTTTTGGAGAATGCCCTAAATAGAAATAACAATGTACATGATTGCATTGTCTCTCACCCCGTCGTTTTTTTATTTGTCTAACTCTGAATCGCATTTTTGTCAGTCTGAATCCAGAAGACGTTCTTGTCCCTCTCTGAGCCAGTGAGCATTACTCATCGCCACATCCTGCAGAACACACAGAGACCCTGCTCTTAGCGACAATGCAGGCGAGATCTTAAAGTTTAGAAGTGTGGTTACACTTCACTGGAGTCAATGCTGACAGTGCTCGTTGCCACATGTGCAATGAGTCTTTTTGCACATATGGCAGAAATCGCGTGTGCACCGCAGCTCTCTCCATCACTGTTGTGGATGTGACTGAATGAATGAGGAACGATGACACAAAGCCGTCACTTCAGCCAGCAGTGCTATGCATCCCATTGAAAAGAGAGGATTTGTCATGGCACCAGCAGGCTATGCAGTACATGCGGAGCAGCTTAAGGTGATTTGGCCCATATTTTTCCCATTGTTTATAGTAATGTGAATCCCCATTTAATTAGAGTCCAGGGAAGAATCTCTGGGAGCGCTCTCGACATATTGCACCCCCTCCCGTTGTCTCGAGGTCAGAGGGTAACTCTGAGATTTACTTAAAGTTCATTTAGAGCAGCACTCAAAGCTTCACAAAGTGTTCTCAGACGCCTTCATTCACCGTGTGCATTTATCATCGGTCTAAATCAAGAGCAGGTTCTGCTTTTAGTCGAGAACAGCACGCCAATCACATCATGCCAAAATCACTACAAAATGGGCAACTCGAGATGCAATCTTTACATATGAAATTGAAGGCAATCAGTAAATTGCTGCCTTAAGTGCAATAGCAATGCATCGGTAATGGGTGGCGAACATAACCAAAGAGCTTCAGATCAGGGAGGCTAAGCCTATTGTCTCTAAGAACAAAGCAGTGTTGGAGCAGGCATGGGTGACTATTGTAACTCCTTTTGCTTCGGGCCACAAAGTTGAATTTTCCCTGATGCAAAGGTCTAATCCCCCTTTTCTCAGTCTAGCTCTCGCTCAGTCAGCCATTAGGTCTTCTCTCACGCTTGCATCATTAGTTGAGGGTCAGTAGTATCCTGTCTTTAGCCCCCCTGTGAAGTCCCTGTTGCTCTTTTTAAGAATTGTCACAATTTCCAAAAGCATTAACTCTTTGGCTGTTGAACTGTAAAACTCTAATACCCGCATCTTAAGGAGTTTTTAATCCTCTTGAGCAAAGACCCTTAAAACATAGTGATAAAACAGCTCATGCATGAATCTACACAACTGCCAAATCTATTACTGTAGCAAAACTGTTGTTGAGAAATTATTTCAACTTTTATATTTGCAGCAAATACATTTCTTGTTATTTACTGACTCTTTTCTTCACGTTATGTTACAAAAAGGTCAAAACTATTAAGAAGCAACACAGCAGTTAAACAGCCATAAAAACACAAGAAGGAACTGTCATTTTCTGTTGTGGCAAAACAAAAGTTTTTTTTACAAGTCTTCATTCACACAGTTATTTGTGGGTTTTTTTGCAGTTTATTTGCTTTTATTACAACAAAATTAGAACTGATGAAAAATTTCTAATTTTGTGTTTTGCACAGAATAAACATAATGTCTTGCTCTCGGCCGTTTCTGTGGTTATAATGTTCTTTGCAGCAGAAATACAGGAGCTCTTAAAGGACATTCATGCTGAATAGAAATTGGATTTAACAGCAACACATAGACCTTCTTTCAGGACGATTAGAGCTGCAGCCAGGCATGGTGTCCTTCTACATTTGCCTGTTTAGTGCTGGATTAAGCCAGTCGGAACCTGCGCGTTCACGTTCCCTTCCTCTAACTAAGTGTTTTTGAAATATCTCCTCTTCCTCTCGGGAGTTTGCAAAGCAATACTCCTAAAAGTTCAGGTGAGGGGATTCATCACATTTCCTAAACAAAAGTAGCCACTCATCTGCTAATGGCTGCTATTATCTCTCTGGCTCTTCGAGATTAGTTTTTCTTTTCTTTTGCATTATTTACTGAGTGTTTTTCTTTTAAAAATCCTTGTCACATTTGCAGCAGTTCAACAGTTTTCAGGAAGTCTTATTTCACTCCCTCCTGTAGTTCTCATGAGGGCGAAGACTCACCATGCACTCGTAAAATTTCCAAATCTGATAAGAACTTAAACAGCAAGTGTGATGCTTTCTGCAGTGAGCTGAGCTGTAAATAGCCTGCCTCGTATTGGAGGTGGAACAAATGTCCTATTGTACTAATTTGCAATCTGGCCTAAAGCATTATTTATGTAATGCAATCATTTGGGAAACAAGAACATGGAGCTTGGGGGGGGATGACTGCAGAACTATTAGCCACACAAATAATTATATGGTAAATGTTATGTAGTCATGAGCTGATAATTATGAAATAAAATTGGCATATTTTGCAGTGCGCTTGAGATGTGGTAAGTGGATTCTCAGTAGAGAGGAAATTGGCCATTATAAAGCCTAATTAAGAAAAATGAAGGCTTTCTTTAATCATGAGAGGAATCAAAGTGATATCCGAGGTATTATCATAGCATAAGCAGGCTGAGCTGCTCTTGTTGTCCCTATAATTCCTGCCTGTCTACGCAGCACTGTCCATGTTGTCTTATCTTAAACTCTGTGCTCCCCTTCCAAACTAACCTTGATTAAAAATGTATGTATTTCAAAAAAGGAGCCCTATGTAACCAGACAAGGGAAACAAAGAGAGAAAAAATAACTCTAATGTCAACCCACTTTGTCAAAATTCTGTCATGATTGTAGGAGGCAATTAATCTCACAGGAAACAATTGAGCTTGTCTTGCCAAAAATACTCCTGCACAACTTCTTGAAAGATGACACAGAGCAGGGGTAAACACGGACACTAGTGGCTTGTATAGTCATTAATTAGGCACGGCATTGTTATTTCTCAAAAGTAGAGGCCAGCTCTCTATTATTATTTAAATTTAAACCAACTGAGTGACATGGTGTTTTGATTTTGGTGTTCAGCAGTTACCATCTCATAAATATAAGAACAGTAAGCAAAAGAATCCCTATGTTAAGGGACCCTGTTTCTTTTTGCTTGGACGTAATGATGACATGACTAACTCTTCGTTTCCAAAAGCTAGAGTGCTGTAGGCAGCAGAGGATCCTAACTTTGCACTAAAACCATCTTTTTAGGAGCTCTCTAACTGTAATTGTGACCTTATGCTGAGACCTTATGCAAGAACTGCTAGCACAAACTGTTTGTTTGTTGGGAAATGAATGCAACTGTTAACCTATGCCCTGCTGTATGCAAGAGAGTCATTATTAGGGACTGGAAAATGCTTTTGCAGAAATGCGATCTTAATATGTTGCACATATAGCTTTGACCCTTGATTTTCTGCCAGATGTGTTGGGGTCACATTCTAAACATTTAAGCTTTAAATTTGGCTAGTGAGAGTATGTCCTTGGTTCAGTTGTTCTATAATTACCTTTGCTACTGAGTTGGTTTCAGCTAGATTTGATAGGAAGCTATTTTCTTCTTCTCTGCAATTACAGAAATGCATATTATTATCAAATTCACAAGACCCTAAAAAATAAATTTCAGTTGCAGCATGTTTAGAAAGTTGTTGCCATAATTCTGATCCTAGAGATGCTAAGTAGTATTTTTACAATGACTCTTTTCTAGAAGACTAAATTAGATTTTTTTTATTGCATACGTGACATGGTGCTAGTGTTGGATTTGACCCCTGCTGCCTTGATACTTCGTGGCACAGATTCAAGCTGGAGACGTTCCTATGAGATTTTATTCCATAGTGCAGTGGTTTACACATTCACCTCACAGGCAAAGGATCCCATGGTTGATCCCAGGAGGAGACACAAATCCCTTTGGGTTTGCATCAGGAAGGGTACGGCATATAAATCTGCCACATCAAACATGTGGAGCTACCCGCTATGCTAACCTGTTGTGAATAAGGGAGAAGGCGATAGTAGCTTGACATGACAACAGCACACAGCTTCTGCAGATCTGTTGGATACACATTTATGATGGGACTCCAAAGGTGAATCTCCAAAGTCTAGTTTGAAATCTGATGACTGTGGAGGCCGTTTGAGTACAGTGAACTCACTGTGATGTTCAAGACACCAGTTTGAGACGATTTGAGCTTTGTGACATGGTTTATTATCCTGCTGAAAGCAGCCATCAAAAGATGGACACGCTGTGGTCATAAAGAGATGGACGTGGTGAGCAACAATACCCAACTAGGGACAGATTTAGATTTGACATAATCGGTGTTCTCATTGTGACAGGAGTGACGAACATGCTCTGGCATACTTCCCAGTGAAAGTCCATGAACTATTGAATTATCTTTTTTTTTTCTACTGGACCTCTTGTTTGTTTCTTGGCAGCTGATATCAAGACTCATCAGACCAGACGGCATGTTTCCAATCTTCTATTGTCCGATGTTGATGAGCCTGTGCAAACTGTGGCTCCAGTTTCCTGTTCTTAGCTGACAGGAGTGACACGTGTGGTTCTCTGCTGCTGTAGCCCATCTGCTTAAAGGGTCACTTGTTGTGCATTCAGAGATGCTCTTCTACATACCTTGGTTGAAACGAGTGGTTATTTGGGTTACTGTTTCCTTCTTATCAGCTTAAAGCAGTCTGGCCATTCCCCTTTGACCTCTGGCAGCCATAATGCTTTCCTTTTTTTTTTGGACGAATCCTTGTAAACTCTTAAGATGTCTACATGGGAAAATCCCATTAGATTAGCAGTTTGTCAGACCACTCCTTCTGTGTAAGCAACTATGTCACATTTAAAGTCACAGCTTGAACTTCAGCAGGTCATCTTGATGTCTCAGTTGAGTTTTGTATTGAGTTGCTGCTACTTTAATGTTTTATTAGTTAGACGTGTGGTTAAGTAAGCTGTTAAACTGTGTGTAGCTACTGCGTTTTCTTTTGATTAAGTGTTTGTATGTAGAAGTCATGGATATGGACATCTGTAAATTACAGGCTTGAGTATACAATAAAGTTGATTACCAATACTTCTTCCTTAAGCTGGGATACCAGAAAGCTGCTGAGAATGCATACTAACCAGCTGCTCTGTGCTATTGTTTTCTGATGAGTCAGAGCATCTGTACAGAGTGATAAATCAGGTACACACATTTGATTATTGGCTTTATTCACTTTTTTTTAAATACAGACACCTAAGAGGAGAGCTATGTTGCTATGTTGCCGGCTGCATGTATACTTGAATGACTATTTTGAGTGTTTTCATAATGCACTTACATCTTTGCTAATGCTGCTTCGTGTGTAAACAAAACACGCTTAGTCAATGTGTAGTTAGTGAGCTGATGAAGGACGGATTTCTTTTAAATTTGCTTGAAATAGATTCATTTCATTTAGAGAGCTGTTCCATCTATTCAGTTTGGAGATGATATGAAAACACTTAAACCCAGAACCACTTGTAAAAGTGCAACTAATCCCTTGGAAGAGTGCAGGTTAGGGCACTCTGGGACAATACAACTGTTTTGGTTGCTTCTTTTTGGTGCCACATGTAAAAATTAGGCTTTACACTATTATGGCTTTAAGACACAAATATAGGCACAAGTGTAGAGGTTAGCATGTGAATAATCGGGAGTCTTTCGGCGAATGCAGACAGCACACACTGCAAATTTCTAAAGCAGTAATACTTCTCGTTTCCCTTTTCTTGGCTTGAATACTCATTATGTGTTCTCAGTTGAGTTGAAACATGTGTTGGGATGCCAGGCATGAACTGTTGTTTCCACACTCCTTCAAAGTGTAGCTTGTGGGAGTGGTTGTGGAAAGCAGTTTTGGGGGAGGAAGGTGGGGAATTGGGAGTGTCTTGCAAGTGCAGATTGTAGGCAGTTTCTGTTCCCAAATAGAGAAATTTTGAAAAGTCAATAGCCTTTGCTGCTGGTAGACATTTAATTTGGCGGTGATATTATCAGATACACAGTGTGCTAGGTTTTTTCTTTTCTTTTAAAAAAAAAAAAGTCTTTACCCTTTGAAAGCGTACTAGGAGTAACCCTTGAAGCTCTTTTCTGAGGGATTTCTGTGATATTTCAGGCCTGCTTATTGCACAAAATGATTGGGTTTTCATTAGAAGTTAGTGGGAAAACATTGAAACTGTTGTTATGGTCGTCAAACCACGTCTTCATTGATATAGACTGAGGTGTTAGAACTCCTCATTAAGGGTAATGGGGAGGTAGTCAGTGTTTTTATGGAGGAAAGAGTTAAAATCATCTACACACAGTGCACATATGAAGCTTTAGATTGCAGCATAAGTGAAGATGTGAGGCAGCATTGCTAGATACTTGATTTGGAAAGGACCAGACTCAGATTTGACATAATCAGTGTTCTCGTTTTGACAGGAGTGATGAACATGCTCTGGCATACTTCCCATTGAAAGCCGCTGAACTATGGAATTATCTGATCAAATTTGCTGAAGTGAACATCCTGCCGCTGTCTTCCTAAACAAATAACTTTCATTTCATTTTTTTTTTCTGGACCTCCTGTTCCTCTTTCTTGGCAGCCCATTTCCTGGCTGCATGCACTGTTGTTTCCTGTTCCCCGAATCAGTGGAGTGTGGACTGACAATAGAGCGATCTGAGGGGATCTACAGGCCAGTTCGGAGAAATCAAACAAGGAGAATCAAATCATAGCCGAGTGCATTTTAATAACTTTGAGAATCAGACGCTCACGCAGACTTAATTTGCGCTTTCTGTTTGGTCATTTCTGCACATATCAATTTGTGTAAAATTGCATACCAAGGTGACTTCGGGGTTTTTACAAACCCAGAGTTGTTTACCTGTGGAAATCAATTAATTATATACACCGCAGTGTATGCTATTACTGAACAAAGCTCTGAAAAACACTGTAATCATCTAATTCAGTCAGCCTTCACTGTGATTTGAACAATGAAATGTTTCAAGCTAGACGTGTTTATTATTGCTCTTGAGCAGTACTTTGTTTTAATGTGCCAAGAACAGTGGCAGCTTCTTTTCTTTTTTCTTTTTCACTTATTGATGTTTCCTGAGCCTTTCGCACCTCCCGCGGCTTTAGAGCTGAATGTCTTCAATTTCAGTATTCTTCTTAATATATCACATACATTTCAAGGGGGGAAACTTTTAACAGTGAGATCAATAAGATGTAACCTGTTAAATAGCCCAGTTGACCTTAAACCCTTTGGTAAACATTCGAAGGAGAGCGCCCCTAACTGCTTAAATAAAACAAGTGTCAGTAGGCTGTGTTAGTCGGGGACAGAGTGTTGCTACAATGCTCCAGATGGGCAGGGCTGTATGTGCAGTTAGTGGGCTCAGAGGCATGAGGCTTGCGTGGAGCCTAAACAGATGCTGCTCTTTAAATGAGGCTTCTGACATTAACAGCGGTTAGTGCACTCCTGTGAGGCCTCCCTTTACAGCTGTTCTGAGGCCATTTCGTCTTTTAATTGGGATGGGAGAGATCATAGATTACATTAGTTGAACAGAAGACTCTGTGGGCCAATGGGCTCCCACAGTGGGACCCCTCCCTTTTTTTTAACATCCTCTGGGCTGCTAGCTTCAACTTAGCCTCCTGCTTAATCACCCTCCCATATGGAGCACCGGCCCTCGCGGACCAACCTAACTATTATCGTGCGAGAGACAACTGTATGAGCAGGTTTTGCTGGGAGAGCCTATTATTTATGGCTCTTAGTTTTAAGTTTCCTTCTGTGTGTGTGTGCATGCTGGCAAGAGGAGAACATGTGTTTGTTTCAAAAAAACGTATTGGAATCAAATCTTTACCTCGCTCCATATTTGGGTAGCAAAGTGTTAGCCCGAAAGAGAAAATACATAAATACATATCATTTTTCTCAAAGCTAGTATGCCGCCAGTCTAGACTGGTTGGCTGTAACCAATACCTGCTGTCTGGGAAGCAGTGACATATTATATATTTGCAGGAGACAATCCCTGTATTTATGTATGAGTTAAATATGCCCAGGAGACACCGCTGGAGATTACATATCTGCAACTGGAGTGCTAGAAAAGATTGACATACGACTGTTAACTCAATTCAAACTTGATTACCCCAAATTGAAAAATGAATGCTGCCTCTCTTTGAGGAAGAAGGGGGAGGAAAAGCAAAGAGAGGTATTGACAGAGAGGGTATCAGTGCTCCCTGAGCAGGCCACAGAGCTCAAAGATGATTTTTTTTATACATCAAAGCCTTCTGGGAAAGAGGTCAGAGTTTGTAACGATAATATAAAGTGTATGCACCGAGGTTGTAGATTGAATGTTTGCACACCCTGTTAGATGGATGAAAAAAAATAATGTCCAATAAATCTAGTGTGTCTTTCACGGTCCTGTTTCACATGTCACAAGAGAGAAGTATACGCACATGCTTTCCCTCCTAACGGACACGCTAACATGACAGGGAATGCCAGCCAGAGGGCAATGAATTTGGGCCGATCCATTTCATTTAAGCAGAAGGTGCGTGGAGAGGTTAATCCTGCACTACTAGCATAGCTCTTGAATTTCCACCTCTCATGTCTGTGGGCTGTTTTTACTTAAGTTACTACTCTCTCACAGAGCTTTGTGCGGCGAGGCTCAGGCAGCTAACCACAAAAATGTATTTACTACAGTCCTAATGGGTTTCTATATATCAGCTTATCTCACAGTGTCTCTTCCATTTCTATGTGCAGCTTTAGCGTTGTTTTAGCAGCATCCACAGGATCCTGCCTCATCCTGCACCAGATCTCATTAAAGATGGAAGCGAAGATTAAACCACATCCTCTTTAGCACTCTGCGGCACTGGTCAGGAGGCATCCTCTTCTCTTGTGTTACTCATAAATAAGATTGAACAGGCAGTTCCTGCAGTGGCAAAAATAATGCTTATTTGCCACACCGGTGATGGGTTTATTTAATCAGACAAGCTGACAGATGCTCTGGACACTATTATCAGGACTTGGATGTAGCAGGGCCTGAAGTGTGCCGTGGGTATTTGCAGAAAGACTAGTATAAACCATAGTGTGATAAAAGCTTGTGGTGGGAGTCATGAAGAATGCATTTAAGAGCTTTTCTGGATGCATCATCATGCACCACCATTCTAAATCATTCTGGTCTGTACTGAATTATTTTCTCTTTTTGCGGCTGTCTGTCACCTCATATTTTTATGGATTATTTATATAATATATCCTTGTTGATTAGTACAGTACGTGACTTGGCTTTGTGACACTGACTTGATTAGGGCTGTTAGATGGTGCTTCTCTAAATGTGACTGAAGCTGTGTTTCCTTTGTGCTTTGTATAGCGGAAAGAGAGATAAGCCAATTAAACGCTTTGGAGGTTTGAAACTGTAGCCCGGCTTCATAAATGATGAACGTGGCAAGAGCCAGCAGTAGCCCTTTACTGGTGGCTCCTCAGTAATTAGAACTTCCATTAATGATCACAAATTCCCTGTTCTTTGAAGTAGCTCCTTAATCCAGACAGTGTCACATTCTTTCAGTGTATTCAGGGAGAAAACTCAAAGACACTAATCTGATGCCAAATCTGAATTTAGCAGTGTAGCAGTTATTATGCTGTAAAGGGATGCCTCTGTCGATTAATTAACAAGACAGAAACTTGTCTTCTATAAAAAATTTAGATCATTAAAATTTTGTGGTTTCATTTTGTGATCAAATTCTTCATGTTTGAAATCTGCGCACAATAATCTTTGGTTTGATCATCTGCTTAACTTTTCTTTTTCCACATTTTTAACTGATGGCAAATGGGAGGCAGATTAAAAGCCACTATTCTACACTCGTTTAGTCAGAGTCAGTCTACCTGTGAAGCTGCCGACTCCATTTAGGTCATTCATCCATCTCGCCTTCTGAACTGAACTGCATTTTGATCATGAATGCTTTAAACAATCCGTAGCTTCAGTTTTCTCTTTTCTCCTCAATGCTCTCAAATTTGGAGACACAAGAGCCCTTTTGCAACACAGACTGCCCTGACTCACGACTGAGGTAACCTTGGAATACAGATAGATCTGTGCCTCTAATAGAGGTCACAGAGACATTTCCATCCTTCATGTTTCTAAAAACGCTTTTCCAAACAAATGTTTTACAATTAGATTATATTTGTCAGACATGTGTTGTGCTGACCTGTTAAATCTATCGCACAATTTGTCATATTTACCTCTTGCCCTAGGAAGTTGTAAAGATACAAAAGGCACAACAAGGAGTGCTCCGTGTTTGTGTGTCAGGACTTGGGACCTGTCCCCGCTCATACTCCCTGATTGGTTGGTGACAGGAAAGACTAGCTAAGGTTAATTCTGGAAAAAAAGGATATATCAGAGCGCTGTGGCACCCAATGCATTTCAAATGATGTGTCCTTGGGATGCAAGGTTACTGCTGAGTCCTCACCTTAGAAACAGCCTTTGTAACTTTTTTGTGTTATTGAAAGGCCTATCTATGAAAAAGCTCTGTTGATTTGTGCAGAGTGTGTGGTTACATGAAAGGTTTGTCTGCCCTCTGACATTATATTTTTTGATGAATTCTCCAAAGCTTATTTCTTTGTTGGGATCCAATGTATTAAGTGTGCCACTGCAACAGCCTCTGTATTTCTGCAAGTTGTCTAAGGGACAGCAGGTTGATATAGTCGCCAACTCCGTCTTCGGTCATATTAGATAATGGGGAATAGTAGCGCTGTGCAGTAATTACTAGTGTGATTGAATTTGCATACCATTATGGTGTGTTGACATGCATTACTGTGCAAAAGTCTTGAGCCACCGCTCTATTCTCTATTCTTTTCCTCTGAAAATGGGAAATATGTGCAGCAATTTATTGAATTATGAAGAAATCTAAAATCTGAGTTTCTGTCATTCTAATGATCTATATTTCTAATGCATAACTTACTTAGCAAAGCTTTGTTGAGTAGCCATCTTTCAGTAGTGCTTAGGAATAGTTCTCCTGGATTCTTGAAGGACATTCAAAGCTCTCTTTTGTTCCTGTCTTTGTCAAATGATCCCACATTGCTTCAATAATGTCAAAGTCCATTCTGTGTCTTTCTGTCCAGGTATGATTTTACTGCATTGGCATTGTGTTTGGGATCATGGCCATTATGAAAAATGAAATCATTGCCAATCTGATGCTTTCCAGATTGCATTGTGCATGATGGATCATAGTCTTCTGTGTTCGTTATTATACCAACATCAACAGCACTCACCCTGTTCTTGCCTTGCCTGTCTAGTTCTTGCTTAAAAACCTCAGGCTTTTCTCTGTGCTTGTCTTCTTTAAGAATGGCTTCTTGACAGCTGTTCGTCCACTAGACCATTTCTGATGAGGCTTCAGAGAACCGTAGATGGATCAACTGAAGGCCCAAATGCATCTCTCATTTCCTAAGAATTTATAAATCTTGTTCATCCAGTTGTGGCGGATTTTCATCTAATCGTTTTTGGGGAATCTCCCTATTGGTGCAAAAATGCTGTTTTTGTTAAACTGTGTTGTCATTGGCATTTTACATGGATTCAAGTAAAGAAGTGGGAACAAATTATGGGTTTTGTGGCAGTATACGAGTAATACCTGCTGTCTGGGAAGCACTTTAGTGCCTAAAGATACCATTTAAAATTGGTCCCCTACTAAGTTTTCAGTTATGTGTAGACATAACACTGCTTCATCCCTTGAGTAAGGTGCATTTCATATACTTGAATGATTCATAGCTTTGTGTTTAGTGGCTTAACAAACAATAAAACATTCCTTGAAAATGGTCAGGTACAAGAGCTGGACTGAGAATGCGTGAAAAAGCAGCAACTGTCTAAAGAACACTTTGAAAGTCCTTTAGAAAGCCTGGAGAAATGTTGCTCAAAACCAGTTTAAAAGCTCACAACTCTTCAAAAAAAAGTTTTTTCCTAAATGACAAGATCTTATTGTTCATTGTCTTTCTTTTTCATTATTCTCCAGCTGAGTTAAAGCTTTACCTGCTCACAGTTTCCACCTTTTTCCAGTAATAAAATGAGTTTGGTGTGTTCTGTTGAATAGCAAAATTACGTGTCATAAGTTGTGGTGTTTTTTCAACTTATAATGCATGTGAGAAAAAGACTTGGCACAGTCTGTTTTAGTTCTATTCAACAGAAGAGGAGAATTAATCATCTGCCTCTTTCAGTTTCTCGCCTTCAGTTTTTGGCCTCACAATCTGAATTCCAAAAAAAATAAAATGCTAAACACCTTTCCCAGGTTTTATTTTATCACAACCTGTTTGATTCTTATGCAGAATGCTGTTACCAGCAATCTGGCGATATCACCAGCACCAAACAGCCCCCACTAATTTTCCCATTTCTTAGCTGTATTTTCTTCTTCTTGAACATTCTCTTGTATAGTCATCATCTGTAAAAGAATCGCTAATCGTCTCTATTCTGTTACAATGTAACCAGTGTGATAGTTTTATTCGGTGTTGCCAGAGTAAAGCAGCTCTCTGTTTACTGCCCCGCCTCCTTTTGCACTCTTAACACAGGAACACAAAAGCTAACAGACTTATGTAAAACTAGTGTGGTCTATTAGCTACATTCTTCTTTACCTGCTGACACTAAAAATCTATTCTTTAGCACCTATAGCGCCTAACCCTGGCTGCAGTGGCTATGTGTTTGGGTTCAACAATGAAGTAAAGAGCTTGGAGGTAAGCCAATTAATGGCTGCAATTAAGCAGTACTCCAAAGTTCAGCAGGAGGACGGCAGTATCGTTTAGAGAGATAGAACCATTGTCAATCTATTCTGCTAGTTAAGCATCCCCAAGATAACTGCTTCAGTCTCTCAGACGACAACATGTCTGTCAATTATTTAGTTTGATGTGGCTGATTATGCGTTCCCTGTCTTCTGAGTATGTTAGAGGAAGACTTTTGGATAGCAAAACGGATGCAAACATTATGCTCTGACGTGAAGTGCAATGTGTATACAACAGGGCTGTAATAAGCTAACTTGCGTTATCAATCAAAATGATGGCTAATTAGTGAGTTCCTTGCCATGCCTTATTTATCAAACACAGAGGATTGAGTGTTCTGATGACTCCTTATAGTGGATAATAGTTTTTGTCTCTGTAGCTAATTTCCCGTGAGCCTGAAACACGATTGCAAATTTGCCAACATGGCTTGCGATGACCACAGCGCAACTTCATAGTAGATGTTTTGTTCTTGATGAAGAAGTTTTTAGGCAAGAGTACTTGATTTGAGCTGACTGATGGATTGTATCAATTCATTTAAGAAACACAAATGAGTCTCAGCAGAAGCACACTGTTGAAAAGTGAGGTTGGTGGAAACACTCGCACAGGTTTTTTTCTGCTCTTCATGTCACCACTTGTGTTTCTTATTCAGGCTTAGATTTATTTAGTGACCTTGCCGAGACAAAATGCTGCCTGTCTGATTGTGTAATTCTTAGTCTTAGCCATGTGTTTTTACTACTTCAGAGAGTGCACTTGAATAGGCAATTGAAACCGGTTGTCTTTTTTTTTTCTTCTGTTTTCACCAAAGGCTACTGATGGCAGAGAGAAGGGAATTAGCCACTGGGATTCTGTTTGAACGAGAAAAGAAAAACAGTCCATATATGACTCAAAGGAAACACGCACAGAAAAATATTATATTAATGGTGTGTCTGAACATGATGTTCTCACTGTTCTTCAAAAATGTGCAGTCTGGGGGATATATACAGTTGTGTTCACAAGTTTGGGCACGTCTGGTAAAATTACATATTAGTTTTCAAGTAAAAGCCATAAGAGGACATTGGCAGGTAACAGGCGGTTACAGTGTATTTCACAAACTAGTTAGAAGCTTGCTTAAGCACAGTGCTTGACTGCACACTGCTTTCTGCCCAGCTGTAGTGTGCACTGTTACATGTGCTGCAGGCAGTGCTGAGAGTGAGTAAGCAATGAGGTCAGAGCTGCTCTGCTGGACAAACTATTTGTAATGACACCAGTTCTGACATATTGGTGCATATTAGAAAACATATTCAATTCAGTTTTATATTTATATAGCACCAAATCACAACAGTCACCCCAAGGTGCTCTAAATTCTAGAGTAAGGACCCAGGCAGGCACCAACGCACTTGCCGGCTGATGGTTCGATATAATTTTTTTTCCTTGCTAATATAATTTTACAGGCCACGGGCCGGCTTAAAGTTGCTCTGCACCGGCCCTACAAGCGCTGACAGCAGCCTGTTCATTCATTTTCATTACTGACACTGGATTGCTCAATCAAATCTCTTAACGCAACAGCCCACACCCCTACCTTCCCTGTGCACTTATGTACCTTGTAGACCACAGTATAGTGTGGAAGAAGTGGTTGATACAGATGGACTCACAAAAGTGAAAAAGTGGATGTGAAAAGCTAAGTAAGAGAGGAAAAGAAACTGCAAATAGATGGGAGCGATATGTGTCAAATTAACTGACATGTTAGCAGCTATACCGTCAATAGTAGTACCAGCAATAAGTAATAACAATAACAAGTGCAGGGCGGTGGACACCAGTCCCAACAACAGATTGAGGAAGCAATGGAGGAAGGTGTAGTTAACATGGTAAGAAAATAAACGGAGGGACATTATTAAGAAGGCGGAGATTCAAAGATTCAAGTGAAATGAATGGCTACTTTGACGAATTGCACAAATACATGCACATATTTAACTGGACCATCTGCAACATTTTGATCGCTCAGGGTGGGCTACCTGGGCCAAAAATACAAAGGCTGATTTTTTTTGTCCCAGTTCAGTCCTGGTAAACAGCAACAGTCACCACTTGGTGACAGTGGGGAAGAAAAACTACCTTTTAACAGGAAGAAACCTCCAGCAGAACCGCATCTGCTGAGACGTGTGAAATGAGGAAGACGGGACAAAAGACAAGCCGTGGAAGAGAGCCAGAGATTAATAATAACTAATGATTAAACCAAGAATCTTACTAGTCATAGATTAAGAAGTTACACTGAGTCTGAAACAGCAGTGGATGTGAAGTTTTTGAGGTGTCAAACGAATTATATTGACAAAATATTCTCAAAGTATTAGCTCTATCAAAGTAAATATACCCCATTATAGTCAAATCACTACAACTGCTGCTATTAATGTTAATGCAGGTTTGATTTTTATGAGATTATTTCTCATCAGAATGGGATGGCCTAGCTTTATAAGTCTTCATGATGCACTACAGCAGACTAACATGTCTTTGTTAGATATCTGCTCAGTTCAGTTTAACTCTGTTGCTCTTTATTTCAGAGCACTAGATCCTGTATTTCGTATATTTATGCAAAACAGACTCCTAACCTTACTGTTTGCTGTTGTGCAAAACTAAAACAGTGATGCATTACCAGCGCTCCGCTCCACGGCATGAAACGTACATTCGAACTGTAAAAGGATTAAGAGAATTTTGATAAAGTGCCTTTAATTAAAGCACAATCCATTTTAGCCTTCATGCTCAATAAGCAGAAAAGAAGATGCTTCACTCTGATTGCAGTTGGCGCTCCGGGGAGATTAGTTTCTGTGACATAAACGGTGTGCCTCTGCATCCGGGGCTCGCTTCACACATCACCTCAACACTTAGATCATTGTGATCAAATAGACGCTGGTGGGAATGGATTCTCTTGAGTGCCCGTTAAGTGCATTTTGCTAAGGAAGTAAGAGAAGTTAAAATACATTTAGCTTTAAAAAAGACAATGCACTCTTCCTTAATGCAATGTTCTGCACTTAAGCTATATGGACTCTAATACTGAGTGTATATACCCTGCCCAGGCTATCGAGGTCGAGACCCTTATTTCCAGACTTCTGTTTTCCACAAAGAGAATGCAGTGATATGTAAAAAGGAAGTCGATTCTGAAACCACACTTCAGTAGCTGAGGATCTCCAATTTAATGCTGTCCTGGCTTCTGCATCTGGAGAAATCCCAGCCGTGTTTTTTTGGATATAGTAAGGGGAACTGTCTGGCTGTCTGGTGGGTTATGCACTGGGGTTAGTGGACTGTGAAGACCCAGAGGAGCCTGTGAGTCTTTACCATACCAGCAGGCCTGATCATCAGTAAAGAAGGGTCTGTATTAACATGAGACTGATAAATCCAGAAATGTGCAGCTGCTGGCTCAAATCCTCCAGGAGCTCTCTAGTGACACTAGGTCCTGTGAAGTTTGCAGATAACCCGTTTAATCTAAACCGCAGTATAGGGGTCAACTCTTTAAACACTTGCACAGGGTGAATTGGAATATCATGCTCTCTCGTAACATTATGTCAAATGAAGAAAGTTTAATGTTGAATACCTATCCTGACTGAATTTCTTTATAGATTTCTTTCCCCATTATGCATTAGCCTTCTACTCTTGCAGTATATACCAGCGTTCCCTTATGAAAGGTCTGTGAGATCTGCGGTTTCCTTAGATGCCATTAAAAAGATTTAAGTCTTTGCCTTTCTGGATGGTTAAACGTGTCAGTAAATGCACTTTAATTTGAGTATTTATGTTGGTATTTGTGGAAATTATTGCTATTGGTTTGTATCAACATTACATGAAAGCTGAATTTCAGAACACTTCATGGAGACATAGATGAATGAATAAGCCATTAAATGTCGGTGTGGATCTGAATAGCTTAAAGTAAAATTGCCAGTTAGGTCATTGGGCTTTGCAGAGGATGCACACACCAATTGCACTTGAAGTGTACCATTAAGCTTTAAGTTGTTCATTTTTTGATTGCAGGACTCTTGACAGTCCTTCCGCATTTATATCATGTGGAAGTTTCACCTTTTTAATATTCAGCAAACTCTATCGCACCAATGCAAAAAATGGCTGGAATAATAGAACAAATGAATTCGTGAGTGTGCCACTTTTCTGAAACTGTTTGTGGTTTCTTACAAACCAAAGAGATTTTTTTGGTCACTGTTGTGACTACCACTGTGCGTTTGAGATTAAAATTGTGGAAGCAGATTGAAACGACTCATCTAATGAACCCTACTCTCACGATGTCCCCCTGCATTGTGCCTTCAGAGCCCATGCAGCGAGTCTTTCTCATTCATGTTAATAGGCTGCGTCTTTAATGTTGAAAACGATTATTAACTAACACGTCAATCGTCGGGAAGTTGTTGCGCGCGTCTAACTTTGGTGGCATTGACTTTTCCCTTGGTGTCAACTTCAGAAGAAATACAAATGCGCGCTTTGCACGGCCCACCTACATCTTCATTTTCTTGTAATTTCTTCAAGCTTCCTTTTTAGGACTGGGGGTTGAGCAGATGCAGGTGGATGTATATTTATGAGGGGGATGTGTATTTCAGGGAGAAGCGGTGTTGTGAAAGGTGACCTTGTTAGATAAAAGGAGGGCTCGGAAGCCAAATGATGAAAGAGAATGGGATCATCCTGGGCTCATTAATGTGGATTTGAAGGTCAGGTAATTATAACAATAGACGTGTGGGCTGGCTTTGGCATCTGGTATTGTTGCTTTGTTATGATGGTGACAAGCCTGCGGAGGAAAGGGATTAATCACTGTGACACAAGCCTGTTGTCACATTGATACATTCAGACATCATAACACTGGTGCTGAGAGAAGCTGTAAAAACAACATAATTTCGACTATCAGCACTATATGACATGTACAATTGAGACTATGAATAGGTTTAAGAAGCGACTAACGGGGCGCTCTCATATTGTAATTTGTACTTCAAAGTCAAATACAGCTTAAAGAAAGGTTCACATTAAGCTATCAGTGATTCTGAGCAGTTAAGCCTCGTTTCTTTTCATAAGCAAATTATCTTTCAAATCTGGGGATACAAGTTAAAAAGTGCTTCACATGACATCCTCGCCGCACAGCTGAGGTAGGTAGTAACATTTTAACCCCTATGGGGGAAGCAAAGAGTACCACATGCGTTTTTAAGCTAGAAGAACTTTAAATTATGTGAACCAAAACCATTGTTTTACTCTTCTCAGTGGTGTGTGCACACTCACAGCTGGAGACACCACTGATGAGTAGTTGTTTTGATGTTTTTCCCTAATGTGCTCGGGGTTCACTTAGACAACGCTTGGGTAGTGGTGCCCTACAAGTGTAGCGTCTGCACAGATGAGTCAAAACAAAGAAGTTGTTCACCCTCTGACATAATTTACATCACTTGGATCTAAGTGTATATTTGCTGGTTAGTGGAGTGTCCACAGCAGTAAGTCATTTCCTTTTGGCCTGATTGGTCATACTGGCCTCCTGTGAACTTGAGTTGCCATATTAAAAAGCAGGAATGAGATGATGAAACTCTGTCACCCTGACCTGTAGGTGAGGTACCTCTGATCTCAAGTCAGTCAAAAACACAAGCAAAATCAGAAATGCTTAGCGCGTTTGCGTTTTAGCTTTCAGCGAATGTGTGTATGTGTCGTTTTTTGGTACTTGATATGGAGTTGAAAGTCATTTGAAAGTATCTCATTCTCTGTTTTTAAAAGGCTATGCTAACCCTTTTATATATAAACATCTGGCTTTAGAGTTTTATGCTTTTATATTTGCGCTATGATTGCTGTATTTTGTGGAGTTTTTGAAGATGTGCCCTTGAAAACTCAGTGTTCAGAATGGCCTCTTTGTTAGTCCTAGTATTTGGGATGCTGAACATATTTGATTCTTAGGGGTTTCACGGTATACCTGCTTGTATTGAAAATAACTACAATATTTAAGAGTTACGTACTGTATATTGTTAATAACGCATATAATATCTTAACCAGTCATTTCTTCTTGTACAGCGTTTGGGGATTTATGGATACACTCTCTTTCCACCTCCCTTGTCTCTTATTTCTTGTGTAAAAAGACGAAACGCACAGCTGTCAGAGAGAACAGTTGCTCTTTTTTTACAGTTTTCTATTCTAGGCATCCTGCTATATTGTTAACAGTATTTTGCCACAGTAGAGAAAATGTGATATCATGACAGCCCTAAATAACGGGGTAAGGCTTTATGTGAATAGAGTGGACCTGAAACGGAGTCAAATTCTCAGTCTGAATTATTGTTTTAAATCCACCCCTGATACTCATGTAGAAAGCAAATGTGTTTTTATGAGATTGAATTTGCTATAGGGAAATACTGAAACTCTAGGAGTGCTCCTTGATTTTAAATGTGGATATTCTCACAGCGTAGTCCACGATTTTGAAACCACACTCCTGTTTTCTGATTTTTTTCATAACTAAACAAAAAACTGACGATCCAAATCAATCACGTCAGTTAACAAGGCTGTGAATATTGAACTACCAGACACTTCACACTATAGATGTTAAAGCCAAATACAGCACTTAGTGCTGGGCCACTTTTCTTGTGCATCTGGCACAGTCACACAAATGCCAGAATCCTTTGAATTCATTGTGCATAGAGTTGTTGTGCTTCAATTGATGCACACACTCCATATCAATGTCCCTGTTGTCGTTCCTGGTGCTCCTTTCATCTTCATCGACGTGCTGGTGACTCGCAATTAAAATTTCAGTAAATAGTTTGACATATTGACGTCGAGATAACGATAGAGCTTTTTTAATTTTATCCACATTTCATGCACACCTTGTTACAACCATGACTTATTTGTTTGAGACAGTCTTTTTTCCTCACATGAAGCCATTTTGTGTGTGAACGGACTTCTGGGATTGTGCCACCTCGGCTACGAGTTTGCCTGCCTCAGTCAGGCTCCTTAGGGACCTCTGTAAGATATAAAGAACAAAAGTGCCAACCAGTATTATCAGGCGAGGCAGCATGTGTGGTGCCACATGCATTTTTAATGTGCCACAAATAAGAAATACCACTGTGTCCTCTCTCTCATTTCACAACTGGTGGCTCATTTAAATTTTATTTCTATTTGTGTGACTTTCAGCAGCTACTAAAAGCGAACAGCCTCCATCATTGACGCTTAGAGTAGTCTCGATTTAACACGGAGCTGCACAGACATGAGATGGGTTGCTCTAGATATCAAATTTGGAATGCTTCCATGTACACGCACGTATGCATTTGATGCGCACGCGCGCTATCACACAGTATCAGTGCTTGTTAGGAAGGCCGGTGGAGTGGAAAAGTCGGCTGTGTATGGAGCAAACATTATTCCACTCTAAAAGAAAGTCCTTCACTCCGCTGACTCTTTGAAGATCGACTTTCAGAGCTGACATGTTAAACATCAGAACACTAAAAAGAGGAACAGCTAATGACCGTCTAAGTGTCAGTCAAGCCTTCAAATGATTAGCTTTTATTTCCTCCAACTTTTTCATTTTTTTTCATTATTCAAGGACTTCTTTTTTTTTGCACTTCATTGTGCACAAGATGCTTATCATGTGCCTGTCAGACTAGCTGTAAGTAAGATTTCTAATTAAAGCCGAATAATAGATAATATGGCTCCTGGTAACAAAGAGCAGCTCTGTTGACCTAGTTAGTGCTTTTATTTGGGACAGTTTTTCTGTGTAACGTCACATTTGATAAAATCAGAACTCCTTCCTTGTGGACAGGTAAGGCACGCTTCAGAAGCAGCAGTGAGTGATGTGGAACAAAGCAAAGAGCGCGCTTATGACAGTTCATTTGTTCTCGGATGTATTTACTAAAAAAAACAACAACAAAAAAATCGAAGAAAATGCTGGTAAGATTTGTAGACCCAGATAGGCCCAGCAGCGTTTTATTGCTGTGGTGGCTCTGGTTGCTGTGAAAAATTGCACAAGGATTTCTTTTGACTCAGCAACAGAGCAGGCAACCTGACCCATAAAGATTTTTTATTAGTTTCTGTAGCCCACCTTTTATCCCAAAGTCACAACGGAGCACACTATTAACGTCTGAGCTTGCTGAGAAGCGTGTGCGAGGCTGCTAAGGATAAGGTGAATGTGCATTTGATGGAACATATTTAAAAGGTTCAGTTAAGGTGGCAGAGAGCAGAAGGTAGACAGTGGATCTGTTTACTGCCTTGAGGTTTTGTGGTTACGGTCTAGCACTTCCTATTTAACTGCATGATCTAGGGCTCTGCTGACGACACCAAACATGCAACCCAGATCCATGCCTCGGTGCCCTCTGCACACAAACACACACATATACACACACAGGACTCATACACTGAAGTGCACAAAAGCCATTTTTATGAATGCTCTGCAAATATCTTGACACACTGAGATGAGACAGTGGTTTTAATAGTCTTTTTTTCATTGTGCGTGTGTGTGTGTGCGTGTGTGCTGGCTTCTTGATACTATGCCTGTCACACTCTTTGGTGGAGATTCTGTTATCAATATTTTCTTGCCCTAAAAATACACAGCAGTGGCACCACTTTGTTTTCATTGGGTGAGGGGTATATGAGGTTGCAGTTGGGGTTAAGGGTTCAAAGGGCAGAAAGGAAGTAGGTGTTCCCACAGTGACAGTCCAGACACGTGTTTGATGAGCCAGCCTAACAGCATGGACCGGCACTTCCAAATGACCTACCATCTGCAGGCAATCTGGGGAGCCTTTCCACTGAGATTTATCTCCCATGTTATGGCTACTCCTGGAATGACACACTAGCACTCCTGAAAAACTCCTAGTTGTAAGAGCTTCTGCTTCTGCTTTTTTTCCTTTCTTGTCACTGCCAACAGTCAAGGCTTACCTTCACTACAACCAGGCTGAAAACTCAAGCTGGCACCTATATTCTGCCTGCTGTGATGGGATCCTTTCCCCTGTTTAAAAGGTGAAGAAATATTCTGTTCTGCCCGCTAAAGAGAGGATCGCAAAAAAGGAAATGCATAAACATGCTTTAAAGAGACAACTCAACATGTAGGCAAAAGGTAGAAAACAAACAAAACAGATAATATGAATTGATATGTGTTGGTCCAAAAGATTGCCAGACTGAGCCGAGAGCAGGGAAAACTGCAAGGAGGTCTAGTTTATAATTAATATGCACACTGTAAAATATGCATTATGGGATGGATGTGGCCAAATATGGATTTCTGTTTTGATTTTCACTCAGAATAATTGACGCACTTCTTAGGCAAGTCATACTGAATAAAGCACCAGCTCATAGCCTTTGTTGCTAGGAGCGCTGGCTTCTCTGCCAGCTGCTTCTTATTTGTCTTATGTCGAAGACCTGTTATTAAACCAAGTCCCCGTTCATTTTCACTTTTACGTGTTTCTGTTGATATGCATGTGGGCTGAGCTTGTTGAATCTGCGTGTTACAGATACAGTATTTTGTATAGAGAAAGACATTGTAATTATTCAATGAGAGAAAACAGGAAACGGTGATGGGGGTGGGTGGATTGGGGGGCTCATAAAAGCACATAGCAACATTTTTACCTTTCCCCGCAAGCACACATTCATCGAACTGACTGCAAAGATGAGAACACGCCTCATCTCCCAGTGGGCTATTCCCATAAACACATTAAAAAAGTATCTCACATCTCAACCCCTGGCCTACCCTGTTCACTACTACCACTGCTCTGCCTCACACACACATACACATGCAGGAGAGTTGTGTCAGACTGATTAGCAACCACATCTCCAATCTCTGATTAGGTGTGGAGTAAATGAAGCGCCCCCCTCAGGCATGCATTTCCATAATGTCAGGTAATTAAACCCCAGTGTTTTAATAGCTCAGGAATAGGAAGACTCCCCAGGAGACTAGACAATGATGATAGACTTTGCTGAAAACTAGCATAGTATTAGCTTGCTTTAAGCTGGCACTGAAACTACCACTTACATTGTGCTTTTATACACGAATAACTTCAAACTTTGAACATTTATATCATGCAGAAAGATATACACTGATGAAAATTCCTTTAGTTTAGTGTTTTTTTTGCTTCTGAGCTTCTTCTGTGATCTTCAAACATGAACAGAAAAATGTCCCAACCTGGTTATGAAAGGCTGTTGTAGAAACGACGCACATTCGAGTTGCGTGCTTTCCGTTGATGGCTGTCAGATTCCTGAGCTAAACAAAGGCTGGGAGAGCACGAGTGTCTTTTTCATCACAGAAAAACCTGGAGAGGTGCTATTGTAAACATGACAGTGCATTGTCAGTACATCCCTGTTTTTTTGTTTGTGTATGTTGGTGCTCATATTGTATGTGCACACACATACACACAACAAAGGGCCTTTGATGAAACACATTCTGCAGTGGGAGAGGTTGTGTTTTTTTTTAACAACAGAAGTTATGCCCACTCATGTTGGGTGCCCAAGTGAGAACAAAACAGTAATGCTTCCACAGAAACATCCAGAAACTGAGTGAACTCCAGAAATCACTTATACATGTAATCAGACCAACAACAAAAAAAAAAAAATCATAAAAGCCACAGGACTTTGCTGTGATTGGATTACTCTCCCTGACAGCACACGTTCATTATCTATTACTTCAGCACAGAACGTTTCTGAGAAATAATAAGCTTTAATAGGGAAGCATTGACTGCTAATGATACCCGATGCATAGCTGGATCTGAGGATCATTAAAGGCATGGCACGGTGCACGGTTCCTCCAATATCCGCTGTATGAACTCCGCTTCAAACACATAGTCTACCTTCTTCCAGAAACTTTCAAATTAACAGATGTACTTTAAATCCCCTCTAATCTTCCTTCTCGCGTGTATAAGGAATGTATCTTACGGGGCAAGAATGAAAACAGGTTCATTTTAATGATACTCTCTCAGCTGGTATATCACAGTGACAGTTAACTACCAGTAAACTACAGTAAATGGAGGGGACTCGGCCATTCGTGAACAGCACAGGTCATCGTATGAGTGGTGATGAACTAAATGGTCTGAAAGCGAACAACAGACATCAGTGAGCTACGCTTTACCTCAGGGGTCTTCTACGTATCTACAGTATGTCAGAAGCCTCGTGCTAAAGCCTTCCTCTCAGCTAATGTGCTGGAACAAATTGCTTTAGAAATGCAGCAAACCTGATACAGGGAGTGTTGACAGCAAGCTACTGTACACTTTTATGGTACATAACACATTTTCTTTTTTGGCAAGTGCATATTGTGACGATCATGTCAGTTATTTGGTGTTTAAACTTGCTGTGGATATGTGATGGTAGTGTCCAGTATTTATGTGACCAAGAACGGCATAACAATACGATCGCTGCTGCCAATATTCTCATCCAGCCAGAATTCACACCAGCAGGCTGCTCTTTGTCAGTTTTTCTTTTCTAGTCTACATAACGTCAGGGAGAGAAGGTGAGAGGACAGCCCCACTCACCCACTGAGGGACTGAAGTGCACAGTGAAAAACAAGGGGATTATTTTTTAATTATTTCAAATTTGTTAATCATGAAAAGCTACAAAGTCCAGAAATAAAAATGTAAAGTTGGAAATGAACATATTAGGTTTTCTTTTAGCAATGCATTCGTGGAAAAACTGAAGCTAAAGCTTAGTGATCCACCAGCTGCAGTTTTATTGGCTGATTCTCATTCAGATTTAGGAGCTATAACTGACAGAAACAAACAAAAATCACTTTTCCATCAATACAGTTTTTTTCTTGGTCCTTCACCCTGTCAGCAGTCAGACTGTTTAATACCCACGCAGGATAAATACTGTCTAAAAAATACACGTGTATCATTATTGCTCCTACTACATTGTAGTGAATTTAACCAATGTGGAATTAAATGAAGTCTATGTCTAAGTTATTGTCATATTAAACTGCAATAAATTACAGAATCTTTTTTTAATACATTTATGTTATTTAATTTCTTTTCTTTTTTTTAATTTAAACAACTGAAAATAGGTGCTCTGCAATTGCAAGTAGATAAAAATAATTACATGTAAATGAGTTGCTGTACACACAACTTAACCTGACATATTTAATCATGTCAAATTAAAGTAGGTACAACAGATTTGTGTAACAAAACAAATGTCAGTTACTTACATACATGCTCCATAATTTCCCTTGTAACTGCTTTAATCCTTTGCTCATACAGAGGCTGCTAGCTCGTGGCCGGCTCTGACCTGATGATTGGTTATCTTCGACTTTAACCACTTTCCATTCGTCAGCTTCTTTAAAATGTCCATGTTCAACTACCTTAGTGTGTTTGATTAGGGTTGTTGTTATGTTGTTGGTTCCCCTGTGGTTTACTTTGGGGAACTTCAATTGCAGTGAAAGGCTTCCACGCTGATGACATGTTAGCACATAGCTGTGAGTGTACGTGACTATTTGCCTGTGCTGCTGCATGTTTTTTTCACATGCATGAAAGGGATGGACTCGTATTTCAACTTATGGCAGGTCGGTCACTGGTCCGGTCAAAGAATGCTGGAAATGAGCTCAACCTGGTTATTGTCCGGTTGATTGTTGCATCACTATTAAAACTGATACCTTATCCTAGTGATAGAAATTTATGTTTGTTTATTATTTTTGCAATAGTGTGAAACTCTATGCCAAGGTTATATTTCATATACTGCACAGTTACCTACAGCATACTGTTAGTGTTGATTACAGTGGACACACATAGTAGAAACAGTTTATTGCTTGCAAATATATCTTCCAGTAGTACCATCATTTCTTACCGTGTCTCCATCAATTTGTGTGACCTGTTCCCCAGAGAGATGAACAGACCCTGCAAAGCCATGACAATATCTGGATTTCACTGTTGCACAATAGTATACAACTGTCTCAGACTGCACACTACTCTTAATTGCTTTTAATGAATCGCATGTCTTATTGAGCACAACCGCTGTGATTTTGCCAAAGAAAATCCGCCAAGGAGTGTATATTGAGTAGCTGCTGACTGAATCACACATTTGTTGCCAAGTTGCTAATTTGATATTTAAAGAAAAAAAAAACTGCCTCACACATTGATCATTTTTGTCAACTGGAGATTTGATAAACAAACTGTTGGCTGACATTCATGTTATATTTGCTAGACGGAGCTATTGAAATGTGTCATTATAGGCTTTTCCTTTCAAAGCCATACAAAAATCTGTAAAATAACTGTTATTATTGGAGCCAGTTTCAGGCTCGTCACGCTGTGATCTCCTATGCTGTTGAATTATCCATATTTATGTATGTTTTTTACATTTATTTTTTACTAAATGCACTTTTTTCCCTCTCTTTTCAGCAAACTCCAGTCTTCTGGGAGGAGGCGGAGGTGAGTGAACGCTTTTGTTTTTCATTATCGCGTCCCATTGATTGCTCCTATGGTAAAGCAATTAAAGTTGCACTTATCAGATCAGGCATTCAGCCCATCTGTTTCATTGAGTTCATGGCAGATTTCAGTGTCTACTTCAAGTGTCTGTGTTAAATGCGGCTGAATGTAAGGCCAAAATATTAGAGCGTGGTACAGAGCAACCTTGCGCTGTGCCACACTGAGAGATGGTCATTACTTTAGCAGCCTGCCGAAGGACATTATCATCAAGGCAATGCTGGAAATCTGAGGCAGCCGATTGTAGTGTGGGAACAATGGTTAGGGAGTAGAATGCTACCGCCCAATCACACGGTTCTTCCTTTGTAAAATTTGACTTATGCAGTGACATGATTGAAATAATCGTTCTTTACTGCAGTGAGATGAGGTTTTGGGTAAAATGCACCAAGTTACACTGTTAATTTTTAGTCCCCAGGGAAATTTTTCATATGTAGGGATGGTATGACAATGAAATAAGGTCACTGCTTCAGACTTATATGTTTATCCAGCTACATTAACAGCCTTCAGTTGTATAGTCAGATCCTGACTATGACAGTCTGCCTTAGCAGAACTATCTGTCTGATATAACTAATCAAAATACGTATTATAGATAAAATCTTCCCTATGTTGTGTTTTATGAAGGTCTCTATCACAGCAAACATTTTATTTCTTACGCCACATTTTAATGCAACCATCAAACAGCATCTTCACTGTATCGTATATTGCCATTTTTCCCAATGTGTAGGTGTTTATAGCCTGTATCATTTCATTCCTATTGCTGTGTTTTCTTTAGTGAGAAAAATGCAGTATTGTGGATGATTGGTTCATCTGCTTTCTTTCTGGGCAAAACTATATAGGTTTTATAATTTTGTGTACCAAAAAGAAAGGCACATGCTGCACCTTGTGATTACGATGCTTCTGCATTTATTCAGTCATTAGGGTTTACCACCTGGCAAAGATGACTCATCAGAAGCAAAGGACGGGCAAAAAGGAAGATCAAAGCCACTCAACGGTTATATGCTCTGTGCACATGGTGTCCATTAGAGTGTACATTGAGCTGTTGAAATCTTATTCGCATTTAATCATGCAGCTTGGAGTGGCCCTTATCTCGTCTGATACATTTTTAAGACTGCAAACTTGCCGTGTAGAATCTCAATCCATCAGCAGCATGAAGAGGCCCTCAGCGCACAGCCATCTTAGGAATTTCTGTGATTGAGATCAGAAGGTCACAAACATGCTTCTCCATAACCAAGCCAGACCCTGTAAAGCAGGTATACTGTCCGCCTGAATGGTGTCTGTCTCCACTGCGACTCGCGCTATCGATTTGCCGTGTCCAAAGAAACACAAGAAGCAATTCTCTTTGCTATTACATTTTCATTATTGTTATTTTGTGCCAGATTACCTTTTTACAGTTCTTTAAATCCTGGCCTTGGTGATTGATCCAGTTTCTATTTCAACTAATAATAGCTCTGAGGATATTACAGATTGCTCTGTTTCATAACAGCAGCAGCGAAAAACGGAGGCGAATTGAAGGCTGTCAACATGAGAACGTGAGATCTTATGTGTCAGTTAATGTACTTTGCAAGAAAACATTTTAGCTGATTGTAACCTGCAGCTGCGCTTATTAACTCCAGAGGAATTTCTAATTGTAGCAAGTGCCATTTTTTTGAGAGCAAAGCCTCTTTTCATTCCTAATTGACTTCCAGCGATGCTATTCCTAAGTTACTGGCACAGGATACGAGGTCGGTTAACTCAAAAATGCAAAGAGTCACTTTTAATGTGCTAATAATGACCATAAGGTGAACAACATGTATGTCATACGTCCTTTATGTGTATTTTTAAGAAGAGTAAAGGAAGAAGCCAATTTCCACTGCTGCCTTATTCACAAGGGTCGCCACAGCGGGTAGTCTTTCTCTTCTTCTTTTTTTTTGGCCGTGGTAAACAACGATGACTATAACCAGAGAGAGATTACTATTATCTACCAGGGAGCTGAAATTGTTATTTTCCCCCTAAAACAAAGCACTACACCGTTTGTCTTTTATCTGCATGAGGCCAAGAGGGGTTTTATCTTCCAGTGTCTTTATCACTCGAAGGTGTCTGCTAAACCTGCAAAACTGTTCTCTCTGTTGTCACCCTGCCCTCCCTCTCCACCTCTATCTGCGGTTTGGCATGTGAAGACCTCCTGCCTGGTGGCGGCGAGGATCGATGTGGAGAGGAGATGTGCTCTCATATAGGGTCCTCCTTATCTCCCAGCTGTCTTCTCGGGGCTCTGCAGAGGGGTAGCTTCACAACAGGATGATCCATCATGCTGGCCTCACACACCTGAGCCATGTGTAACTCTTAACAGTTCGGGAAGTAGGACTCTGAACAGCTCAGGAAAACTGGACATAGGCTTTACTTTATTTAAGTTAGTTTACCACCTAGGTGTACTTTGAGCACCCCTGGCTTTGCATGGTCTCTGTTATTCCCCCATACGTTTAGACGTCTTTTCACAGAAAAAGGTTTTACTTCTCTAGAATGCATCAGTTATTCAAGTGTGGCATGTGGTCACAGCAAAACAGAAACAGAGTTTTGCTGGTGATTGTTTTGTCGCAGTCAGAGTAATGTGAAAAGATGGAAATAAATGACAACAAAGCTCTTTCTGAGCCTTTTTCAGTGCACAGGAACGCTGCATTATATTTCTTGCAATACAGAGAAACGATTCATAAGAAAAGATTCTTATGCCCTGATGCTCTATTAAATCCTTAGAAATCACTGATGGGAATTTTCTCTGGGTTATGCATCTTCAGTATTATGTACGCAATGGGGTTAACCACAATAGCACTGTTATCTGCTTTAGACATGTTGGTCTCACTGGGATTTCAAACATACATAGAGGGAAATAACAATGATCTCTGATAATAGCATCCCAAATAGGGCCTCTGTGAATAGAGGGTAATTATGAATGGTACCAGGTTGCTCTTGTGATGTGTGTCACAGCATGGCTAGATGCTGGCACAGTCCCAAAAGAATAGACCTAATGTAAACATCACATTGCCTATTCTGCCTTCCCCGTCCCTTTGTCTTTTTTTTTATCCACACACACAAACACAAGCATTCAAGTGCAAACAGGGCTATGCAATGATACCATGAAGCCCTGTGTAGCCGGAGAGGGGGAGCTTCACTTGCCTTTGATGTCTCCATCCAGGAGGGGAATTTGCTCATTAGCATTCTAACCAGAACCATTGCCCTTTTAGCACTAGGCTTTAACTAGACCACCCAAACAAATCGTTCTTCTCAGGTTGGACCTCCTTTCTGTGCTCCAGTCAAGCAGTGGGTCACTGGCATGGCTTGTTGTGTGTGTCTTGGCTTGGGCTAATTCAGCCAAGGCTGTGGTCACTCTCCCAACCTGTCCAGAATGACACAAACGCCTAGATTCTTTAAAACAGGGCTAATAACATCAAAAAAGTCTGCATTTTAAGTGAGCCCTAAAACAAATATATATCAATGTCGACGTGGTTATCGACGATGCCTGCGTTACTCATTACGTAAGAGCCGCGGGCCTTTAGCACTCTTCCTATCCTAAACGCTGGCATGAGTCATGGCAGGTATTAACACATTATAATAGATGAGAATAATTATGTTTGCTGTCGTGGTGCTTACGTCCTTTGTCCTCTTCTGCAACTAAACATGTCATGGGATGTAGGCTCCCGAAGATATGACAAAGCAATCGCTTCTGCCTCTCCTCAGATGTGAAATGATGTGAAAACGCCTGCATGACGACCGCGCTTTACAAACACAGTTAACAGATGAAAAACAAAATGTTCTGAGCTCTGGCCTTTAAGTGAAATATGAGAAAAGATTGCTCATGGTGAAATTATCCGATCAGAAGCGCAGAGCATCATCATCAATACGGATGCACCAGCACTATGCTGTAAATGCAAGGCTGGCCATTATCGCAACACCACGGTTAAAAAAGACAAAACACGTGTTCAGTTTTAAGACGTTTGAATAATCCTTTGCTGAGATTCCTAAGTGCTCCACTGTGCTTATCTTTATCTCCATTCTTTATGCAAAGAGCTCTGTTTTCTTTTCCTGTCACCTCCAGGTGAACCATTATCCTCTGTCTGGCTCTTACCCGGGGCTTGTTTATTGAGTCGATTGGAGGGGACCATGCAGGGCGCTGTGCGGTTGCAGGGGGAGGGGTATAGGTCGAGATATAGGGTGGTGTTGGGTGACGGTTTGGGCGAGATGACTTTCTGTCCCTCACACAGCTCCCTGGAAGCCCCCAGACTAATCGCTCAGAGATGACGTATTATTCTCATAACTCAAAGATTACACACTATGCTTGACTGATGGTCCTCAGTTCACAGATGGTAGTAACAGCCATTAGCATAACTTATGAGAGAGATAGCGTATTTCCCCATGGAGTAACCTAAATAATGTAAAATGATAAATTGAATGCAAAGATTCCTCAGTCAGTGGGGCACCCTTGGGATTTACTTATCTCCTCATATTTAGAGAAGAGTTAGTTACACTCTGATCTAGGCCTGCCCTGTATTCGTGCTGCAATATTCCATGTTCTTTTTTAAGCGTGTTCAAAACAGCAGTGATGTACTGTAACTGTATACTGTAGCACTCAGCAATTCTCTCTCTTTATCCGTGTAATTCAGTGACAGCAGCTCAGTAGGCTTGGGTCAGGACATGTGCCATGCAAGTATGGGAGTGCCCTCTCAGGCTGATTTGAATAATTGAATTAAAAAATATATTTGAATTGGCCCCATTCTTGCATAAGCAAGTCATTTTGTAAATTGCACTTACTTAGTGAAATTATAAAGCAACTTAACTCTACAAATCTCAAGTGTAGTGAACTTTTAAGTGAGTGTATGCATTAAAGCTGCACTGTGTGCTACCATTGAAGTGTTTCCTTGCCTTTATTAAATGTGTAGCACAGTGTAATGCAGGGGTTATATGCTATAAAGCCAGAACAATCTCCTCGTCTTACTGGAATCTAGATCCGTTTCCTTTTTTTTTTAAATCAAAAGTGCTTTTAGTGTCTTGCAGCAAGACGATGAATTATTTGTGTTGTTTACAACTGCATCTTCACCTAAAGCGTCTCAGCGCGTCAGTCATCATATTGAGTAATTATTGCGTGAGAAGCGTCCTCATGCCGCCAGATCATTTATGACGGAGGTGATGTGGTTTAGAGGGCATTCCAGTGAAAGTAACAGGACAAGGTTATCTGCTGGACTGCAGTTTGCGATACCCAAATAGTGGTGAAGATAACATTGCCGTGTGAAAGCTTTCGCGTGCCATTTCTGTCTTCCCGTGCCACCGCAGAGAACAGCCACGATGAACAACCCCCTCTCTTGCTCCTCATCCTCCAATCAGCAATGATGGATGGACTAATTGATGCAGAGTGATTGGGCCATTTATTTTATCCTACAACAGTGGGTTCCATATTTAGGATTAGCACTGCATTATAATGGGAGGGGAAGAAGAAATGGCCGGCGAGCGAATGAATCCGAGGGGGGTAAAGAGGGACACTCTGAGGAACAGTTATAAAAGATGTAGAGACAAAAAGAGGAAGAGAGAAAACAGTCATGCAGCTGTTACGAGCAGCGTTAACAGGACTGGTTAGTTGTGTAATGCTAAGCTTATGAGGCATAAGGGAGTGTTCCAGAGAGTTTATGGTGAGGTCAGTATCCACGAATAAGAGCGGGCGAGAGGGGCATATAGTTTCCACGTGTCCCGGTATCCCTCGCTCAGCCTATGAATCATTCATCTCTGTCCCCATGTATAAATCAAGCTGCCTGCTGTTGCCTGCGGCAGTCATGTCATTAGCTCGTTGATGGCATCGCTTGATCTCTGGCACTGCAGTGCAGGTGAGGGAAGGGGTCTAACTTTAAACAGCACACATAGCAGAAGCATATCAAACTTTGTAGAGCTTTTGCTGGTGGCTGTGGTATAGTGAGCTTTATGGAGCCGTAAAGAAGCATGTTTCCCATGCATGTTTTCTTGAAACCGCTCTCACATCTGCCATCGGGGTGTAAAAATGATCTTTCAACACTGTAATTTGAATGTGCTTTTTGAGAGCACAAGGTTACTACAAGTTTGACTTTGTTGGCCTTTGAGAGTAAAGCAGAGAGAAAATTAGGTGTCTATGATGGAGACTTACACCAGAGATTCTCTAAAACGTGATCACCTATTTTCTATGTCATTTTCAGGCTGATCCAGAGTCTTACGTGGCCTTTTGCCACTAAAGAGTCATTTGAGGTGGAGAGCTTTACTTCTCTAGAATCTCGTCCATCGCCTATTGAGCGAGAAGACTGAGAAACCCCGGAGCCTTATCGGTTTTAAATGCTAGCTCTGCCAGTCACAGAGTGCTGTTACACTTTGACTTACAATCGTGGCAAAGTACAAAGTGCATAAAATGCATATAAGCAGTCCTCGCTTTTTTGAACAGTTGTGGTACATACCTTTTGGCGTCCACCTTTCTTTGCTATTGCACACATTTGAATGTTCCTACCTCTGAATCATTTTGTTGCAAATAAATATATGTGATATTACAGTCAAGGCCTCTTCTTCCCTCAGGGTTGCTGTTCTAAACATATTGGAACTGCTTGTTTTACTTCATGTTTCACCCTTGCAGCGTCTCTCTCTGCGTTTTGTGCTCTCTCTTGCTGTCTCTGAAAGGAGAGATATTTTGCACTCCCACAACATGTAGATTTCAGCTTCTCGGTAATTCGCTTGCTTTTGTACAACAATGGATATTCAACCTCGTTTAAGAATCGTCCACCTTATTCTGTCGCCCCTCATTGAACATAACGTGACAATATCTCCACAGGGCTCAAGGAGCAGGCAAGAAAGTGTCAATTTAGTTCTCTTCCACACTGCATCACACATGACCTCCCCACGTACCCCAAACGTCCCTTTTGTTCACCAGCATTTCTGGGTCACTTGTTCAGATTTTAGACAACTCAGTGCATTGCCAACCACAGTGTCAGAGCACATTTGTATCCTGCACGGGCTTTATAGTGGCCGTTTTGGGGGTGGATCCTGCACAAAATTAAAGGTGCTGTCTGTTTTTGCATACATGTGTCTGTGTGTATTACATATATATGCCTGCTATTAACTGTGCACTGTCATGACAGTGGCTGTGAGTCTAAGTGGTACTGTGCAATGATGATGGTATGTCTGTGTGCCTGCCTGAATTTAAACGCCAGTGTGCTTGTGTGCGTGTGTGCGTGTGTGTGTGATCCTTATTCTGGCATAACTGGATGCTGAGTTGTCTTGTCAGTTGACTCAGTGGTCAGTTTTGGTCCTGCTGCCCCCAGCAACGCACTGTGGAGTGATGAGATCTGACAGACGGGAACAGTTCTTAGCAGGGCACTACCCCATCCCATAGTCCCGCCAATCATGGCAAGGCTATTACAAGGACATCAAGAGCTTAGACACACGCTCACAAGTGATTCAGCACTGGCTGACATGCCAATATACCAATCATATGAAACCCTGTCATTTGTGAAAACATTTACCCAGGATTGCATCCTGAGAAATATTTTGTTCCAATAACACAGAAGGGACAAAAGGGAAATAGATAGTCTGAAATATACGTTCAGGTATTAAAAAAAATCAGCCAAACACTGAGGCTCACTATAATATTAAAAAAGGTAAAAAATGAATTTGTGATGACTTTCTTTTAAAGTTTAACAATTAATGTTCTTAACATGGTGGTTCAGTTTATTTCCTGTGCCCTTTATACTCTTTATATTGTATTTTTACTCTGCCTTTAAGCAGAGCCATTAGCTAACTCTCGAATAACCTCACTCCTTGAGCCAGCCACAGTGAGCAGAATGATCTGTTTTAAATAAATGCTTAATTTAGCACATACTACACAGATTATTTAATAAAGTCAGCATGCTACTGGTGTGGCCCTGAAGTGGTCTGTGGTATAATTCTCCTTCAGCTTCCAGTTGCTGTTATTAACATGAGACCACACAATACTGATGGGAGGGAACCAAATAGGTGTGGTAGCTGGTACAATTACTGATCTGCATTCTGTGATGTTAATGTGCCATGTACTATTCTGCTATGTTAACTGTTGTTAGCTGCTGGACCAATGGCGTATGGGCTGATTTAGCAAAACGCACACGTCCAAACTGCACGTAGCCGAGGTTTGCATTTTGCACCACAAATAAACATCCAAAGGCCTGACTGCTCCTGACTATAAAAGTGTACAGTTACATTAAGGTGGTATATAGATATAAATCCATACACTGCACTGATAAAAATCGCAGCGGGAGTATTTAGGTGAGAATATCTAAATTCCTGGCTGGTGGCTGATTAGTGGCACTGTTTTTTTACGCTATCTGTGCAGAAATTGACCCGCTACAGCCTCATGCCAACTAGTAACAAACTGTCAAGCTTTCTGCATCTCTCATGGGGCAGCCTAGTTAGCTGTGTCTGACAGGCCTCTTGCCTACAAGAAAGGTTTGAGTCCAGGGAGGGCAGAGCAAGCTCCAGAGGAAAACTGTCATCTTTTTTTCAGACCACAGGGAAGAGGAGGAGTTTCTCTCTCCCTCCTTCTCTCTGTCTCTCTCTTTTTCACCCTCCCATCCTTCCCTCTGTATCAGCCTGTTCCCCTGGTGAAGATCTTCACTTTCCCACTGCCTGTTATGGTCCTCTTAGCCTGACTGTGCAGAATAAACAGATGGGTGTCAGAGGATGAAACACCAAGCTTCCCCGAGGAGCAGGGCCCACCGTTTTTTTAACCCACTCGCAGTTTTCTCCTGCAGGGCCGCAGCAGCCATCCCAGTATGCTAGCTGAGAGTGACACCAGGACAGGCAGTTAGACTGAGGTGAAAGACGCTCCATGTGTCCTTTTTAAAGGAAAGATGAGCGTTTATACCACGGGGATGATGCCCGCCACTCCACCTAATCCTCTTTTCCCAGACACTTCATTATCACCTGCATTCTGGAGCCACAGTATGTGTGTGCTGGCAGATCTCTGAGGAAAGCTACAGAAGCTCGCGTAAAAGTGCAGTGTGATGAAGGAGCACTGAAAAAGCGAGAGAAAGATGAGGAGGATGGCGGTATGAAGAATGACAGTGGATACGCAGAGTAAAAGGTGTGGTGGAGGTGGAGAACAGATGTCAGACGTAGTGGGTGGTAGTGAGAGGTAAACAGTCGGCGTAATGTCTTCTCATTTTCTCTCCACATATATCCATATATATATATATATATATATATATGGATATATATATATATTTTTTTTTTTTTTTCCCTCATTTCAGAAGCCGGCAGGATGCCAAACTGTCATCCCATCAAACACATCACTTTATCAATTAAAGTGAATAAACCATTAGTGGATTTAGCTAAACAGGTAATTAATAAACATTTTTGTAGGGTTTAAAATTGACAAATGTAACAAATTGAACTAAACGATCACATGTATTCTAGGAGAAGATGTTAGATAGGACTTGATTTTTCAATGTATACAGACCAATTAATACCAGTATATTTGTTTTTTTCTGTGTCGGGCATGAGCAGAGACGTCTGCTGGGAAGAAGATTAATTTCTGAGTGGGAGAGTGCAGCAAAGCTATTTGAGCCCACTGAAACATGTTGGCTCTCTACTGTGAGACTCGCATTAGCACATGCCATAATTGATGGAGGAGCATACTTAGCAGTAATAATGGGCATGGGCTTTATAGGGGGTGGTATCAAGACATTATTTTCAGAAAGCTCTAATTAAGCTTTTTTGCTGTGGCTTTGGTGCAGCAGCGACTGTCCAGTGTCATCGGAAATGCTTTCTCTGATAAACACGCCGCTTGCCAATCGGTTTGTTCTGGGCCTCCAATGTGCAGAGAAAATAAACAAGTTCATCAAACAGTGCGAGACTGCTGCTAGCTGGGGGAGATTAGACCTTTGAGACCAGCTGGGACATTCCCACCACCGCGCAACTCCACCTGTGAAATTGCAAACGAGACCACGTCCCTCCCCTCGACCTCCGTGGCTGGTTGAGTGATCAGCACGACACTGACACTTTGCGAGGTTGGTCACTCAAATTAAAGTGAGACCCGGTGTACACGAGAGCGTGTGACTGTTTTGATGGTGGAGGCGCATGAAAGCAGACACAGCTGTAGGTCAAGATGTGGGTGGGAAGCGACACAGTTGACTTTGATGTCACTTCTCCAACCACTCACCTCCCTGGAACGTTTCTTCCCGACTCAGATTGAAGATTCACTCTTCAAAATTTCCTGCCGCCGTCTTTAAAATAAGGAGCAAAAGTTATCACGGAGTCGTCGTTTTTTCGCAGGCCGCGTTCTACATAAACAGGGTAAACCTGAAGGAAATCCAGCAGGATAGAGGGTAGATGTGAGCCTCAGCTGACAGCCCCTGGAACGTGTTTCTCCCCCTTAGTGGGACAGCGTAGAAAACCTCACCAAGCGTGACAATAACAGAATGCCAAAACATGGATCGGGCCAAATGAGCTGTGAACGCAAACAAAGTAGCGAATTTGTTCTGTGGCATTTGGGGTGGACATGTGTCCCCTCAGCATGTTAAATACTGCACCCAGTCTAACTGACAGACAGGAAGGCGGTGAAAAATGAAGAATAATTAAGGAAAGACGGAGGAAGAGACAGAAAATGAAGAAAGGCAAACAAAGCAGCAGTGATAAAGCCATGTCTCACACGGTTATTGATGTATATATATATGTTCTTATTCTAGGATTGCAGCGTTTCTGCAGCTATGCTGTTTCTTTGGATCCCACCAGAGATTTGTCATGCCTTATGGTAAATTTACTGAAGCATAAGCTGAAGCGCTGGAGTACTTGTTCTGTTTTGTTATCCACTGAGAATTTCTTGGTCTGTATATGACTTCATATTACCTCATGAATATTGATATCCTGTAATTTGTGTCTGGCTTACGTTCGGATGCGTCGGATGCTTCTTTGTGCTTTATGTGTAAAAAATATGCACACACACACACACTGACTCTATAATCCTGAGTCTGGCTCAGCTGTTAAATGTTTTATTTACTGAGCCTTGATGAGATAAGAGCCGGGTGTTTTGGAATGTCTGTCTGAGGACATCAGCATGCCTCTCTGTGTGTGTACGCTTCTTTTAAGTGCTGATTGGTCATTTGGCATCCGTCCCTCAACACCAAAATGGACTCTTGGAGCAACTCATGAAGGCTATAAACATAAGCAGCTGATAGCGGGGCTATCTGAAAGAGGGGGGAGAAAAATAATAATCTTGATAATACACATTTATTTTGAATCGTTCTGCGGGGATATTCAACAAATGCATTTTAGACTTTTAAGTGTGTTGCTGATTAGCGAGGAGCTTAACGGTTTGTGGGGAGAGATTGTTGCATATATTTCAGTTTTTCAATCGCTCTCTCTTTCTACATGTAATACTGAGACAGGCCAGTTAAGGAATCAAAAGAGCCTAACTGCACGGAAAATGGATCTGTGCTGGGTGGCTTGTTAATTCCCTGGTGTGCCTCCTGAGGTGAATCGCTGTCGATGCAGACGTTGTCTTTGATCATTCACAAAGCATGTCGTAGCAAGGTCTGCACAGGCACCCAACAGATGGTCATTAAATCGTGCATTATATTTTACTGGAGCTTTTTTTTACATTCCTGCAAGATCTCTGGGCTTTTATTGCTGCTGTTTAAGATGGCCAGCATGCTGATTGTAAACAAGCTGAGACTTTTTTTTGCGAGTATGCCAATAGAGCCAACAACAATGTGCATGCAAACCTTGCATAATTCTCACTCAGAACTTCCACTGCTTACAGAGGCATAACCATTAGACAGGATTAGCCTTTACATTGTTATTGATTATAGGATGTACTTTTAAAAAACAAGTGTTTAAGGTGTAAATAGTGTAAAATGGTATGCGGCCTTGTCCCTATTGCCAGTCTTGGCAGCCGGGGGTCAGTCCGCCAGGGCCTCCGCTCCTGGCCGCCACCCGGCACACAATGCACCCGACCCCTATGGCGCCTCCTGCGGGTGGTGGGCCTGCGGGAGGATGGGCCCATGTCTCCTCTTCGGTCTGTGCCCGGCCGGGCCCCATGGACTAAGGCCCGGCCACCAGACGCTCGCCCTCGGGCACCCTCCCCGGGCCTGGCTCCAGGGCGGGGCCCCGGTAACCCTATCCCGGGCAGGGTAAACTGTTCCCTCGATGTTCTTTTCATAAGGGTCTGGGACTGGAACGGTTCGCAGCCGAGTGTGAAGCAGCGGGAATGAGGATCAGCACCTCCAAATCTGAGGCCATGGTTCTCAGCCGGAAAAGGGTGGAGTGCCCACTCCGGGTCGGGGATGAGTTCCTGCCCCAAGTGGAGGAGTTCAAGTATCTCGGGGTCTTGTTCGCGAGTGATGGGAGAAGGGAGCCGGAGATCGACAGACGGATTGGGGCTGCAGCTGCAGTAATGCAGACGCTGCACCGGTCCGTCGTGGTGAAGAGGGAGCTGAGTGTAAAAGCGGAGCTCTCAATTTACCGGTCGATCTACGTCCCTACCCTCACCTATGGCCACGAGCTGTGGGTAGTGACCGAAAGAACGAGATCGCGGATACAAGCGGCAGAAATGAGCTTCCTCCGAAGGGTGGCTGGCCTCTCCCTTAGAGATAGGGTGAGAAGTTCGGCCATCCGGGAGGGGCTCAGAGTAGAGCCGCTGCTGCTCCACATCGAAAGGAGCCAGCTGAGGTGGTTCGGGCATCTGACAAGGATGCCCCCTGGGCGCCTCCTGGGTGAGGTGTTCCAGGCATGTCCCACTGGGAGGAGGCCCCGGGGCAGACCCAGGACACGCTGGAGAGATTATATCTCTCGGCTGGCCTGGGAACGCCTTGGTGTTCCCCCGGATAAGCTGGAGGAGGTGGCTGGGGAGAGGGAGGTCTGGGCCTCTTTGCTTAGGCTGCTGCCCCCGCGACCCGGCCCCGGATAAGCGGAAGAAAATGGATGAGGATGGATGGATGGTATGCGGCCTGCTCTGAAGAAGCTCACTGTTTTTAGATGCCAACAAACCCTAACAGAACCTTGCTCACCAGCTGAGCAATAATGATGACCTCTGAACTCCAGTCAGCTGTGCTTCAGCAGCTCGCCTAAGTGTCAGTAAGCATCACGGAGACAGTAATCCCTAATTACCTCTGTATGATTGGCTACTGACCAGAAATGGAAATCCACCTTAATGATGTATGTCATCTAGCTGGCATTTAAATTGCTGACTTCCACCAGCTACTGCAGTAAAGCGAGAAACAAATGTTCAAATCTCTTCAAGGCGACTCTGGTCTGGGCCTGTGCATACAGAAGCAGAAAGCTTGAGAGCGAAACTGCGAAACTATAGGAGGTAATGGAAAAAGAAAATGTTGATGAAGTTGTATGTAATGCAACTTAATCTGCAAACCTAGCCAGCGGTTTTGTGGTTTAGCAAGGCTTCACCGGTTACTGGATCCAACTTGGTGCTGCCTTTGTTTTTCATCGCGTTTCTTTAACACACGATATGCTGTATGTCTCAGCATGCACTATAAGAATGTTATGCAAAAGCAGATATTAAAATTAAATAATTCGGTGTTTAAAGTATCTGTTTTTGGCTTGCTGTAACTGTGGTTTATGCCCATCTGTTTATGTTTTTGCACATCCACATTCAGATCCAAGTGCAACACCCTCCTTTAACCTGCTTGAGCTTGAATATATATTCATTTGCATTAAATTCAATTCTATTTCAGTTCACACTGTTGCAAATGAACTCTTTTGAACACCCATGCAAACTCCTACATAAGCCCACGTTCTTTATTCATTATTTTGTCATGTGAATTTTGCTGCACCGTATAGCCTTTCCAGATCTTTTCATATTAGCAGGCAAAATGAGGGACAAAGGCTATGTGTTATGTTAGTATGGAGGCCAAAGTTCCTGACAGGGCAATTTGCTGTCTTTTCTTTTTGGTGAGGGGAGACAATAGACAGCTGTAGGCTCATTCGGGTTCCCTGTGTGCTGCAGTGTGAAAGCAGCTTGGCTTTTTGCCCCTAGGGTCAGTGCAGGGATCTCAAACACCACGACTGATGAGCACTAATCGGGCCTCCTTGGCAAACACAAGCCTTTCTCTGTAACCTTCAAGCCGTGAAACACAATTTCCAGAGGCAGCGGGGAGTCCGGGGGACCACGAAGTCAACAAGCAAATTGGGGGAGTGGTTGCAGAGCACACAGAACACACAGTCAATACATCTGTTTTCAATGTAGCAACCTGATAAGACCCTGCTTTCAGAAGTAATCTGAATTAAAAATGTAACAACATTTATTCGCCTATATTTCACATTTTAATATAGAAGATGTTTGTGAAAACAACCTTGTTGTAAATAACTTTTTATGTTGTTTGACAATACTGATATAACATTTATTGATCGTACCAATTAGCAGTTTATAAAAGTGGTTGCTACATAGGACGAACGGTCTCGTGAGATCCAGTGCACCAGACCTATAATGAATTATAAATCTAATTTTAGTTCCCCAGTGTTTTTAGATTTATAATTCATCCCTCCGGTAATGTTGAAGCTGTGCTTGTGTTCGAGCTTTATTGCAATACTTTATCTTATACATTGACACGTCTGCTGGTTGTCTATGTAAATAAGAGCAGACAGACTTAAGAAACTAATAAAAAAGTCTTGTAAATAACATAAACTACAACACCCGAAAGGATCATTACATTGTCATTTGAAAACATGCAATAATAAGTGGGGGTTGTATGGGTTTATATAGGTGTATCTATTAACACCTCCTATTGTATATTTTTAAAAGAAGCATTAATTTGAAATGTTTCATCTTTTACATATGAACTGTTTTGATGACAGCGTAGCGTTGACCTCCTTATTTGACAGATGTAGCCACCCATACACGAGCAGCGACGACTGGAGCTGATTAAAGAATTGAAATGGTCCATTTAACCCCTAACACAGGCAAGACCTACCTGTGTGATGGTACCATTACTTTGCAGTAATTCCTGCAGGCGGCAGCTTGAATTGATCCCCCCTCAGCCATCAGGAAGTTTTAGTGCTGCTATGTGTGTGCTCAAAGCCCAGTTTAATAAAGCTAGCTGGTCATGAGCAGTTAAACCAGAGGAGAACAATAAATAAACAGACTCGCTCTGTCCTCATCTCCTCTACCACCACTTTCTTCTGCACCACTTCAGCCACATGGCGTAAGTGCTGCATGCAGAGAGGTCAGCATGTGGGCATGGCTGGCTTCTATCTGGGGACCGGCACTGATCCTCTTAGTGCCATTATTAGACCAGCACATCTGGGTGAGGGTTCTACTATATATATATATATATATATATGGTGTCACGGTTCGATATTTTTTCGATACAAAAAAAAATGTTCATGCCTTTTTAATTTGTAATTTATTAAAATTATAAATATATATTTTAACTCAAAAGTACAGTTTTTAAATTTAATGTTGCTGAAACAACAAAGTAATAAAAAAAAAAAAATCTATCTGATGGAGAAATCACTCATCTTTGGAAAAGAGAGTTTATTACAGAGAAATGGCTCTTTCCAAAATAAAAGCTATACTATACACTTCTTCTGGGCTATATTCTCAGCAGCATATTAAACATATCAGGTCCCCATAAGGAGAATCATGTGCTAACGGCTGTCTAAATGACTTGGATAAAGTTTGTAGCATGCGTGCTTGTTGTTTTTGTCTGCTTCCACTTGTCTTTGCACTAGGATGATGTCGGCGTAAATGTGCAGTCATATTCGTTGTGTTCCCACTAGTGCTGTCAGCGTTAATCTGAAATGACGTTAACGCCACAACACGGCAAATCTCCGTTAACGAGCTACCGCGGATCGCCCCGTGAGTGGGGCTGGACGGCCAAAAAGTTAACGAGCTAACTGCGCTAACGCACTAGTTCCCACCAATGTAATTGAGCATTGCGTGGCACATCCAACATACTGTTTTACTTTTGTCCATGACGCGCTTACCTTCAGGGTCATACGTCACATGAAAACCAAAATAGTTCCAAACGCCAGATCTGAATGAGGGTGGGGGAGGTTCAATTTGCCATGTTGCAAGGAGAGCTTAACTTCTGTCTCGCTAGCTTGCCCTGCGCTCAGTGAATCTGCGTTTGACTACTCCGCCTAGGCTGCACTGTCGAGCGCAGATCCACTGAGCGCTCAACACAGACAGCATCGTCAGAAGGAAAGTTGATAAAATAAATGAAAAATTTTGTATTGTTCGATACATATGCGTACCGAACCGAAAGCACTGTATCGAACGGTTCAATATCGATACGAGTATTGTTGCACCCCTAATATATATATATATATATATATATATATATATATATATATATATATATATATATATATATATATTAGTAAACTCTAAATAGTATACTTTATGGGAAATCCGTGTTTTTATTATGCATAAACATGGTGATAGGAATGTGTTATGAGACTGCTGCCACAACACAGGCCATCGGTGGGGCAGATTGATGTTGAGGGGCCTGGCCGATGGAGATAGAGTTTATCTGCTGCAGTCTAGGATATGAAATCTAATCACATGAGTGCCAGGTGAGGAAGAGCAGCCGCAGATGAGCCACTAACGCACACCATCACACTTGTATTCAACAAATGGCAAGGAATTTCTCTCTGCTGGGTTGAGACAGGCGATAAGCTTCAGACAAGAACGCTCTCGCTCCACAGATCTGTCTTTCAGAGGAAGAGGAAGTGAATGAAAGAGGATGGCATTAGAGAGAGAAGAGGGAAAAAAGGTTAGCTATGGAAAACGTAAAAAAAATCCCCCAAAAAAACTCTCAAAATACCCGGCAGCCAAAAATAACATACCACCTTGGCATATTTTTTGTTAATTGTACTCTTCACAATATGATCTGGTTTTTCTATTTTTATTTGAGTGTAGTCAATAAAGGGCTTAAAAAAATCCAAACACTATGTAAGATAACAGAGAGTTAAAAAAAACAACAAGTTTACATTAATAATGGATTGTTGTTTCTCTCAATACATCCTCCAAACCCATATAAAGCCCTTTATACAAAAGCATTAAACCAAGCTTTACTCACAGCCCCAGGCTTCTGCGCCTAGGTGGTTTGTGTTGCACTCTTTACCTGCACTTCAGCTGTATTGATGCCACAGGTATGATTTCAGTGCTGTTTGAAGCTGCATCCACACAGAGAACGATTTGTTGTTCGTGCATTGCATTGAAGCTGAATCTGAGTGCCTAGGTATCCCTACAGTATATTTACTACCCTGTGACACACAGGCTTCTCGCATGACATCACGTTGCTTGAGAGTTGTTGGATGTGACACAACCACTGATTCCCAGGGAAAAAGGTATATCCCCTGATTGGCTGATGAGTGGTTCCTGCAGGCTGTTGGCTATTGCTAGAGCCTGCAGCGCCAGAAACCTCTTTGGGCTTGCTTTGCTTGCTAGCAGATTGCTGTGATTGGCTGTAGTTTGCATGGAACATGCCAGCTTGTCTGCTAACAAGCAGGTTAGTGATTAGTAAAACTTGAGAAAGTGTGATACAAACCACAAACGGACAGTGTTCGCCTTCAAAGTAAAAGTTGCCTCAGCGCTGCATTTTAAAAGGTATCTTTGGTCACACTTTTTAGTTTCATGGCCACTTGGAGAGCAGTTGGTAAGTGTTTGCAGACAAGTTGGCAATTTGCTGTTGACCAAAGCAGCTGTTTGGGGAATTTACCTTTTTATTTGTAATGATTGGTGTTTCTCAATGCCTGTGTGACTTGAGCTTTAGGCACCAGCAGTCCTGCACTGGGACCCACCTACTTCATGTTAACAGTGTTGATGAAGTTGATGAATGTTACTGACTTTTGATGTTGTTTGCTTGCCATGTTGCTGCTGATCTCTTCTGTTTGGATGCAGAGTAAGCTCTCCATAGTTTGAGCCACTTTTATATCATTTTTAAAAAATAGGACCCCTATTTCAACCTGTGTGTATGTTTTTTTTGTCTTGTTTTTTTTTTATCTTCTGCATTCTTTCCTACATCTTTATATCAGGGCTCTTTGGTATCTTAACTTAGACACTCTTAAGTTACTGACTATAGCCCAAAGTCCCACATAAGACATAAAATATGCTTCTGTCTAAATGAATTGCTTGGATTTATGACATAAGGTGATATGAGTACCGTACATATACAAGTTTATGTTCTTCCATGAATATGCTTTCCCGTGTGTCTGTGTTTTTATGTATCCATCCATCCATTTATTTTCTACCACTTATCCAATTCATGGTTGCATTGGAGATGGAGGCTCTCCCAAGATATCACAGGGCAAGAGGTGGGGTACAGCCTGGACAGTTTGCCAGTCAACACATAGAGACAGACGACCATTTACGGTCACATTCACGCCCAACGCCCAACATTTTATATATATATATATATATATATATATATATATATATATATATATATATATATATATATATATATATATATATATATAAATAGTATATACATTGGGTGAATGTGCAGTAGTAGCAGCAAGCAGGTGAATTCTGTACATTAATATGAATAGACATCTGACTATTTTACAGAATAGACAATATAAACATATTTAAAATTAAAGGAATTTGGAATGTACATTGTACTCAGTTTTAAACTTTGCTCTTTGTTTGGATTCTTAAATCTTTGAAACTTGGTTTATTTTTAAACATATAGTGTACCTGCACTTACAAGTTTGATAGTGAGCCCTGAAAGGAATCAGCAACTTGGTACTTTCTATGTTTTACTTGGTGTAACAGGCAGGAAGTAAAATGCTTTTGAGTGACGATCACACAGTGTGCTACACATGGCTATGGCACACTGCGCTGAGATTTTTACTGACTTTTATGTACCACATAATAAATACTTTTTTTTTTTTAAAAATAAGACATATGTGGATATATGTGGTAAATGAAATAAACTCAATGTCAAGATCAGGAGAATCATGAGGGAAGGATTATTGTTCCATGTTATCTTTTCTCACATGTAGCACAGGGGGTGCAGATGCACTCTTCCTTGATATTAGGAACGTATGTGAATAGTCAGCTAGATGATTAAACTCAGTGCCCTTGCTAGTCCACCTGAAACGCTCGTAGGCGTAGGTTGAACAAATTATTCATATTTTAATAATGTACAACTCAAAGGATGTTATGTAGCCACCTGCCCTTGGTTGGGGCAGCAGCTCAGGCAGACGGCGGCACACACTATCTCTATCTATCTCTATGTCTCAGCAATTCTAGCCTGAAAAACAGTTTTATGCATATTGTGTCACAGTGAATTGACATAGAAGCACTTGAACAAGGCCGTGCTTAACTATATGCTATGCATTCATTCAGCTTCAGGTTAATCTGCAGGGAACTTGGTGATAGCACTGCTAACATTAGCCATTCTCTTTAGATAAATATGACGCATTTCAGCTGTATTTGAAATATGATTTGATTATTTAAAATGTGGTTCATTGTTTTCAATGGCTCCTAAATACAAACACGCTGTTTAACCTCATCCATCGGCTTGAGCTCAGTCGGGAGTCTTTTTTCCCTCCTTAATTGACTAATAAATGATGCTAGCATCAGTAATTGCTATAGTTACAAAGGGCTGAACCAAGAGAGATGATGCATTCATTGTAAATGCCGTCATCATCATTATTAATACTATGGATGTTTACACGTGGGGGAAACAGGTTTAAAAAAATGTTCAACACCAGAAACTCCACTTTGCCGTGTGGCTATTAGGGCCCCAAAAATGTTATGAAACAAACTCCTATTACTCATTGAGTGGCAGGATAATCATTTTGACAGGACTTTTAGATGGAACGGGCAAAAAGAGAAAAGTATAACTCTGAGGGAGATAATCAGCAAATGGGAGATGTCCTCTTTGCCTTTAATTTCTCCCTCAGTCTGAGACGGGTAATGGGTGCGCAGTGTTTATCCTTTATGAAATACATGTCACAGATGTCACAAAAAGAAAAATATTTTATATTTAGATTTTTTTTAAATGCAATCTCAAGCTAAAATGGGAGTTTCACTCTCTGAGTTGCGACGTATTATCCTTTATATGCAGTCTTCTGCCCAGTTTCTCATCTTCTGGTCAGAAGAATCTTATAACGCTATTGTAAATCTCTAGAGACCAAAAGGTTCAACACTCCAAAAGTAATGAATTTGTCAGAACACGTTCAGTATGCTGTGCTGTATATTAGCCGTTAAATCCCACTTGCCCTAAGTTCATATATATAGTTTCTGCAAAATGAGTGTTGGAGGGTGTGATGGTGATGATGACCTCTTCACCCGGTCACTGATAAAGCCATCAGATGTCTTTATGAAAGGGCAGCTGGATACTTCTCTTATTTCCTTTACTCGCCCAGCATACCTACCCATCAACAACCACGTGCTCATCCTTCACGCTTCTCTCGAACTGGCGACCCCAGACTAGGATGCAGTACCATCCGTTTGCCAACACGGAGATTGTTTTTCAGCCATTGAAATTTTACCCTGCAAGATCAATGTTGCAGCTGGCCTGAGAGATCCCAGAGAGGAGTAGAAGGGGGGTGAGGTCAGGGTTTTCTCCCAGACTCCCTGTGGTGTGTTTAGGGTAAGATCGGGCACTCTGAAATCAGTCTTTTTACTGACAGCTGAGGTTTAGTCTTCAACCGGGGCCTGACAAGACCAGCTGGCCTGGCTGATATTCTTAATATCCTTTTACCTGCTGTCTCTCCGCTACTGATGAAACTTTCAACAACTCAGATAACATCTAACTTTGATAAGTTATTTAAAACATGTTTTTCTTTTTCACTCTGTTTATTCAGAGGAGATGAAATTGGAGATGAAGCTGCTTTTTCTGCTCTGCGTTACAGGCCTGACCCACCCCATTGTTCTTTTATTCTCTCATTTCTTTTATTTTTTTATTTTGCTTGTTCAAAATTAGATGGATGCAGAGTGATTTCATGCTTTCAGCTTAGTAATGGTATTATGCAAAATACCATTACCCTCAAAAGGACACTCCAAAGTGTGGAAGCGGGTCAAGCGCTTATTTTAAAAAGGGGTTATCTGTGGAGTTGTGAAAAAACCCAACACAAACACCCATGTCTTCCTTACTCTTAGCTTCGAGAGCCATTCAGCAGAGAGGGAGACATTTTAGCTGGAATGATGGTGAGCAAAGGTTTCCTGTAACTAATGGTCATTGTTAGTTTGGTTTAAGAAGCACACTAGACTGAGACATCCAGAGCTCCCATACAATATTTTTCTTTCTTTTTTTCTTTCACTCCCTTCCTTTTCTCAGTCTCGCACTCTCAGCTTGTAAAGGTGCTGTTGAGATTCTGGTGAATATGCCATAATGGAAGCTCTTTGTTTGCTCAGGTGCCGATCCTTCACAATGGGCGGATAATGGAAGAACACTTTAGAGACAGATGTTCCCTCTTCATCACACTCATCAGTGTGACCCTCTTTGAAAGGAAAGGGAGGGAACCGAAAGAGAAAAATCATATTAGACAGATATGCCGTCCTCTATCCTTTTGCAGTAATATTAGCTGTTTACATGTTGAAAGCTTAATCCAACATTGCTGTTTGCATGTTCTAAAGTACCAGAGGACCTCTGTAAGACAAGAGTGCCTGCTAATCATGTTGACCCCCAATAATTTGCTTAATTCAGTTTAGCTGTGGAGCTACAAATGAAAGGTGTCCCGTCAGCTCAGTGAGCGTTCATTAAAACAAGCATAAACAGAGCAAAACAGAAAAAGCAAACAGAGGCATATTTCGGGTTGCCGCATGGCACACTTTTCCAGAGTGTTTATTAGTTATGGGTCACCTTGAAGGTTGAGGAGTGGATGGAGGGCAATCAATAGCAAAGCCAATAAGGAAGCAAGAGGCTAAGGTTAAGAGAGTAATCCTTGATGGTAAAGCAGGAAATCTATAAAAAGAATGATTTCTCCACTCCTGCAGGTTTGCTGTTTATTAGAACAAGTTTATTAGAACCTGTTTATTAGAACAAGGTTGAGACCAGAAACATGGGGTAACACCAAGTGGAAAAACATTGACCTACTATATATCTATATATGTATAACTCTCCATCCATCCATCCTAATCTAATCTAATCTACAAAAACCTTTTCATCACTGACGAATGCTACTTTTAGAATTAAAGTCTTCTGTTTTTTTTCTGTTTAATCGTATTGAGATTTGTGTCCGTTATATTAAATTTGAAGTAGTCTGGCCCAGTCTCCAATTATACAACTTTTCTTGCTTTCACAGAACTTCACTAAATCCACAGTAATATATTGTGATTACAGACTTGAGGATACTGCCAGAAAAGTTGTTAGAGCTGGCAGCTGTGACCGTTTTAAGATAACTTTGCTACAATAGGTAAATAGCATCAACATGTTGTCGCCTCTTGGCCAGGACTCCCTTGAAAAAGAGGTTTTTAATCTCAATGGGACTTTTCCTGGTTAAATGAAGGTTGAAAAAAAAAAAAAAAAAAGCATCGTTTGTGCTTTCATCTTACACATGAACCTTTAATAATAAATGGCAGCAAACAAGTATGGGCTTTCACCAATCATTACTTAATCCCTCACATAGTTTCAATCATAATTAAGCAAATCTGGAGAGAACAAAATGATGTCGCTTGTGTCTTTACATCAGTCAGACATGCTGACTACTCCTCAGTTTTTCTTCCTCCCAGGGACAATGCACAGTGATCAGCAGCACTTAAATAAAACTTAAAACATCAGCTTGTGGTGCTTAGGCTACTATTTCTTTTTAAAAACTAAAAGCAGATCTGGATTCTGCTCACAGCTTGGTATTTGTTGACGTGTCTCTTGATGCAGCACTTCTCTGACACATCTTACCTGCTTTTTACCAAGTATCCCCAATTCTTTCTATTTTACAGACAAAACTAAGGATTTCTTTATGTCTCACAGCAGTAATCTATAATCAGCTACTGTGGTTTTTTAACAAATTAATAAATGATGTTAACTAATGAGTCTAAAGCTTTTTTATTAGCATTATAGTATAAATATTTCTACAAATACTTTATTTATCTAACTCTTTCCAACTGAGAATAGATAAATGATTGCTGTAAAATAATTTTTTTCATTAATGATTCAGTTTTTGACTCACAGTTATGTTTCCATGGCAAAAAGTTTTTTGCAGCACGCAGCTATTGCTTATTTTTGCTGCTATTTTTCCAGCTAGTGCAACCGCTCAGACACAATGCAGCTTGTCTTACCTTGCGACAGCTGCCTCCTATGCTAGAAAATGCGTACTCTACAAGTTTTAAGCCTCTAATAAATCTTGGACGCTTGAGTTTATGGGCTCGCTCTTTTGCGACAGCATAAGTACATGTTTTATTGAAACATAGCAGCTTTTGGCTTTACCTTTGTAGCTAAGTGGTGATGTGTCATACAAAAAACAACTCTGAAGTGTCTTGTCCAAAAGCAAGGTGTATTCTTTATTTATAGCAGGGTTGTTATTATACTCGGTTTAATTGAGCAGCAAGAGTGAGATGCTAATGTTTTTTTCAGCAGCATATGTTAAGTGTCTCAGTATTTGAAGCCTGACCTGTCAGTGAAAGCAACAGGGCAACATTTTCCTTGGTAAATAATTAACATTGCAATTCTGCCTTCCACTGTACTCGATGCATATTGATACAGGCAATTTGTTCCCTCATCTAAGCACCCAGGTTCCTTCTGTTGGAGAAACACATGGCATCCTCTATATTCATAATGGCCACAGCAACAGCTTGTTAGGGTAATCGCTGAGCCAGTTTTTCTTCTGTTATTATACAATATGTGCAAACTATCTGTGACAAGCACTTCCTGCAGATCTCATTATTTTAAAATATTTTTCACTGTATATTTGCTGGGCACTATTGATGTGGACGGGCCAAAGGATGCCAACACATTCACACTAGGCGCAGGGTAGAGGTCTTCTTGTCAAAGGTGACACATTTCCTTTGATAGGGATGTTCACATATTTTCTTTTTTTGCCACAGTGGGACTCTGAGAATTAGCTGTGACATTGACATATTGCGTAACTGAAAGAAATCATAAGATAAAGCAAGTGTGTCGGCATCGATTTCACTTCTTAGAATGGTAATTAACAACTTTGAAATCAACTGCAGCGCAAAAGAAATTCTTTTGTCATTGTCAAAGGAGGCTGACATTTTCCAGACAAGCTTTGTCTCTCTGTCAGGAAAAAAAAAATCTGTTTTTCTCGCCAGTTGTATGTGTTTTCCATTTTACTCCCAGCGTAGTGTTTTGTTCAGTGAGTTGAGTGGCTAGCCTGTAGCCGACTGTCAGCTCGTGTCAGTCGCAGCATCAGTAAAAGGCTGGGTGTCTTTTCGTGCTCCAGTCAGCTCACTGTCTGTGATGGTTGCTTCCACTCCACAAAGCCTAAGCTCTCAAACATCCCATTAGCACCTGCTAAGTCAAGCTGAAACTTTTTAAAGGCAGCCTGACTTTGTGCATGTAATTACTCTCTCACCCAAAGACCTCTCATTCCCCGTAAAGGCAATTGGCTGGGTCATAGAAGATTACTGATTTAAGTTTAACTCTCTCTTATTATAAAAGTCATTTGAATGAAATAAGAAACCCTAAAAGACAAGCTATTTTAATCATAAACTGTATGTAAAAGATGTCAAAACAGCTATAATGGCAACCACTGTTTTTCAACTCAGTATGAGTGTTTTTTGGGCACTACCATGTTAGTTTTTTATAGTGAAAAATTACTGTATTTATTTGTGATGGTGAAGCTGTCAACTAATTCTGAGTTATCAGCTAATGCTTGCAACTTGGCTAACAAGATGGATCCGTAAACAACTCTGTTCCAATGCAGATACTCATATCTGCTGATTATTGCCAGATAATTCCAATAGCATGCAGCACAAACACTGTGGAAAGGTCCAAGTCAGTCACTACAAGTTAGTGGAGGCAAAAACCTAGACGTCACCAGTTGGCCACAACTGCCTTTCTTGGGACTCATGGCAATCCAAGTGGCCAAAGCATGGATGCAGCAAACATGATTACTTATTAAGCTGACTTTTTTTGAAACTGGACGTGATGAGCGAGGGATGGATCTAATAGTGAAACCACGGACACCACAGCTGATTGACTAACATTTTGTGATTCGCTAGTTGTAAGCCAATTAGCATATCCAAAAAAGATTACTCTTTTCCGACTGTAATAAAGACCAGAACATAAAGAACAAACTTCATGTTTTATTCAGTATAATTTGAAAATAGCAATTGAGCCCATGAAGTCATTAGAAAAGCATTTACTGAGCTCCCAAAGGAAGTAAGCCAAGTGTCTTTTACCTCTATGCTTCTATGCAACTGGAAGTCTTTTCGCAACTATGGAGGCTATGTCCATCTTGGAGACAGCCTCAAGTAGCCATAAGAAGAAATGCAATTTGCTATTCTGCACTGATTTTATTTTCCATGAGTTGGCACTTGCTTTTACTATTTTATCATCAGCCTGCATAGCCCATTTCAACCTGACTAGTGAGCGACGCTATTTGAGCACTTGTTCAAACTGTGCGTGCTCGTCATTGGTCAACTGGAGGAATAAGAGACGTTAGCAATTAGCGTAGCAGTTTTAAATAAGGCATATGGTCATCGGAAGAACTTTGTATTAAGCACTAAGTGATAAAATCTTAGTTGATGACAGGCCAGGGTGATGTTCTCTCATTATATAATAAAAAAGCAGTTAACTATTTCCGTGCTGCATTGTTAATATTCGCCCTGGTTTTTCATTTGTTTATGTGAATGAAGAATTTAGTTTGTGTGAACCTGAACATTTTGCATTTAGACTACAAGCCTCTGAGTTTGTCAGGATGCCCACGAGTCTTGTTTCAATTGTTGCAGCTCATTTTTGAATCCTATTGAAAAAAATGCTTGCCAGATGCTAGCAGTCTTTTGACACATGATTTCAAGTGATGTTAAATGGGCTCATAAGGATGATGTGTCCAGGGGTCAAGCAGGGTTGTCCTCATCAACCTTTGACACCAGGGTTTCTTATAAGGTTGTGCTCCAGGCACAGCTCTATTGGTAAGGGTCATTGAAAGGGTCGTCCTCGCCCTCTTTAGTTCTATCCAATTAAAGCATCAGCAGCTGAATCGGTGCCTGGTGTTCATTGGAACATTAATTGTGCTCATTGATTGGCACATAGTTCAACTAAGTGTCCTCTGAGCGCCACACAATGACACGGTTGTTTCTCATCTCCACCGACAGTCGTTTTGTTGTTTGCAGTCACGTAAAGACTTGTAACACGGGTACTTGGAAGAAAAGCTGCACACTAAATCAGGTGGGCATCTAAACGTATGAGAACACACTCAGCTTCACCGTGTGCCTTTACTTTACTGTTGGATCCTTTACTCTAGCTGTGATACTTTCCTCATTGCAGGTGAGGGTTGTCTGACATTACTCTGGAGTGATTGCCAATCATCCACTCAATTTACAGGCTATGTGGAAGGCACAACCTGTTATTTGTACCTTACAATGGAGACACTGTTATTTATTTATTTATTTTTACCCCAACTGGAAACAATCAGTATTTCTGTGTGTGTGATCGATCTTTGTTTTTTTTTTTCCTTGTGAAAAAAAAAAAACGCTGACTGACTGACTTCCATTTTTTTTAAACATACGATCATTCATCAAAAAGTGGTCAATAAGAATTTAATTAAACAGTTAATTAATTATTCGGCTAACATGGCTGGACTAACTGGACCTTACACAGTATGTCATAAACACTATGACGTGAGTATCTCTTGTCAGGGAGATGGGTTCCAGCTTGTTTTGATTTACACTTCTGAAGCTCAAGAAAATGCACAATTATGTGTTTTAGAGTAGCCTGTGCACTCATGCTTTTAAATGCAACTTCACAGAGACTGTTCTGTCTCAGAACTGGGACAACACTCCCACCCGTTTGAAAATCTAATTAAACAAAACTAGTTTTTATCTGTTCTAAATGACTTCAGAGAACCCATTCATTATGCCTGCCCTCCAGTCGTGTCACAAATACACTCTAATATTGCAGTTATTTAATAAATAGGTTACTAAATGTCCCCCCCCCCCCCTTTTTTTTTTTTTTTTTCTTTGTTGTTGTCTTGCACTCAGTGAGGTGTTTCAGCCTTTAAAATCTCACAGGGAGTGAAGACCTTTCCCCCCTTGGTATCCCCATTTTTATTGAACTTTTTGATGTAGCTCGTTGTAATGCTGCCAATCCAATAACACACTTCACCTTAACCACCAGATATAATGAAAGTATAACCAAGTGATCAATGAAGGGATTTAGACTTTGCCTTCTTTTCCCCCAACTGCCATGCAACCATGGCAACAAGGCAAGGATAAATCTTCTATTTAGTGAAATGACACAAGAATCACCCTCAGATTTGATCATCTGCTTTGCGCCATTCCTCCATTTCCCCCTCTACCAATTTTCAGCAGAAATGATCTGAGAGAAATGAATTGCTTGCCTCATACCTGGTTTTACTAAAGCAATGCGAGTGGAAATGGAAATGATTACCATTTAGCCTGTAACCAGGATGCCTGGCTCGTCTTTGGCTCTGCTGAGATGAGGACAGATATGCTCACAATTTGCCAGGATGAAAATGCTACAGTGTAGTGTAGTGTTTTTACGTTGTTAAGATGCTTTGCATATTATTTAAGTGGCAGACGTGCAAAATGGCCAATAGTGGAATGAATGGCATGTCGAGGAGAGCTACATGGTGTAGATATCTTCTTATTTTTTTAATCTCTCTGAGCAGTCAAAATGTCCACATTTAGTCTTGAAGAGTCAAAGCTGGAGAGGTGCTTTTGTTGTTCTGGATGTAACCTGTCTGAGAGTGATTGCAGTCAGTCTGAGTTAGACCATGATTGTTGCCTCCCACCAAGCAACCTGTGCAATCTCATTGGGAAGTTTTCATCTAGAGGTTTAAGCCGTTGCATGGTCAATGACTGAGTGACCAGTTGCTCACCACAGCTACATCTAATCAGTCACCAAAACTAGATTTTTCCTAGTCACGAGAAGGTTGGGACACATAACACATGTACATGTGTACTTCAGAGTCATCAGAGGAAACCTTACCTTCCACCTCATTAGAAATTTATTAAGTAATCAAAGTAACATCTAGATAAGTGACACAAGATTACACGAAAAATAATTCAGCTTAATATCAGTCAGTTCTGTATGCAGATGTCACACAGTCGTATAAGAAAGTGAGACTGTGAGGAAGTATACAATGATCCAGATAATACCCCAAAATCTACCATGAGCCCTTTGAAAAGGTGCAAGCTGTAGCCTTTGGATTGACCCTCAGTGTCATTAAAATCTGTGGGTAGTTTTTGGCATGTGTACACAATACAGTCATAAAGTATATATTAGATTATGCACTGATTAAAAGCACAGTATCTTAAATTCCTAATTAAGATGATATCTACACAAATATCTCAGTCTGCAAACTCTCAAATATTTAGCTTATAGTGCAGGAAAAGAGAAACTCCTGTCCTGATTGAGATGAGTTGGTATATTGGTGTTTCTGTCCTCGATCATGCTGCCTGCTCCAGGGATTCCCATCTAATTAGAGTGACGGCGATGAGATGGCCACGGCGCCTGTCAGGGACTGATGGCTACTCAGGAAAAAAGATGATTTCTAACAATGACTTCTAACAGTCAGGTTGTGCTGCAGTGCTGCTGCACAGGCCACACACTGTTGATTGATTTGCATTGCAGATTGGAGAGACTTGGAGAGGACCTGGCTAGCTTTCCACGCTGTTGCTGTCTTAAACCCAGCATAATCCCTGGCTAGCGGCCCAGTATGCTTCTCACCCTTTCATTAATATGGGAGTGCCAGTACACCTGGCCACTAGACAAACATTTGAGGCAGCCTTAAATGAAATACATCAGTCATGCCGGCTCACTGGTAAATAGACTGCTGACCACAAAGTAAAAATCATTCTGTTTTGCTTGGCTTTTAGCTTCCACAATAATCATATTACGTTGTAACTTGCACAGAGTTGCTGGCTTTATATAATTCTACAAAACATATACGTCTATCTAGAAACCTTTAAAAAAATCCCTCAAAGTTTTAGGCATAAATATTTAATAGCTCCGAGTTTGTTTTTAACTAATTTTACAGAAAAGACAACCATAGTGTGTTGCTTTTATTTTCTCTTGCTTGATCAAAGTTTTCTGGTGCTGCCACTACAATTATTCACACAGACTAATTACACCTATAGCTGACTGCACATTATGTGTGGTCCAAGGTTTATTTATTCTCTGCCTAACCAGGAATCATAACTGATGTTTGAGCCCAAGATGTCTTGCAGCAAGTGATTATTTTGTAGACAGTAGCTAAAAACCAAGGGTTTGCAGTATTATGTTTAAGTAGCCTAATGTAGTATTTTACAGCATAGCGGGTTCAAAGTGTCTGTAGTTTGGTTATTAGCTGAATCAATAATTCAAAAGTGTAAAGAACTGTAGTACATCTTTTACTTAAAATGAGATGGAGAAAAAAAAGAGCCACAGCTGTTGGTCTCTGTGTGTGTGTCAGCTCCACTGGCACTGCCAGTTTGATGGTGTTTACTAAGGCTGTGCCACATCTGTGCTCTCACCAGGCTTTTGTTTGTCCCCTTCTTGTTGACCAGATCTGCAGTTTTAATGGTGCATCAACTGACATCGCACACTGGAAAGGTTCATTTTCTTTGCAACTATATATTTATATAGTTAGAGTATATTTACAGGTGCAGAGCACATTGCATCGTTTACAGTTGCAAATGGAGAAAGAAAACAGTTTTTCACTGTTGTTCAGCATTACATATGACATACATGTGTCGGCATAAATTCAATAGGTCAAAATACACTGACTCATTGCAGTGTCCACTCAGCCATTATAGGAGTTGATCAATTCTACCCACTGCTATTGGCCCATCTCACATAACACAAACTGCTAGCATGCACCAACTTCAAATCTTTTTATGCAAAACATGACGGGGAACTAACTTGTGGGGTAATTTAACAATCATACCAATACATGGTTTGTGCAGAAGAGCTGCTTTGACTTTTTTAAGCACACATTTAGCACTGTCTGCAGCATATGTAGCGGAAATGTTATAACAGCTAATGAGACAGTAGATAAGCTGTGTCTTCCTGCTCAGTTATTTTGCCTGAAAAGATACAGTAACAACATTAGTGTCTCTTTTCAATATAAATATAATATATTTTATTATATTTATAATTTATGTATACAGTGCAATATCTCAGGTCATTTTGATTAATTTTGTGTACAAAGGCTCATTCTTATTCCAGGGCTATATAGATTAATCAGAAATGAAGGTTTTAAAAAAATAAACAATAAGAAGAACAGTAAGTAACTTACTTAAGGTCTGTTTCTAAGAATGTAATATTTAGCACAGGGCTATAGACTCAGTCCTTGACAGACTGCATGTTATGCTTATCAGTCTTTATGCCGTGCTACTTTGCGATGCACCTGTTTTTAAACAAGGCCAACATATGGATGTTAGCAGAGCTGTGAAGTGCAGCTTTAAACAAACTGCAACTGTGAACGTGTTCTTTTAAACTTCCGTGCACAAATCATTCTTTGATTAAAAGAAAAAAAAAAAAGTGTTAGCCTTGAGAAACACCTTATCTTTGCGTCATCTAGTTTCCTGTTGCAGTGTGTATAGAGTCCAGCACAGAAGCATCATGATCAGAAGTGATACAAAAATGAGTGTTTCTTTTTCTCCTCCTCTGTCTATCTTTACTCTTCTTCAATTTTAGTGACAGAGCCTCTCCCAAATGCTAACAGTGTTACAGATATCTGGATGCCCTTCAAGCGTGTAATTTTGCAAATGCCTATCTATTAGTTTAGAAATAGTTTCAGTTTAATATATTATTGTGTGATATAATATCCTGGTGACGACAGGTAGTTGTGAAATTTTATGCTTCATACACACTGAGAAACATAGTGGTTAGAGACCAGAGCGCAACCAGAATGATCACAACTGTGTGCAATGAACTAGCAATCTCATTGCTTCTGTAAGGGTTACTCCTGATGGTGATGGTGAGTAAATATGACAAGTGGAATGTGAAAACCTGTTACCATCTATATACACTGAATTTTACAATAATTTCTTGTCATGAACGCTGTGTGTCTGGTGTGTGAGGTTACGGATCCAAATGCAGAGCTGTTGAGAGAGGAACCAACAAGTTTTAATTATGTTTGATCCAAAAGCACCAAGCCAAGGAATCCAAACATCCAGAATTCACTTAGAAAACACAAGGAAAACCAAGCAAGCCGAACACACAGCAACATGGAAAACTTGACAAGAGGTAATGGGAAAATCTTGACCCTAAGGAAAGCAAACAGGAACAGAGCTAACATTAATCAGGAACAACAAGAAAAGTGAAGTAAAACTAAATAAAAAGCATCAGAGATGCTTGACTTCAGATAACAGGAAGCAACTACTGAAACACACGCAAAGAAGTAAATCAAACTAATACACAAAATGTAAACAGAACCCAGAGAACAATAGTAACGAGAGCTTAAAACCTAAAGATCCAAAAATCAAGCATGCAAAAACTCAGAACACTGACTGACATTACTGGCATAAATTAATCCACAAATAGTGACATATTTGCAGCAGGACATTGATTTGACTGCAAAGTATCCCAGGTGCTCAGTAACCTTACTTTTATGTACGAATATAACCAGAACACAACCAGCTGATTGAAATCGCTATCGCAAAGAGACACTTTGTAGACGAGTTGCTCTAATTGTGTGTTTACCAGTAGAGGACTGTTTCAAAAAGTCATGTAATTTGCAAAATAACAACCCTTATACTCGGTACAGCTGCTATTCGGCCCAACACTTGGTTGTCTCTGTGTTTTAGTTAAACATTAGCAATTCAATTCCAATGAGCATTTCCAGATTTAAACTATTAGACTGGTAATGCACAGTGATTGGGAGTTGATAACTGTCCAAACAGTGCATTTGGATAAAGATTTTATATCAGTGCCAGATCTAAATAGTGTTAAACCAATCTTTCAAGTCCCCTAGACATGCACAGAGTAAAATCATTGTGAGTGTTAAAGTGTAACCAAAAAACGGTTCACTCTTGGCAGTTTTCCTACCAAACATTATGACGTAAAAACCATGCAACGTGGCTGTACGTCTCTACCCGCACTGAGATTAAGCAGCTCATCAGTAATTCTTGTTTCCAATTTGTGCAGTCTTTATTATAAAAATAATCAGATTTTAAAAAATATATCTTAAGCTCTTCTTTAATGGCATCAGCAATTATGCCATAAATGGATTTAGTATATCCCATCTTTGTATAAGACATGAAAAATGGATCATAACCTGCTTAAGAGCTATAAAGAAACGATCAGATTGGCTCCAAAACAAAGAATGTGGCTCGCTGTTCTGTCTACATTCATCACTGCTGCTTCACCGCCCTGATGACATATATGCTGACCTGAGAGATTTAAAGTCAGAATTGATAACTAATATTCTCAGAGGTGACAAAGCGCACTTCATTGTAAGTCCACATATCATTTCTAGAAGGTCAATGGCTTCCATCATAGCCTTAATAACTGATATCTTGCCAGTTTGTGATACAGAAAGTGGTGTGCGATGGCATTAGTGTGTAATGTGTAAACACAGATATTACTCTTCTGCAATCCCCAAAGCATAAAATCTTGACACTAAATGTAATGTATAACGCTGGCTTTTCTCTAAAGAGAGAAAGCTCAGTGGAAAAATTGAACACTTTCTGACTTATGATGCTCAGCTTTTTTTTTATGCCAAATGTTTTACCAGAAAAGTATATTTTTCCCCCCAAATGACCATATTCACTACTGTTTCAGTCGCTCCTGGGGTACATCATAAAAACAGTTTGGTTTCCTTTTGTGGGGTTTTTTAAAATTAATGGGCAGTGAGCCAAGCTGTGGACAAGCATCTATCTGAATGCTGTCACTGTAGAGGCCATTATATTGTTCCATTTGAATTATAAAACCTTGCTCGAGCAAGGCTGGTGCTGCATGGGTGCATGACTGCTCACCGGATGGCAGAGATAGGTCTCTTCAGTGAAATGGTTGAATGAAAGGGTGACCAGGCATCTCTCTCATTATTAGACTTGTCACTGTCACTCACAAAGGCATGAGTGACAGAAGACCCTATTACCCTCCCAAGATTCATCTCCACCCTTCAGAGATAGGGCAGCTTGTATAGTTGTCACTGAGGTGGGTGGGTGGGACGCCAGGAAAACGCTTGAGCAGTCTCATTATCATTCACACACACACACACACACACACACACACACACACACACACACACACACACACACACACACACACACACACACACACACACCCCCCACTGATTTATTTCTATCAAATGCAGTCCTGCGATAGCCCCGCATGTGATATTGTTTAGGTTTTCATGACAAAATAATGGTTTTGATTCATCAGATTTTTGCCACAGCTCTGAGAAGAGGCCACTGTCGAAATAGCCTGTAAGTATGTTAAAGCTGGTCATCCCCAGAGAGAAATTATCTACTTAATTAAAAAGACCAGCAGGAAAGGCCTGGAATCATGACAGTATAATTATAAAAGCCCAATTTCGGTTAATCCTTGGCTCTGCAGTGAGGAGCCTCACATGATGAAGCCAGGCCATGGCTGCTGGTTAAGCACTGAGACCACACAGGTCTTTTACAAGAGGCAGTTTTAGGATGACAGGCCTTAACTGAAGATCTACGGAGCTGAGCAGGCCCAGTAGTCTGCCCAAGGCTTTTCGTTTTCTTTTTTTTTTTACTACACTGGAGCCTGGGGAAAAAAGGACAGTGAGATCATTTATGAAGGACAGGGAGTCAAGAGGCAAAACATGTTTAAAGTTAGCTCAGTGACTAGTGTGGCAACCACTAGTCACACTTGGCATTATATCACCTTGAATTGATCTGAATTATTGTTTAAAAATGCAACTTTTAACTGTCCCCACCAAAGCGTGTCACTGGAGATGTTTACTAAACTATAAATCACAGCAGGACATTACTGCTGATCTTTGTGTTTGCGTTGCATGGAGGTGGGCTCCGTCTTTTGTCTGTTCGTCTCGGTGGCAAGGCCTTTGATTTGTGTCTCACAGCTGGGCCTGGGGAAGACTTTTCAGTGGGCAGCTGTGGATGCTTAATCTCCCCTGTGCTGACACAGGCTCAATTAATAGATGGCGCACTTTGGGATTCTGCAAGAAAGTTGTCAGGGCCCCGTCAGATAAATCACAGGAGAGGAATCCACTCTGGCTATCTCAAGCTTCGGCCCCAGTGGCCTTTTTCCTCTTTGTTTGCTTACTCAGAGTTACACAAGGGTAATGATTTTTATAGCATCGAAGCACACCGGGGGTCTGCTTGACGAGTGCTGTGATTGCCCTGAATTATAGGCTACAGTTAAAGGAATATCCATAATTATAATTTTGTTTTTAATGGAAAAGCAATCAGTATAATTGTTGACTATCACTTGAGAACTTTAATACAGTCATTTTAGACTTTCATACCTCTCAAGCAAACATATAATTCTGTGAAGATCTATCAAGTCTATTTGTTAGAAAAACCATATCTCAGGATCATAAAATTCAAATAACAATTTTCTATCCGCCAGGAGTTTTCCCTGATTTAATTCAGTTTTTGCTCATTTTAATCATTTTCAACTTAATTCAATTCAATTCAATTTCAATTCAATTTTATTTATATAGCGCCAAATCACAACAAAAGTCGCCTCAAGGCGCTTAATCAACTTAAAGAAGTCCAGACGCTTTTCTTTGCAAGCTCCTTTGACTACGATGACCTGGATGACTGAGAACCTTCACAGACATATTTAATCATTTTGTTTCAGTTCCTTTGTGATGGAAAAAAGACATTATTTTCAGTACCTGTTTTAAAAGAATAGAACACACTTAGGCATGATTGTATTGATTTCAGCACTTTAACTTTAAGTCTGTAGCTTTTTCCTTTTCAGGCAGATATCACAAAAATGTTTATAATGAAAGAAGAAACACATTAATATAACTGCTGTACATCTTCATATCCAGCCTCTTTCCCCACTGGCCGCACATCTAAAATATATTTGAGGCTAATGTTAAGACTAAACAGATACGATGGGAACCTACGTAATCCTTTCTACCACTGTTATTACCGTCTAATCGAATTTCGTACTTTTTACCATTAATTTTGTTTTTATGTGTTTTAAATTCTTAATTTTGATATTTCTGAGGTATTTGAAGCTATGCAGGAGCAGGAATCAAATTAAGTCAACTCTATACCTTAGAGTATATCACCCTACCTTTGCTGTTATCTACACAATATAATGTGTTCATTGTTGTAACACAGCAGTAAGAGTTAATAGAAGAAGATGACTTACCCCCTGGTGTTATTGACATTAGTTTACATTTAGCTTTTAGTTTATTTTATATTAAATATATCAATCTCAACTTTTTTTGCAGTATTTAAAGATTTATTTTGTGTGGCCCCCTGTCGGCCCCCGTTGTTTTTACGTCATTTTCTTCTCAGTGTGATACACAGTGTATGTCTGTGGCTTGAATATTTTATTCAACAAGAGCTGATGCAGTTTAAGTGTTCCTTTGATTTTTTTAAGCAGTAATTTTATTTTTTCTAGTTCTTATGGAAATAAATAAGGATTCAGTTAACAGCATATGCAATGTAAACTATACTATATAAACTACATGCCACTATGGCCGCCCCTCCATGATCCTGATTCTGTTGCAGGTTTCTTCCTGCAGTTTTTCCTTTCCACTGTCGCTAAAGCGCTTGCTCATATGGGGTCGTGTGATTGCTGGTGTTTTCTTTGTTTTCTTTGTATTATTGTAGGGTCGTTACCTTAAATTATAAATTGCCTTGAGGCAACTGTTGTTGTGATTTGGCACTATATAAAGAAAATTGAATTGAATTGAATGCTACTAAACTACTACTAATAAACTACTGAGCTGTGGCGATTTGCGGATGGCATGGCTCTCACCATGAAAGCTGGAATAGAACTCCTCCATAGTAATATTTAGTGTTGAAAAATAAAAACTATTAATATTAGATTAACTGAAAAAATAAATATCGAATCCCAGTTCCTAGTAATATACCGAAACCATGAGCGATTATGGTGTTTTTTGACTTTTAATTAGCCGAAGCAAAGAAGAGATTCAAACAGTGTATTTTTTGCAGGTTACAGGGCGAGGCTAAAATAAAGGAATTCAAAACTATGATGATATTTTAATTGTGTAGCTTTCTCTGGCTTTGCAAGCTTCTCATACTTGTACAAATGTAAATGTATCGTACATAGCTGTAGGCTTTGCTGAAGATGCGCTTTGCACCAGTAAACTCAAAGAACCATGCATAATAGCAACAGCTGTTCATGCATTTTAATTGAAAGCAGTGACCTTTCATTGAACGGCTCCATCTTTCTTCATTTCCGCAATTACGAACTTGCCACAGAGTTTTGGCCTCGAGATCCAAGAGTGTGAAGCAGCAGCCATGCTTGTTTTCTCTCCTCGCGAGCCGTAAAGCTTACTATTCGGATTGCCCAATAATTACATGCATTTGTCTTGTCCTGTCCTGATTGTTCTCAGAGCCCGTTTGCATTGAACAAAGTGCTTCTGTTCCAACTCTCACCTCTAGTCAGGTTGTTCCTAGAAAATTCATCCTTTACCTTCCTACAGCTGGCTCTCTTGGGAAAATCAAAAGATGAACTTTGTGCAGGGAAGTAATTTATGATGTAATTGGCCAGGATCTGCTCGGGGGGAATTGTGTTTTCCAGCCATGTTTTCTCAACATTAGCGTGTCCCCCATTAGCCGAACTTTTCAAAGAGAGCAATTTCTCCAGGAGGCGGCATTTAATTATGTTTGGAGTGTGAATAGGTGTGTGAATCTATCAATTCCAGATAGTTCTTTATCCAAGGAGGGCTTGTCATGTGTTAAGCAACTGATAGAGCTTCCTATACTTAATATATTACTAAAAAACATGAAAGGCTGATGATGTGTTAGTGGTGGAAGTGATAGATCTGCATTAATATTAAGTGAGAATAAGATGTACCTAATCAATAATTTAAATCTGGTTTTGACTCTTGATGTAGTCCATAGGGAGTCCTTAATGGTCAGCGGTGGAATTGAAATCAGGAAAAAGAATATTTTATGTTATCTTCTCTGGCAGCTGATTTGCTCTCGACCCATTGAGATACGTGGCGAGCTTATTGATAGGAGATGCTTCCTGGTGTTGGCTTAACTACCTTTATACCACAGATGTACACGTCCGAAAGCTCTTTGATGTCAGAATCGCTCACAGGGCCGGATTACCTGTCATGTCATATTATTCTTGTTTATAATGTCTCAGATTGATCAGAAATAGGTTGATTCCTCCTGGGAGCACAAAGGAAGCATTGATAAAGTGTTTAATTTTCGAAACATCTAACATATGTGCACAGGCATGGAAGCCATGATGATTTTTTTTTTCATTTTAGTATGATATGATGCCACATTTATGGGAATTAATGTTACTCTGCCCACAAGAGACACCGCATGTACTTGGGTGCACAATCATACATGCACAATACACTGGGCTCCCATACGATTGAGTCTGTGGAAACTCTTTCCTCTCTCTAACGTTACAGTGATAGTAAAGCTTCAGGTTCCACAGGTAATCTAACCTAGGAGAAGGGGCGATAATAGCCACACTGGCAGAGTGCTTGTTTGTAATAAGAGAGTGGGTGAGGAGTCAAAGGTGAAAAATGAGTGCGATATTGAAGGAGGGAGGAAGCTGTAAAAGGACGCTTGTGTTTAGCTGTGATTATTAGCGCACCTCACACCCAGAGATGAAAGAGGCTTTTCAGACCCAGGAAGTCTAATAGAACAGACAAATTTTGGATTTCCTTCTGGACAGATGCCATTCTGTAAGCACAATGTGATGTGACATGCCAAGTGTGATTATAAATGACACAGTCGTATCCTGAGAGATGGTACCTTGATGATAGGCTGGCACACTTTTTGCACTTCACCTCTGCGTCCATAACTATTGAGACAGGCATTTCACTATAGGATTATATGATGTAAGAGACATCATGCATTCATGTCTGTTTGGGTGTGTATAGTCTACCTGTGCTGCGAGGGTACGCAAATCATTATAACTTTGGTATGGAAACTACAAAAGAACTCCAGAAACCACACTGGGCAGCTTGTCACAACTAATTTGAATAATCGTTTGTTGATACTCCGTGTTCTGTCCACTCCGTGCAGTTTGAGACTAAAATCCCAGCCGAGCTTTAAGTGATTCTCATTATTATGTCTGTATGTATTCACCGTGAGCTGCTCGTTTTGGGGGTTGGATTTAGGATGCTAAAGGGATTCACTTCATTAAATAGACTCATTGTATTAGATTCTCCAAAATAAAGTATTGCCAACCTGGCTGAAGTTAAGAAGAATCACCCCGTCGTACGAAGAATGCAAATCATACATTTCACTGTGACAGAGTGACTCCGCTGCTTCAGACAAGAAATGCCTCAGCATGATGGCACAACAGTTAAAACAACATCTTTATATGAGTGCCGGGGCCGTCGCAACTGTCTCGGAAAGTTCAGCACGGCTGGGGTTTGGCACCGAGTCGTCCGCAGCTGTCAGACTCTACATTTGCGACGACGACACTGTCGCATGGCCTTTGGTAACCTAACCTGGCATTCCTTTGCTGACCTCGAACAACAACATGAAGATTCTGTTCTCCTAATAAGTCAAGCTTAAGCTCTGCAAATGCACACTTGGGCTTCAGTGCAGGTTTGAGAAGTATGACTAGAGATATCAAAGAAACTACTTAAGTAACGTTATGTTCCATTATTCTCATGAATGGTTGCATCAAGTATTTTAAACCAACAAGTAGATCTATGTTATGATCCTTAGATATAAAGAGGTTTCTTAATCAATTGCAATGAACACTTACACTAAAGGAAAATCATCAGGAATGCAATTTTAAAAAAAAAACAAAAAAAATTTTAAGTTTATTTGCTTAAACCTTAAAATACAGTGACTTTTAAGGTAACAAAGGTCACATAGACAAGGAGTTATGCTTACTTGCACAGTCACCACCTAAAGTCTTGTTTTGATCCATGAAAATAACTAATAACAAAAAGCAGGTTTTGGTTGAACTAGACATGTACTACACTTACATAAAGCATTACCTTTATGTACAGAGAAGACAGTATGTTCCTGTATGTAAGGGATAATGACACCTGGAGGAATATACTCATTTACAGTGATAGGCATATGCTACAGTCCTGGACTGATCGCTGTTTTGCTGCTAGCTGCTTCACTGAATCACCAATTAAACACATCAATTCCAGCCATGAGACAGAACTTGTATCATCTGTAGGATTTTTTTCATTAGGCACTAATAATTTATTAAGCTGTTCCTGGTGACTAATTACTTGTTGATTACGTGGAAATTAAAATTTTGGACTTATAATTAAGTCTCAGAGTAAGAAAAGAGTGTAGCTAACATTAGCAGCTATCACTGACAACCTTCTACATTTGCAGGTGTGTTTGAACACTCCTGCACTCAGTCTGGTGACACACTGCTCTAGTTGAGTGGTTATGTCAGTTACATGGCACTTTACACACAGCTGTGTTTTAGTTTTCTAAGTCAAACTGTTGTGGTTTTACAATTTCCATCTGTCCCATTTTTACTTTTTAAATCATCCAGACAGTACTACAGGGAGAGGGGGAGTAACACTGCAGAGATTCACCACCCAAGCAGCACTGTGCAAAAAAAGAGAACAAACTGATAATCAAAGTCTTAGTATTTTTCATTCTGATTACTGAGGGTAGCAACATTTAATTGTTTAATAACCCACTGACATGCTTCTCAGGTTTAGATACCAAATTACTTTGTTAGCTTCAGGAAAAAGTACATGGTTTAAATTAGAATACACTTATGCATAATGTTAACCAGATGTTAGAAGCTTCTCCCTCATTTTCTGGTCACAAGAGAGATTAAGCCCACCCTAATTGAGTGGGGTAGGATTAAAAGGAGTGACAGTGAAGTCACCATGCCCTCTAAGGGTTGCGAATAAAGCTGCGATCCATTTTGTCCTTTTTAAGGCTAGCGGTTATTCAATTGTAGTTACAGCATACTGCGTTCGGTCAGCTATTTTATAGAAAACACTTCCAGTCTTTGCAGAGATTTTCTTCAGTAAGAGTATTAACTTACAGGAACCTGCGATTGTCGCGTCACTCGTTCTGCTTCCTGCTTACATCGCAGTGCCAGTGTCAAGTAAGCCTGTGGTATTTTATATCACTTTGGAGAGTAACATCGGTGACTATGTGCCTGGCATGCTATTAGCCCAAATCCCTTGTTTACCTGAGTATTACAGGTAAAATGGAGATTATTATCCCTTTCCTGGGAACTTGGTTACAGTGCAGAGTGAGATCAGGCTCCTGTTGCATCCAAAATTGCTGTGATTAGGACACATAATCCAGTATCACAAGGGAGTAACCACAATGGCTTGAATATATTCCACCTGACATTTAGTTCAGCCAGATCTCTGATTGGCACTTGATTAGCAACTAATCCATGTCATTATCTCCTTCAGTGAAATTAGTTGAGTAGAAAATGGTGTCGTAAATCACAGAGGTAGGACTAAGGAGGGGCTTTGATCAGTGTACAGCTCTAAAAGAGCTAGGAGGAGAGTTGAAATATGTTGTTGCCATGGATACTACAAAAAAATAGGTGAGAGGCAATATATGGCTCAGTGGTTTCAGGAATATGCTTGGTTTTGTGTGGAAACAGCAACTCTCGGTGTGGGAAAAAGTATTGACAAAAGTTTTGGTTCTTATCTCCTGATCTGCCCTCGCATAGAGTTGGCAGAGGCTGAAGTTTAGATCCACCTTGATATAAGTGACTATTTATCTCCGTTAGATTATGAACTGATATGCAGACCTCTCCGTTTCCTGCCAGGTAAAATACAGAAACCCTCCTCCCGTTTCCTGCCCACCCCGGCCTGCCTTCTTTGGCTCCAGTCCTGAACCTAACCCTCAGAGGAGTGGAAAATAATTAGGAGAGAAAATTGCTGCTGACACTATTTCTGAAAAGCAGGGTATTGTAATGAGAGCAGAGCAGGTATTCATTGTGTCTGAGGGAGCGATTGAAAGCCCTTGGTTTTCGGGCTGCCTGGGAGAAGCCCAGGGAGAGTAAGCAGAGCTTTGCTGAGTCCCTTAATGCATGTGGGAACGGAGCCTTGAGAGGACGAGGTAGAGGTGTCTTCAACAATGGCAGGAGCCAAGGTTACAGCTGAGTAACTAATTCAAACTGCTCTAGACTGACACACACACTCATACGCACACACTCTTGTCTCCTTTGTCTCTCTCAATATGTCTCTCCCTCTGTCTCTTGCTCTCTCCTAGTTCCCATTATGTGTTCAGAGAGATGCCGTCCAGCCACTGCTCAAAGTTATCTTCATTAGCTGTGTGGACTTGCTGGAGTGGCTGCTCTGGGAAGCTTTTTTCTGAGCAAGGCACTCAGAGAAGATGAATAAATGTTTTGTCCCACATAGGCCCAGCCTAAAGCAGTGGCAGGCTGCAAGGAGAGAGATAGATGAGGTATTAACTGTTATATTTTTCAGCGGGGGCCGAGGAAGCCCAGTGGTGGGGTTGATAGAAGCAGATGCTGCCGCCTGAATATTAAACCAGTTAAATGAAATGTCCTCTATAAAGAAGTCTTAATAGGAGTTAAAATATAGCACTGTGCTCCACTGGTTGTGCATAACGGAGCTGAGCACATGCTTATCTCAGGGCTGCTACTTGACATGTGATTCAGCCTAAAAGCTGGGATAAAAAGAGGTCACTTTGATTGTCTCTTAGTGCCGTGATGCAGGTGCAGCATCAGGATGATGATTTAGCATTTGAATGATTACTGCATCTAAGGATAATGAAACAGGGACACAGAAATAATGGCACGCACGAGTCTTTTGAGACTGCTGAAACACGTGGTGCTGTGGCTGATGACAAAACTTCATTAGACCTATAGAATTGAGATCCACTGAGCTTAGATGGCGCAGCTGCAAAATATGACAACAAATGATGTTTTACTGATGCTTAAATACGTCGATAATCAAAATAAAAAGTAATTCATTGTTTTTTCTTGTTGCTTTGATGTTTTATTGTGACGGAGAGTGAACAGACTTGTCCTTTCTCTCCAACGAATGTTAATGCCATTCTTAGTTAATGAAAATCTGAGACCGCCTTTGTAATGTTGCAGGCATCCATAATAGAAATCTGCAGGGAATAATGGTGAGATCCCACTTAAATGAGAAAATAAATTGATGGCCAAATTGCATGTGGGTCATATCTCCACTTATGGGAACTCAGATCTGCTTTTAGTTGCCTAAATAATGGACAGAGAAAACTGTACTCACATTCAGGTTTAGATTGCCTCCACTCTGCAATTTAATTTCAAATTACAAAGTACATCTGAAACCTCTCTCTGTTTCTGTGCTTCTCTGCTCCTCTCTATAGCTCTTTCTCAGACACAGAAATAAACACGCATATTACCCACAATGCATCTGCTGTATTCCATCCATTTCTGTGAAGTGGTTAAAGTAAAGCAGGTAAATTAAATCTGTGGCTTTGCCATTCGAGATTCTGGCAATCACCCAGATCAGTTTAGCATCTCCTTCTGTATTTCCAGGCACTGTGAAGAAATTTCCAGGCTTTTAGGGGCGCACGATGCACAGCGACACATTCAGTAACATCAGAAAAAGTAGCTAATGCAACTATGAACAGGGGGTGCGGTGAAATAAAATCAGAAACTATTATCTGCAATCTGACTTTTCAGGTACTGAGATAAAACACAGAATCCCATGTGCTTTTGTTCACCGTGTTCCTGAGGTGCTCGTAGGTAAAAAGATCAGTTATGCTCAGTAGTGATGAGTGTAGTCGGAGTGTCTGTGGAGGGCGGACTCCCACGGGAACGCTGCACAACAGAGGAGGGCAGTATAATATTTTCCAAACCTGGATGTCTTCTTATGACCATTAGAAGACGGTAGTTTGCTTTTCACCTGTGCAAGGGAAGCATTGATATTGATATTTGCTAAACTGTGTCTCCTTCCCTATTTCAGGCTACAAGTTTTTTTTATTTAAGGGATAATTTGCCTTCAGAACTGCCTTAATTCTTTGTGCCACAGATTCTTTAGAGATTTTGCTCCATACCCTTACACATTTGCTGTAGATTTGTCAGCTGCACATCCATGATGTGAATCTCCCGCTCCATCACATCCATCTGTTGGACTGAGTTCACAATGTTCACTATCACCATTTGAGTACACTATGTTCAAGAAATCGGTTACAGATTGTTTGAGCTTTGTGACACTTTGCTTTAGCCTGTTGGACGCAGCCATCAGAAGATGGGTACACTGTGAGCATAAATAGATGGACATAGTTTGCAACAATATTCCGGTAGGCTGTGGTGTTTAAATGATGCTCGGTTGATACTAAACGACCCAAAGTGTACAAAGAAGATATGTCCCACACCATTACACCACCAGCAGCCTGAACTATGTGATATAAGGTAGGATAGATGGATGCAATCCTGGTCCTACCATCTGAATTTCACCACAGAAACTGAGACTCATCAGATCAGGCAACATTTTTCCAATCTTCTACTGTCCAGTTTTGGTGAACCTGTGTGAATTATAGCTTAGTTTCCTGTTCTTAGCTGACAGGAGTGGTGAGTGACGGCTGTAAGCCATCTGCTTCAAGGTGCAGAGCATTGCACGTTCTTCTTCTGCATAGCTTGGCTATTTGCGTCACTGATGTCTTTCCATCAGCCCGAAGCAGTCTGTCCATTTTCCTCTGACCTCTGACTTCAACGAAGCATTTTCACCCAGTGAACTGCTACTTACTGGATATTTTCTCTTTTTTTGGATCATTTTCTGTAAACCCTAGAGATGAATGTGTGGGAAAAGCCCAGCAGATCAGCAGTTTCTGAAATACTCTGGCCTATCTGGCATCAACAACCACACCACGTTCAAAGTCGCTTTACTCATCTTTCTTCCCCATTCTGATGCTCGGTTTGAACTTCAGCAGATCAATTTGACCAGGTCGACATGCCTAAATTGCCTAAATCCATTGAGTTGCTGCCACATGATTGGCTAATTGGATATTATGCACATTAACACACCGCACATTTAAATAGGTGTACCAATTTGAATTGAACAATTCATGTTTGCAAAGATGCAACTAGACATTTGTGATCAATCTTGTTCGCACAGTGGATATTATAAAAATGCCAAGCCCACAGCCAGCGCTACATCTGCTCTTGTTGTGTTAAGTAGCTTTCATTGGCACCACAGCGATCCCTCCTCATATCCACATCACTGTCAAACTCTTGTTACTTTTTTGAAAAGCCATCAGGATTTGTCTCTGTCAAGTGCCTGTCCTTCAGTCCATTAAAGATGATTGATAGAGCTAGAAAATCTTCCACCCAGCTGTTGTTGTTGACTCATCTCTGAGAGATTGAAAGGAGCGGAGAAAAAGACCATCCCTCATCAAAAGACCTTTTGTCTGTGTTGACGATGTGAAGCAAAATAGATTTTAGAAGATAGGTTATAACTAATCTCCAGCCTTTTTTTAAGATGTTTTTTCTAGCTTTGTATAGGAATAATTATTAGATTATAGATGAAGATAATCTAATAGTCACATTTTTCTTTAATCTGAATATTACAAAAATGTTTAATGTTATCCTGCAGGCTCTTAATTGTCTGATCTCAACTCTCAACTCTTTTAGTTTTGATAGATAAAGTTAGTCTGGGAGGCTTTTCCCCTCCATTGATCTCGTCTTAACGAAGAGCAACCAAAAAAAATGGGTACGTGTGGTTGTCCAACTGCCACTGTTTCCTCCTACCTCTGTTTTCCTCTAATGGCCTGTGAGGATTTTTACAGGACAACTTGAAGAGGATTTTATCATGTTTCAGTGTGATTGATAACATGCTCTTGGGGGGATGTCAGGCTTTCAGAGACGGATAATGCGGATTTCTATCTCTCTGCCTTCTCCTGTAAGACGTGCCATCAATCAGATGTATCATGGCCTTAACCTGGTAAAATTAAAACCTTAGATAGGTGGGGGGATGGGCAGGGGTCTTCGTAGAACCAGGACACACACATCAACCGAGAGCATGACAGAATCAGAACACAGATCCACATCGTGGCAGGCTCACCGCAGAGAAGAGGGTGGATTCCACAACGGGCCAGAAAATACAGTTAATGATCGGACTGCATATCGCTGTTGACAGAGGAGAGAGATTACAGGAAGAACAGTCTCATTTTCACTGTGTGCGGAGGCGTTATTAGATCCTAGCCCAGCTAATTTCATTCCTAAGCTTGTCAATATTTACCAGCAATAGGCACAGCACTCTATGGCAGACGCAGCCTCCCTATAGAGAGGAGATAGAGCACCAGGGAGCTGATTTGAAAACGTAGACATTCACTAACCGGAATCAAACTCATAAACATAATTTTCAGCTTGTTGCTGGTTGTTTGTTTTCTCATGATAAAGCACGCAAACTCCTAATTAGCCCAGCTGGCTTGGGATATGTCGAGTGCCTGGTTTTACATGCTTCTCCTCAGGTAGGCCCTTACCTTTCTTTGTATGTCTGTTTGTTTCAGTTGATGGCTGCATACACAAAGCGGCTGGGTCCTGTCTGTATGATGAGTGTCACTCGCTAAATGGCTGTGAAACCGGCAAAGCCAAGATCACCTGCGGCTATGATCTCCCTGCAAGTTGTGAGTATCATAATTATTAGCTTTTTCTGTTTGTTTTTGTAATGTGCCTTCCAGGATAATTCTCTAATTAAAACTGTTGCCATTGAGAGCTACATCACCTGACAGTGAACATTAAGAATTAGCGGTAAGTGCACTTTCCAGCATTAATCTGTAAAGTTTTTAGAAAACAGCTCATTTCTTTTCAAACACAAGGCTTCTGAACCAGCTGGCAGATTGCTCTTACTTTGCAATATTGCCAAAAAATCATTTGTAGGGATTAAAAAAAATACTTTTTTGTCTTTTGATTGCTTTTAGACTTAAAGAATTTTGTCATTTATATGTATATGTGTATTATATTTCAACCTGAGGCCATTGCTGCTGTCATTTTTGGATAAAGATGATCGCTTTTGCAAACTAAACACAAGCACACATGGCCCCACATGTGTTATATACATGCTTGTATGCTCTCATATAATGACTGAGGTCATTAGTGCCAAAAACAGAGTGGGACGCATTTGATGTTGAACAGAAGAACCTGTGAATCCAAATTACTTAGTTTTTAGAGCTCATTTGTAATAAACAGGGAATTGTTATTTGGAAGATAATTAATATGATTGGTGCTTGCTGTACTGCTGGATGAGAGTGTCGTCTGCACACAAACAAAGACATTAACGAAGCTATTAGTTGCTTAATTTGATTGATTTTTCATCCCTGATTTATTCCGTTAACAGATCACATAAATCTTGCTATCATGAAGATGAATGAATAAATGATCAGAATTTGGACTGCGCAGTTTTCCTTTTCCCTCTGTAACGGACATAACGAAATTCTTTTCCTAATCGTCCTTAACACACGTGTCACTTTTCAAACTTTGTCACGAGCTCCTTTCCTTGCAAACTTGAAATGGAAAACATGACAGGAGTGAAGAAATGTCACTTGGTGTAATTCGGTCGAGACAAACGTCCCAGCAGTCCTAACCTAACCCTGAAGGATTTCCGTGAGACAGCCAAGAGAAGACATTGAGGCTCAGATGAAATTAGGTTGTGTTAATACGGTATGTCGTAAAGATGTCAAACAAATGGAGCAGATAAACTGCGAGTCTGTCTTGTGGGCAGCAAGTTTAAGTGTCTGCAGATCCAAAACAGGGTGCACCGTGACAATTTAATAACCTGCAATGTCACCTGGGAGCAATCACGCTGCCATTGGGTACTGTTATTGTAATTATCTCTGGGCAAAACACCTTCTCTACGCTGATAACTCGTTATAGATTGTGTAGTTCTTTACCAGGAACAGCCGGTTCATTTTTGAATGTGATGTTATTTTATATTAAAGCATCTTTACTCCGAGCCAGTATCATCTTCTAGCTCTGATCACTGTCATAATAGCGTCGTCTCTCGTCTGCTCTCGGGGACTGACAGTTGCTTTACTCTTCTTTGTGAGCTCAGTCTAAAGTCTATCCACACTTTGGATTTTATTCTTTTTTTTTTTTTTGCATTAATTTCTGTCTCTGACTTATTTGTTCCACCTCCACACACATTATGAAGCTGCCGTGACTGCAAACAACATCTTTTCACTGTACAAAATCTCAAATAATAGTCTGTCCACCCACTCACCACGGAACAAAGTAAACAAACACGACAGCAGACAATTTTCTCATTTTTGAATTTCCCTAAATTCAGGGATGTCACATGTAGGCGTATCAATAAAAGGGTAAAAGCTTGCAGTGAAATAGCAGAATATATTTTTCATTAATTGAAAGTTAATATGATGTTAATGGCCCTCTGCTGTGGCTAAAGCTGAATACATAAACTGGATAAAATGAGTTTTTAAATGTGTATAATGAACTGAACGTAGCAGATGGATCATCACCATTGATGAGAGAAGTGTCTGGTGAGATGCAAAATAAGCCCCTCATGCTTAGAAGCAACTCCCCCCCCCCTTAGAGAACATCTAAGCATAGGCTGCTTCTTTTTATTTTCATTTATAATAATTATAACAAATCTTAATTATATATGTCAGTCTAAATAATGTAGAATACAGTTTGAATTTTGATCTTTATATGGTAAAATCAAACTGAGGAACATGATCCCTGGATTTTAAATAACATAAGGTTGTTTGATACAGCTGCCAAAGGAAGAGCAAGCACATGCATGAGTGAAAATTCAAGAAATGCATTATAGACGTGTGACAAATGAAGGGAAATCCCAATGTGATGGTCCACCGTGTCTCTCCATTGATCCTACTGAGTCAGCCTATCACATTACTGCACATTACTACCCTAACGTAGGCACAGGGGCTACTTTCAAAAACATAAGGTCAGTTTTTATCAACCAAAGCTGAATAAAATAAATAACTCCATGAAAGTTCATGAAAACAAACAAGAACAGCAGCAGCAAAGGTGCAGAAAAAAAACTTCAGGAACACACAGATAGGAACACAAAAAAACACACACACGCAAAACTAGGCACAGATCTGGGCCTCGTGCCAAAATCCAGGTTTAGTAAAACTCACTAGAAATACATTTAACAAAACTCTGATTCAGATTAAGGATACACACATTTAAATCTAACAGATTTACTGCTACATTTGAACCAGGTAACTAACGCGCTTATATGGATGTCAACACACGTAGCAAAGCACCTTAATTTGGGTGTGCCTAATATCAAGTAAACGGTGTCTTATCTGTTCCTCCATATTTTTATCTTCAGTTCCTGCCATGTTTTGCCCCTATCACGTTACACCTGAGTAATTAGATTTAAAAATCCAATCTCTGGCCCTATGATAGATTGAGGGGCTGTCCAGGGTGTATCCCGTCTCTTGCCCTGTGACGGCCGCGGTAGTCTCCAGCCTCCCTGCCCATCCTGTTCTTTAAGATAAATTTCATGGCTCACACATGTTCATAATTTTCAGTCCTCTGGATTAAAATGGAGGCTCTGCTCTTTATTTACTCATTGATATAGTGAATCCTGGTTTTGGAGCTCCGCTGATGATGGCTTTCTTTAATTACTGATACACTTTCTTGATCCAGAGTAAAATACTCTGATTTGATCAACTCAAAAACCCAGACTCGAAGGTTTTGGTTGGACTCACACTTTTTTCCTGGAACAGTGCAGAAGTGTGCATTAGAGACAAAGGTGTGGGAGCTGAGTTAGGGTTCATATCTCATTGTGTTGCCTCTCAAAACCAAACCAACCAAAATTGTTGTTATGTTCACAGCACATGTTGTTTGCCACATATTGATTTCTGTAGCTGCAAAGACATTTAAGCTGTCAAACAACACTGCCGTGTCTGGATTTAATTTGTGAGACAGATATCATATGAACCAACCTGTTATTGAACTAACAAGTGAACACATATTTTATTTTACATTGTTAGCATTTTCACTATGTAGTAACTCCATACTGTATCAACAAGCGAAAGATCCCCAGTTCAATCCCCGGAGGAGACATAAATCCTTTGGGGTTGCGACCCGAAGGGCATCCGGCCTACAAGCTCTGCCAAATCAAACATGCTGTGCTGCGGTGACCCCTTGTGAATGAGGGAGCAGCCAAAAGCAGCTTTAGTAATTTCAGCATAAATTAAACTTTTTCATTTTTAAATTGTCAACAACAAAATATAATTTTTGTGTCTCACTGCATGCAAAACCGCTTCTGCTGACGCATATCTGCAGATGGTGGCTCCACGGCTCTTCCAAAGTGAGAAGAACACAGACAGATGGACTATTTAGCGTTTACATCTTGGCAAAGCACAATATTTCCAGTGTGGGCATTCTCTTTCTAGTTTTTCCTGAACATTAGTCGGCTTCTCACAATTTTCTATAAACATATAAATCTCTTAGGGGATTGCAGCCTTCTTTGGGGACTCCCCTCTCTGGAATCTATTCCACTGGATGTAATTAGACAGTCTAAACATACAATGCGAAGAACCAACTGTATATTTCTTTGCTTTTAATTAGGTTTGCAGGGATTTAGGCTTGGGTTCGCATTCTGTGTCCAGAAGTCGTTTAATGAATTTGCCAACAATGCATAGAAAGCCATTCATCACGCCATGTGCTCGGCTGTTTCTCTTGAAATTATAGCATTTGCGGAGTCTTAAGTGTTATTTAAAAATATCAGCCAAGGTGTATCATTTTTCAGGAGAAAAAGAAAAGAAGATTAGACTGGTCAATTTTGTTGTTTTTGTAAGAAATTGAGAAATGACAATTTAAACCTAACACTCGAAGTCACTGGTAAAGCAATAAAATGCTTCCTTGTGTCCCGGAAAACTACTTAGTGCCCACGGGGAGAAAAGAAGTAGATCTGAAATCAGAGTTGTCCTTGTTTGGAGATTTGATGTGCCGAGGCAATGGAAAATGACCGGGCTAACCTATCCCATATCAGCCTTTCCCCCCCCCCTCAAGACAAGAAAATTGCTCTCCATTACATCCTTCTAAGCAGTTCAGACTGTGAATCCCAGTGGCAAATGAGCCTTTCCTTTAAGAAGGCCAAGCACATGTGGGACTGATTATTATGGGGCTCGCCCAAGATTATTTATCAATGACAGTAATTACCCACCTACCATAGCGGAAAGACTCCAACAAAAGAAAACTGTCTATTACATCAATCTGACAAGGAAATTGTCTGTTTGACCTCATGTTAGACAAGTTACTCATCCGTCTGCAGATTAATGATCAAACGAAAATACAATGTCAAGTGTAACCAGCTATGTCTCATATTTACGACTTTCCTACTGGAAGCTGAGTTTCAACACTGTGCAGTTACTCCATTAGCATTTACGTTAAAACGTGCACCATGCACCACTTCAGTTGCTCTTCTCTGCTCGGTTAAAGTTGTACTCGACGTACCTATCTTAAGATTTTTTAGCTTTGTTTGAAATATATCCATATGCAAAGCATTTTTTAATGTCACTGTTACAACTTTGTCTCATATCAAGATCAACTTTATTGCTAAAATTTAAACACATTTATTAGCTTTTCTTTAAATCCTTTAAGTTCTACAGATGGTCCAAGTAGTCTGGAACAACACTGTTAAATAAAGCCTTTATTGGCCTTCTACAGCCATGTGAACATGAACGTTTACACAGGACTCTGTGTAGGCTGCTGAAAATTAAGCACTCTTATTGCCTTCATAGGAATTAAGAGGTGCATCCAGGTGCTGCTTATCAAATGCAGTTGATTAAGTGATCAACAGTAAGTGGGAGCGCCTCTATAAAATAGAACCTTTGGCTGTTTGTTGGTGTGGAGCATTCAGGTGTTTGTTAACACGAATGCCACAATCATCTCAGGAGTCTACACCCCAGCAAACTCACCCTGTCAGACAATGCAATGCAAAAAAAACAGGAGCTGCATCTCAGGCTCCTCAGGCCTCATTTAGCATGTTAAATGCTGACATGCTAGTACAGTTAGAAAAAGACGGAACAAGTTTGGCTTTTTTGCCAGAGCACAGTCTCTTCACTCTGAAAATAACTGTCTTTGGTTTGCAAAGTTTTGAATCAGCATCCGAACAAAACACAAGATTTTTGGAACAATGTGCTTTGGACAGAATGGTGACGTCGGACCGTAATGCACTGCATCGCATTTGGTGAAAACAAGCCCAGCATAACAGCACAAACAACCTCACAGCACAAACGAACTCATAGCAACTGTCAGTACAGTGGTGGAGGGGTGATGATTTGGACATGTTTTGTAGTTCCAGGACCTGGGCACGTTGCAGTCACTGCATCAACCAACAAAATACTCAGAATAAATAAACACCTAAATATGTAATAATAAGTAATAGCTAGCACCGAAAGTGTGCAACAGGACAATGATCCCAACATACCAGCAAATCTTTAACTGAATGGCTGAAAAGGAGAAGAGTCAAGGTCAAATGCTGAGGTGAGACCATAAAAATAGCTGTGCATGAAGAATGCCTGCAAACCCCAATGAACTGAAGTTATTTCTGCTAAAGGTGGTGCAAAACTAAGCTATTGAATCATGGCATGTACTTAATTTTTACAGGACTGCACAGAGACCTGTGAAAACCTTTTTACATGACTGTATATGTTACAAGCTTAGTGTTTTACCCTTTAATGAAAAATCATCATCATTATTATAAAAAATCATAAATATAGCGCACTTATTCCAAATTACTACGACTCACACAGCAGGCAAACGTTTGAAAAGCCAAATTGGAATAATCCTTTAAGTAAAATATAACTCGCTTAATGGTAATAATCTGCATTTATCTGGTGCTGTTACGGTAATTTAAATGTGTGACAGTTTGTAGGATGATATGCAGCGGCTGAACTCGACAATGGAGATGTCTGAATCTTATCATTATTATGCTGGTCCACTAGTCCACTCTAATAACGTTTAGCAAAGACCTCGTGGGTTAATCAGCACTTGCACATTTCAGCCCTAGCTGTCACAGTAGACCTAGAAAGTATTTAGGGTTCAAGCTAGAGGTCTGCTTGAGAAAGTTAATGTCCCAGAGGAACTTTTAGATAGAGGTTGGATGTTTTCATTCTCCAGTTTCATCTGAAATCTTTTACCCAGTTTTGTTTTTCTCCCTAGGGCTACTTTAGATTGACAGTTCAAAACATTTGCATTGTTTATTGTTTTGCCTCCCCCACCCCCCGAATCCATTATTCCTTGAGCTCTAAGTATATGCTTTAAATAATAAATCATATTTGGATCCAAGAAAGATGGGCCAAGATTTAGTTTTATCGTCTTTCTGTCATAACAGTGGGCTCTTTCGACTTTAATCTTTAATTATTTGTGAACATGTTTTTACTGAGCTTCTTTATTACATGAATGCAACAGTGCTGTATTCGTTTATTTGTATATCTTAAACGTCTGTAGTCGCATTGAGCAAAGAACATGTTCAGTCCGCTGTTTCACGAACTCTTTAAAAGAAACGGTGATCATTGAGATTCATATGACGTTTGTATTCACTCTACATTATCAGTGGTAAGGTTTTAGATTTCAGCCTTTGGAGTATTGCCTCTAGCCATCCCGCTCTGATAGTGTGGAGACACAACCTTATCCATGCAGCACTGAGATCCTGGCAAACCTTTGATTATTCTCTTATCTAAAACTAGATGCTAACCGTTCTTGACACACTCAGCTGACGCTCTGTGTCGGCAATGACTTTGCAGTTCTCCAGTTCGCACTCAGGCTTTGCTTGAACAACATCACTTCATTCATGTATTTTTTTTCATACTGCTACCACACGAGCCTCCTGGCATCCTGTGTCCGCTGAAACCATACTGTGGTTTTAGCTTCTCAGTGTGTGTTACTAAGATCTAAGATCTTTAAAAATATCAGAGCTCTCTACCCTTCTGTTTTCACATGACATTGTAGTTTGGCAGCACCTGGCAGACAGAGCGACTAGATCTAAAGGATGTTATTTCTGTATCTGTCTCACTTACCACCATGACTTAACCACTAAGTAGAAAATCATTATATTTATAAAATAAGTGTCCATACAATCATGTATATTTTATGTGTCTACAAATTGATCATTTATATATATTATTATGTTATTATTTTGTAGCCTTCTGGACTGTAACAGTAGCTGAAAAAGGTGGGAGGTTATCAGTGTAATCACTCTAGGTCAGCTGTGTCAAACATAAGGTCCAGAGCGCCAAGACTCCAGTGTGACCTGGAAATCTGAAGGAGGGCATACATTTTGGACTTTAAACTGTATTTTTATAAGTTTTACAGCTTTTCCTACTGATAAAGTCCTCGCCCATGGCTGTTCCTCCTGCAAAGTAATAAATAAACATTTAAATGACCACAATCTCTTTCACTATCTACTAAAAAAATTTCTGTGAATTAACAAAGAATTTGTTGTATTATTACAAAACATTTTCTGTAATTTTACACATCTGTTTTTTATAATTTAACTCCAAAGAGTCGCTCACCACATCAGCATTTCTCTATCGTCTAGAAAAAGAGACGTACTGTTGAACTTGGAATTATTTTTTCATATATAAAGATATCTGAGTATTTCAATGTGTAGTTAAACGTATTTACACTGACAGAAAGGGGAGTTTCACTGATCGGGCCTACTTAAGGTCAAAGTGGGCTGAATGTTGCCCAGATGTAAAATGAGTTTGACATCCCTGCTCTCGGTAATTCTCGTCTACAACAAATCTCATAGCAAGTGATGTATTAAAGAATGAATATTTGCCATGTTGCTCTGGTTTATTTTCGTAAAATATTTAAATGCCAAGAACTGATTCTAGTTTCCAGTTAAAACTCTTTAGACGTAATACCGATTGAACTAAACCATCAAAGTCTTTTTTTTTTTGATAATCCCGTTTCTTTCCCGTTCTGTGGAAAAATCGGTCTAATGACCAAAACTGCTCACTTTAAATGGACGACAACACAAAACATGGACAAAATGACCAAACGCTGTGATGGTGGGTTCAAAAGTTTGTTTCAGCGTCAGTGTGTGGAAACGGCGCTATTGCTGCGAGCTCTGGTGGAACTTACAGGACCGCAGTTAGACGAAGCACCTTTGGGAGATGCACCCTAGTTCGTTTCACCTCCTTCTTTATCTTCTGCTCTCTCTCAGTACAAAATGGGAGTCTCTGGTGTCTACTGTAACTGCACCTGTGCTAACAATACTAATCACACGCCTGTGATAAATTTTTCTCCGTAATAGCATGAAGAATCTTTCCCATGCCCTATTTAATCTGGGAGACCAGGTCGTCTCTTTCCACTCAGCAAACACAGATAAATCACAACAAAGTACTCGCTATTAGTAAGTGGCATATATAGCTCATTCTGACACATTCGGAGGACCCTCGGACAGCCCATAATTTGCTAATCTGGATGCAACCTGTTTACAAGAAAGATTTCATCATATATAGTAGCTCTGTCGGCCAAGGTTTCGCTTCAGGTGTGATCAGCAGTGATTGAAAGGTTAAATCCTCTATGTAGGAAGAGGTTGTTGTCGTTTTTTCTTGCTTGATTATTTTAGGAATGTTAAAAACATGTTAGGTTGATTGGATTTTTAAAAAAAACTTATTATTTAGGCATTCAGTGTCCGCCCAGTCTTTTGAAGTCAAAGTATAAATATAATAGATAGAAGCATTTTATTGCAAAAGCAGTTAGTAAGCAATTTCCTGGCCTCCCTTTTCACAAATGAAATGGCTAATGGCTTTATCTCTTCATAATGCATCAAACAGAAGTGGTGAGACTGCTACAAGGTGTTTCTTTTTCTCATTTTGAATTCAAGTGTGGAGTTAAAGAAATCCTTTGTTGCAGCAGATAAATTAGTGGGGTTTAAATCAACCCCGGTGGCCATCGCAGTCCCAGCCACACACACACAGCGCTAAGTCAACGTCTTCTCTGCTGCGCACTGTTAGCGCTCACATCATAAATGTCACTTCATCTCTTCACCCACACTCCATTTACCAGGCGGGGTCTGCCACGGACTTTCTCAGACAGTCTTGATTGTTTTAATGTTTTTGTCTGGTAGCTCGGTCGCTCGGCCTGCCGGTCGTTGTGTAGTTTTAAATATAAAAGCTGAACTTTTTGTTGTAATAGTGGCTGAAGTGATTACAATCTTTAGTCTGAATAAAAGAAGGCATTAAATCAAGGAAAGGTGAGAAACTCTTAAAAAAAAAAAAGAAAAGAAAAGAAAAAATGGCCAGACCTTGCTGCTGTTTGTGATTATACACTCTAGATTTCCAAGATGAATTAATGATAGAATTAACTGAGTATGAAAAGGAAAATAGTATATCAAGGAGAGGCCTTTTTTGTATTATTTATGAGACAAAAACTGCTTCTCCACACTAATCATCTCACTCTTTAGCTTACTCTTTAGCTCTAAGAACAGAATAAAACTAAATTCACTCTATCTGTGAAGTCTCACATACTCTTCTGTGTCGCTCTCCTTTCAGATATTTGGGTTTCCTTTGTTGGCTGGCCTGTCAGTCTTCCAGGCCTCTTGAGAACCGGAGTAATTTGGTAATTTTGCCTAAACGGCGATACTGTAATTATGTGGCATCAGCTGCCTAGCTGTCAGTGAGACGGCCAACGGTCATTCATCACCGGGAAACTAGAAGTGTGTGTGTGTGTCTCTTTGTGTGTTTGGTGGTGGTGGGCTGGTCGTGACTGATCGGGTAAACACAAGCAGTCAGAAAGTGCGGTGGTCTCTCACAAAAATGGTTGAAAATAGGAGGTGAGAGGCCTTTGGAGTAATGGGGTGCAGGAGTAGCTGCAGCCTGTGTGGTAGACTGGTTGTTTGACTGATGGGGTGGGGGTGGGAGGTGGTAGTGGCAGCGGTTGTTTTCTGGAGGAGGGGGTGAAATCAAGGCGTGCCCGAGCCCCAGGATGACAGTGATGCGTCAGGAGGGGGTGGGTTGGTGGCGGCGGGAGGGGGAGGGGGCTTGTGGGTGGCAGATGAAGTGGGACCAGTGGAGGGTCAGGTTTGAAGTGGAATGTGGCAGCAGTTCTAATGCAGTACTGCCGTCCTATCACACACAGCTCCCATCTGTCCGTGAGTGAGCCAGGCTTAATGAAGGCTGTCGTTACAAAGGGCTCATCACCCAGCGGTGGCACATTTACACATACAGAGAAAACCATCACTGGTGAAGTGTTGCAGCTGCCAAAATCTGTTGTATTTTTTAGCATTTTGTTTTAATGTAGAGTCTATTTTTTTCATACCACAGTAGCAGGAATGGTTCTAGCTAATACGATTTCTTTAGCAATGATAATATTAGAATTCCTATACAGGGCAGATCACATGTGTAGCACCGCCTCATATCATTCCTTATATGTTGGTAATTTAAGCAGTGGCAGTAAAAAACATTGTTTTCAATAGCTCTATAGAGCATTGTTAAGAATTTGGCCTTGAAGGAAAAGTCAAAGGTCAAATATCATCTATTTAAAATCTTAATACAATACTTTCAATATGTTGACAATACACACCACAGTTGTAAGAATCATAGTTTCTAAGTTTTTTGTCAATTTTCAATAAATCACAATAAATTGTTGAGCTCACCTTGAAGATCTTGGATGAAGTGAGTCAGATTTGAATGGATTGTTTACATGACCCCACTCAGAATTCATTCAAAAGTTTTCGAGCTACAGTGTTTACAGAATGACACGCAGTCATGTAAATGCTAGCAGCAACACAACCTCCCTGGTGGAGGTAATAAAAGTAATAAATGAATAAATAAAAACACATTTAGAAAGTTTTTCTTGTTTTAAACTCTACCTTTAGTCTCTCTTCTTTGAAGACTTACTTTTGGCATGGGAATGCATGAAACGGGTCTTTCTTGTTACTTCCCATACTTGCATCATCGAATAGGGGATTTTGTGGATTACTGCCGCTCCAAATAAAGCGTTCCTTTAAAATCTAAAATAATGACCAATCTGTGTACATATATTGTCAATTTATTGCAATCAGGTAGGGATAATATAAAAAAAATATTTCACCCTAAGTCAAATGACTCTTTTGTGATAAAATAGCTGAGATGTGCATTTGGGAACTGAAAGAAACAAATGTGGTGCGTGTTTATTTCCCAGCCTGAATAAATGTGGAATACTTGCGGAATGACACATGGTGTCTGGAGTTAGTCTATTCCAGGCTGTCTTTAATAAGTCAAATGTGACAGAAGAAAAAGAGACTGTGCAATTTGACTTTCAAATATATATTTTTATTTGAAATTTATCAGCCTTTTTATACTCTCAAAAGACTTCCAGGTCTTTCACAAAAAGCTGCCGGAGCATGATGTGATGATACACCCGAAGTTAATATTTTTAAACACTGAAACCCCTCCGCTCCACTAGCTAGCTGTTTTTATTCAATTTTATTTATATGCTCAGTTCTGAAGATTGACTGTCGTGCTACAACAACAGCATTGTAGTGTTAAGCGGGGCTTCGGGCTTCCTTATGCCACCACCAAGACCAATACAGAGCACTGCCAGTCATTCCTGGGGGACAACAGTGCACAGTTTCGGGTAAAACTCTGCATGTCTCCACCGTTGACAGCGTCGTTGTCACGAGAAGAAAGCAAAGTTTTAATCTGATGGCTTTGTTTACTTCTCATCCAAGACTAAGGATAAAAACTAATTAAGAACAGGGAGTAGCAGACTCCTGTAGTGCCATTTTCACAGCTAATTATGCATGAATACAGCCTGCCTAAATAGTTGCTCCCTAGTCTTTGATGTTCTTTTCACTAAATTGCTATGGTTACTTCCGCTCATTAGGCTTTTAAGATTGTAAATGTTGACAGGTTTTGCCTTCCTTTCTTTATTGTGCATCCCAGTATCTCTCTGCTCAAGATACACAGGCATGGTGACATCGATATATGCTAAATTTCATTCCTAAATATAATCACGTGTCCTGTATGTATATCCCTGGTTGGCATTCGTGAGTTTAATGCTGTGGATCCAGAACTGCGCTGTGGCCCTTTAAAAACCATTAACCTACCCATAAAAGTACATATGGGTCTCTATAAACTCTAATGGGGACCAATACACTGGAGCCAGTGTGTTCCTTCAGGGGCACCGCTTTGAGAAATACGGAAATGAGACTCCATAAAAAAGGAAAATAAAACTTCCTTTTTGATAACATTATGGGCTGGATTCCTACCTTGGTTTAAGTGCTTTCCCAATCAATATGTTCCCAGGATAGTCAGGTTTGTATACTTGTGTGTAGATTTTATGGCCCAAGACTGTTTGAATATCAAACTTTTTATACATACATTGTGCTAAAAGATTTTTGGGGGGCATAATTAAGAACTACTCTAATTATTTGGCCTCAGCACTGAAAAATAATCATGTATGCTGCAAGTTCACAATTGAATAAATTAATAAATGTGAGCTATCCCCAATTCCACGTTAAGCTGTTGTTTCTTTTTTTAAATATTGCTTATAATGAATTTTTTTAAAAAAGCTCATCAGAAGAAATTATACACATAAAGATTAACAGCATTCCAGGGAAAACTCTGAATTTAGTCAAAACAGTTTCTATGTCTGCATCAATTAAATAAGAAACCAAATACATCAAAGATGTCTTTTGTAACCATTTTAAAATGATCACAGTAGACTTTAAGTTTTTATGACACATATTGGCTCAAGGAAGTGTTGCTGTTGCATCACACTGCTTCCGTTTCCTGGGTTGTTTTAAGAGGCAAAGTGAGAAATGGCTCTGTGGCAAGCAGTTTTATGGAGATCACCTTGAGCCAGTCGCTCTGGCCAGGAGACCAGTGAGTGCAATGGATCAGTTGGGAGCCCTCAGTGTGGATTTATGAAAGCGCAGAGCTGGGTAAAAGGATCGCTCACCTGCCTCTGTTTTCTGCACACCAAAAGATGTCAGTGAATAACGTCAGAGAGCTAATCCAAGGTGGCAGCGCTCTGACAGCAGTTCGCAGATGCTTTCTGCCGGTTGCTACTGAACCACAAAAGTTCACTTATCCCGGCACTTCTAGAAACTTTAACATTCCAAACACAACACGTTCAATTTTTAATTGGGAACAAGCCACTGTCTGGGAAGTGATCTCGCCCAGAAAGTTTGCCATATCCTTTCTAAATAGTTGCACGCACACTGCCTTGCACACATACACACCCGATTCAGCATGTCGCCCAGCACGTGGCAGGGCACCGAAGGGGACCTGGACGTGCCTGTAAAGGTCCCCTCCGTGCACGTGGTGGTTAGGTTGGCAGGGCAAAGCAGGGGAGCGTCCGGATCAAGTTTCCCCCTCCTGCTGTCTAATTATTGACCCATCTGGTATTGTCTTTTCAATTGTTTCAATTATGATGGCACTGGTGTTGCTCGGCATCCTGGCGTCAAGGCATGCATAATTCATGTGTAACACCCTGGACTCCACTCAGAGCTGTGGGTTTGAGCTGAATGTCAATACCTCCTCATGCCCCCAGTGGAGCAGAGGGTTGTCTGTATTGACAGCAAGGCCGATAAGGAAAGCCAAAGCAAGTGCTGTGAAAGACACTGGATAGTGATGCTATCACAGAGCATGTAGGTGAAAAGATTTCTTCTGTGTCAGCGAGAGGTAAAGCTGTCTTCACAGCTCGTGTTTACTGTCGCCTAATATGTGGCCTCATTATTGTCACCCCCAGACCTTAGAATCAATAGTGTTCAATTACTCATGAACCAGAGGCGCGGCGTTGTTTACTGGGGAATCAGAGTCGACCAAGGGTTAACTCTCTCATCGGGGATTTGACCAGTGCTTCCATCGAGGAAGGGTCCAGAGGCAGGGAAAAAGGTAAAACTCAATCAGGAGGAAAAGGTTCAGGGAGTGTGAGTGTTCATTAAGAGGTGTGAAGATGAAAGAGAGAAGGGGTCACATTTTTTGACACCCCGCTGTTATGGAGGTGCTTCTCGGAGGGCAGTATATGATATCTATAAAATGTGTCATTACTAGATGCCGGTGGCAATTGTTTGCCCACAGATTGGAACTCAGCAGATGATCAAAAGAATCTCATATTGCTCACAGTAACAGGCTTATACACCACTGCGTTTTGACAGTACATTCTGTCGTGACACACGAGACATAGGAAAAATTCATGTTTATGCAGTCTGCATGAGCGCTCAAGAGTACCATCACCATCTGCACTGTTTTTAAAACATTATTTAACAGCTGAGGATTTTAAGGTTATTTTTTTTTCTCCCCCGGTTGAATTGCAGGTTACTTTGCATATCCGTTTGTTATTCCCATCATCATTGATTCAGTACTTGTGGACCCATGCGGCTGATTCAGTATTCATGCGGTGACCCCTCACAACAACACACCGTCAATTGCAGAGGTGCTCTCATGGACACTGGCCTACTGGTCTTCGGGTCTCTCTCTAATACCCTTGCAGTCACATCGATGTGTGCGAAATAAGCTGTCAGAGCTGTAACTGGATGGAGATTTAATTCTACATTTCTAAGGACCCGAACCTGCAAAAACTGAATGATGCCGCTGCCTGTAGGGGAAAACTCCACACTGGGAATTTTAACCTCCCGCACTTCACCAAAGGTTGTTATTTTAAGTGACAAATTAGGAAAAGATTATGCAGTGCCCTGGCTTTAACAGGCACTGGTAGCAGTGAAAATGAAAATGTGTATTTCGTCCTGCAGTTTTTGTTTTATGTGAAAAGATGCCGCGACTGTCAAAGAAAGAAGAAAAAACAGTTTTTATGTTCATAAAAGCAGTTGACACTAATAATATGGTTATTATGGCTGTGGAATTGCACGTTATTGTGCTCTTTGTCTCAATATCCACAACAAGCAGTTTGACTGTTGAGCCTTTGTGGTTGTCGTTCTACAGTCACGTCAGGGATGAAGAATTAAACATTTTGCGGCAGCTGTTGGATTGTTGAGGCAGCTTACAGCTCATGAGGCTCAACTTTCAGCAAAATGTTTTACAACATTATATTTCATAGTCCACAAAACACATTTGCTCAATAGATGAGAGGGCCCAGATTGAAACAGCGAAGCAGTGAGATGGGTTAGGAACGTGCTATTTTTTTTTAATAACTAAAAAGTCTTTGTAGGCAGGACTTCTGACTTCTTTGTAATTATTAAAAAAATGTTACAAAAGAACGGTCATCTTTGATTTGTGTTCATCGTGGTTCGTTAGTCTCAAAGAGCCTTGAAAAATGATTTTTAATCATTGTAATTTTCCACATTCCCTCCCTAAAAAAGAACCTCTTTCTTTTCTTTCTATTGTTTTGTGGGAAGTTGAGATCAGAGCTTTCTTTTGGTTCAAACTCGCTTATGTGCGGAAGTTTTGATGTGAGCAAACGCTAATAGGTGTGAATTTTTCAAAATTAAACCCGGCCTGTTTATTCTCTGTCTCAAAAGGTTTGTCGTGTGTGAATTTGAGGCAGCGTGTTGAATTATTTTTTCATTTCCTTGTCTCTGAAAAATTCTGATATTCGGTCTCCAGGCAGGTATTTCGTAGGCACATCCTTTCCTCTGCTGTGTGAGCCATGTGCACATGGAAGAAATGACAGCAAAGCATGATGACGCCTCTTATGAGCAGATCTACCAGTCAAGACTCTAATAAGCTTTACCTCACTAGTTACTCATGGCAAGCCTCCGACACGCCACAGGAAAGCAGAAATAGATAAAACATCGGCACAAGACACCCATTCCTCAACCCGTTGTGCTCGCTCTAGTGGAAACATTATTTTTCTGTTGATGTAGGACACAAAGCCAGGCTGTTGTCACCCTCTCCTGGCATAGCGACACACGCACAGCTGCACACCCCACCCATCTGCTCATCTACCTCCTGCTCCGGGGGCCATCGATCGGATGCTGTCACGCTCCGGGGTGTGGGGGGGCGGGTTGGAGGGGCAGTGTGGGCTTCTTCCTTGGCACAGCATTGCCCTTCCCAGGGAGAGTCGCAGCGCAGCAGGGGGGCTAGGGGAATGGAGGTTGCAGTGGGAAGGGGAGCGTGGTGGCGGGTTGTGTGGCGAGCAGCTGCTTTCCTATGGATCACTTCATTAATATCCCAGGGCAGAAATTTGAGGGGCTGCTGCAGACTAATTAGCCTTGTCTGACCCTCACATTTCAGAGAGGTCGCTCCTTTCCAGTTTTGTGCAGAAGCAATCCACAGCCAAGTAACACCCCCACCCCACCACCCCTGCTGTCTACCCAACACCCATTCACCGTCACTGTCGGTTTTATTTTACAAATACAGAGCAGAAGTAGAGAAGTCTTGTCTGCCTTACAAGTCTTGCAACTTGTTGGAATTAAAAAAGGGATTTTTTTTAAGCCTACCGTCTCATGATGAATCGTCACCCAATCTTATCATGCTGTTAATCTGCCCCATGTTATTTCTTACCTGTCTTTGTCCATCACTGGGAGTATGTTTGCGTAATGAGCAGTGTCTGTGACTCCCAGTGGGCCCAGGGACAGTGTAGCACAATGGGGGCAGTGTGTGCCTTTGGTACCCTGAGACAAGAAGCCATCCCTCATTAGTATCATCTGTTTTCCCAGATGGCAGGGTCAGGGTAATAGTGAAGCCTGATGAAAGGACTCGTCCTGCAAGGGTGACACTCATTCTGCTGCACAACACTCACTGTGGTTCCCAAAGTTGCCCGCTCTCACAGGTGATGCCGGGGATTTAGTGGGATTCACAGTCAGAGAGAGCTGAAGTTCATGTTTTCAGTCTCGCTATACAAGCTTGTACCCGTGCTGCAACCTGATGAGTTTAACAAAGAGATACAAAGAAGAGGAGACATGTTATCTCAAGAAGGTGGAATTTCAACTTGTTGCTCAAAGAATGAACAAAAAAAGAATGTGAAAATGGGAAAGTAATTACTTTGACACTTGCGAATCTCAAACACAACTTTACTTCTCACCTAAAATATTTCCATGCAGCGGGTTTTAATGATTTTTCAGCGACTCATTAGAGTAGAGCCCGAGTCCGAGAGAAACGGCGTAAGCCTTATGTCACGGCTCAAACACTGCGAGGGGATTGCTGTCATGGCTTGCGAGGCAGCGTCAGCTTTCGGGAGAAGGAAAAGATAATGAGTGCTTTTACTTTTACCTTGAAAACTCACCAAACGGCGCTTATACCAATTAAGAGCATGGTTTTCACTGGAGTGGCCATTATCAAATCTGACCTTCCAATTATTTTTCTCATTTTTCTCCTGATTCTGTCACCCCAGTGAGTCTGGTCAGCCCTCAGAGCCCCAGAGGATAGACAAGGAATAGATAATGGTTCTCCAAGCTCAAATCCAAAAACTTGAGATGCAGAGACACTGCTGCTAAAGTGCTACTATCCCTCTGTTTCATCTTTATTTTCTACTATTTATAACATGTACTTTGCCCATCTTTTGGCAAAGTGTGTTCTTGAATATGTTGATGTGCCTTTTTTGTCCCTTTTTTATTATTTTTTCTTGTATGTTCAACTCGAGAATTACTTAAAATTTGGAAAAGCTGAATTTATATGGAATAAAATATACAGCCATACATTATATTATAAACTGATATTTATGTTCAAGGATCTAAAGAGTTTAATCTGTTTTGGACTGAAGTAGGATGTGTTGGTGGAATCAGGTGCAGATGGTTAATAGCCATGTTATGATGTTTGCCAGTGTAGCTCTTTGTTCCCTCTTCACATTATTGTTTCATGATTGGTGGCAGTCTGCTCTTTACTACCAATTTTTGCTTTTTGGCAATCATAGTGTTACTTTTTACTAGGACGCTGGAGAATCTGTGGAAGATGATGTCTTTTTATTATATTTTCTGGATTTGCTTGGATTTATTCATTGGTTCCTCTCACTGTGGCACAGGATGTCCAGAAGAGTTTCTTTTGATATTTTGGTTTTTGTAGAGAAGGTAGACCGGAGACCGTCACAGAGTTTTACCTCCCTGTTTTCTATCTGTTGGGTTTTGATTTGTGATTGGCTGGAATCAAGATGTGCTTTGAGATCTTTCTAAATAATTGCAGGATTATTTGAATTCACCAAAAACATGCTTGCACGCAGTCCTCCAACAGGCTGGCGGCATGTAGATCACATGCTGATTAGCTGAAAGTTTAGGTTGAATAGAAGAAGAAACTACCACAGTAGAGTTTAGCACAAAGAAGTGCAAAACAGCTAAAGGGCCAGCAACTGCATAAACATGAACAAAAAAAAGTGCCCTACTTTTTCATTTCACATATTTTTGTCCACGCAAGTAACAGGATGCAGCTATAACATGTAGACATGGGCCTGCAAAGCCTTGTGTAGCATCAACGCAGTACCATGCTGGAGCCTTTAGTGTGCTTATCTGATCGTGTGACGGGGGATGGTTGCAGAACAGCTGTAGCACAGTCAGTAATGTGTCACTGGATACTCCTTCTGAGCCCCCTTTCCTCACCACAGAAACACACACACACACAGAAACACACACACACACACACACACACACGAACACACAGATGGAATAATGAACATGGCTTCGGTTGCTTGTAAAGAAGATAAAGCTGTTTTGTAGTAGGCAGGTTAGGCAGGAAACAGTGTTCCTGTTACTTCCCATTATTTCTTCTGTTACTTTGTAATATGCATTTTAATTAAAGCACTGATTGTAGCAGGATGCCTGTTATAGCACGTATTATTTTCTCCTTATCAAATCTGCCAGTCAATCTAATAACATCCACTTATTTATTCATTTATACTTTTCATTTTCAGAGATTTAATATTAATTTATTACAAACTTGTGAAAGAGAAACTGTAGAATTATTTTAACGTCCGGTCTTTTTGACCAGATTGTAAAATCAGCCACTCAGATGATTACTCATTTTATAAGGCCAGGGATGGAATAGAAGCAATGCACCTTGCTTTTAATCTGTGGATGTGTGGGTTGATATACAATAACATTAATTTAGAATGAGAGGAATTAATGATTGGTGCTATGGCAGACTGACGTTACATTAGAATAAATGTTATTCAGAGCACATTTCAATGCAAAAGTCTACGTAACACCTTGAAATTCAGCTGTCAGAATGTTACAGGAAATGATTATATATCAAAAATGGCCGGGTTGTGGTTCAAGGGCTTCAATTAAAACCAATCACAAAGACTTTACAAGAATCTACGCTAACCACCCTGACTGAATCACAAAACTTTTTAACGGGTTTCTCACTCAGCTTTGTGAAATAAATGGTTAATTTGAACCTGGAAGAAGACGTGACCCCTGGCTTTATTTCTTTGCTTCGGAGGTCTTCTCAAATTCCGCTACAAGAGAAGACATTGTTCCATTCATCATCCCTGGAGCATTGTTTCTGTCGGACAGCAAGTAATGACTTGATTAGCATTTTCATCAGACTGGTGGAGACAACCTGGAATCAGATGCATAAAACTGAGATTATGTGAAACAATACACAGTAATTAGGAAGATGGGAAGAATGAAACAAAAACAGCTCTTGAATGGGGCTTGGAAAAAATTAAAATGTAGCTATCACTTGTAACATTGTAGACAGACAGTATGAGTAAAGCTTCTCTGAATAAATCTTCATCATGGCTTAATGTCACTGAGCATTTATAAGATCTGCAAAACAAAATGGTAAATATATGTTGCACTGTTTGATTTCTAAACTTTGAAATCGTCTGTAGTCTCACTTAAACCATATAAAAGCAGCAAATATTGCTCAGAGTGGCTTTTTCACACGCTCTTAACACCTATGCTGGTGTCAGTCATAATCCTTCTTTAGATATCGCCTCATATTCAGAGTGTTCTTACTCGAGATAATTTATTATTATCTTTTTGAGCAATACTAGTGGTCTGTGACAGGAAACCTGAACAGAGTCGGGGATCCAGTCAATATATGTCAATACTCTCGAATAAGAAGATACTACAGCAATTACAGCACAATGGCTAAGTTCACTGAAAAGGGATAAGGCAGCAGCTGGTGCGCCCGTGGTTCTCGTTGTGGTGTGTGGGATGAGGAGGAGATCAAATGAAAAGATCTGAGGGTGTTTCCAGACGTGTTTGCATGAAAAAGTTCCTAAAGGTATTTGTATTGATTTCCTTCAAAGTAAACAGTGGTCTCATTGTGTGTGGCTACACAGTGATTAAGGGAGAGCAGAGAAATTTAGGATGTGCTGTTTGGGTTCTTTTTTTTAATATATGGATATCTGATTATAGTGTCTCGTCTGCCACTTGTACTGCCAGTGGACTTCACTGTTTCCTCAGCATATCTCCACTAGAATATGTAGCACACTTGTTTGTATTAAATATACCACTTAGTGGTAAAGATCCTCATAAAGTACAAATCTGTTAGCAAACAAAAAAGTTGCAATGCTGTGTAAAATTGCACTCATTGAAATACATGAAAGTTCAAACTTTCAGTCCTAGACTGTGACTTTGAGACGTTTTTTTTAACTTGTGTGACTTTTTTCGAAATGTTTCATTTTTGTGCTGCAAATTGAGGTCAGTGAAGTTACAGTATACGCTTCATTGCCCATTTAAGGTATACATGTTTCCTTAAAAATGTGTATATGCTAACCATAAGGAAAACACATGAATTTAAAGGATGGTTTATTCACAAACATTTTTCTTGATTCACACTGTCAGTTTTCGTAAGTGTCATGACTAGCCCTGTCTAGTCAAGATGTCAAATACGGGTTATTCTACTCTATGGCATGGCACTTGATGGGCTGGCTTTCATAAAAGAGCTGAGTAGACAGCTGCAAAAGAAAAGTGAGTACATTTTTTTAGTCAATATTGAGCCAAATGTGAAGGAAAACAGTAATAGTGAAGTGCAGATCTGCTAAAAATAAAATATATACTGAAAGACAAACTGTAAATATGTAACAAGAAGTGAAAAAACATCAATATAACTACTGGTGGTAGCCTTTATTTTATTTTTTTATGTCGAATTCAATCAAAACTAAATAAATTAAAAATATTGAATTATTAAATTCATTTTAGCAGTAACATATTTCACTATTTCTAGCCTGAAAATGGGTTACTCACTGAATCACTATATATAACTATACGCTACTATCCAGTATACTATTTACTACTGTCCTACATTTATCACAGGTTTTTTTTTTTTTCAGATTTAACACAAATATGGCCTATTAGATACATATGATCCATGTCTAAAATGGACTTACCATCACTTACACTAGTTTTAAGTGAATATTGTACATGATCAAATGTTTCTCACGTGACCTGATCGTTGCTGTTTATCTGGAAGAGATCCATGTGGTTCTACAGCCTCACAGTGAGTCATGGGGAGGCCAATTTAAATGTCCATTTAAGTGACTAAATATGGTTCCTTGTACAATTATATTATTCATAATTATTAATTTTTGTTCCGTCGATCCAATTTTAGCTATGCACTGTAAGTTCATATTCAGCGTATACATGTAACTAATCTAACAGCTTCAATAAGAACAATGACACATATGAATCTAAATCTATGTTCATTTTGAATTTGAAGTCAACACCAGAGGTAGAAAAGTAGTCTGGTGTTGCTTAAACACATTCATCTCTACCACATCCCATCGTTTATTTTTTTTTCTAAGCGGTTTGTTTGTAGCTGAACACACACAGAATGCTAGAAAAGACAAATAATTTGCATCAGCTGGATGAATGACAACAGCTGAGATTGTCATCTTTAACAGGAAGCTTCTCTCAGTAAACCATCACATGTGAACCATCTGCTGTAGAATGTACCACACAATAAAGAGGCATTGACTGAACATTTGTTACAAAGATGACAGAATGATTACCCCAGTATCATACACATCACACTCAAGATTTTTCTTTCATTTTTTCTCTCTCCACTGGACAAAACATCATTATTTTTGTCATTCTTGAAATATTTAAGTCAGAGTGCCCGGATTCGGGCCGCTTTATAATTCTTTTGCATATGCAACAGGATTCGAATTCAGTGGAGTACATTATGAAACAGATGGTCCCTTAGCAACCAGACACTTTGATGTTAGATGATGTCTGGTCTCTGACTAGCTATGTCAGTTCAATGACTCTACTGATGTAAAATGCACCAGAGCCCTTTTTGCACCAAGTACCTCATTCAAACCTTCTTTTTGGCTGAGAGGTGAAACTCAGAAAGAGAATAGTTCTACTGACTACATCTAACTGTGTGTATTTACAGTCCGAATTGCTATTTTTCAGGTACCTCAATATGAAATTAACATCAATTCAATCATAAATCAGGTCATAGAGAGTTGTAGTTCTGCTGTTATCGCGACTTACACTATAATGATGCCAGTTTTTACTAAAAAGTAATTAATACTACAAAGAGAGCAGCAAACACTGCAGCAGTCTTTGCTGCTTAAGTATAGAAAAAAACATGATGTATGACATATGAAACAAATCAGTTACTGTAATGCATGAATGTTACTGTAAGGATTCATTTTTGGGTTACGGTGCTGTGCAGAAGTGTTGAGCCAACCGTCACCGTTTTATATTTTGATGGAAAGTAGAAATTAGGTGCAGTGATTGATTAACCCTCTCAAGGCAGGCGTTGCCGATTTGCAACAGTTAAAAACTAACAACCTGATTACCCCACATACATATTTTATGAGTTTTTTTTACTCAGAAGTACCACTGCAGGACTTGGTTGTGCATTAGCAACAAAAAGTTTAATTTGAGCCTGAGAGGGTTAAAACACGCGCAAGCATGAATGGAATATATGGAGGATATAAAACAAAAATCAGAGTTTGCACAATCCCAACAAGCTTCAAAGGCAATAATTGGTTTGGCCACCTTTATTCTTCAACACAAGCTGAAGTCGCTGAGGCAAACTCTCTTTTAAGTTATTCTTCTAGTCTGAAGAACATTCAAAGCTCTTTGTTGGATGTTGGCTGTCTCTTTCTTACTTATTGGTGACAATTTCAACCAACAACTTCAAATTTGGGTTTATCACTCTGTTGCCACTGGAATACTTGAACCTTTTCCCCCAGTTTCCCTCCCTTGAGAATGGCTATTTGACAGTTACCCTTCCACTGAGACCATTTCTGATGAGTCTTTGGTGAACAGTAGAGCTATCAAATGAACTTTAAAATGTTCAAACTTTCATCTGCTGCAGTTCTTTTGGCCCAGAGACGTCTTCTTTTGTCCTCTACTTGTCCTCAAATTTCTAAGGACAACACTGCACACAATGCTAAGATATGCCAAAAAACTTTATCTATTAGCTCTTAAGGATTCACATTGTTGGTGCAAAAATCCATTTGCAGATCCAGTTAAACTCGGCTATCTTTGGAAATTTTTTTGTAGATTAAACTAAAGAAAAATAAAGAGCAAACTAAACACTAACTGACTGGCTAGTAACAGAGTGCCTAAAGATACAATTTAAAAGTGGTTCTTTGCTAAGTTGCCTGTCCACTGTGTGTGTAGAAACAACACGGGTCCATGCCTTGAAACTCTGGAAGACCTTCAGAAAGCCTCAAGCCCAAGGCCACTTTAAAGAACTACAAAAATGAGGGTTTTTAAGATCTTTTGCAGAGTACTGTATGTTTTTAGTGTGAAAACATATTTAGAGTGTCTTATCTAAAACAGGTTCAAATTCATTCTCAGCATAAATCTTTGGGGAAAGAAACCAAAAAAAACAAACATTTAATTTGTGTGGTGTTTCTGTCCAGCAGCCACTGTAGAATTATCTCCAAGGTGAAATGCTCCTGGAGGCCCACAGCTTGTCACGTATTTAACACGTCTTCTTTGCCTTCTTTAGTAAACCTGGTGGATGGAGATCTGCGTTATTGCTGGTCAAAGCACTTCTCCAGAACTTTTATTTCATTTCCTCTCACTTTTATTGTGTTATTGATAGAATTATATGAAAGCAATATCTCTGTCAGACTCCTTGGGCGGTCTTTGGGAAAGATGAGATTCTGGCATTAAACCCACCTGTTTCGCCTCAAGTCAGCATGTGTGCGGTGTGTGTGTGTGCGCTTTCTCCACAGAGTGCACACACATGCATGGGGGCATATTTGTATGTGTTAGTAGACATTAGAGCAGGCACGAGTGTGAAATTGACCTCAGCCATAGTATTAACTGCCCCCAGAGTGATGGAGTGGCCACCCACATATCACACAATATCATTCCCTGAGATTATCCCTACTTTTGGATATCTGTTATAAAAGTAATGCATTTGTTTAAACTTTTACTTTTCTTTTCTGTGTTTTGGGGTTGTGTGTTAATCACTGATGAGCTGGTTTTTAATTTACCGCTAATAGTGAGACAATTGTAAGCTTTAAAATTTCATCAAAAGAGCATAATTAGACTTTGAAGTCTGAATACTAATTAACTAACTAAAAATGCTTGAAGAAAAAAGATCACTGAGGCAAAATGTCAGTTATACCGTACCAAAACAAACAAAAACAGATAGGCTTATTGACCCTTCGCTATTTGCCTTCATTGGCTCATTACTTCGTCACACTGGCTCACAGCAGAGCTGCTTTTCTGTGTATCAAATAAAAATAACATCAAGTAGATTCCTTTCATGGATTAGCAAGTAGCCTTGGACTTGATTGGCAGATGGTGGGTGGTTAAAGTGCACATTGGAAGCACGTTCTTCGTAAAGTTAGAGGAAATGCTGCGTCATTCAAAACTTCTCCTTCCAGGTTAAAGGCCTTAGAAATCTCGCTGCACTGAGGTCTAATATTCCTGTTCGCTTGTGTTGCTTTTCTTCATGCCAGTTTTCCTTTTAAAGATACTAGCAGCTTGTTAAATTAAGGTAGCATTGTATCAAGGTACTCCGGAAAAGCACGGCTAATGTGTGAATTGATGTGAAAATTGTGCAGTGACGTCAGTGTGTTCATTCACAGGAAAACACTGGAGGTGTTTTCATCTGTGTTGATTGCGTTTGATATTTATCAACTGTTAATGAGATGGTGTTGACCTTTCATTAATCCCTGAAATTAAATATTTTACCTCAAGTGGTTGGTATGGCCTTAACAAAATCATTGTGGTTTAAATGTTAATTTTAAAATTCTAAGTGGAGCTTGTGTTTTAGAATAGATATGCTGTCTTTGGCACACACTCACACCTTCACCAAGTTTCACCCACACTTCTGTAAAGTTCTTCAATAATTCATCATCTGGAGTGTGCCAGTAGCAGGGTTATTATTAGTGAGATTTATTTGTGAGTTTGTGCACTCCCAAATGTGCATGCGCTCGTATATTACTCGTGTACTGGCTTGTGTGATTATAAAGAAAATTCCATTACATTATCGCGAGATTCCAATTTATGTATCTACGCATGGTTCTTGCATTTTTTATCTCTCACGTCCATGTTGCATATTTTCCGACCAGTTCAGTTTGGTTGCTCGTAGCTCAGTCACACTAGAGGCTAGGAAAAATCAGTGGCTGCCCAGTGGTTGCATTGAATTTTTTTCCACATTTGGTGGCCAATTGCAAGCAGTTGCAGCAACCAACTGATCGCTCAGAGGTTGAGCATTCAACACCCTCAACGTCTGGGTTACCACGTTTAATTTCAAGTCACAAGTCACCTTGTAGGAAGCAACCTTTCTCCAAACAATCACTCTTGAAAATAGCCACCTAATTTATAAACGCAGACAGATCATCTGACTCAATAGTGGGCTCAACTTTAATGTTTGCCAACTGGTTAGCCAGTGTCATATGAGTGCCAATGACATTTTTCAACTACGTCAGTATGTAGAGGAATTTTTGGATTTCATTGTTTCAAATCTATGAGGTCTGGCTGGACTAGATTTTTACTTTAATTGCTGTGTTTGCATGTTATTGCCAACTTGACCCCATTTAATTGCAAACTAATAACAGACTGACTCCACCTTTTTGCATGTTTTTGTTATCTTGATACATCAAAGTTGCTTTCCAAATTTGGATTTGCTGTCTGTAAAAGAAAACTCGCAATTCCCAACTCAAGAGATATCTTCCCAGAAGAGAAAGGTATTCAGCGGGCTTTTTCTGGGGGTAGATTGCCATGAAGATTATATATTTTCATCAAAAGCTTTCACAGAGCATATTAAGGCAGCATCCCACAGGGATAGAATCGCTTATTTCTCTGATGCTATTTTGAACACAGTAGGACCGGACACGTGGCATCTTGCTGGTTAAAGTGGCGGATTACCCACGGAGGTATTTCTATGTTGATTTCTCCTCCATGAGAAGCCATTAGCCTCCGGGGGCAGTGACGAGGTCTGCCCATTATTCAGGGACAAGGTGGTGGAAATGGAGAAGGATAAGACACAATGTGCTCAGGGCCAAGCTGCTCACTCCCCTGACCTGCTTCTCAAATGGCTTTTCCACACTCTCATAAAAGCCATTGCGCTGCATTTTAAAGAATAATAGAATCGCTGCCTCCTCCCTGAGAAACTATTTTAGCTTTGTAATTCCTTGGCACTAGGGCATTTCTTTGAAGGTGACTTCACAGCAAGTTTTCTTTTTACACCTCACAAATGCCTATAAGAAAAATCAAAAGCTCCCTTAAACAAGGGCAACGTGACCAGTGCCGCTTTTGTCGCTACATCAAGTTACGAGAATGATGGCTGCGGAGAAAACAAATTGCCTCCACGTCTTCGAAACACGCAGGTCCGTGAGGGGCATGTAGAGGAGTTGTGCATCTGTGGCGCCTCCATCAATGTTACACTTGATCTTTGCCTCTCAATATACTGTGTGGCTCTGCATGTTTGATTCATGCTATTCTAACCAACTCTATGTGCAGGAAACGCCGAATTTAAATACATTTGCTAAATCTGCTGTTTTTCTAAAAGTTCGTGTTTTTCTGTATACTCTTGGTCGGTTTAAATGAGATTAAAATTTGACATTAAATAAGGTCATATTTTTTTTGAAGCTTAAAATCTACTGCCAACTGCTGATCTGAGCCATCCCGCTCATCTAAATGTCGGCTCCTTCACTCCAGGAGTCTTTTTTTTTTATTGTCACCACAAGACTATTTGAGGGCGACAGTGTTACAAAGCACCGACCACGCTGGCCGCCAATGATTACAGGTCTGTCTGCGCAGTATAGTAGGTACAGCTATGTTGTTGAGACCTGTTACACACACACGCACACACACACAGACACAGGAAATCTGCGTATTCCAGTGTGGACACAGTCAGTAAACATGGACAAAATACCCTCAGAATATGACGACATTGTTATACTCAGGGACCGTGAAGCATCCTGCACCTGAGTGAGTGATCGCATACTCGGTTAAATTTATTGGTGCAGGTTCTTGACCACTGTGAGTTGTTTTCATTTTTATAGAGAATTACTGTGCAAACCTTGCCCTCTTAAGCCGCAGTCACTTGGATAAGAAGCTTAGACAAATACAGTATCACCTGCTGCGTCCCCTCCTTCCCCCCCCCCCTACTTTAAGTAGCACACTCACTTTATGTTTATAACACAAAACACACCACTCCCCCCACCTCTTCTTCTAATGCCAGGGGACCCTGAAATTGCTCTTATTAATCAGAGCAGTGATAATGAGCAGTGAATAATAACCATGGGTGGAGGCCTACTGAATGCAATGAGATGAGGGGAAAGTACCCCTCTCCCCTAGAGAGGTGTTTATTTGAGATTTTAAGATTTGAATGTTTCTCTGGTTGTCCCCTGAGACTCAGTGTGAGTATTTCTGCTGACCTTATCTCTTACATGTAGTAGTACCAGCTGCTGTCCCCCTCCTTACTCTCTCTCTCTCTCTTATAGATAGATAGATATTTAAAACTGGATGATACTGAAGCAGAGGCTTTCCCAATGAGCCTATTATAGAAACCCTAAAGGAGCTTTTTAGTTTGTCAGAGAACTAGATTAGTTATTGTTGCCAGTATTTGACCCTCACTGTCAATAACAATGTCTCCTTATGGGATATCAGTGTAGAGCTTACTCGGCGTCAGAGTTGTTGGTTGTAGAACAGAATAAAGATGTTATGGATTTTGTTTGTTTTTTAGCTGCACTGGTTTCAAAGCAAAAACACATTATCCTCTCTCTCTGTCGCCTTTCGCCCAGTATGAGTGGGTGAGTTGACATTTTAATTTCCTTTTTACCGTTGTCTGTTTTTGTTTTTGTTTTGTTTTTTCAATTTGTATTGTAGCATAAATCAAAATAGAGAAATGCTTGCCAAAATATGTTTTCACATGTTGGAAATAAGAGAGACAAAAAGAGTTTTTCATGCACGACTCTGGTTTTCAACCATCATTGCAGACCTTTGCTCGGCTTGGCTCCAACCTACTTCAGCTTTAGCGATAATTCTTATAATAGCCACTGTTTTTCCATGTTTCCGCCCAAACCACCTGAAACTTTTGCCGCAGGTATTGTTGTGTATGACTATACAGCAAGCTGCTCCACTCTAGTCCAGTATGTGGCAGTAATTTAGAAGATAATACACCAAGAGTGAAATTATGCAGCCTGAATGATAACAGTGCAAAAACAGTAAGCATGGCATGATGCTATTGTTTAGGATGTCCTGCTTTGCGTATGAGTCAACACTGGAAAAAAACTGAAGATCACAAAGTGGGATCAAGCTCTCCAAAATGTTAGATGTAAGTGGTTTTCACTCATGCATTATAGCTCTGAACTTTTCTAGACATCACCAAGCAGAGGTTAACCAGAGAACCCAAACACCTGATGCAGCTGGCGGGGAAAAAGCAGCAACAGGGGTTACTTGCACATACAAAATCAGGAAAAGCACAATAGGTCTGCTTTAATTGCCCACTAGTATCTTTAGAGTTCAGCTGCAGGAATAACGCTGCAGAATGTGGCAGAATATGTGTACATATTTGTTAAAATCAGTGGAATAATATCGAATATATATCCTACCCTGATTTCTACAGCAGGTTTAAGCATTTCTGTACATTATTTATTATGTTTTAAATATTTTTTATATATTTTATTAATTTATTTTGGCTTTATTTTGATGGAAAATGGGGAAGACGTGCAGCAAAGTATCTCGTCCTCTGCTGTTTGTTTCTTTCGTTCTCTGTATTCATTTCGGCGCTCTTAGCTCGTACTTTTAATATGGGTCAGTTTATTTTTGTTTGATTATTTTGGAATGAGCTTCTTCTTCTTCTTTTTTTCCCCCACCTGCACCGTATTGTGCTGCAGCACATTTTATCAGTGCGAACGCTTCTTACTGCCTTTTTTCAGCACTTTATCACTGCACAAAAAGAAAAAGGAACAAAAAACATGAACTGAAAGGTTATATCGACATAGAAATATGTGCTTCAGGTGCTCGTTTCTTTTACAGTCGCTTTATCCAGTCTTTTGCTTTATTATCTGCTATCACCTGAACAGCTCCGCATCAGTGATGAGGTTTGGTAAACTGTAGTTGTTCTGAGGAGCTCTGTCTTTATCCACGCGGCCTGTTTGTTTTTGATAGCACATGATTAAATTTAGCTCAGATTTGCTGCCTCCTTCCACCTTTCTAACCGCGCGCGTGAGGCTTTTTTAGATGCAGCTTGTGATTGATGAGCTTTTGATTGGAATTGCGAATGAGACACTTTCATTACTGTCTGTCGAAGTGCATCCTGTTAGGGGGCAGTAAAGTCTGCGGCTGTCTGCGAGTGTGTGTGCGCGTGGGTGTGCATGCTGTTTGTGTGTGTTCACATCCTCGTGCCAGCGTTAGCGTGAGAGAATGGCATGACTTGTTGATGAGACCCACTTAATAACATTTCACAATTGGTTTCTTCCAACGCCGTGACTGCTCGCAGCTCGAGAATGAAGGCCCAGTTCACTTCCATAAACAAGCCGCCTAACGACTGAGCTCCGATTGGCTTTTCCTCGTACTTATAAAAAAATTGGACCAATAATCTCCTCTTCACTCCCACCGAATAAAACCATTAGTCAAATTTGTATGCACAGCAGGTGAATAGGTGGGGAGCTTGCCGGGAGCCGGCTGTGCTGGAAAACAGAAAAGAAGATTGCCTGGAAAGTAGTAGAAAGCTGCAAAAAAGCTGCCGTTCCGTGTTTCTGCCGTTAATGTGTTGCCATGTCTGTTTTACACTTTAAAGTAAACTCTTTGTGAAGATAAGGTGCCCACAGGAACACTTTAAGAAGTGTGTCTTCATTAAAAAACTTGGCTCGCTTAAAGTAAGAACATAGACATTGTAATAAGACGGGTTACTTTTTCAGGTCTAATTTGATTATGCTTTGTAATTAAATTAAGCTATAATACAAAGGTCCCATGATATACGTCTCAGTTTGTACAAAGCATTTATTATACCCCCCGCTGTGATCAATTAGGCTGTCAAGACAAGTTTTATGAGATGCGCTCACCTCATAATCACCACTACGGGAAACAGTTTACATCTGCTCGCTCATCTATTCAGCGACCAGCTCCTAGTTAGCAGTGACACAAATGCATTGTGGGAAAGCTATTGATTGTTTTCCACCTTTTTAATAGTAGTGGTGCCAGATTTATTTGCAAAATAGTTCTCATCATTTCCTCATATTGGGGAAGCGTGACAGGCCATTTTGCTCCTGGCAGTGTCCCTATTTCATGTCACATTATTTCGTGTTTTGTTCAGGTCACCTTGGCACTAAACAGGGAAGCAGTGCCTGCAGCAGCTGTGATTAGAACAATGTTTATCAGCAAATGATGTTTCCTCAACAGAAACAAACGGCTCATCATGATTACTGCTCAATTAGTGGGAGCCAACTCATTTATTTTCAGGTTTAGCCCGAGGTTCTCTTCTTTGTCTAAGTTGCTTATTAAAAAAAGGGAACAAAAGGTTACAATTCTTGCTCAAGAAGACAATAGGTGGGTCCTAACTCCTTGTTATAAGCTAATACCATAAAGTACATTATTCTTTACTAGCACTGCGGTGCTTGTTGGCACATTTGCGGTTCATTTATCTTGTTATTCTCAGCGTCTCTATATTAAAACGGTTGTTTGTGACAACTTAATAACATGATAATAAATGTATATGTTTATTTACTCTTTTTCCAAGCTCCATAATTATTGTACAAAGCAAACTAATCAAATATAGACGGTATTTGCATCACAACCGCTTCCACTGGCAGTTGTTTATCAGAATTTATTCATAAGCAACACAAACGCCATTCTGTCAGAATATCACATAGAAATACCGATAAATATTTAATCTTTTTTATGTAGACACTTTTTTTTGGTAGGTACCCAGACAAATATAAGTAACTGTCATGTGTCGCAAAACGAGAGAGATTCGTTGGTTTTTGCACGTCTGTGGAATTATTACATTTGCAGCAAAGCACCCGACACTGCCAGGTTTCATTATCACCTTGACACAGGCGGTTAGGTTTTTACCCACAATCTGGATTTTATTCTACATTTTTGAAAACATATTTAATTACTAACAAATTCAAACCATTAGAAATGAAACAGGAAGGAGGAACTTGTAAGAAAAGGCAGAATGTCAACGGCCCCTTTCTGATCGTATTACTGTCAGCTATTTACTTCTTCTTATAAATTATTCTTCTGTTATTTGTAGATGTTGATCTAACTATAAACATTAAGCCCAAATCCCTTAATTACTACTTTATTACTACTAAATTTGATTTTGAGCAGAAACTACATGTTTACTAAAAGAGCAAAGGTCAGAAACTTTAACCCTCAGACTCACATGTTTTAACTGCGAATATAGAAATTAAGACGGAAATGACTGAAAAGGCAAGGCAATACCTCAAAGGAACGACTACCTTTATTTGGCAGCCTTTTATTTGGATCATGGTTCTTTGGACACATTCCCAGAAAGATTCCCCTCTCTCTGCTATCTTGACTGTCTTTCACCCTCACTTAATGTGTGCAGAACGGTAAAGGCTGATGAAAACTTGTGAATTCTTAAAAGTTAAACCCTCTGGTGACAGTTAAAACGTATGTATAATTCATATGAATGTGCAGACGTTACATTTGATTTACCCTTGTGAAAACATGTCGATTTACCAACCGGCTTCTATCACGCAGTTTCTGTATATAAACACACAGAAAATAAACTATACTTTGAAGTCAATATCTATATCAGTCACCATAAAGATCTTAAAAATCTTGGTGATTTGGAAGTTTATAGACACCCTAACCCAGACACATGATAATCTTCTGTTAAAGGAATAACCCAGAATAGGTTTCTCTCTTGTAACTATTTGTGTTTCTAACTAATCAAAATCATCATTTTATTACCTTCTTTTACTTTTTAAAAATATCTTGCAGTATGATACAGCGTCTATAAACACTTTAGTGAAAAATAATCTGCCAGTTTAAATAGAAACTTTGACATTTTAGCATTTTCTGCTAACATGGAATGTAGTTTAAACCCTTTGCTACAAGTTCATTGTAGCTGCCGCTCACTGTGATGTGTTAAAATGTCTTAAAATGAAGACAAAGAGTATTTTTCTCAACAGTTTCATGAGAAGTGATTAATACAGTGTCTCTTCCTTAACCGTGACTCAGTTAATAGCTGTAAGATGCGAGTCATCTCTGCTGTGCAAGGCAACTACGCTTTGTTAGGGAATGTTTGAAGATTATTTGGAAAACCGGCAACTTGGTTTTTGTAGTCGAGTCATCAGGATATTGAACATTTGAATTTAGCAATACCTGTAGCTTGACTGGAACTGCTGATTTAGATTAGACCGCTACTGTGAGTCACATTACACTGGTATAAGACAACCCCAAAAAAACAAACAAACACATATGCACCCAGCTCCAGTGAGCACCAGTTTGAGTCTGTGTGAAAATAAAACAGGACATCATGACTGATATTTTCCTGTCGACTTTTCCTCACACCGCTCTCGCCCTGTTTTGTTGTGAAGCTTCCTCTTCTTTCTGTATTTTCTACTTTGGTTCAGCGCACTTTGTATGTGCTGTGCCATGTGCGCGCATGTGTGTGTTTGTGAGAAACAGCATGCATTATTTACACGGAATTTGTGAACCTGAAATCAAGCCATGTTTTTCTGTGTGGGAAACAGGTGTGTTTGGGTGGGGGGGGTGTTGTTTTTTGTGATTCATTTTGTCAATGGGTGCGGTATCCAACCTGTATCTGTGTCTGCAAAACACAATCAGCATCGCGGTGGTTTTTCTAATCCTTGCTTGCTCTCTACGCTGCAAAATGAAAGCACATCTCATCTGCTATCGCTCCAAAATGACAGAGCACAAGGTAATCCCTGTTCTCGAATGCCATCCCCTTGCGTCAAGTGCATAAAGATGATTTCTACCTTTATTCCTCTCCCTTTCTCCTCTGATGAGTTGTATGGCTGCAGGCTTCTATATCCGCCTCTTGTCATGTTGCAGTGATGCAATTAGGTTTGTATCCTCTGTGGTTTCTGTTCTTTTGCAGAAAAAGGATTGCTTATAAAATACCTGTCTGTGCAAGCAGCTCGTGCCGTAATGAGTCAAACTCCAGCGTTGGGCTCACATAGGTGACATTTTTAGCAAAGCAGCCATCTCAGCAACAGATCATTTGTGTCTCTATATCTGGAAGTATAGTGGCAGAAGGCTTCGTTTGAGTTTTCATGGATGAGAGATGCTAACAAGAATACTTGAAAATACTTTATGCAGTTGCTTCTTCAAAACTCACATCCGCTACAGTGACTTTTACCGTTCCTGCTCTCTGCCTTAACAGTGTGTGGAGTTCTAACTAGTGTTATCAAAAGCTCTCTACCAGAGGAGGTTAGGGCCGAGGGCTGGAGTGCCAGAGGTTAACTAGCTCATGTCCTAATGGATCTTCTCTGCAAATTGACCTGAGAGTCTTGGTGTGTTTAGCATTCCCTGCATGTAAGCTAACATATTCACCTCCACAGCCAAAAAGACTGCTCAGCTAACAAGGTTCCTACGCAGTATGGAAGAGTGTGCAGTTTGACTTTAGTAATTCCCAGGTTTGGATTACTGTAGGAAAAAAGTGCTAGCCTGGAATAGTCTCTGCTGTTATCTTTATTTTTGATTAATTCAGAATTTCTAAAAATAAATTCATCGAGTAAGCACCACTGAAACCACTGTTAATCACATTACTAGACAATCAAATAATAATCTTATTATAATCACTGTAGCATACATAAATATGTTTGTAAGGACTCTGTCCCCTTCTTACCAGGTGGGCCAAGTAAAGCTACGCACACTTCGTCACGCATACTGCAGTTATTAACATCTACATGATAAATGTTTATTACAAATCCCAGTTCTTTTGGGGTTTTTTCTATAAATTATGTTCATACGTTAGTTAACGGTCATCCAAATCTGTGTTGCAAAGGAATTTTGTTTGAACTTCTGTTGAACTGAATACAGAATGAAGAATTTAAAAAGGCATTAAATACTGCTGAATTGTGTATAATGTTGCAAAAACACATATAACGATGGATTAGTTTGCAGAATTTGGCTATCCTTAGCAGCGCAATCAGCAGTAGCCTTGCATTCTTCCAGGCTATTGTCCCCACCACCCCTGCATATTCATTATAGTCCCGTTTATTCTTATACAGCAAACATACAGTCGCTCTTTTTTTCTTTTTAAACATTAAAGTGCTGCAGAAACACTGGTACGCCGTCATCTATTTACTTCCCTCGTTTACAACTTTAATCCATACAGACAGACAGAGAGAGAGATGCAGCCGTCTGTCAGGGCTGCAGCAACAGTCATTGAGTGGTGGTGTAGTAACATCTTTAAACTGTTGCACATTAGTAAATTAAGAGCCACAAAATTAGCTGTGGTTATTTGGTTGTGGATTAACATTTAGATGGTTAAGTTAGCAACTAGCACCTAGTCATTGTCTAGTATGCTTTTTTATGCATTGAATGACCTGTTCTGCCAAAAATGGGGCCTTCACTGTGTTCTGGGACCCCTGATTTTTTTCTTTCTGCTTAATAAAACACATACTTCAGCAATATGACAATACAGTTCTCCCTCCGTGGAAGCATAGACCTTTTTGCATATTCATTGACCTGTGCATACTAAATGTGACAGATGTATATAGTTACATTTTGGTTAGTTTAAGGCATGAAGTAATTCTAAAAACCTCTTATTAAAATGACATGTTGATGAACAGATAAGAGTTTTCAGAGTCTTAAGCAAAAGCAGGAGAATGACTTCTAGCTTTTATGAGTTATGAACAGGTCTTTTCATATATTTTCAAATCTTTTCTATGTGAAGAAACTTAAATTTCAATGTTTTCACCTCATTTTCTGGACTTTTATGATCACAGTGTTCATGAAATTATTTGGCAACATTACAGTATTCATACTGAGTCATGTCATTTTGAAATAAAATGGCGACATGTTAAACAGTGTTGCGGAAACACTGTTTCTCTTCTGATCTCAACAAACTTTTTCTATTTACCAAGGTAATGTGTCATAGAATGAGATCAGCACTTGTGCCCCTGCTGATATCCCCTGTGACTCACATTTTTCTGATCTACAGGAGGTTGACACCCACTGTGAACTCTCTTGCAGTATTCCCGTGGACCTTATCTCATATATTTCCTCTACTTCCCTTTCTCAAATTACTTTAGTCTCTCCATTTCTCTAGATTGAATTTTTTTCCCCTTAACCCTTACTAGCCCCACTACATTTGTCTAAAAATGTTCAAAAGTTTTCTCTGTAAATTACAATTAAAACGTGACCCTCATCTTCCAGCTGACAGCACACGATCGCTTCCCAAAACTATTTAACAGAGATGATTCCCCTAACTGCTCTAAACATCCTTGCTGCCCCCTTTGCTGCCTTTTTCTTACGGTCAGCACATTGCTCTTTGCCCAGAGTGGAAGAAGCCATTCTGCTTGCTGTCACCACGCAGACAGATTCTGGGCTGCTGTTGTCTGAATGATGGATCTGGAGTAGTCAAAGACTGCTGACTCCTTACTGACCACCTCTCTCTCACCACCACACGTCGGCTCCTTAGCCCACCAGCAAGGGCCGCCATGATGGATAGGGCATCCATCGCTCAGCCCAGCCCAGCCCACATCTCCACCCTGCAGGGCCTTTGTCAGTCAAGCCTCTGGTGGTAGAGCACTGATTGACACAGCAGAAAAAAAGACAAGCAGGTAAACATAAAAGCCATATTGTTTTCTGCCGATCTGTGTGAGTGTTTTGAGGTCACTTACAGTTCATCAGCGGGCCCAGAGAGAGAACTGAAATGCCTGGTCGTGGATGCAGTTTTCCCTTTTCTGTTAATGATTTCATTCGCTTTCTTAAATGAGTTTTATAACATGACTCTGTTTACTGTCACATTTACTGTAGATGCAGAACACTTATAGCATTTTAGGTTTTGTATCCCAAACTACTGAGCTAATCCCTTAAAGACACTAAACACCCAACAGCACATCCTGCAGCTTATTTTGTCAACTAACTGACTGGAGTTGTTTCACTTCCCACTAGAAAAGTTGATATTAACAGAGAGGCTTAAGTGCTGTTGGTGCCCTGATACCATATTGAAGCGAGTGGTTCCCACTGGACTTGAAAAGACCAGCAGCAAAGACCAGCAGCAAAGACCAGCAGCAAAGACCAAGTAGATTCTTTGCACATTTTCTTTTAAGTGCTGACCTTTCATTCATTCGATCTTTTTTGGCCTGTCAGTTTAATTTATGTGATCACTTATCCGCATGAGGGCATTATTTATTATTCATATTATATTAAATTAATCTCACTGATGTTTTTGGGTGTGCTGACTTTGCTGATTTTTTTTGTCTCCATTCCCTCTTTTCCTTCCAAGTAATACATGGATATTTATTAGTATCAGATATTAAGTATACACCACCATATTATTATCATTTGTAACCACACATGATGCACTATGTGTTATTTTAAGCCTCTTCCAGTTATTCTTGGCTGTGCGTTTATGTTGCAAGAAGTTAGTGCTGCAAAAATGACTTTACACCAGCATTGTCTTCCCATGGCTGAATGTAAACCTACCAGCATTTTAAAGAAACCTGAAATATACAGTAATATGCACTAGTCAATTTAATAGATGCTGTATTGAATTGGTTCAGTACACAGAGTAAACAGTTTCAAAACATTATGGCAGTGTGCGTGCAAACTATTACCCAGAGGTGGAAAGAGTACTAAAATATTTTACTCAAGTAAAAGTACTATTACTTTGCTGAAATTTTACTCAAGTACAAGTAAAAAGTAGCTCATTTAAAATGTACTCAGAGTAAAAGTTACATAGTTACTTTTCTGTCAGCAGGAGGACAGCCGCTTCTGAGTAGTGCAAAAAAAGACAGTGGGATATAAATCTCAAAGTAGTTCTTTTTTAGTGAAAAGAAAAACTTTACAAATTAAAGTGCAGTGGCAGTTAAACTGCAAGTCTATACATGAAAATGGATAATGGTCACCAAACCAATCAACCAAACTGTCAGGTATCACAGTATTTTCAATACAAAACCATATCATTCTTTCACATGAGAATGTGTTCTAAACTGTCAAATAAGAGAACAAGTACTGAACTGAACGGCAGCTGCTTTAAAAATGTTTTTTAATCTTTTAAACTTGGCCCTGCCCTACTGTACCTCTAGAATAAAGTTCCTTTGTATCCATCCTAGAGTGTTACTCTCTGAACTTCCTGTTAATTTTGAGGAGCAGTTGATTTTCAAAGTTAGTAGAGTTCATCCTTGCTCACTTTGCAGTGAACAGTAGTCCAGCACAGCTAAAGAGACGCTCGAAGGCAGCTGAGGCAGGCAGGCCAGTGTTAAGTTTGAGAGAAAGTTTTTTGACGTCCCTAATAAGACATCAATGCATTACATAGCTACCGCTGGTAAATTATACCAATATACCTCGTGTTTTTTTTTTTTATTGGACAGTAACAGGCTAGTTAACGGGAGGTTGCAAGTGCTAATTAACAAGTAACAGAAGTCAGCTGTCTTTGACTAATCTAAGGTAAGTGAGCGCTCTGTTATTCTTTTGCCTGCAGTGTGAACATATGTGGGTTAAGTAAGAAAGTAGCCGCTTCTGTCTTTAATTTAACTATTTTTTAAAATAAATTATTATTATTAACAAACAGGAAAAACGTAGGTAAACACATTTTCTTTTGGCAATTTACCAACCCAGTAAAAAAAAAGGAAATTTGCGTGGACAACAACGTGCCTGATTACAGCAAGTTGCTAGTACCAACCAATGTTATCTGTGTTCTTCACAGATGTCTTAACTTAATGTGATTAATTTGAACACAGCCTTTTTGCTACCATAACGGTACGAGTTGTATTTAACTTACCTCTACATGCTTGCGCAGGTTTGATGTGGAATTTTTAAAAGCTGCTAACTCGGTCTCTCTGGGCAAACACAGCTTACACTGCATAATAAAGCTGTTGCCTTTCTTGCACTTGAAGCCGAAATGGGCCAGGGGTTCACATCCGTTTCTTCGAGTTCAGGGTCAGCAGAATTCGACGGGGCTTCTTTTTTCACTGGATCGGTAACACCGACGTCAGACTCCATCTTTAACGTGACCTTAGCGCCAATTTGTTCTACTACCCATCATTCCCTGCAGTATTTCCAAAGCGCAATGTTTTTTTTTTTATTTTTCATTTACTCAGTAACGGGTGTGATTGAAAACGTAGCGAACTACAATACTTTTTAAAAAATATACTTAAGTAAAAGTAAAATTACAGACTTGAAAAATGACTTTAAAAAGTACAAATACACAAAAAAACTACTCAATTACAGTAACACAAGTAAATGTAATTCGTTACTTTCCACCTCTGCTATTACCCAAAATAAATATAATATATGAGTGTATGTCTGTTTATGTGGTGATATCCTTTCGTTTCCTTTTCTTTGTATGAGCTTGGAAATGAATGAGTTTAGTTAATCTTTGCATGTTTTTGATGCATGCGCTAAACTACATTTAGAGGAATAATATCAGTCTTTTTCCAGATTAGACATTTTTGACTCTTACTGCACCGTATTTGCACTTGATATGTCCCATTTTAGTGATAAGATGATAACTAAAAGCAGAATACCCCCTTCGGTTTAGCTGGAGTACCCCAGGGTGTCTCACCGGGAGATGTTTTTCAGCTAAGGCGAGGTAATTTTCACTTCCAGTCTCTTGGTTTAATAGGCACAGCGTGTCACATTGGCTGTGTTCCCTCTCCAAAAGAAACAAAGAATGTAGAAGTCAAAGTGACACATAATTGCTCCGTTACCAGTTTAGTTTTTCTTTTTAAATTCAAAATAAAAATTGAAAATCTTACTGGGTATTTTTATTTCTTAAATTTACACTGAACAAAATCTCAGTTCAACTGATGCCCGAGTAAAAAATGTGCACGTTACTACACAGCTTAGCAGCTAAAATGTTTGTTGATTGTTGTTTGGTTATCGAGTGAACTCGTCATTGTAGATCAGATAAAAAAGTCTTTTAATAATCAGATTTTCCAAGTGGACTTGGATTTCAGATTTGGAGTCATCACTCCATAAGAGTCCAGTTCTTGTGTAATTTGGCATACCTCAGCCTTTTCTTCCCATTTCCCTTCCCTGCTTGACAGCCACCTTTCCACTGAGACCATTTCTGATGAGGCTTCGGTGAACAGTAGATGGATCACCAGAAGCGCCAGGTGCATCGCTCAGGTCCTGTGTCAGGGCTCAGGTCTAAAAGGCTGATGGGGTATTTTTGTCACCCCACCAGGCGGGCAGGCGGCATAGTCACCTCGGATTATCAAATTGAACCATAGTTGTATCTACTAGGAGGGTGAGGGGTACTGACAGGGCTGGTACGGACAGAAACCAGTATATTCGAGGATTAAGCACTGCCACTTCTTCTTTTGTCCTCCCCTTGCCCATTTCCTCAGTTTTTTTAAGGACTCACTGCACACCATGCTGAGTTATGTCAAGTTTTTGGTTAATAGCTCTTATGGCTCAGATTTCACTGTTGAGTGGCTTATCAAACAACACATTTCTCTGAAAATGGGACTGTACAAGGATGGGACTGAAAATGGGTGAAAAATGTATCCAGTGTCCAACATCAAACTTTGACAAACCTTCAGAAAGCCTCCAGTTCTATTGATTGAAAAATGCATGATGTCATTGGCTCCTTAAAAGCAAAATATGAAGAAATTTCATTTCATTTCATTTATTTATTTATTTCACACTTGGTACAACAGTTCAAACAAACCAACCACACTTTCTATCAATAAAGCACTACAACCATGTGTGAAAAGGAGCAGGAAGAAGAAAATATTCTTATTAAACCCTGCCCCCTATCTACAATCCAACTTATATTACAAGTGGGCACCAAAAATCAGGGAACAAACTAACATTAACATTTATCTCCGGTCCTAACTCAAACCAAACAACAAATTTACAATCAGAATATACCACTCCACATAGTAACAAGGAGAAAAATAAAATTAAAATAAATAAAACAAAAAATTATAATGGATCCTTTTTCAATGAACTCCAATTTCATTCGCATTCTTCATATTGAGTTATCGTTTTAAGCATGTAACACTTTTTAAAACAATGTAAATTTATACAATTCTTTAAATTATAATGAAGAGAGTTCCACAGTCGTATACCCCTAACCGTTGGACTCATTAATCTTTGTGTAGTCCTAGCTAACTGATGCTTAAAATAAAATTTCCTTCTGCTATCTTCTCCCCCTGAACACAATAAAAATACTCTTTGTAACTTAAAGGGCAAAATATTATTTTTAGCCTTAAACATAATTAATAGTGTCCGTAATTTCACTAAATCTCCTAATTTTAATAATTTCGATTTTATAAATAATTTATTTGTATGTTCTCTATAATTAACATTATGAATCATTCGTATCACTTTCTTCTGTAATAAGTTTAGAGGTTTTATAGTATTCTCATATGTATTCCCCCAGACTTCAATACAGTAACTAAAATATGAGAAAAACAATGAAAAATATAAAATGCGCATTGTTTTATAGTCTAATAAATCTCTTACATTTCCCAGAATATAAATGTTTTTAACCATCTTCTTTCTAATATACTCAATATGTGATTTCCATGTCAAATTTTCATCTACTATTACACCCAAAAAACAAAATTCAGTAACTCTCTCAATCAATTCTCCATCAATGGACATAATAACTTCTTCCTCCTTCACACGATTGCCGAATATCATGTATTTCGTTTTTGTCAGATTCAAAGATAATTTATTTACATCAAACCATATTTTTAATCTTAACATCTCAGAAGTCATAATTTCAACCAAATCTTTCAAATTCTCTCCAGAGCAATAAAAATTTGTGTCATCTGCAAATAAAATAAAATTTAACCTTTTTGATACGTCACAGATATCATTAATATATAAATTAAAAAGTTTAGGTCCCAAAATAGAACCTTGAGGAACGCCACAAACGGTTATACAAACGGGCTTTTAATTAATTTTAACTTGTATGTCTGATCTTATTGTAAAGCACTTTGTGATTTTTATCTGTGAAATGTGCTATATAAATAAATTTTACTTACTTACTTTTTACACATACAATCTTCAATCTTTCAGAGGTGTTACCGAGATAATGTACATATTGCGACCTATTTTCTAAATAACTCCTTAACCAATTCAATGCCACTCCTCTCACACCATAATTATACACTTTAGAAATCAAAATAGAATGTTGTAACGTATCAAAAGCTTTTTTTAAATCAACAAATACCCCAACTGTATATTTATTATTATTGGTTGCAGATGAAATATCGTCAATGAAAGTCAACAATGCTAATGCCGTTGATCTATTTTTACGAAATCCAAATTGATTTTCATTTATTAGTTGATATTTTTCAATAAAACTATCAAGTCTTTGCGCAAAAAGTTTTTCAAGCACTTTTGAAAACTGTGAAAAAAGAGACACTGGCCTATAATTGTTAAAACTATGCTTATCTCCTGATTTATATAAGGGTATCACTTTTGCCACTTTCATTTGATCAGGAAATACTCCTGATTGTAACGAAAGATTAAAAATATAGCAAAGAGGAATACTTATACAATCTAAAATCTTTTTAATTACAACCATGTCTATACCATCACAGTCAGTAGATTTTTTATTTTTACAATTTTCTACAATTGCTACTATTTCTTTTATGGAAGCATCAGCCAAGAATATAGCTATATATTGAAATGAGGGCTGGTTCAGGACCTTTGCACAGTACCGCATCGCATAATCGTAATAAACATGTTGTCAAGTTTTAATAATTTCACTGACACATGGATTGCTCAAATTATATTTTATAATTCAAAAATAATCAATTTCCTTTTTGTAATAAAGGGAAATATAACAATCCTGTTATATTTGATCTGTTATATTTGATCTTTCTTTTCTGGGTCACCAGGCAATAGCAATTCAAGCCTGAGCCCACAGTACGCGAGGAGGAGGATATTGCATTCAAAGCAGTTTACAAGCTCATTACTGCCCTTTTAAATATCTACTTAACTGGTGTATATTTGATGAAATACCAATCCAAGCAGAAATCACCATGCTGCTTTTTTTAAGGCTGAAAATATGAAGCTTTCTCTCACCATTGGTCCAATTGCCCATTAGACTTGAGTTGAGTCTGATGAAAAGAGAAAAAGAATCTGTTTACCCTCTGAATAAAATCTTTTTCACCTCGTTCATTCATTGCGTTGAGTAAATTACTCCCCTTTTAAATTAGATAATTCCACCCACTGTTTTTAGTAGAAAAGGCAACCAATTTAACAGCAGAAAAAGCGAGCCCTTCAAACTGATTGTGTATGCAACGCAACCCTGTGAAAATAAAGCAGAGCTGTTTTTCATAGGGCCAGGGAAAGGTGGGAGTGATGAAGGCTCTGTTTTTTTTTCAGGCTTACTGTAGACAAAACTAAGCTATAAAAAATTATCAAAGAAAACTGATGAAAAAATGATCAATGAAAGCATTCCCAACCAAATGGTAATGCATGGCAAAAAAGTCAAATTAAAAAGTGATGATTTTATATTCTTCAAGAGCAGCGTTTCGACGTTGTTTTGATCGTGCTTTCCAATCAGAGGAGGTAACATTGGAAGTTGAAAAAGTCTGTGAAGTGTGTAATGAGGTGACACCTGATATTCTCTTGGGTCTGTGTTGCATCGGGCTGTAAGGCCTCCATCTGTCAGGGGCCACCAGTGGCTAATCTCCCCCTGCATACTAGGAACTGATCCCACTCACCTCCAACCTGAAGTATTCATTATTCACACACAGACTTTAGCCCACACTGAGCTCTATTTAGTCAGAGGAAAATGTCCTGCTCTGCAAGATAAACAGGGAGCCTTACCTAAGCGTGAGGTAGCAGTTTTGGCTGTCCCTGTCTCACTGCACTTCTTTACTTTTCTCTGATAATTCACACCTTCTGCTGCTCCTTTGTGCTGCTCAGATGACTAAGTGGGGAAATGGGCTGTGGAAAATGATCATCAATGCAGCTGGCCTGCTGACAAGGAAGGAGCATTTTCTCTTCTGTTGTCAAGAAAAGGAACATCCATTTATGCCCTGCACGATTCACAGCGCTCTTTCTTTTTTTATTACATGCGATTGTTTAGATTTCTAAAGATTGGATGTTTTTTATCTACATGTTGGTCAGCTTATACATGTTCTTTTTATTAGCTGGCAAGGTTTGAAAAAGTATTATGGTTCACATGTTATTTTGATAAGTGTACAAAGCATAAATAATACCACGAATCACAGCGGAAATACTAATTGTTTAGCTACTCTGTCGTATAAATCGTGGATTTTCTTTGCTCTGCTGGATTTTCCTTACAGCTCCTTAATGAGACATTTCACATGAATATACATCCCTCCATCATATTTAAAGATCGTGTATTTGGTGATTGGATGGCGAGGGTGTTACAGAACCACAGTTTGCTTTAAGGCGACGCCGTTCGTTACCAGAAACAAAAGGAGCAATTTGAAATCATAATGAAGCGTTTATTGTCTTATGGGGATGGGAAATGTGGCGTGTGGCATGCTCTGCCTCGTAAATCTCTGGATGTCACCCACGGCATGTAGATGGATCTCCTCTCCTGCGGATGTCTCCAGCCCCATAGAGCGCAGCTTCGGCAGACTAATGAACACAGAGAGCCTTGAGAATGGTAAACAAGTGCCTGATTAATTGGTCCTCTGCTTCCATTATTTTAGCGGTGGAATACAAAATGCCCTACAATGGAATATTTTTGATCAGTTTTCCTTTTTTTGTACCTTACTTCACTAGAAATGCGGGTGGCTTCTCTGTGAAGGATAGTGTGTGCCAGTACTGTCCTGCTTAAAAGAATGGAAAATACTCTCAAACTATTGCAGCTCAATTAGATTACAAGAAGAGCCTTGGCACTTGGAACTGTATGTAACTGACCCCGTTTAGAAAAACAGGCAATCTCATAAGAGAGCTAGTTGATTATGGTGCATCTATCAGGAGTCCTTTAATCAGTGCCAGTCTTTTTTGTTGTTGTTGTTGTTTTTCAAAGGCACTATTTGGCACTAAATTAAGCAATGCAAAAAAACAATATTTGAACCTTGAAAATGTCCACTGCAGTCATTTAGTATATCACTCACGCACAGCAACTTTGAAAGAGTTGACAGGATGATCAAAAGACGAACCACATTGGATGTCTCTGGCTGTCAGAAAGCACTGTGGATCATGATTTATTAAATTATCTTTTGATTTTCGTCTTATGAAATATATTATGTAACCATCTTTGTGCCAAAAACTTTCCCTTGTACTGCGTACATGCCTGATACTGTGCACACAGACAGGCTCAGCGGTTAGTAAACTCAAAGATTCCAGGCAGAGGTCCGTGTCTCGCGCACTTATGGGTAAGTTGAGTGACTCTGGAAACTGCAGCTCTTTTGGAGCGATCAGCTTGATGAGGTGAATTGTGATTGCGAGTGTCTGCAAAGGCCCTGCTGCTCCAAATCCTGCTTTAGTTTACTGAAATTTTTAAAAGGCCCAAAGAACTTGAGCTCTTGGCTGCCTCTCACCACAATGCTCTCTGAATCATTGAAGGGCCATTGGATTATCAATGCATGAGAAAGTCCTCAGTACTAGCACTTTAGAAAAAGCCTTTAAAAAAAAAAAGGCATCCAAACAAGTGCGACTCATCTGAACGTGTCTCCAAAAAATACGAGTGTGCTTCTGTGAGTTTTAAGTGTGCTCCTTTGTCACAGTGATCTGACAGCTCCTGTCACTGTGGAGCCTACAGCGCTCATATTATTTGACTGCTTGCAAGCAAATCTTTATTACATTGTTCCGTAAGTATTCTTTTTAGCGCCACATTCCAGTTTGCTTATTGTCACTGATTATGATGTTAACGCTTTTGCTGATAGATGACTTGAATTACCATGAACAGTCATTAGCTGCTTGCCTAGCTGTGACAGGTGGTCAGCGTTGACCTCTCCGCACTACCTTAAGCATGTTATGTCTTCATCTCTGATTGCGTGCCTCTCCAGACAGATCATTTTTCAGCTTCATGGCTGGATACACTTTCATACGGACATAACATTGCAAGTCTGTTTTCCCCTTTCAACAAGGCAGATGCACCATTGTAAATACGTACTTATCTGTGCTACAAAAGGACTGATGTTGAAAAAAGTATCAAAAAGCGAACCTGCATATTAATGTTTGCATATTTTGGCACAGATGAGTCATTATGCTTTGAATGTGCCGCACCCCCTTAGCGAACACGCTGTTGCAAAAATCCACACAGTGTTATAAAAAACATTGCACTGCCACTCTAATTTTCCATGCGTTTTGGTCCATCATTTATCTGAGCAGGCAATTGGGCTGCAAATGTCATCCTGCATGACCTCTTTTTCCCCCTCGATTAGACATGTTATAATTTGTTTGCATGCAATCAAATGCCATTGTTTTGCCGTTTTCTACTTTTAGGTTTATTTTTGCCATCTTAATCATGAGTTTGCAGCGATCAAAAGTTAGTAAAAAGAGCCCATGTGCATAAATTTGTTTCCGGGAGCTTTGATTGTCAGGCGTCTATTCGGAGGATCAGAGAATGAACGTGTGAATGTTTTCATCACAGATCCAGTGGAGCATCTCGTATGATTCTCACAGCAAGAACTCTGCCACATCACAGTAGACGTGCTATATCAAATGTATCCAGTATAACCGTAATGATAAAATCGTAAACCTCCTCGGGCTTGTAGATAGCCTAGTTAGGCAGCAGTTTGAATTTTGTCTTGGGACCCATCACTTTTAAACCCACCTTGATTCTAAAGACACTCTTGTTCCCTGTGAGTTAAACATATTGTAAAACAGCGATTGTTTTGTAAACTCTCAGTGATTCAAAAGCTTGAGACTTCTTATACTGTAGATACCGAACAAGGATTTTTTTTTTATATGTATGGTTGCTCTGTTGGGATTGCTCTGTTCTTTGTAACTCCACGAGTTTTCCCGATGAGAACCAGCATTTAAGTGTGTGACTGAATGGAGCTGTTGCGTTTTACTGTAATGCAGTGTTTTTGTAGCAGGTATCTTGCATTGCAGTACTGGGGCGGGTGCACTGCTTGAGACTGCTGAACATTTCTGATAGATGTAGAACTGAATACTGAGTTTTTCTCATGCTTCCACTCTCTTTTTCCGAGAGTTCTGGGTAAAATGTTTGTAATGCAAATAAGGGCACTTCAAAGAACGTCTTATTAGCATTTTCAATAGGAGAAATGCTCCATTGTGTGGAAAATTCGATTATTTGAAATTTTTTTCCCTCCTTTTGTATGTTAGAACAAACTAAATGAAGCTTGTGTTATCGTTTTTCTTAAAGTTTCCAACTTTGCTAAATGTTAAATACGTGACCTTGTTGGCTCTTATCTCATTCTTTGGCTCATGTGCAAGAATTAGTCCGGCCGGGATAGTCGGACACATCTGATTTTGGAAGCGCAGAGATTGATTGGGTGCTGTGTTTTTATTCAGTGTTTCGCCACCTCGGGCGATGTTTCTCCCTTTGTGCTGTGGGATTCAGCAGCCCAGGCTTAGTGTCATTGTTGAGTTCTATATTAAGACTATTGATTACACTGTAAGCGTGGCAGTGGGGCTGAAGTAAGTAACACACCGGTCCTATCACTGTTTTGGTGTTTCTGAACAGGCACACTTGTCTGGCAGGTGAGCAGATAAATAACCCTTAGTGTCATTTTTTCTTTTAAATGAATATTTGTATTTAATAATGTCAGTCAGCTGTCTGCAGCCTTTCCCTCTTAAATGCCCCTGAATGAGCCAAATAGCTTAAGCATTCAATTTAATTGGTTGAACCTGTGTGGAATTTTCTCCATTCATGGCAACGCCTTGTGCTCCTGCGCCGAACAGATGCCGATGTTCCCCGCAGCATCGTTGATTATGACTGGTATCGTAGTAATTGAGTTGCTGTCACACTGTTGCTCCTGTGCTGAACTCCACAGCCTGACTGGAGCCTGCTTCTGTCAGAGAGCCTTGGGCAGGCGGGTGGCAGTTGATGGAAAAAGACCGAGCAACCACAGCAGCCCATCAAAGAGCACCAATTACACCCTTTTGAATCATTTATGATCTCCATTGTTTTCACCAAAAAGAAAAGAAAAAACTGCACAGAAACACTTCATATCCTCTCGGCTGTACTTTTTTTTTTAACTTCTTCTCCAAGCTGAACCTGGCGACTGCTGCTTCCAGGAAAGACCTGGACAAAGATGTCATCCTCGGCATTTGTGCGCCTCTCTCTCTCTCGTGTCCCTCGAACAGGTGCCTGTGAATGAGTCACCCCTCTTGTGTGCTAGAACAAATTTTGAGGGGAAGTAATGACTGTTAAGAGCTTCACAAACATATGCAATGCAATTATGCTTAATTATGGGTGATCAACATTTGCATAATCTTTATCCCAGCTACTCCTCAAGACCCAATCAGATGTTGTTTTTTTTCCAGCACGAAAGTCACATGAATAATTTATATCAGTAAAATATATCTATTCTGTGTGTCTCAGTGATCTCAGTGGCTATTCAGCCTCCTCAGTCATCTATCATTTATGATGGAGAGAGTTAGGAAGGCTCCCTGATTGAGCTAATGAATGCAAATGCACTGTGCAACTAGCAGGGGTCAGTAGCTTCACTCCCCCCTCCCTATACCTGTTTTCTTCACTATCAATTCGCTCCAAGCCCATAAACAAATGTGGCATGTCATTTACTATGGCTGTGAAACGATTAATTTTCATAAAGAAGGAAAGAAATGGCCATCTCTTTGGTACTTGGGGCACCTGCATGCGTTTTGACAGTGATGATAAGCATACATGGCAGCTCAATTACGTTCTCAGCCCTCGTTTTCTGTTTTATTTAGGTGATGGGAATCCTCTCTGTGAGCAACCCTTATGGTTAAATACATGGAAAGTTGCATTTATGGTACCACCTGCACTATTGCTTTTTCATTTGGCACCCCGGTGCGTTGCATGATACTCTGGTGCTCGCCCTCATGTAAAAAGAACATTTTTAATAAATGGGAGGCACATGCGTATACTCCACAGCGGGCTGCCTCATGCATAAATGCTGCGCTTTGCCTGTTTCTGTAGTCGCTTTGGTCCACAAGAGGCTCGTGAAAAAGCATTGTATTGTATCGTACAACAGCTGCGTGCCAAGTTATGCTGTTATGTGCGTCGTATATATATTTCAATCTCTTCCGATGTATGCTGTGCATCGCACTCACAGTTTCTGGCACGAGTTAAATGCATTTAAAGAAACCTCATAATCGATGCGAGACATCTTTACTTTGAAGTATCGTTTGGCGTCATGTATTAACAGCTTCTTTTAACTGTGAACCTTAGTTGATCTGACTTTAAGTAGTTTTTTTATAGAGCAGCTACACTGAAAGCAATAAACGATGCTCCTCTCCTTTGTTTCACACTATCCCGGTAGATTTAACCTTTGATTATTAACTATTATGTCTGTTCAGTTTAGTGGATCTTTAGCTTCTCTATTTACCGAGTCACTGATGGATGAGCGTTTTTCCTGAAATCCACCCGCTTCGTGCTTTCCGTGTCATTTTTTACCCGCCTCAATTTGGTAGTGCACAGACTGTGTCCAATTGAAATTAAATTCATAAATTGTCTCACTAGCAGATGGTTTTGACATACAAGACTTTATGATTTGTACCAGTCAGACATTTAAAATGCATTTTATGTATTTGGCATTTTGTTTGTTAGTTAACAGGCCTATTAAGTCAAAGAAAGACTAATGATTGGAATTGCGGATTAATCAGGCCTTTAAGTGGAATTGTTCGATGCAGGATTCAAAACTGAGTGAGACAAGCCTCTATCCTCACTATTATCTTTCCTTACAGTAATGTGGCTAACATCTCTTTAGATGTTCAGGTTTTGTATGCTGTCTGTTTAGAGTTTTTCGACCCAAAATGTAAGTTTTATTTAATAAACACATATCTAATGGACAGTGGGTTTTCACTGACACGAGTGGCTGATTTTTACAGAAAGGACACATAATGGACAGGCACTGACTCGCCGTATTCTTTCACTGCAGCACTTTTATTCACTATATTCATATATTTTAGTCAGAACTGAAACACCCGTAAATACAAAGACTGAGTGACATTATCTGCTGGCAGTACTTATACGCTGTTCTTTTTCCTCTATCCCTGGCTTCCACAGTTTTGACAGCACAAAGCACTCCCCCCTCCACACAAAAGGACACACACACAAACAGTGTTTCCTTTTCCACATGTCCAAATGTGAAGCTCTACCAGGGTTGTCTACCATTGCCAGTGTGACCTTACTTTTTCCCCCCTCTGTAGGCAGGCCGAGTCTGTTCTGACAGCTCTGCTTTTGATATTTATATTTCTACAGAATTTTAATTACTTTGTGCTTCATCTTTCATGCCTCTCCATTGTAAGCATGCCCATAACCACACGCAGTTGTGTTGTTTTACACCCTGGCTCCCAGATATTGACTTTTCCATTCACAAACACATGTGTCCCTCTCTGTTTTCCCCAGGGCATTAGCATGCTGTGTTCACCTGCCTAACAGGACGAAGCACGCTGTACCGTAGACATAACACACACAAAACTTGTCTTTGACGTTTTCTGTTTTTACTCACATGTAGGTAAAGCTCAGACTTCGTTGCTATTTATCCGATTTCTCTTTTCTTTTTTTTAATATCGTTGATTGTGAGCCAGGCTACGATGTACAATGCTGGTTCTGCATTGCTGGCTAAAGAAAGAAGAATAAATGCAACAAGATCCATTTAATGCACAATACAGCATTATTTAATCCTTAAACACATGCCTTGGAATGGATTATCCTGCTTACGCTCTGGTCATTCAGACAAAACCCTAAAACAGCTTCACTTCTCTACAAATCAGCTCTAAATGCTTTTTTTCATAATTATATTTTTTGTTTGCATCATAGCAATTGATGCAGCGCTATTACAGTATTGATAAAAAAGTTATAAGACGTTACAGATTTGCAGTGGTTGCACACAAAAGTTAGATATATTACACATCATCCGGTAGTATTAATGAAGATAATTTATTAATACGTAATTGGCATGTCAGCTACAGTATATATTTGAGTTGACTGAAATGCCAACAGTTTTAACAGTTTTAACAGCAAGTGAAATAATTAAATGAACATCTATTGTTTGCAAACAACACTTTTGCAAAAAACAAGTAAATTGTAACCCTTTAGCAAAATAACTATGACAAACTGCCAGCGAGATATGAAAACGAGTCTCTAATTTCAGGTGGATTTTGATTCGTTAAATTCAGCTCCCGTGTTTTCAATAATTGCAGCAAACAGTAATCACAACATGACAATTTCAGGTTTTTGTCAGCAGCCTCTGTGCTGATGCGATCAATCTTTTTACTTTACTAATGAGTGTAAAACAAATACCTCAACCAACGCGTTAATCCCAGCTATAAAGGACAATCTAAACCATGCCTCCAGTTAATCAGAAGAGATTTGCTTTTCCACACTCTCACCTTTCTTTTATCCTTTTTGAATTTGTTCAACTTTACTTTGCGTTTATCATGGCTAGATTCACACCTGCTATCATTTATACTGCCTGCTAAGAATTAGGGGGGGAATAAATAGCGTTATAGCCCTACTGATGCTATCAGTTTAACATAAAGAGGCTCTTTCCAGATAGAGAGTCTAACAGGCTGCCTTTCTGCATGCCAGATATTCTGTATGAGATGAAACGGGGCAGCAATAAGTAATTGTGAGTGACATTTTTCACTTGAGCACATTTACTTGCTTTTCAAAATGTCGATTATATGCAAAACAGAAGAATGTGTTTTGTCTCTGCTGGATTCATGCATGTGGTTCAAGCGGCATGAAGCCCTTTAAAGGGTGTTTATCTAATCATATGCATAGTTTAGAAATGCGATAGGTTTGTCAGCCAGTTATGATGTGACGGTTTGTTTTTAGATACTAAATTTCCCGACAGCCCAGTGTTTGTGTGGACGTAAAGGGGGACCCAGGTTAGGCGAGCATAGCATCCGTTCTGTCATGTCAAAGTACATTGTTTGAGGCAGCTCGGAGACAGAGTCTCACTCCACTTCCCCTCATGGCCGAACTTAATCTTTCCCTCGGCCCCCATTGAAGCGTTCCTCCTGCAGACCCTGCTCCCGTGAGGAAAATATCATGAGAACGTTCAGGTTTTTCTTTTGAGCTGCATTTTTCTTGAAAGCAGGCAATCTGTAGTCTAGATAGTGTTACAGCTTACTTCTACCTCCTTGTTTATCTTGCCTGTGACCTGTGAAATCATGTAAATGCTAATGGAGCTTATGCCAAGAAACTAGTTTCTTATTTTGATTTATTTAACTTAGAGCTATTTAAACTGGAATTCTATCCAGCGAACTTTCATTTTCTTCACAGCCCTGTCATCAGGTAATTATTAATAAGGACATGAGCAGCAGGAGACACCAGTTCAGCCAGAAGGCATATTCATTATGTGTTCTCTGTGTCTGCAGTGGTTTTAGGCTAGTCTGCGGTTGGTAGCTTGAGAGCTCAGGGTGAAGAGAACAAGATGGCTACCTTGGGCACCATTTCTGGCACCGTTGTTGGAGAGAAGCAGTCTGTATTACTGCTTTAGCATCATGAGTACGAGTGAAGCCATTTTCTTTTTCTCTGACAACTAAGCAGAAACATTAAAGATTCATTAACTGCTGTCAGCTCGAAGCTTATTTCAGAGTGGCACTCTGATGGCTCTCAACATAGGCTCGTCCTGAAACTAAATCTTCTTTGTACTTCACTATATCGCTCTCTCTGTGTATATATATGGATCACAGGAAAAGAATCCACTTTGTGGTGTGATTAAAAAGTGCAAAGTCAGTCAGCCAGATCTTTTGTGTCCATCAAGTCCATTTGCACTGTGCATGCAGATGGTGTGCACTTCAGTTTCCCGTGTAAATGATAGAATCAACAATTATTCCGTTCATTTTTGCATTGATCCCTGTGATAGTTTAAATTTAATGGCTTTGTGCATTAGAGCAGTCAAACACCGGTGCGTTTCGATAAGAGGATCTGCTTGATAGGAGCAGCATCCTGAAACACTTTGTTGCATCTCCATAATCTCATGTCCTTCGAAAGATATTTAGAAATCTGAAGCATGCATAATATCCTCCTCTTAATCGCAAATGGAAATTTCGCCCTGTGATTCATGCAACAGCTACAGTCAGGATCTTGTCATTATTCAGACAAATGAGGATTTGGATTCAGAGAGCTGCTTTTTAATTTTACTGGCAGTGTTACCAATCTCCAGCCTGTTTACCTCCTGCTTTGATAAAGCTTTTTAATCCTCGTTTTCAAAGCCCTAACTTGTTTTCCCTTATGTTTTCCTCTCTTACGTGGATAATAAACAAAACTTTTTCAAATAGTTGTGTTCTAAACGAGAATCTAATTTGCTGTGTCAATTAATTAAAAATAATTGAAATACTGTGTGCGCATTTCTGATAACAATTTCTTTTCTTGTGAAGAGGTTTTACTTTTTTCCTATCCAGAGAAGGAAGAAAGGCTTTTCATTCAGTATAAAAAAATACAAAACCGATGGCTGTTAGTTGCGCGTGCTGACTGCTGGCTATATAGTTAATAGCTGTGTCTTCTCAGCCGGTCTATATCTGTGGAAAGCGCAGACCAACTGAGGCCGCTAAGACACAATGTGGAAAAAGGAAACATGGAAAGACTTTTGTGGGATGGCGTCTCATCAGCTGTTCCCTGTCATCCAATTCATTTTGCATCTGGAGCCTCTTGGGTCTGCAGGAGAACACACTTTGCATTATTTAGATGGGCAATCACTCAGAGATCCCTCTGTTTGGCCCTGCAGAGGAGCAGGGGTCTAAAAATATCACCTCAGCAATGTGTGATTTTCTGTGTCATATCAATGGGACCTCCAGGTATGTGCATTTGTCTCCAAAACCATATTTCAATGTGAAAGTGGCAAAGGGATGAATGCTTGTGTGCACAGGAGAGAATTCACACAGTGGGTTTCATAAATAGGTGTCCTAGATTCCTCACTCTACTGCAGCCATTTGTTTGATGGACACAAAGACAATTATGTATGAAGGAATTGTCAAAAATTGCTGACGCTGATGGACGCAATCATTTGTGCCAGGTCGGCATTATCGTACGATCGTCGTCATCATTCATTGTCAGTCTTTTGTGCAGAACAATGAAACTGGGTGGGGGAAAAAAACAATATCCTAAATATGTAAGCTCAAGATAATTTTGCACCGCTGCTAAATGTCAGGGCTTGCATATTCACTCGAGAATTTATTATCCTCATCAGCATCATCATCACCAAACCATTTTCCTAGCATATTTGAATACACTTGTGTGGCAAGTTTGCATAACTTGGCAGTGGTAGTCGCTCAGACTTTAAAATGTTTACCAGCGTCGTTTGTCATTTGTTTCCACAGATTCATCGTACTGCAGACCTCTGTGGGATTAAAGCAGTTTGAAATAAATAGCTGCTACGATCTTACAGCAGTAGCAGCAAAATTCAAAAAATTCATGTAGTTTCATTAAAAAAGTGCTTCCGCTTCAACAAAGTGATTAATTAGGTGTTTTAAGACTTAAAGAGTAGTTTGTTTCCTTTATGCAGTAGGAAAGTTTAGAAAGGCGCTACAAAAAAAAGATGAATTAATGAATGGCAACTTTATCTTAATGTGAATGCATTCCCATTTTTCCAGTATAAGTGACAATAAAAGATGAAGAGAGCCCATTCAGGAGAAGTGTGTGGGTTAAGAAAAAAGACACGTAGCCCCATCCGAGTTGTGCTTTTTTTTTTCCATGGATAACAAGCTCCCTAGCCATGAGGACCACATCTCCAGACACTATGGAGGCTTTTCAAAGAGCAACCATCTCCTTTCTCTCCCCCCCGGAGCCCAATCTGGCCTTAGTCGTTAAGGCATGTTTCAGCGGCGTACCCTCTGGCATATCCCCTGCTGCGTCAGCCCCCCTGCTATCCTGACGGAGCCGTCGCCGCCGTCTTCCACTTGAATTTTTGAAATTAAAAAAGGGGAAGAATGTAAAGGGAATGACTGTGCATACATGAAAGGCTGGGAAAGAAACATAAATGAGCAACAGGCAGAGAAAGAATTTGAAGTAAACAACATCATTATGACTCCCTCAGCTATGGCCTTGTGAACTGGTCCAAAGTGTTTGTGCAGATGGTTGTTATGGTTGTTACTGTAGTGTTTAGACAAGGTAATTATTGCACACAGCTACCAACTTAGTTGAGCAGTCTCCCACTTAGTGAGTGGCCTTGATGAAGGCAGAAGGATAAAGAGATGTTGGCATTCCCTTTCTGTCTGGTGTACAATGACCTTTAATGCCCAAGCAAAGGAAATTATTATATTTCACTTCACAGTTCCGGTTTGCATTGTTGCTGATAGCTCGGGCCGAACGAGAGCCCTGACATCGACACCAAGCTGTCTGTCCGGTGTTACATGAAAAACATCATTTAACTTACTCAATTATTATAAAGGATTTTTCTGTGCTGTACCCAAACACAGACCTGCAGAGGCCTAACAGGATGGCTCTGCACAGCTTTCAGTTGAGCGCATATACATGCTTTAAAATTTCCTCTGACAGAAGTGGGACACAAAGAAAATGCTAACTTCACACAAAAAATGACAACAGCCTTCAGAGAGGTCAGAGTGCAGAGACAGTGACTAGCAATGTTGTCAGAGCAGGAGAGGTTATGGTATTTTTTTGTTTGTTTTTATTTCCTTTTTTTCTAAGCACAGTGATACGTGACACTTTAACCAAAATGCAAACAGTGTTGGTTTCGTTTCTTTATGTATTTTTACATCTGGGATAAATGAAACATACCGACGGTTCCCCAGCATTTCACCTTTGTTCTTCGTCTAGCCCACTCTAGCGTGGGTGGGCCATGTTAATAAGACTTCTTAATTAACCCCCACATTTCATGGCTCTGATTAACATTTGGGGTGCACTGTTCGGGGTGCATCTTGTTGCCTCTTTCTTAGCCCTTGCCCACCAGGCAGATGGTCAGTTATTAACAGTAATTAAAACTCCCATCATTGATCACGGTTCGTAATTGTATTTAATTTGAAAAGTATTAATGATTAAAAGCCGCAGCTGCGTGGTTTGAATGTTAATTGGGACGGGGACCAACAGAGGGACACAGAGTGGAAACATCTCACAGGGCTCACCCTCGCTGTTGCTAGCAGACTATTTCAATTACACGTGCAGGTAATCCCGATCACGGCATTACTGCCGCTTCTGAGACGGCGATAATCATTAGCTGAAGCTTATTTCATCGCAAGCCATTTGTTTATTCCTGTAACCATTTGTTTATTCCTGTAAACAATGCTAATATCATTTGCAGGCGAACTCTATGCAATGACATTTTCTGGATTTTAATGAAGACAAAATGGTGTCTTTGTTGTGGAGGGGATCTTGAGGGAGCTGCAAGACCTTACAGAGAATAAAGTAGGTCAGCTGGCTGACATAGGGTGCCTGTGGACATGTTCTTTATGCTGTTACTGCTTTGCACACAGCAGCCTTGCACAGAAAGGAAGAAGCCATAGTTAACATTAGTAACAGCTTGTCATTAGAGGAAAATAGCCTGAAGGTATTTATTTGATCATCTGAGTGGTTCTTGTCCATCACGTTGTGGAGTTCGACAGATACTCAGACAATGCGCTGAATGCCTGAAACTGTAGTGTGTGATTTGGTACCATTGTCTGTGTGCTGGTGTGCTTCTCACCAAAAGACAGCACTATGCATAAAATGCTCATAATTTCAGTCTCATTTTTTCATCATATGCTATTATTTCATTCATCATTCTTAAGTCTGCAGAACATTAGTTTTCTGGCTTTTTATTTTTAATAAAAATGGATCCGTCAATAAATTCATCACGACTGGGTCTACACACCTAGAGGATTTTTAGCTTTTTTTAGGCTCATGATGGCTATATATGTAACAGCCAAATGACAGTACAATGTAATGGAATAAATGATTAATAGAAACAACAAACTTTGAACTGCTATAAGTAGATGCTAGATGTTTATTATTATATACTGCGTGTGGAGTAAGTTAAAAGACACCTAATTCTACTATAAAATTGTCACCTGTGAGTGGAAAAATGACGAAGACGGCTGATTCTGAAACGAGACGGATTGACAGTGAGATTTAATGACAGGAAGTCTTGCCTACCGCTCAAGCTTCGTCTTTATTGATTTGTTGTCAAGGATATTATAAAAGAATCTGCAAAATCCAAGTGTTAATGTTGACTGCAGCCCATGAGTGACAGACAATTAAAACAGGAATGGGATCCTTGGAGTGACACCAGATGAAGGCTCTGTGTGCCAGGGAAAGCAGTCTCCGGAGTTAATAACAGCCTCTATCGGAGACTGTTAAAAGAAACAGGCAAATTTTTCAGCTGCTGAAATGTGAGGATTTTTTATATTTGGTGGTTTTTCTTTCTTTCTGTCTTTTTTGGTTACACTAATGCCTTCGCCTAGACTAATTTTCCACTAGAGAGTTGATGAAAGAACACTTATTTCATGATAATCTAATATTTTTGTGTCCTAATTAGTCGACGCTGTGCCAAAGCTGAGGTTTCGATTAAGATAAGACAACCAGTAGATTATTGTCTGTGTACTAAAGATTGTGTCGTGTTCAAATTGGGGTTAATTATCTCACGGCAGAAGTTTTGCTGTAGTTTTAATGTATTTGGGGCCGGTTTTCTGTACGCTAACATCAGCTGTAGAGTTTGGCGAAGGAGGGAAAGTATCCTTTCACCCTTGTGGATTTCTGAAAAGAGGGAAGGCAAACGTAATGCAAGCCATTTCTCGTCTTCTGATATCTCCAACAGCCACATGTTTATATTGAAAATTATTTGGAGTTTTTTTTCTTTCCTTTCCCCTCCTCTCTCTTGAAACACTTGCTTCTGAAAGCAGCAATCCCCTTTACAGCCTAGTTCTCCACAGTGCAGCACTAGTGCTTTTGTGCGTCGATAAGAGTTTGTGAGAGCATGCGTCTTTGATCTGCCCTACCAGAGAAGATGTTGACGGTTTAGCGGGGAGATGCCGGTGTTTACTGTTGAGCTTAGATATCGCCCCCACCGAAACCCACCCCCGCCACCCCCGCCCGCGTACTTTACACGAATCGCCTGTGTGCCGCCGTACTGCGGTTAGCTCCTTTCAAGCGTGTCTCAAAAATTCTGTCGACTAGCTTGTTCCCTCTAAAGAAAAGGATTTACACAGAAGGCAGGCATATCACAAGAATGAAATGATTCAACGCAAAGTAATACCCCTTGTAATTGAAAAGCGATGAGCCCTCACAGCAGGAATGCTGGTCAGTGAACATTAAAACCATACACATGTACATAGAAATCCTCAGCTCCTAAAGTGAAATTGATATTTATTAATGCGCTTTTTGTAATAATTTACAAAAGACATGCATTTCTTGCTTTAGTCATCTTCACATTGTAGATGCAAAGTAATTGAAAAACAAATGTGAAATGAAGAATAAATGAGGAGCCTAAACGCACCAAAATCCCTCTTAGTGGAGAAACAGACGCATTGACAAGAACAACAACAGCTTTCCAAATAGCCAATATTCAGGGCAACGATTCAAACGACTGTTTGATCTAATTGCTGTCGAGTCCTTCGCGAATATGACAACCAGCATCTGGGATTTCATTGTTTCCTCTGCTTTGCACCGGGTGACCTTTGGATGACTCGTGCGCACACAAAGAGCACGTCACAGCAAATGAGATATAGATTCTTTGCAAATGTGCACAGCATTGCATGGATTATTGTAGCTTACTAATCATGTCCGATATTGTGGGAAAACGACTGAACAGCGGAGAATGTCACCTTTACAGACATTACAGAATGAGGATATCAGTGCAGCTTGATGAAGTTGGTTAGCCTACGACAGGTTTCCCAAGCTTTACAAAGTGCTTCACATGAGCCGATCGGGAAAGCGAGTAAAATAAATCACGATTACTCGAGCTTTGTGTCAACGGCGAGAGATGTGAGGTCTGAAAAGCCACAGTCATATCAAGGTGCCTTTGAAAATATTAGCTAGTACATAATGGTTGATGTGATGGAGCCTCTATTTTTCACTGCGGCCCTTTAAATCCTGTCATCAGTTAATGATGGCGCTGCCAGCGTCCTCTGAACTCTGCTTCCCAACTGTTTGGATTTTTACGGACAAATGGAGTGAGAGGATGCAGCGAACTGCCTTTGCGTTCGTTTTTGCTGTGCCCATGATAATCATTGCAAAGAAGCCTCAGTAGTTAAAAAGTGTGCCCATCTGGTGAGGAAACTGGGACAAAGTGTACTTTAGAGGGAACAGTGGATAACTCTCCTGGCCTTTAGGGCTGGAGCTGGGGAGAGCCAAGCGCTCTGAAATAGTTAGGTAAAGATGCTTATTTTTTCATTCTTTATTTTTAGATATTCCTCAGGGAAGTTGCATTTGTGTGGTTGCAAAGGTCATCAATTTAAGTTCCCCTTTCATTTGTTAATGAATGCTTGTGCTGTGAGGAGAGCTTTACATATCACTGGTCAAGATGCAGAGGCCCTCATTGAGAGGCTATATAGGGTCTCGGCGGATGCCAATAGCGTTCAATAGTAATGACATCCCGGCGTCAGGAGAAGAGTCCACAAATTGACTTTTCAGCTCCCAGCTAAGTCCTGAACTCACCCCCTTGCAGTGCTTTTCCTGCCCTTTAGGATTTGGGCCATACCAGCTCAAGCGTTCCGAGCATCATTATTCTCGCATCTCTTATCTGAAGACGGGATCAATAAATCTATGAATCCTGCCCTGACTGGACTCTGGTGTCCACCAGCCTCCTAATTTTCCTCTTGTCAATCCACCAGAACACTTAACTGCAGGAACACAGAGATGCATTGTGCAGTGCCTTGGTGAATGTTCATTAAGTTGTTTTTCGATGAGAAGTGGAGATCAATAGCAGACTAAGGTGATTCATGTATCTGCGCTGATCGCTCCTGTAGATTAGCATGCCAGCAGACTTGTGCATGTTATTTAGACAACAGCTGAATCCGATTTTTAGAATTTTTTTCTAATTGCAATTTGAAGGATTCTCATTCAAAGGTTTTAAAAGTGCAAGTATGAATAATATATTTTCATGTTTTATGAATAGGCTAAGCTTAATCTCTTCTTGGTGTAAACTCAGAAACAATCTTCGAGTTTTTGCTGCCATCAAATGTCTACGAAGAAAAATAGTGGAAGGCTAATTTAGAGTGTTGGCAGGCTTAACAGGATTTCCTTGTTTTATGTTCCAAACACAACACAGACCCATGGGGGTTTAACCTAAATACACACATCCTGCTTTTTTCCTTTTGTTTTTTTTTTTTTTTTATATTTCAGAATTACATTTGAAGCGAAGTGGACCGATCGATACTTTGACAACTCTCAAAACTAAGTTCTGTTTTGTAAAGATCCACAGTACCATCCGTGTCTGTTATTGTATCAAATAATAGCACGCAGCCTCTCCTACTCACTCACCTGTATCTTGCATACATTGGCAGTAAGGAAAAAATACAGTCCAGCGAAAGCCCGACTACACGAGTTTCAGCTGCACTTCGTTTAACCCGCCTCTCCACCCTCTGCAAACATAAAAAAAAGCATCCAGATGGAACGACTTGTTTTTCCAAACACATTTTGCAAATGTGCCATTGATGGACACGTGTGGCATTTTGAGTTTGGTTTAGTTCATAAAGTGTACAACACTCGCAATTTAAATTTGCATCCCAAATAAATGGATTTTGCAGCGAGCCGGTTACATTCTTTTTCCTATTTATGTGCTTAATTGTGCTTGTAGCAGAAAATGAGCAGTTAAGTATCTAGGACTACATTGTGAATCTGCTTAATTGCTGCATTTAGGAGAAATCAGAACAATTTTTTTTTGCACTAATAAGCCCTGATTTTATATCACTTGTGTTGTCTGCTTTTTTTTTATTGTTGCTGCGTCACTGTTGGGAAGAAACAAGGCAGACGGCACCTTTTTCATGCTGAGATTTGAGAGGAAATATGTTGCAGTTCTTGGAAATAAAACAGTAACGTGGGCCTATTTCCAGAGTTGTCTGACATTGGCTGACATCATTTATTATTCGGCGTATGCATGCGCGCGGTGTACACGTTTAGAAATTCCCTCATCATGGAGCAGGGTTAGGTGCACTATGTGTGTTCTTCAGACGTTGGTTTACTCCATCTGTCAAATGTTGTGAACCTGGGATGCACTGCTTGCCTCACAGCCTGAGGTGCTGTGAGGGTGAGAGTGTGAATCAGGCCATGAACCTATGCCATCCTGGTCCCAGCGCTCTCTTTTTCTATATTTCCTGTTCCTCTCTGCTTATCTAGTAGCCAAGGAAATTGCTGTAAGAATAATCTTCTAAAAATGTAACAAGTCTTATTGAGAATTTCTGCTTAACTTGATGCACGTACAGTTTCTTGCATTATCATCAATTTCTGTATATATTGAGGTAATGATGCTAAACTGTCATAATTCTTTTTGATCCTACAGTGTCTTTCTTACTGTAACCATTATTTGTTTGCACTTTTATATTATTTACAAAGCACATATTTTCAAAAAATCCACCTATAATAATTCAAATTTAAAGACTGTACATTGGATGAATCTTATGTTGAATGTTTATTAGGCTGTAAGCTGCACATGCATCTCAGCGTGTACTGTAAACTGCTGCAACTGAGATGTGGAGGAAGACAAAGCTTTTGTTATATAAACATTTCCTTAATGGCTGCATGCCCTTATTTCTGCCAGAGAAGTTTAGTTTCATTGGCCAGAGGCATGTTTTTCTCTTGCTCCCTACTTAACCTTGGCGCTAATCTCAGTGTGATGGGCCTGGAAAGCGTTAATGTATGGCACTAGTGGAACAGATGGGCGTTCAGTACAACGTAGTGGACCACTGCAATAAAGAACCACAGATTGCTCTTTCTTGCTACATCGGCGTGGAACTTCCTAATCTAGTGCAACTGATGAGAGGACATCTTCCTCAGCTGCTCTCTCCCAGGGGCTTATCAGTCTCTCCATCCTTGTATCAATCACCTGTGAGTCAAGCCGTTCCGTCATGCTACACATCCTCAGCCGTACCTCCCACGGTGTTTCCAACTGTACTCTGTTACACTGCATGTGGCCTCCTACATATTGTCCCACCTCCAGTTTAGATCTATGTGGGTTCCCAGTGAATAGGACATATGTTCGAATGACAAAACGGGAAGTAAGGGAACAACAGCTGGAAGTAAAGAAAGTTCACACTTAATATTAGTTTCACTTGTATCCTGCTAAACAATGAAGATGAGGGGTAACCTATTGTCTGATCAGCTCTGCTGTGGTCGTGTTTTCTATTCATTCACTAATTTGTACATCCCACACACCTCTAGCTCAGTTTAGCGGGAGCAGGAAATGATCGACCTCCCGTGGCTAACCCTGTGGGACCCCGCTGACCACAGCACTCAGCGCTAAAGCAGCATTACAAAGACGTCATTACAAATAACATATGTGTGACTGATGGAGACCAACTGCCTCTTAGTCATCAACATGGACAACAAAGAGCATCTTTGGAGGAACATTGCATTCATGTGACGGTTGCAGAGGCCCTTTGGCACAGGCTGAAAAAGCTCTTAAATGAATGGGATGAATGGGAGTGATCGACTGCTGTCAGACAAAGGAGGATAGACTGGCCGTGTCATCCAGTGCTGTGTCAATTTATGGATTTGCTGTTAATTGAAAAGCTTGGCTTTTTCTGTCATAGTCAGATTTACGAAATGCTGCTTTGAACTGTATTAATATTTACATCGCTGGCATTTTTATGCATTGCAGAGCAAATGTAGAATTTCTGAGAAACTGCAATATGGAGTCTAGACTTGCAATGACAGCATTTTTTTTAAGAGGGCGCTCTTTAAGATTTAGGAGGCCTCTCACAAATCTTTTTCATCAGGAGTAGATATTCAGTATTGCAGTGCCAGCAGAGCAAGTAGGGATTTCGAACGGGCTTTTATTTTGTTGGTAATGTTTATTAGCTGGTATTTGATGAAATATATTATTTGGCCAATTTCCATTAAAAGGAAATAGCTGAATTAGCTGTGTTATCTTCCTACTATGAAATAAAACTGTTTACATGATCATATATTGATGAATTGAAACAATAGGTTTAACTTATTCACATGCGAGCTTTTTGGTTGAACCCACCAAATACACAATGCTATTATAAAAATGTATATTTTGTTTCAGTGCAGTGTCCTGGCCTCAATCAATGTGGTTCTTTTTTTTCTGGAATCACTCAGCGTATTGGAAATGTCAAATCCATCTTAGTGGCCTCTATAATGAGTAGAGGGGCGCTGGCTTAAAGTCATTCATTTTTTTTATTGACCATTGGATTCCATAAGGAAAATCACACAGCGAGGCCTCAGTCACATGTTAATGAAAACACGGTGGACCTTGAATATATTGCTAGAGGACCTTCCAGAGTCGCAGCCATAGAGCATATTTGGACATGGCTGAGCTAAATCAAATCAACAGCGATGTCATACACCAGCCGTAGAAAGTTGGTTTTGCACAGAAATAATTTGAATGTGTCCCCATGGTGATTTTCCTCTTGGATTCCTGCTCTGGCGTAACCATTTTGCTCTTGCTGGACATCTTCTGGGAGCTAAAACTCCATTCCTTCATGTATACGTCAGCCAGCTAAAATGTTAAATATGAGAAAATTGACTACAGTTGAGTCCTACTGCAAAATCTGTGTTATCTTTTCTTGGGAATCTGTGTGGAAATTGAAATAAGTTTTTATTACCTGGTGAAAACAGGTTAATTTTACATCTATACCTTGAAGTGTGGATATGAGTGCAGCTTGTATGATGGCCCCAGTGTTGTTAAGGGGTACCAGACTGAAGCACATATCAGCATTTCACATGTGGGATTTCTCTCCAAATAGACATGGTTAAAGGTAAATGCTGTATACTTAAGCGCCCTTGGGCCAAGGACTCCTCTGGACCAAGGGGGACACTTTGTAAAGCTCACTGTTGGACCAGCATATGGCTTAGGCATGTAGAGAAAAGAAAGGCTGTGCACACGGTGAAAGAGCTGGGTAATTACATTTCCAATTGGACACATCGCAACAAGATACAAGGAAAAGTAAGGGATTGAGTGTGTATTCAGGAATAATTCTGGTGAGAGGACGGGCACGAAGGCTCAAGCTTTGCAATTACCAGAAGAAAGAAACAACACGGGACTGCTATTTCCTAATTTCCTAATTTAGCAAAGAAACCAAGTTCAGTGCCCTGAAAGAGGCCTTTCCTTCTCGGTGGGTCATTGCTCTGTCGACTTGTCACTCTGTTGAGTTTCCTGCTGAATTTTCATCTTGTTGGCTGAGTGCGAAATGTTGTCCAAATAAGGTATACATCTGTGTTTCCATTTCAGTGACCCGTTTTCTGTATCCTGAGGTACAACCCAGGTTGTCCCTTAGATTTAAATTTGTACAAAGGAGTCCAGTCAGGGACTTGGGGCCCAAAGGCGAAGCAGGCAGCGAGCCCTAATGATGAGAGGAGGGGATTTGCGGCCAACAGTATCAACCGTACTCTGGAAGACACATGTACACAAATCTCTGTGTAGCAGCACGGTGACAGTGGAAAGGCCCTGGAGTGTCAACCCAGTTGTCTCTGAAGTCTGTCTACAGAGTCTTAGGTACCGTATACAGGTCAACATGGCGGCCACAGTCTTATGACACATGTTCTTCATCATGGAAAGGGAAATCTGCGTACATGACTAATGACAATATAAGATGAAAGCTGCAGTCAAAAGCTTTCATAATTAACTACTGGTAGCAGTGGTAGATATCTGCTTTTTAACTGTTGTGAAAATAATTTAAAAAAAACACACTATTAGAGATAATTTAACACTGAAAATATGATGGCAGATATTATTAATGTAATTTACTAAGCAAGGTTACAGTGCTCTTTTTAGTGCTAATTTGTTATTTATACAACACAGTCAATCAAAAGGAGATTGATCACAGTGCAGAAATCTCAAGCTGTCCTGTTTATCGTTCCAAGCAGGACATTTTATACTAAATGGTGTAAAATACAGCATAACACAGTGTTTTGTCTCATCTTGTAGAAAGAGTGAATTTAATGATTTTGTCTTCACATATCTTTGATCAAGCAATTCAATTCAGTTTTGTTTATGTAGCACCAAATCAAAACAACAGACGCCTCAGGGCACTTTATATTGTAGGTTAAAGACCCTACAATAAGACAGAGAAAACCCCAACAATCAGGTGACCCCCTATAAACAAGCACTTCGCGACAGTGGGAAGGAAAAGCCCGCGTTTTACAGGAGGAAACGTCCAGTAGAACCAGGCTCAGCGAGGGGCAGCCAAAAGACACATCCAGTTTAATCTGATGAAATTAAATCTATATTAATAAAGAACATAGTGATTGTCAGATTCTCTTCTTTTGGAACATTTTATACAGTATTTACCTGTCCCCACCTGTATATACTCTTGGCATGTGCAAGTTTATCTTTTTATCTTAGATCTTGTGTGCTAAAATTAGAATGGCACCATGCACGTTACCTCGACACCTTAAACGAAATATTTGAGTGTATCGCAGTGTAATTATATCGATTAATAATCAAATGTTTGAATAATGCACTACTGTCCTGTGCAGTGGGTTTGTACTAGTTAACAGGCAGGACCAGGCGAGAATTCTTTGTTTCACATCACTGTCACTCTCTCTCAGCAAGCAGCTTGACAGCATCTTAGTTTCAGGATTTGGAGAGTCCCTGGCTTTTAACCATCTTAGTTGACAATACCTCCATTTCTTGACAGCTTAAATTCACCCACTCTGTTGCTATGTGACAACATGAATTTCTCCTGCCTACCCCTTCCCTCGTCACTTTTCTTCCCTTTTCTTCTCTCGCCTGGTTATGCCTCTCCGTATTCAACAATCAATTATATTTAATGGCATTTCCTGGCCGAGATGAGTAAAGTCAGAAAACATTATTTTTCCTAATTCTCACTGCAAACTGGAATGAGTTCAAGCTTTTTCTCTGAGCTAAAAGGGACAAGACGTGATTCGGAGGACGGCAGGTGTAGGAGCGTAATTATGATTAGAGCTTTGCAGAAGTGTCCTGCCTGGCTTTGGACTAGAGGCTGGATGACACTAAAGTGTTTGCACAAAATAACTTCCTTGGCAACAAAAATAAATGGCCACTGTGGGTCAAAAGCGATGGTGAGAAAATAATCTGCTGCTCCCACTTTTCACCTCAGCTGAATTCAGCCAATGACACTTTTCTGCCCTTCATTAAAAGCCTAGCTCTGCAGGTGTATAATATTCATCGGAGGTACAGGAATACTATTTTGAATATAGTCTGCAAAATGGAATGCCATGCGGTGTCAATATTGCTTTTGTGGTGCAAAGGAGAGTGTGCAAGCTTCCCCGCAGATCCGCAGCTAATTGGCTCACTCCGTAGATTGCCAGGTCCTGTCCTATGGCTGTTCCTCAGTGCCCATTCACACCTTTCACCAACATCCCCGCAGGTGGAGTGTGAAATCCATTTGTTTCAAGGCAGGAACCAAAGCGATCTCCACCCTGTGACAGACCATTTTGTCTGCAGCTCCAGACAGTTCCTATTGAGCTAAACAGGTATAACTCAACGGTATAAGTCAGGCGGCTAATAGTGAATCATTAGCTTTATACCAAAGCGAGGTGTTTCGTGCTTGATGTGATGGCCACCCATTGTTCCCACATTTTTCCAGTGATAAGCAGACAATTAGTGGTTCGGCTCAACATCAGCGGGGGTCATGAATCATGTACTCGCATCATGTCGGCCTGATTCAGCTTGCTCAGTGCAAAATTAACCCCCAAAGATTGTGCTTTAAAAAGCGTCCTGGCGTTGTACACCTTACACTTTCCTCCCTGAAAGTGACATAAATGGGTCGTTACCCAACAGTGAAGTAGGGGCAGTTACGCAGTGTTCTGTTCTCATGGCATGGTTAATGACTGACCTTTTGAAAATGTGTACAGGAGTAGCCCTGAGAAATGAGTCTGCCATTGAGAACCACTGATGACCTGCAAGCTGACCTTGACTGGAGGTAAACACCACATTTGTTTGTGACCCTTTGTAGTAACTACAACCATTAGTGTGCTCCGAAGGCACTTGGGACCTGCCATTCCTCTGAGACTCTGTGGAAAGATTTAGAGACTAGTGTCACAAAGTTTGCTTCCTGACTGTGGAATAATGCAGGCCTAATGACAATGAGGAATTCAAAATGCTAAATTACCACAGTTAGGGCACCACCTGTCTCTGGTGTGCCCTGGTAATTATCTTGCATCACTACTTTCTCATTTCTGCCCACCGAGATGACATTAGCATAGAACAGGAAGGGCTCTGCATACACTAGATGAGGCACTTGGCTGATTGCATGCCTGTCCTGACCCCATGTCCAACACACAGCTAGCGGAAGCTCTCCAGATCATAATGAACCCATAGGATGTTTTCTGGCTCCTCACAAATAAACAAAGGGCTCAAATGTTAGACTTTGTATAAATTAGCATTAATGACTTCATTATGTTTCTGGACACTGTTCTGTTCTCACGAACAGTACTTCATTAAGTGGTGTTGGGCATTTAATTGAAGTTCCTGTTCTGTTTAAAAGGTAGTTTGACAAGTTGCACAAGTGAACACCTGGCCCCATTTAGAGCAAACATAACAGATGTATGTTTATGAGCACCATGTGTCAGTTTAATGTGCTCAAACCAAGGGAAGGTGTTTTGGTTGAAATTTAAAACACATTTTGTGATTTTTCTAATATATCTTTGATGTTGACAGCAGTCTTAAAATGTGTGTGTGTGTTTGTATTGGCCTGTGCATTCACTTGATCTTGAGTAATCTTAAATTAGCCTAAGGCACAATGAGTTGCCCGAGGACTTGCTGAGAATATTTAAGTTTAATATGTCTTCAAATATGTGTATTTAAAGTTATTTCTTTATCTGTTTGAGTTCGTGTGAAACTAATTTGCACCTTGTATTTACATTATAAAATAGCGTGATGTATGTCTAAACATTATGTATGGTAGTGATGTGTTGTTTTGACATTCCGAATACCTTCTCCCAGCCTTAGGCTAGGAAAAAAAAAGATGAATAAAGTCCACAAAACAGATAATCTTAGTGATTGTCACTGAAGATATTTGAGTGCTGATTGCCTTATTTCCAATGCTGACAACAAGACAGCATTACAGAGTTGTCTATCGCAAACTGCAGCTAAAGAAATCACCTGGTGATGAGACATGGAAGAATGCAGTGCAGATGAGACAACTGATTATATGAACACCTGTGATCAGAATACATTATTTAAAAGGATTTATAAGTAGTAGTGTTATCACAGAGTTCTGTGCCTGGAATGGAGTGAACTGAAAGGGAAAATGCACACATTTCTTACAAATATAAACAGTGAGGGGGGGAACGAAATTGTTCGCCTGGGTCTGTGCGTTCCTGTAAAAAAAAACAAAAACGAGTTGCTGCAATAGTTTTCTGTATGACTGTATCAGTCTCTCACATAGTTGCGGAGGTGTTTTGGCCCACTCCTGGTTTAGTTCACTGACGTTTGCAGGAATTCATTTATGCACAGCTCTCTTAAGAGCATTAAACAATGCTAAGTCTTTGCACATTTCTATTGCACTGTTGTGCCTGCAATGTCTTGTATCTGTATCGTTCTGTTCTGTCTGGTGTTCCACTGTCTTTGTTTTGTTTTTTTGCAATTTTTGCACATTGCACTTTATGCAGTCCTTCGTTGATTGTCTATTATATGTCATATATAGCAGCATGGTCTGGGAGGAACGTTGTCTCGTAAAGCCACTTGACCTGACTCAACTTGACTAAGGTCTCGCCACAGCATTTCAGTCCGATTCAGGTCTGGGCTTTGACTCGGGCATTGCGACTCTGGACTCTTTTCCTGTTCTGTCATTTTCTTGTAGGTTTGCTGCTGTTTTTGGGATTTGTTGCATGACCCAATTTGAGCCCAGCTTTAGCTCTCAGACAGATGGCCTCACATTTAACACTAGAAGACTCTGGTATACAGAGGAGTTGCTTATCTTAACGACTTCAAAGTGCACATGTCCTGACTGCAAAACAAGCCCAAAGTCATCACCCCTCCACCACTGTGCTTAACACACTCTTTATTCACTCTCCTTATTTGTATAGAAACAATAGGAGTCTGCTAGCGCTGTGCAGTCCTGTGAAAACATTCCTTTTAGATGACTCTGTGACAAGGCGGCCTTTAAAAGTCCACTATTGTGTTTTAGCTTAACTTTTCACTATTTTGTTCTATATACAAAAACAAAAAACTAACAGTACCAAAATGTTAGCTGTCAACATCACTGTGTAGAACAGTATTAAGACACTGTTACTAAGAAATAGGTAACCCTGTCACCGTGACACTATGATTAACATATGTCTGTTATTTATTATTCCATGTTCAATTAGTCTGAATTAATTATCTGGACATTTTTTGGCCTCTTTAGTCTTTCCTGGGCTTGAGTTCTGCCAGATGTGCCTTAGGGACTTGAACCTAATAGCCTTTATCGATTCAGGCAATAGCCGTATGAAAACCTGCTTTTCCCAGGTCTAATTTTAATGTGGCTTTTGCACCTATTCCCAAAGAGCTGTCAATTGGTTTTCTGCCTCTTTATGGACCTGTAGGGGTGAGTTAGTTAATGATATCACCACAGTGTGAAGATTAGAACTCAATTATCTGCCTATGCCACAGACCTTGGTCCTGGCCCAACATATTAATCATGTTTCTTGATAGAGCTGAGCTAACATGGCGGAAGAAGCTCATAGCCGTATGGAAACTGTGCAGGGAAGAATATATAGTAGGTAAAAAAAACAACTTAACAATTGTTTTCTTATACTTTCGTTTTCTACAGTACTGTAGTGTAAATGTTTTCCTTATTTTAAATGCAAATCTTTCTTAGTACACTGCATACTTCCATTCACGAGTTTTCGGTTTAGGCTCCAGGATCAAAAGCTTTCAATCATTGTAAGTATTCTGAGAAACCCATGTGAACTAATTGAGCCCTGTAGTCCACATTTAAAGTTCCATTTTAGTATTCAAATCACTTAACTGTCCCAAGGCTTCCTATATTTTTCATTCATGTTAAAGATGTGTTTTGAAAAGAGTCTGAAAATAGAAATTCTCACTGCTTTTCAGCTCAAGCTTCAAAAGCACTTGGCGAGACAAACTAAATGGCAACATTAGAGCTGTACTGAATACTAGGAGATGCAGCCAGTTTGTGGATTATAATCTTGTTTGTTTGTTTGTTCTGCTTAATTGTAATGCATTGTCAAACCAAAAGAGAAGGCACTCAGTAATTCTGCGATATATAGTTTTAGATATTGTTGTAGCATATTTTATGACCCTATTTAATTTCTGCACAGTGAAATGCACCTTTTATTATTGGGTAAACAGGTGCGTTGCATGCATCAATTTTCCCAGTATAACTCAGGATGTCTTATCTTGATCCACTGCTATTTTTCCCTACAGGTGCATTTGCATTCATCTTGCTTTTTTTCTTTAATCATGAAGGATCGTGGAGAAAAAAAACCCTTTTTATCTTCTGAAGGTCAGTTTCAATGCTATGCTCTAGTCAGAATCTGCCTAATAGAGGTGTGTTTCATCAGCGGACTCCTGTGCTTCCTGCAAGGCATATACAAGATGCATTTTTGATGTGGTTTTCTTCTTAGAAAAATAGAAAACCTGTGATAGTAATGACATCACCCGCAGACTGCTACAGAAACTGATTGAAGAGTCTATTTTGGCTACAGGAGTTCTGTCAGTGGGATGCTCGCTCCTGGAGCAGGTCACTGTGATCTTTCTGGCATCCACTGGAGCTCACAAAACAGGCCCCCCTCCCAATGCTTCACCACATGTCCTGGTGGAAGGATACGAGTCCCCAAGGGAGGCTGCATCTCAGCCAGATGCCAGCCGACGCTACCTCCAACTGCTGTAGCGCTTCCATTAACATACTGACAGACACGACATGCATAACAGCACTTTATAAAGCAATCCTCCGCTCTAAACACTCACAGAATAGCTTCTGTTGAACCTCAACATTCCCAGTATTAAATTACTTTTATTTCTGATATTTTGCTTCTTATGTCTCTGCGCTTACCTCCCTTTGTTTTTGACTGTGATGAGATGAGACAGGAAAATCAATAAAGAAAACATTGTGGTTTGACAGTGACATGAAACACCCAAACTCATGCTTGTCTGTAAACGTGCGAGTTGTCAGAAGAGTTTTGGTTGATATAGTAGCTGTTTTGTTGACTTTTTTTGGTTTGTTTATTTGCTTGTTTTGCTTTTCAGAGGAATAAGTCCCATTTTGTTTGTTCGGCCGGACACAGCCGCTGGATCAGTCACAGATCATCAGTGACGGTTGTGTCAAATAGGGATTGATTATATTTCAGATATAATAAAAGAAATACAGTGTTGCAAGAACACTACAGCGCAAGTATGATGCCTGACAAAAACAACAACACTTTGGAAGTTTCATTTCCGGGGCGTGTTGTATCGTTCGTATAATTTTGCTTTTTATGCTTATTTACTGGTAACCGTGCTCCTGCCAGTTTGTTAAATTACCTATGACAAACTAAAATGATCTAACTCATTAGCATTATTTTCTTGTTCTAACAGGTATGCAGTGTGCTGCAGTGTTACTGACAAAGAAAGTAAAAGCTTCACACCCACACAACAGGGTGACTTTCACCCTCTCGTTGCTTTGAAGTCGGATTCAAAGCATAAACCACAGAGGTTGGGAAAAGATAAGGGAGTGATTTTCCCCTATTTTTTCCCCCTACCATCCTTTATCTTTCTTGAGCGAGTGCAAGTTCACTGTCTTTGTGGTCAGCCCAAGTTTACGTTTTATCACAAAGCCAGTCTTGCCTCTCTCATCTGCTTGGGAAATAAAATTGTGGATTTGGACAAGCTCAATTGTTCGAGTTTTGATTTAAAATTTAGTTGCAGTTATAATAAAAAGATGCTTATTTGAATAGAACTTGGCAGATGGCTTTTTGCTGGTTTATATTCAGCAGAGTGACAGCACACCTTTGTGGCAGGAGGTGAGGACAGTAAGAGGTTTGTCATGGGGCAAGCAAGCGTAAATAATTTAAGGAGTCGGGGAGTGAAGGGTCACGGTTCCTGCATACCCTGAAACATTGTGAAGGCAGCTTTGGGGCTGCAGGCAGGCTGCACACTTCGATACTTGTCTGAGATATTGTAGCCTGGTTTCAAATGATTTCTCACAGGAGCAAACTCCCCCACAGACTGACTGAAGTAAGATTTCAAACGTATACTGTTTGTATCCTCATCGAAACAGATATGCCATAACGAAGGAAAAGCTCATAGAAACTAAATGGTTTTCAGCATTTTGTATGCGGCATCAAGTTTCCTAATGATGCAAAAACACCAGCGTCTCCATTATCTGAATAATTACTTTAGATGTTTAGATTTAATAAACACACTGCTGGTTTGTTAGAGTGTTGCAGAAAGCCTCTTGAAGGCTATTATTAGACAGCTATAGTCTACATTAGTGGCATCTGCTATTCCCATGCTCTCCTGCCACTATCTGTGCAGGCTAATAAATCACATACTGTAGCAGTCTACAGCATTGTGCTACAGGCAGGGGTATAACAACAGCAGTGTTGATACAGGAGCACCTATGTAGCAGGCTCCAGCCCCCTATGATCTCTTTCATTTCACTCCAACCCTCTACCCTGCAGCACTCAGGCTTACACAGAGGACACTATCAAAGCATCAGCCACAAAAAAGGAGACGAGCGCAAACATATATTTAGGAAATGCTGCAGTGTTCAGAGCTGTGGCAAATTGGTATTGTTACGGTTCCTCATTTTAGGCTGCTCTGCTTCACTGTGCCATTGCACTAGCCTGGTAGACTTTGATGGTGGAAAAAGAAAGGATGAGGCTAGGATTAGTTTAATGCTACTAATTAACAAAAGACAGAGGAGAGGAACATGCTATCTGGTTCTGGATGTCATGCGGCCCTTTAGCACATCCTCTGCTGTTAATTACCTCTGGCGTTTCGCTATCTCTCCCAGGAATGGACAGGGCACGCATCTCTTGAGCTGCTCCATGCATGGTCATTAGAAGAAACAGATTTATCCCAACCAACTGGCAGCACTTGGCTGTCATTAAGTGACAGCACAATGGCAACCTATTTTAAAACATGTTTCCAACTATAACAAATGCATATTTTTGTGACTTATGTTGGGATTGTGTTTTTTTTTAATCATGCTAATAGTATGCATAATGTTTCTATATTTCCTAACATTACTATTTGAGTACCAGGCGTTATAATAGGTTCAACTCTTATCACATCCCTCACATTTATTAAATAGATGATCTATCAAGAGCTTGATATCCAATTAAGATAGCAATTGAGTATGGGATTTGCCAGATGGATAATGTGAAAGTGAGCTTTCCCACTGTAGAGTAAGTGGAAACAGCAGCAGCAGATCTCTGTATTGTCCTGCAAAGCCACGTGAAGTCCTGCCATACAGATGTTTTATTTTGTGTAGTCTTGATAAGCGAAGAACAATAGGCTATTGCCTATTTCCCCATCTTTAGCAAAGCTCGTGCAGCTCGTTTATTTGGCTAATGATGTGGCAGCTATGGAGTGCATAATCATAAAGGTAGGGGTTAGGAGTTACAGTCAGTGTTTACATCAACATATGAAAAAAGAGGGTAATTAGATTAGACCGAGACATAATAGGTGGTGCCACACAAGCTGGTTTGAATCTTTTTGAAACTGTGTATCATGTGAGGATTTTTATGCACATCAAGCTCTGAGCTTTATACAGAATAGTGCAAAAACAAAAGCAGTAACAGGCAGTTCTATGGACAGCATCACTGATGAGAGAGGTCAGAGGAGACTTGCCAGACTGGTTGGAGCTGACAGAGAGGCAACTTTAACTCAGATGACCACTCTCTATAGCTGTGGAGAGCAAACTCTGAATGCACAACATGTCCAAACCTGAGGTGGATGGACTACAACAGTAGACCATGTCAGCCAAAAACAGAAAATCTGTGACTGGTGGGCACATACTCACCAAAATTGGACAGCTGAAGACCTAAAATCACATGGTCTTAATGAATCTCGCTTCCTGCTGATGCACATTGATGGTGAAGTCAGAATTTGGCATCGCCTGCATGAATCCATGACTCCAACCTGCCTTGAATCAACAGTCCAAGCTGCTGTGTTGGTGTGATAGGGATAAAGTCAGTCAGTGAGCACTTGGAAGCTACAGCCTGAGTATTGTGGCTCACCATGTGCATCCAATACATGGTCACAGATTACCCATCTTTTGCTGGCCACTTCCAGCATGATAGTTCATGTTAAAAGGAGTTCAGTGTACTTTAATGGCATCCATGGCTGCAGATGTAAATTCAATAGAACACCTCTGAGATGTGTTAAAATGAATGATTCACACCATTAATATGCAAACCTGCAGAAATGCAACAATACTGTTCACACAGACATAGGAATGATAAGGAAGCATAGGGAAACTGAATCTTTTTCAGCATAATAATTAATGTTACAAATATGTTTCAGTTTGCGTGTGTTGTTGTCAACTGGATGTAAATTACCAGTAGCTGTTAATAGCCACCACATTGTTCAACAAAGTCGAGACTTTAAAATAGAGTGCCTGTGTTAATTGGTTGTTGAGCCATTTGCATTTGTTTCCAAGCCGCATCTGCTGAGAGCAGGAGCATCTGATTTTAAATAACTGGTGCAAAACTTTATAATCACCACCTTCAGAAGTTTTCTATAAAGGTGTAAAACATCCTTAGCAGTGCAAGTGTTTCACAGTTTTGATTCATATTTCTGTGGCAATGAATTCACTGCATGCTGACCTCTAGAGAATACCTCATGGCCAGAAGGCCTAATCCAGTTACAATGTGTGCACCAACCATACTTTATCACTGGCAACTGTATCTACCTTTCCTCAGGCTGTGGGACCACACTCTGGAGAAAAGATGCCTCAAAGCTCTACTGTAGACTTGGATCACGTTGTCCTAATCCATTCCAAAGCATAACAACTACATCCTAGGAAAACAAAACTTGCCCTTGGCTAGAGCTTAGGGGTAGCTCACACCTGTCTGCTTGGTATAGTCTCTGTTCTTGTGTGTTTCCAGAAGGGAAAACTGAATAAACAAGACACGCCATTTGTCCTGTCTTCATGGAGAATTAATTAAATGCTAGATTTGTATGTGCTTCTTATGATCTATAAGTGGACTGAAAAACCAGTGACTTACCTCTAAATATTAAAGGTGCAGTTAGTAAATTTTTGAGTTTATTTAATACAAAACAAGCATACTTGTTACATAGATTAATTATTTCAGTTTGAGAAAGTCACCATGTTGTCCCTCAATCTTGAATACATGAGATGGCTGCGTTGGACATTGCAGTTCTACCTATTTTGGTAGAACTGCAATGTTGGCCAGAGATTGACCACATAGAGTACACCAAAGATGGAGAAGAGACCTCATAGGCGCTTGCATGTGGTGGAGGCAAGTTGTAACTTGTGCCTGCACCTTCAGCCTCAAGATATGAAGGGTCATACCCATATTTTATCTTATGAGAAGGGTTCCCCCTCACCAAAGAAGCAAAAACGCAAAAGCAAAGACAGGTTTACCAATGCTGGCTAACAGCAGCTAATAGAGGCTAACAGTGGCAAAACCAGAATTGTTTACCAACAGAAAGGTTCACCATATTCTCAAAAACTCACCTCACTTTTGCTGTTATTTCACAAGAGTGAGTGTCACTGGCTCATTGACTGTCACTGGACTCTTTTTACAAAGTTTTACAGCCTCCGACAGAATAAATAGTTGTGGACATGTCTCATCTGAGATTGACAGGTGAGGTAAACAATGGCCAATACCCAGAAGCCAAAAAACTCACTTTGATATATGGGTACAGTCACTACAGATCAACCTTGTTCAAAGTATTTGAGGTGTCTTGGGGTGAAAACTTAAAATATTACAAAATATTTAATTGACACATATGTGTTTCCTGATTACTTGAAGTGCCGATATTATTCAAATATGCTAAAATATGGTGTGGACAAAAATGTGTCTCTTACACAAACAGCAGCAGAAGGAGACTACCGTTACAGTCTGCAGTTAATATGTTGATCTCTCTTGGCTAACTAAAACATGTTTGTCCTGCAGTGGCCACCGTAGCTTGAATTGGCAGGTGGTAAGAAAACAGAACTCAGTTGACTGCAGTCTGCACTCTACTGACATCTAGTGGTGATATTTTACTCAGTGTACCTTTAATGTGTACAAGTAAATATAGAAGGTTTTCTTATTAATCTGCTTCTGCTGTGAGATATCTGCTTAGTCTTCCGACCCTTGTAACTTTTAAGTATACTTTTAATTTGACTTTTTCTTAAATCAAATCTCACACAAAAGAAAGGGAGCCACATTATCCGGCAGATGCTTTGGTTGGGTAAATATACAGCACTTACTATTCTTTGTAATGCGATTGGTTCTCTGTCTCTGAACATTTTCACTCGCTTAAGCAGCTATTTAAAACCAAGTCTATTTTCAGGTAACATAAAACTCTTGGAGACAAATGGCTAAACATCTGAGTACGCCTCCATCTTTGTTGAATTTAATCCTTATTGTAGAGAGCAGATGACAAACGGTGGAGTAGAGGGTACTTTACCAGCTAATTTTGGGATTTGTGTTTTCTGGCTTGCACATCTGATGCCAGTTTTCGTAGGGGCTGGACCAGATTGTGTCTGGAAGTTGGCTCATAATTCAGAAGGCTTATCAATCTGGTCATGTACAGTAAATATTGATATGTTTAAATCCTTAGTTTGTTTAATATATTCATATAGTGCAGTAGCCATCGTTCAACAGGCCATTCTTCAGTCTCCCTAATATGTGCCGTTTTCCTTCATTTTTCAATGTCATTCATTTGAACCCCTCAACTCTTTCTTGTATAACACTGTGCAGGTAAGTAATAGCTGCACTGTTTATTACTGTATTTTTTTTTTAATTTCACATGAAAATGATGTGGACAACTCATATCCTCTAGCTGTCTAGTTGGTTGAAGCAATCACTTCTGTTGCCTCCTCGTGGCTCCTTTTTATTGATTGTCTGTATTACTCCCTGCTATGCACTCAAAATTACCTGCGCTAGATGATACAGATAAATTAAAGGCCAGGCATTTTAATGTAATGCAATTGCAGGGGGTTTGGAGGTGGAGGGTTATGCTGCTCTGAATCTCCTTTCCTCACTTCTCTTTTCTGCTCCAGTGAAGTTTTGTAATTAGATTGTCATAGCACAGACTGCTCTCGGGCCTGCTACTGTTTTACATGCAGATGGCTCAAATGATTTGTCTCATGATTTCATTGTCACTGTTTACTTGACTTTGTGTTGAAGTGACAGTTCTGTTGCTCTGGAGGTAAGAATGGCTTAGGGGAAAGCACAAATCAGAGAGAAATAAACGGTGTTTACATGAGAGTGCTCATAATTAGTCCTTTTTGTGTTCTTGGAAGATAATCCAATTAGAGTGTCCAATAATGATTAACTCACTGTATATTAATCACTTTCTAACACAATAGTGCACGAGTTGTTAGGAAGATTGCCAGTGGGACTAATGACAAATCACAGTGATATGAAGGATTGTGCAACAGCTTAAACTCAAGTCCTTTAGTCAACTTTTTTTCCATGCCCTTACTTAAATATGTGCTAATGACTGTATATAAACAGGATGCGCGGTTCTCTGGAGACATGTCAAAAATAGTTTATGAGTTGTACTGTGGGGAATGACCTTTACTCAGTGTTTTAACAATCCCACTGTTCAAAGCTCAGAATTCCAATTCAATTCCCATATTTAATTGTTGCCTACCGTACTTACAGAAAAGTCATGTGTAAAGTGGTTTGGCTGCTGTACAAGCATGTTTGCTAAAGCCCGGCCAGATCTGTGTTGTGCTCCAGAGGAGCGGGCCAAAACCAACAGATGGGTAGAGCAGAGGAAATGCTGCTGCAGTGTTTGTCCCAAACACCATGCCGAGCGGGTGTCCCTCCTCAGAGACTGACCACTTGGCCTTACATCCACTGTGCTGATGCCAAGAGAGAAGGAGAAAGCGGGAGGGAGAGGAATTGTGCAGCAGACAACAAGAGGAATGCCATGGGAGGGGAAACCAGAAGCTAGATGATCTCCTTTAACCGTGCAAACCTGCAGAAATATACGGATGCTATGCACAGACACATTAAGTCGAACAACCTTCAGATTTAGCCTAGCAGGATTTGCTCACTGATGTCATGATGCAGATGCCTTCCACATGTTAGCTAGAGTGCAGGTCAGCCAGGTGCCTGCTATTCTGTGTGTGTGTGGGTGGAAGTAGTGCAAGGGGAGCACTAATGCTTAATATGAGCTGCTTCCCTTCTCCCTCCAAATAGGATATAATATCTGCTCTTCATTAATGATGCAGGGCCCAGCCCTGTGCAGCAGAATGCATTAGAGCTTTAATCAGCAGATATGATTGCTTTGTACTTCGTCTGACTGCACTAGGGGGCTTAATGGGGGTTTGGTGGCGGTTCATGACAAGGCTGATGACAGGAGAAAAGTGAAATGAAAAGAAATAAAACATTTTAATGATATTCAATCTGACAGCATCTTAGAATGATTTTAAAAGGACGTAGTCAATATAGTTGGGTTTTTTGGCTCTCGGTAGCTTTTGCATTTGGAAGCACAAGTGTAAAAAAAAATCCCTTAGTCATAACCAGCATCTGAGTTCTTTTCAGTGGTAATTTGGCCATAGAAACCAGGATTCTTTCCAAAGGGAATAAAGAACATGGCAGAGTGAGATGATCCTTAGTGGTGACTTCAAAAACTGCCCAAGTGCCTTTCAAGCCACATCTAATCTTTCTTCTTTTTCCTTTTTCTGACATTAATTTTCATCCCAAAATAATGAAATGCAAATATTTCTCATCAGTTCTCTGGGAAAAGACTTGTGACTAATTAGAGATCTACAATGTAAAGAATCCAACAAGGGACAGGACTTTATCCCTTTGGGACTCCTCTGGTTCCCACTGTTATTCTTGTACAGCATGCATACTGGAGGATGACTTTGATGGGTTTTTTTGTGTTTTTTTCTGGCCAAAATGTACCCCAGCTGTCTTTCATGCATACATTAGACACTGTATCTATCGTATGTTCTCTCCAGCTTTTTGAAGCATTACTATTTCATATCATGGTACCGCTTACTAGTTGATGGTATTACAGTCATAATTGTCTTAAGAGCTTGAAAAAGAAGGAAACTGGACTTTTTTAAGTTTAAGTTAACATAAAGAAGTCCAGTTGCCTACTTTTTTCAAGTTCTTAAGACAGTCATGACCTGAATGACCGAAAGCCTACACAGACAGTCATGGACAAAGGAAAGTATACAGGTTTTATGCACCGGGCATAAAAAAAGCTTTTAACAAGTTCTAAAGTTATTTAAATGCAACATCTGATGAACAACACTGACTTATTACACTGTGTCATTATTTATTTAACAAAAACTGAGCCAAAATACAGAAGCAGTGTGTGAGAAACTAAGTGCACCCCATGATTTAATAGCTTGTAGAAGCACCCTTAGCAGCCATATCTTGAAATAATGACTTTTTTGGTAATAATGTGAGAGACTTCATCAGTCATTCACATCTTTTTGACCTACTCTTCTTTACAGCGTTTCTTCAGTGCATTGAGGTTCATTTATGTACATCTCTATTAAGGTCTTTGGAACAGCCTTTCAGTCAGGTTGAGGTCTGGATGTTGACGCCTTGATTCTTTTTTTAATTCAGTCATTCAGTTGTAGATTGACTGCTGTGCTTGGGATCCTTGTACAGGTACTGTCATTGAAATTTAAGAAATTTAACATTTAGCATGGTAATTGAGGCCTGTAGTCCTAAATGTAGCTCTTTGGTGCTCTTGTAATATCTCTGAGCAGTGCATGTTCTGACATTTAGGTACATTTACTATGGTGTCCAGTCCTGGGTAGGCTGGCAGCTGTCAAGAATTTTTGTCCCAGATTGATGGTCAACAACAACTGGTTCTTTAAGATCATCGCGGATGTCTTTCCACCTTGGCATTGTGTTAGCATGCACCTGAATGCTCCATTGTCAAAACTTCAGCTTTTCGCGAGGTTGTCACACATGCTGATGATCTGTTAGTTGAGTGTATTTGATTAACACCACCTGGCTGCTATTTACCCTCTTAATTCCTATGGCAACCGTAAAGGCTTACTTAGTTTTTCACACATTGCTTCAGCATTTTGGCTCAGCTGTTGTTAAATGAATAATAGCACGGCGTAATATGTCATGTGTTTTTCAGCCGAGGTTGTATTTAACCAAATTTACCACCTGTTCAGGAAGAGAGGATTTTTTGATAAAGTCCGGATGTGTAAAACCTTAGAATTGAAAAAGGGTGCGCTTTCTTTATACCATGACTATAAATGTGAAGATTCAACTATGTTAAAAAAAGAAGAAAAACAATGTGTCTTTCAAACCTAGGCCCATCCAGCACCTTGTCACATACTGTCTTTAAACTTAAGATTTAGGTTAAGCAGATCTATTTTGAACTGAAATGTATCCTGGTTTTCAAAAGAAGTCAGAAAGTTTCCAAATAAACTATTCTCTTGAAGAAAAGTGTGTGTACAAATGTTATCTCCATTATACTTGCCAAACTGTTGTTTATAATACCTTCTTTGTCTCACAGTGGAATTTTTGGGTTGTGTGAATGAATCTGCCATCTGCTGAATGGGTTGAGATACTTTCATCAGCATCATCCTTGAATCCCACTCAAAGGACTGGTTATTCATGCATTTGGCACACACTTGTATCCTGGAATGAAAAATCCCTGAAACACTGAACTGAGTCAGGATTTATCTGACCATACTGGGGTCTGAAGCTTTGGTCCAAGGTGAAGAGTCAAAGCTGCCAAGAGCTTGTGCAGCTCGTGTCTGCCAGTGCTGCCAGTACCCCTTCCCTTTTTTACACTGTTGTTACATTATGTTCTTCTTTTAAATGCGTTAATATAATATTCTTACCAATTCAAAAGAATTTGCACATTCGTGAAACAAAAATGCAAGTACTTTAAATGAATGCATCAGTGCATCTTTGTGCAGACCTGCAGTTTCGAGTAAGGCAAAGGTTTGAATTTTTAAGTGCAAAGGCAAATCATTCAGGGAGAGTCAATACTACAATATCTAAAAATATATACCAGCCGGGCAATGCTTGAAACATTTGGGATAATGAGTCTTTTCCTTGATCTCTTTTAGGATAAATTATCCAGCGTGTCTGTTTTGATTCACTGCAAAGGTTTTATTGCATTTCAAGAAGCTGTATAGGTCAAGACACTGATATAACTTTTCCTGCAGTGTAGGATATGCTTCATATTACGATATTGCCAAAGAGGTAATACCCCACCCCACCACCCCCACCCCCAAGGTTCTCTTCCTAAACTTACCTGTTTTTCATTGGAGCCATTATTCTGCACTGACCTCACTGGGCGATAATTTTTAGGTGGGCATTTTAGATACGAGGTGCAGGGTGAAATTTAAGTACGTTAATGACTCCTGCTGTACCCACCAAGGCAGAATTAATTTTACTCATACACTTAGTGACTCTGCTCAGAGATGTCACTTAGCCCTTAACAGAGGTGGCAATTTGCCTGGCAACATAAAACTGTGTTTGTTTAAGAGCTCATCAGGGATTATTGGCTGTTATTATGTCAGTGGAAATCATCAGCCTTCTGTGGAAATTGCCTAAATGGATTTTGTGCATCAGCCATCATGAGGGATTTATGTAGTAGATATTTGATAGGTATGGTCAACATAATTTTAACATTAACATGGAAATCCCTCACTTGTCCATGCCCTCGCCTGCCTGTCAGCGTCGTTTCCTTTTTGCAAACAGAGTCAGGCTTCTACTGTTTGTTGTCATGAAAGAATCTTATTTGTTGTGACAGCTTGGGTCTGTCTCTGTATGTGATGGGGATTTGGCCTGGGGAGGTTATAGTGTCTGCTGACTACCCATGCCTTTCTTTATTCTAGCACCACTGGCCCTTTGTCAGATGTTCGTTCACCCTGAATGTGATGTGACACTTGCTTTCTAGTGAACAGTTTTGCATGACGGCATATTCCTGCTCTCATGTTGGAAAAACTAATAGATGAGCCATATATACTCAGATAATAACGCTCGCCACCCACACATTCTCCACAGTGGTGTTCTTCTGCAGGTTGAGCCCCATTGTTAAAGGTTATAATGCTGAAAATAGGACATGATCTGATGTATGTATACATGCAAATATATTCCTAATTGATTTTTGGTGTTTCATATGCACAGATCTGTAACAAGATGCTTTAATGAGTTGTGATCTACATCCTAGTAGCGCCTTGCCCTTCCTGTAATTCACCTGCAGAGCCCCAGTGGGGAACTGATTCTTCATCTATAACGTCACAACTTTGACTGACAGGGAGGTGTACTCCTTGTGGAGAGTACACAGAAGCCACTCACTGATTATCTATCCTGTCCTTGGGACATGGCATTTTTCCACATGTAGACAAATGAATATCAGTCACGCAATTTAAAATCCTCAGTGTGTTTTTTTAAAGACCTTTGGAAGCCCCCCCCCCCCTTCTTTTTTGTGCACAGAAAAGCTATCTCTCGTTTTCTTTTAAGCACAACAAAGTATCGTACAGTGCAGGATTTTATTTATTTATGTTTACAAGACTCCTCTGTCTTCCTGAATGCTAAATGTAGATAAGCTAATTTTCCTGAGCCGATTATCAGCTTCAGAAACAAGTGGGCAGGCCACAGAGCACAGTCAAACATAAATTGAAAGAGCAGCAGAGAGAGGAAGAGAACTGTTTAGTTCCCCTCCTACGTAGCTGGAAATGGATCTCAGCAGTGGCATTTCTCCTCGGCTCAGTCCTGAGATTTCCCCCCTAGCTTTAAGAGACGCTGCTGCTTGCCACACTAAATGCCCAGTAATTTATTTGTCCTGTAACTCAATAGGAGTGCAACTGATATGACGGAGTTTCACTATAAACAAAAGGAAAGACTTCTCTCTGTAATGATTTGGTGGTAACCTCATAAGATCCTCATTTAGTTCTTCTGCTCTCTATATAAAGTAGTATATTTAAATAAACTTTTACTTTATATATGGAAGTAGTAGTATTTTATATATAGGACTATATAAACCATTTGACTTTTGTTGTTGTGAAGTTAATTTTTTTTTTTTTAATAATTTGTAAACAGTACAACTTCCAGTCTATGGAATTTGAAACCAATAAAGAAACACAAGAATATTTCCCCTGACTCAGCTTATTAGATTAGGCGTGAATGAAATATTAGACTTTGCACTGAGGGTTTTCAAATTTTATAAAGAGACTTCAATAATCCTGAGCTTGGGCCAACTTCTCTGCAATTAAGCCTGTGCTTGCATGGACTTCGTTAACTTTGTGATGGAAGCGAGCACTGTAGCATGCCTTGAGGTCACCCTGACCTTCAGCTACTTTTGTGAGACTATTCAAATCTATGCAGCATGGACACAAATTTGACTCAAAACGCCTGCGCTTGCCTGTTTTCCTGTCACAGCAAGGGTATGCCTGAGAATGACTTCATCCGGGGGACATTTACATTAGTAAATAGCACAAAACTGACAGGCTCTTCTATAAATGAGCGAGTATGCTGTCCTATCAAAAGGCGAGATGGCTGCTGGTGGGGAAATGGGACGTGTTAGGGGCATATGAACTGTATATGCCTGCTGACAATGATTAATGTTGGCTCCAAAATACAGTATAAGTGATTTTCTGTGCTTTATTTATTTATATACTCCATGAAATTGGGGCCATTTTGACCAATCTGATTAGGATGCTACTGTATGAGAAAGGAGGGGAGAAAGCTGCCGCGAAGGACACTCGCCAAATGGCCAAATGGATATTGGTCTCTGTCAGAGTGCCTCTAACAGCACTGGTAAAGGGTAAACAGTGACCCCCTGCACCTCCCGACATGCTCTCTAAATGCACTGTGTGGAGACAGTGTATTGAACTCCTTCAGCTCACAGTAAACAGAATCAGTGCACCGGTAACAATAAAGATTTTAGTTTGTGTTGATGTCCGGTCCCTTTCGTCATAAGCATCCTCATTCTCCTCCACGGACAGCATGTGATTGAAACCTGTCTTGTGCTCGCTCTCGTTTTTCTTTCACTTCTCAGGCAAGCACCAGCGCTAGGAGTCACATTCTTTTAGGAGCCGTGGTACAAAAGCCGTAAAGTTGCCTCTTTACTTCATAAAACTGTTTTATAGGCCCTGATGTTTTAATGGTGTTTACAAGGTTTGGATGAACGCAAGTGTTCTGTCAGAGACTCGTGATCAGTGCTGCTCAGCTGTTGCAGTCTGGCACTCGGCTTTCTTCAAACCTGTTTTATGCCTTGAGAAAACATCACAATTATTCAGTTTGTAGACAAGTCGGTAAGGAAGCACTGAGGAAGTTGCAGTACACTACAGCAGGAGTGTGGTGAATTCAGATACCTTTCCTACAGTCCATGCTGGAAGAAACGGAAAGCAAACTCTGAGCTACAGTTAATGCTACAGCATGTACATATTCCAAACCTAACTAATCTCCTAGTGACACCGATCTATGCCAATAGTCTGTATACATGAGATATTATTGAATCCACCACAGTCACTCCTTATTTGTAGCTCCAAATGTATAGAATATTTGAAGCACCCCCAAATTTGTCGAGCTCTGTCAATCACAGCATAAACAAAATGTTTAAGAAATATATGATGATTGCTCCTAATTGGACTAATCCTCTTTCAAATCGGTCTAGCACATATTTTATATAGTCAGGGTTTGTTTCCCTTTAAGAACAGCTACAGATAGGGCTTGCAGTATCAACACACTACTGAATGACCAGTGTGTCATACTACTCAATTCCAATGCCCTTTACACTTCTGGGGCTTTTCCTTCTTTGCATTTTCCCTCTGATTTATTTCAGCCCCGGGGGGGGGGGGGGGGGGGTGGTTAGGCAGGTTAGCAAGGTTGAAGCATCAATACATACCCTCTGTGTTTGAACAATCTAAATCATATTAATATTTATCAAGCACGGGCCACCTGCTTGCTTTTTAACTAAGTTTGAAATGTTGCACCATTGCTGTTGTCACAGTTGCTGTCTGCTTTTGGGAACAAAACAGTGTAAATGTGCATGCTGTTTGTAACCTTTCTCACCTGTCTTGATCTCTGCTCTCCCGCTGCGCTTTTTTAAAGTGTCTGTTTGTGAAGTGCGTCACCAGTGGCCTATTCATTCTTCAACAGTGGCTGACATTAGGCTCTGTGTTTACATAGATCCGTAATGCTCTCAGTCAATGAGATGATGTCTTATGCTCTGTTGAAATGCTGCCATGGAACATTTCCATCCCAGGTATGGGGCTGCATACCTGAGATGGATATGGTCCAAAGGCCCAGTCCATTAACACATCCACTTCTGATCCATAAATCACTGTCCAAGGCCTCCTCAGACAACACCGCCCTTTTGGAAGACTCTGGTCTCCTCCGCTATTCACATATGAACCACCTCAGATAAATCAGATCATTCTCTTCTAGCACTGTCATTCTTCTTTCATTTCTGCTGGTTATCTTCTCTCCACATCTCTTTGGACAGATTTTTATTATCCTATGGTTTAGTATTAGCACTGAGGTTTAGTATTTATTTTTTCCTTTGCACACTGTTTAGATAGAGGGTAATAACATACCATGAGATATTGTGCAGTGAAAGTCAACCACAGTGGTCTTTTGCAGAGACTTCTTCATTAAAACTGCTCTTATTATGGACTTATAACCTTTAATCGAGTAGTTCTAGATTTGATTAGACCTGATCTGTGATTGGCACAGATTCATTAAGGTCACAAAGGAGAAAATGTGTGACCTGGCACCTTTTCTCGATGCAAAGAGAAAGCAGGAAGCTGTAGATGCTGCATTGTGTTTACAGTCCTGTGTCTTAAAGTGCTCCACATGCAGTTCTTTGAACCCTCTTGCACTCGTGAAGTGGCATTTCTCTCCCTGTCAAAGAAATGGAGTCAATGTGGTCTGTGTGATGAAGCTTTATCCTGGACCCCTGACAAATTAACTCATTAATGATAGATTTAAATTGAACATGTATGAAGAAACCATTCATCTATTCATGGAATCCCATTTGTCCTGTTTTATGGAGTGGTGCTTTTGACAGGAAGTAACAAAATGGAAAAACCTAATCGTCCAAGAAAGATAGGCTTTTTTTTTTTTTTTTTTTTTTATGAAGGCCTTTCTCTCCATCTGCTTTACAATTCCCCAACACAAAGAATTAATTTGAGTTTTTCTTTTTTTCATATTACAAAAATGATGACGGGTCCTGATTAGAACTTATTATTGTACTTAAATTGAAATGCAAGATATGCCCGTTTTTATGATTACCTGCAAATTTCTAAAGCTTTTATTCACCTCATTGTAAGTCCTGCATTTTTTTTCTTCTTCTTCTCCTCTTGCATACCTCACACCCTTGGCATGGAATTTGGGACAGTGAATGTGAGCACAAAGAATATGAAGTACTATGGCTGAAAATATTTCTTGTAGCAAAGGATGGTGGTGTTCCTCAATCCCTTCTGGAGTATTATGAATGCCAACAGGAAGAAGATTGGATGAAGAAGAAAAAGAGGAAAAGAAAAAGTGAGTGCAAGCATGAAGGAAAACCAAAGTGAAGAGGAGGGGGGGGGATAAACTGGAAGAAGAGATGCCAGCTCATTAAACATGTACAATTAAGAGCCATGAAGCAAAAAAAAAAAAAGGGAGGGGGGGGATGAAAAGTTTTTTCTCCTGGGCTTAGAAGCAGACAAGCTGGGTATAGCCATGCTCAGTGGGCCTCATGCAGAGCAGCAACCCCCTATTCTGTCAACACACATACGCAGCATGTCATCACTGATAAACCCTCTGTGAAAATGAATACAGTCTAGTTCACAAGAAAAACAGATAATGTGGCGGAGGCAAGATCAAAAAAGAAAAGGCTCAGATTCGGAGCGATTTCATACAGTGGCACTGATTACTTTTCTCCTCTCATGTGTTTCTAAAACATACATTAACAAGAAATGCTGTAGCATGTGGATATGGTCTTTAATGGAGAGGACCCCATTATTTCTCGCTACTGAGATAATATCAGCTATTACATTTTCTCAGAAGTCATAGAGGCCTCTGCACAAAGAAAAGTGCCTCCTTTTTTGCTGGCTGAGTACGTCTGTAAGGGTGTTATTGTGCAGTCTCGGTAGTAGTAATAGCTGATGGGAAAGTTTCATAAAAAGATTTGGGTTTTGCGGAAGGAATGAGATTTAAAATAGTTGAGTAATTCTTTTTAGTTTGTTAGCAGTCATTTTCCAAGTCTTTCATTTATCTTCCTTCACTCTAAATGTATCAGCATAGTATTAGTGTTCTCTGGTAGTTTGCAAGGACAAGTTAATCATTATAATTTTAAGGATTTAAGCTGGATAGGTCTGACAGCCCAAAGCTTGTTTAATGACTTATTCAAAGAATAGAACAGGATTTTATTTTTTTTTTTTTTGGAAGCAAAATGTGTTCTCATAAGTCTCTCAAATAACTGCCATGATCGGGCTGTCATTATATTACAGAGCCATTATCAGTTGGCACTTTTCCTGAGCAACAGTCCGATGATACAATACGCTGTGTTGCCCTGTATTCCACCAAGCATAACACTGTGTGGCAAACATTACATTATTGAATAAGTGGAGCCTCCTTGGCAGGCCAGATCCAACAGTTATTCTTATGAGGATCTGATGTCATTAGTTATCTTTTAAGCACTTTTCTCTTTGCAGTAACAAGATTAGTGAGTTCCTCTGCATATTGGAATTAGCTATACCATGTGCAAAAACAAGAACTTGTCTGAAGTTTGTTAAACTTTGTGTGTGTGTTGGTAATTACAGCTCCAAACGCAGGGTTTAGACCTTTTTCGTTTTTGGACCTGACATTATGCTATGGAGCTTTGTGCCTTTGTTGCATAATCCAAAAACATTTGGGTCATGTGAACTGAACTCACAACTGTGTAAAGTAGATTTGAGTAAATCATTTATGTGCCTTTTTTCTGTGAGCCTACAGCCGTATGATGGACAGGGACGTTTTCTTCCCGTTCGCCTAATTCATGTTGAGGTAGGTTTCACTCTTGCTGTGACCCGTGATGAGCAATGATCTGTCATGCTGTCTATCTGCTATCATCTATATCTGCATTTCTGGCACCGCTGTCTCCCTCCTCCGGCACCGTTTCTGTGGATATCATAATGAAGGAATGAGGAGAAGATAGGATTCCTTGTATCCTTGTTAAAGTGTGATATGCAGCACTATGGGCTGAGGAATGTGTGTTCGAATGAGTTTTGACATTCACTTTGCTGCATGTCCAAACTGGTAGCACAGTGCATTATTCACTCATAATGCACTCTTTGTGTAATGCTAATGCTTTCTCCCTGTTCCAAATGCCAATTACATTTTAGCAAACTTGTCACTGCATAACCCAATTTAATGCCAATCCACTTGCCCAATTCCAAATGGCAGTCAAAAAGTTGCCGTCTAGAAAAATAGAGATTGCCGCTCATAATATTAATGTCTCTGAACAGTCTTTGTGGACACGAAAGACAAAAAAACATGAACAACTTTTGATTAAATGTTCGTTCATAGCTCTAGAAGAATAACCCCCACCACCCCATAATCCACTATCTTCATATGAATTTCTGTGGCTCCTCTTGAGAGTCGTCCAGTATAACTTATTTTTATGTCAGAGCACTTCAGTGCTTTTCCATTTGCAGTTTTGCAGGTAAGAAATGTTAAGCGTGGGACATAAAGTTTCACTCCCGACTGATCACTAGGTCAGTGGCAATGATGCGGGGAGCAGAAAGCAGATGTTCGGGCTGGAACAAATGTAGCCAAGGGTTTAGTGGGCAGAAAATGCTAGGATCTCACGTTGTGAGAAAAAGACTCGCTCTCACATTATCAGCATTCACATTACAAGCTCATTAACAAGAATAATGGAGCTCAATAAAAGCAATCAGGCTCTGAAATAAACTACAATTAAACAACCTTATTTTTCCCCATTAGAGGAGAGGCACCCCTCTGGGCTAGAGCAGAGGGACATTGCTTCAGTCTTTCCCCATCTGCCACAGACAGACATTTTTACTTTGCAGTCATGACAGCCACATACTGTAAACATCAGAGGGAAGGCAAACAGGACAAAGCGGATTTTTGAGTGTTCCTGTGTTTTGAAGCCTCTGAATGCGTCTGTCATGCTAAACAAACACATCCCAAAGCTTTTAATGTCTAGTTACATTGCACAAACACATTGTTTACTGTTGTCTTTCTGCAGAGCATCATTCCCTACATAAATCCACCCAAAGCTTGAAGTGCGGACTGTAGTGCTCGAGCACGTCACAGGGCTTCGGTTTTGGAGGTGCCGCACCAGGAAATGCCTGTCTGCTTAGGAGCTGTAATTTAATTGAGGGATTAGTATGACTGTGCAGGGTGTAATATACTACTTTCAACACCTGCCATTTAACCTTGCTGGTGGTGAGCAGGACTTTCAGGAACAGAGAGAGGGGTTACCTTTAATCGTCAACATGCTGGAGCCCTGAATGGTGGCTGGGGGTTTTCAAGCCCCCTTATTGATTCCAACAGATGGCAGAACCAGAGAGAGTTTTTTTCCGCTGACTCCATGCCCAGACGAACAGCAGTGGAGAGCCTGCCATGGCTTCATTAAATATTCACTCACAGCAACAACACACACACAAAGACACGACACAAAAGAAGCACAATACAACTTCCAGTGTGCAGATATTTAGGCAGACCATCAAGCTATATCGAAAGAAAACAACATTCACCTCATTTCCAACTTTTTCAAAAATTGAACAGTCTGCTCCAGTGCCTTTAAAACCCCAGTGAGCCTGAAAATGCAAGTTTGAATCATATTAATTATTAATTCTGAGCTTTCCTCCTTCTATTATCAATCTTAGTTGGAAAAAGATTATCCATTTATAATCATATCTAACAATTATCGTGTTCTTTCGGAGAAGCTGTAATTTAGCATTTCATAAAGCACTAATGGAACAAGTTGGGATGTGTCGCAGGAGAATTTGACAGCCTGTGCTATCAGACTGCTGTTATGCATGCGAAACACTCCCAAAGATCTTGGACCACCTGAGGATTTGTTTATGTTAGAAATTAACTGCAAGAAAGATGATTGCTGGGCAGGTCAGGAAAATAATTACAGGGCTCCGGCGATGTCAGGCGTTACATTAGGCCGCATCAAGACCTGTCTTTGTTGTCCAGAACTAAATATGAAAAGATGCAAATGAGACTTCAGCGCTTTGCGAGGATGCGCTTCCTGTAGCCCTATAACAAGCTCATTGAGATGCGGCACCACTGGTATGAGATAGCTGCTATTTATTCTTGCAAAATGCCTATTTTAATACGGGCTTCTAGACTTGCTTATGCTGAGGCGGTAAAACGAAGTTACGGCATAAAAAGGTTTAAATTGCAGCAATTATTTGAAATCTTATGGGGATTCTTTGAGTTCAAAGAAAGAGAGTTTTTAATTGCAAGTTTACTGCGGTTGGAGTGGCAGCATGTTTCATGTATGCTGCAGCTGAACGGGACTTACCAGTCGGATTCCTGCTGGGCCCATTCAGTCTAAGCATTTACGTACTTATACATAGTGAACTAAAGCACATACGCTAAGGGCATCCACCAAACGGCCGCTGAAATTGTATGACTATTCACTTACCGAGGATGAATACCTACCATTAAAAATATTCTTCATCTTAATGAACAGCATGTCCTTTAAGTTATGTTTATATCCAGTGATCTTACGGGGACAGGAAGACAGGAAGGTATTTCTTATAATGTTCCTTAATGGTATATGCGGTTAAACAGTCCTTGGAACTAATTCAATTGCGCATATTTGTTCATGCTTGAGTTTCAGTGTGTGTTTGAGAGAAGGAAAGAAGGAGCAGGAAAGCGAGCTGTAGGAGATGCGAGCTTTGTAAACACACACAGCTGTATCCTCTTAAAGCAGACCCCGTGGCTGTCCCCTCTTATTCTCTGTTTGTAAGCTATCATACTCTTCTGTCACGATAAGAGCCGATGAAACTCAAGGCTCAAATGACAATTATAAGTTACATTCTGCAGTTCCTTTTCTTTGTTGCTCGTTCCTTGTGTCTATCTTGTCAACTGTTCCTATGGCTTAGAGGGGGCATCTTGTGTACTGTTTTGGTGTTGGTTTCCCTTAAATTCATTGTGCTGCAGGAGCAAAGAAAAGATCAAACCTCCTCGCCCAAAATCATTTTTACGGGAAAAAAAGTGTTTTTGTTTGAAGCTTGTGATTTTTGACTTGTCTCTGTGTTTATTCAAAGCCATGACTTAGCCATGCTGTACTGGATTCTGTACAAGCAGTTTCAGTGTGGTGTTCCTCTCTATCTGCTTTTCTTTGTTTGGATGTCTCCCTCTCCAGGATCGCCAGACTGTGCAGCATAAATCTGATTGGCAATGCATCACTGCAGCAATGTGTTTTTCTTTCACGCACACATACAATGTGTAAACTGCTAACAGAGACGCACTGAAATGGCAAACACGGGGAAGATATTGAAAAAGATGTTCGAATTTTGTGGGGATATTTGTTTGAAACAGTTACTCCTTGTTTTCAGTTGTCAGGTGTTTGATGCTAACTTTTCCCTTAAACTCTCTTTTATAGCCATTTTAAAATTTTAACCTAGGAAATGGTATATTTTACTATATAGTAACTTCATTAAGTTTTCTTGGCTAACAAGTTAAAGCAGAGGGCAGCTTCTTTTTTTCTCATGGCGATACATGTAACTTTCTGCACAGGTGTATTTAAAGAATCTGTTATGCTTTAATCCAGATAATGCTTATGGGGATTTGCTCACAATATAAATTTAAGGATCACTATTAGACATAAGAAGATAAAGCTCTAATAATCCCTACAACATATTATACTCTGTATGCTACGGGAAACCATACAGAGAGGTTCTCTGGAACGGCTACTCTACTGGAGATATTCTGCAGAGCAATTAGACTCATCAAAGCTATACTTTTTTCTATGGGATATCATTGTCTAACACTTCTTTTTGAAATATCCTTGCTTAAATTGCGAGCTAGTGTCCTCTTTTTCAACGCTTAATTTGTCCTAATGCTCTTTTAAATGGGCTCCAGGTGTAGAGATGGACAAGTATTCTTGTGCAACTGCAATGTGCGATAAGTAGCCTCTCATTTGACCGCCCTTGCAGGCCAATTATAAATCTGTAATAGGGCAACACCTCCTCAGTCTTTCTGTTATTGAACCTCACTGGTCCCCCCCTCACGTTCCCTTTTTGTCTTTGTCATTTTGCCACGTTTCCTTTCTCTCCCTGTCTTCCTTTCTCTCCCCCTGCGGAAAAAGGGTAGAGAGGGCAGGCGTGGTGATGGCCAGCCCTAGTGTCCTTTAGTGTCCGATAACAGAGCCTTCCCATCAGCTGCCTGCCTCAGCCAAGCAAGGCCTGGCTAATGGATTTGGCTGGCAGGCATACATCCCTTCTTCCCAATTGAGCCACCCTGCTCTCTCACACACCTCTCAATTATTCAGTCTGCACTTCTATGCAAATGCTTTTCTATTGAAGAAAAAAAAATCTGCCATTATTTTCATCCGGTTGTTATGTGTGCTGATGCGTGTGGCTCTTGAGACTTGTCAGGTGTGACATATGGTAAAGCTAGTGAGATGGAGGATGCTGCCTACTTGCCAATCCCTCATCTCCTTTTAGGCGAAGCTCCATCAGACCTGAACCATTAGAGGCTGATCTATCGAAGTGCCGTTCACAAGTGGTAACACTCTCTAGCAGTTCCCTAGCAACCGCCGCAAGCGCTGGTCTCTTTCACTGTAATGCTCAGTTGCTTAGCTACAGACACTGACAAAACTACACACGGCTTATCTCCCCATGGAGTTAAGGACCAAAAACCGGTAGTGTCATTCCAAAACTGATAACTGAATGGGAGCACGTTATAATAGATGACACAACACAGCGTCCTCTTAGCTGTGAAATCTCAGTATGAATATTGCAACAACGTTGCATTGTTTACATACTCAGTAGTTGCCACCGGTTGTCTCATATCTCCAAGATAGAGGCGTGTATCAGTTCTGAAACCAAGACCAATACCGGTCACGACCTTCCCCTGCACCATTGTCTGTGCAAACCGCTCTGGAACGTTTGTGATATAAGGAATAGAGGTGTAGACTGGACAAAGACATGTTGTAAAAGTTAGGCGAATTAATGTAAACACAGACAAACCAGGAGGAGGGTGACAGAGAATCTGAGGGATCTGTAGGCAGCTGCAGGGACGGTACTGAAAAATGTTGGCCAAGCTTGCGGTGAATTGAGTTTAATCATTTCTTAGTAACAGCATGTTCGCTGTTTGCATAGCAGCATGTGCGTAAATATAGGATGAATAATGGCAGATGAGAGCTGCTAATGCCTGCCTAAAGCAGCAGTCATGATCAGGTCATTATGTCTGTGTTCGTGCGTTGCTCTTTGGTGTCATAGGGTGGATGAAGGGCAGTAGGGTGCAGGGAAGATAGGATAGGGGTGATGGTTTTGGAGGACTGGGTAATTAAGGCACATAAAAACAGCTAGCCTCTCCGGTGGCAGGAAGGTATGCTGCTGATTTAGCTCTCCACCCTGCATGCTGGCCACCTGTTAAAGGATTTATTTCCCAGGCCAGTGGTGGTGCTTGACATCATCAGGCAACCTGCTTCTTCTCTTAGCACAGCGGAGGACAGTAGAAGAGAAGAGGTTACTTACTGTTTAGCAGAAGAAAAATAACCCAGAGATTTTGTTTTCGCCTTTTCTCATTTCAGGCTGTCAGTTCCCATTACAACAGATTTAAAAACCAAAACGTTTTGGTCTTCAGGTACATTTTCACAGGTGTCAAGAGTGTTGGGAAACATATTGTTTCCTGCTGCTCTTTTCCAAGTGTGTGGAGAGCAAGGTGCAAGGAAGAGAAACTTCCCTTCTTAAGTCACCTGGAAGACATCGTGCCCTTCCAGTAGCCTACCTCAGCAATGTCACATCCCACCTTAGCAGATGCTTAAAGAAAACACCAGCAAGTGCATTTACCCCCATTTCACACTCTCATATTTCATTTTCGTGTCCACTGAGGTTACTTTTCCATTTTCTTCTCCACTGCAGATACTGCAAGGTGAAAATTGTTTGTTGCCTGTTTATTTATGAGAACTGCAGTAAGGGGCAATGTGTTTACCTTAGCCACAAATCTGTGTGTATTTTGAAGAAGTCTCAGAGGTAATTTCATGAATCTGTAGTTAGGTTTATGCTAACAAGGCCAGAGTAGACACGCCCCCAGATGGCAGCATCTCTCTGCCCCCATGAGATGCAGGCACCGCTGGGCACCGCCGGGCTGTGGAAGGACCTGCTACTGCCAAAAATAATTAAGCATGCTGTCACAGACTTTTTGCTGTATTAACACAAAATGTTCATCCAAGTCTCAACATGGGAGAAGGCCCCTGCCTCCAGTCTTTTCTTTTCCAGATATGCACACACACAGTCGCACACAACCACTGCAGCGCTCACTGTTTACACACGATGTCACTGCCAGTGCAGAAGTAAGTTGTCTTTGATCAAGTGTCTCAAAGGAGCAGTGCTTTGTAAACAGCCAATAAGATTAGGCCCTCACAGGGCCGCAGTTCCTCATTTGTTATTGCGTACTTTACAGATGCTGTATAATATTACAAAATATACCTATAATTGTTTTCCTGCATGCAGTACAAGTCATATCAGTGTGCAGCATACGTGATTATGGATATACAGTTGGATTGTTGCAGAGATGTGAAGTGCTAAATGAAAAATTAAGCTGAGTTTGTGTACAAACCTAAACAAGGTGTGAATCTCATTTCTAGCTATATGTTGGTACACTGTGATTTTACTGGCCGCTGTTTCTATGACAACATGGTACTCAGTGCGACACTGATCTCGCAAGTTATTGCTGCGCAGTTATACGGTGCCATGTGTTTGTTTTTTATGTTGATTGACGTATTTGCATTATTAATTGGGATTGTAGCAGAAGTAAAAGAAACAGGGATATGTGCCGCATTCACAGCCGCTTTAGTGCTGAACTGTAACGGCTCTCTGAGGTCTTCATAATTTTTGTTATTATTCATTTTTTTTATTCGTCACACATTTTTTGTTTGTCATTCAAAGTGCCTTAGGCAGTCCTCCACAGTGTTTCAGGTAGGGTCTTTTTAACAGCACCAGGCAAGGCATTAAAAAGCCAAACACTGAGCTAGCCTTTTTATGATAGCTCCAATGCATCATCCTTCATGAAAACAAAAGTGTTTCATTTGTGTTGTTATAAAGAAATCAAACATGGTAAAGCAAAGGCTGTCAGTGAAATATATATATGTGGTTAACCATAGAAACCCAAAGTATACCCCTGTCTGCAGACAGATGTTTGGACAGCTGGTGCTTTGGGAGAAGCTTCACATATCCCACAGACAATTTTAACTGCGCGTAACTCTTAGTTTTAAGATGTTAAAAATGTCAACTTATCTTAATACTCGCATCTTTTTTATCTCACCTTACCGAGTTATATAATTGTCAGCTGTGAGGCTTTGGAGTGTAAAACTCATCTGTTTCCATCATTTATCCTGAAGTGCGCAGGCACACCGACAGCAACCTCGAATTGCTGTCCATCCTTTAGATTCTCACTGTCTCTTCACTCAGGTGTGGAGAACTATTTTCAGCTCTGCCAGAGCGGCAGCACTGATGTGTGCAATGTTTTTCACCTGCTCTTCATCATTTCATTTCATATCCTGAAAGTGTTTACTTTGAAGAAGTGCTATCTGGCTGATGTGTCTGTGTTGTTTTTTTGGCTGCTTTGGGCTGGATTTTGTTCTCCTTTTTTTTGCCTCTACTGAAAAAGAAAAAAAATCCTTGGCTTTTACAAGCCTTCTGATCCCCACAGTCTAACTGCCCCGACGTAGCTAAATGAAAAACAGCATTTGTTTGACTTTTCTCTGATACCTGAACAAAGGTTTTCATAAGCTGGTGCTATTTGGAAGGAAACGCTTTGTTTAACATGAATGTGAATTCTTGTTTCTTTGTGGGGTTTTATTTACTACTTAGTGTTTAACTATATAACCAGCAGTGTTTGGGCATATTCCTGTGCCTCTCTATTTTATTTATTTATTTATTTTGGTTTCCTACAGTGGGCTTAAATCTAAAATCAGATGGTGAGGCATATTTTAAAGGTCACTGTGGTGGTAGTAGTAGACATCTGTTGGATCTGGCAGAAAGGGAGACCTGCTTGTGTGCTTAAAGGCTCTGGGCTAAATGATTTCTCTTAGCAGGGATGAAACTGATTGCTCTAATCACCGTATAAATTTTGTAAGTAAAAAAAAACAAAAAAAAAAACTCTTTAATCCTATTGTGTCTTGCATCCAGCACTAAAGTTCCATTGCAATTTCCCTCTCTCCTTCTCTCTCCCATGTATGCATCACCTAAAATAGCCAGCTTGTTCCCTTTATTGAGCAAAACTACCAAGTTCTCATAGCCCTGACCTCATCTCTGCTTTGTAGAGACCACACATCGGAACGTCTCTGCCCTGCCAATCTAGCATAGTAGCCCAAATTATTTCATTAAGCCCACATTTTTGTGAAAGTAAGATAAATGTCCATGCAGCATGTGGCTCTGATTGCCAAACTGCTCTGAAGAACAAGAGACTGTTGTGCAAAAGTCCAGGCTGCTGTGAATTATAGGGACTGGGGGGTGGAGGCGGGGATGGAGCAGGGATGGTCTCCTGTCCATCAGGCTGCTGCACTCAGCACTCTCGGTACACAGTCTGTGACTCAGCCATACGGGGCCTCCCATGTTTGTTGAACATATGGAAACATCAACCGGCTGCCTGTGTCATCAAAGCTAACCCTAAAGTGCACCGTGCATTAGTAACATTAATGCAGGCCTGCTGAGAGATTGAGCTTCACTCTGTTATCTGCTGTTTGTGTTTCTTATCTAACAGCGATACATCAGCGCACACGGAAGGCCGACAGGTTGCTGCGCCAATTCTTTCAACTTTTAAACTGCATCAGCAAGTCTTTCCCCTTTTTAAAAAAATAAAAATAAAATAAAAAATCTGTTGCATTTATAAAGCATCAAACCACAACAGTAGTGGTGACAAAACCTCCTGCAGGAGCGAGACATCTGAGGAGGATGAGGAGACAGAAAAGAGGGGAAAGAAGAGCATAAGGAGACTACAAATAGGACAAAGCACAAACTACAAGAAAGCAAAGACAAAGACTTGTCAACCCAACTCCATATGCTCCATATGATGACACGACCACATATATAAGTCACTCCTACAAATGCGATAAAGACCATTAATTATCCATTGTTTAAAACAGTCACTTCAGCATTTCCGAAAGGCCTGCGCAGAGCGGCGGCAAGGTCAAACTCTGAGTTTAGTGCAGCACTCAGAAAAAGGCCCCATAAATGTATGCATTTCAGCATTTCCCATGCTACTAAAAGGCGAGAGTTTATATGTGCTCTACTAAAGGCTTCTCCCCGGTGAGACATTTCTGTTGGGGGTAACAAAGTGAGCGTATGCACAGCGTGGCACAGCCCTCGGTGCAGAAATGGCTGCATCCGTGATAAATACACACGGCAAACAGATTGCAGTAAAAGCAGGTGGGGAGCTGACTGATGCTACGCGTGACCTTGTGTTTTCCAGACATAAACCTTTCTGCAGTTCAACGTATTTCATTTACAACGCTGCTGAGAGACAGACAGAGCCATTCAGGAGGAATTGGGGGGGAGAAAGAGAGATTGATTTGAAGCAAGAGAAAAACGAGACGGAAGGAGTATTGAAAAAGAGACAGAGCTTGGCCTGCTTCCAAACTGGCACCTGATGAGATTTTATTCTGCCATCTATCCAGGGTGTACTTCCAGTGGGTTTACGTCAACTGTACCCAGCGAGTCTGATCCGCATTCGAACGTGGCCGTATGTTATCCGATGAGTAATGTATTCCCATAAGAGCATGTTTCTTATAGCTTTTGGTTGCATTGCACGGGAAGTCACCGAGCACAGAGTGTATGTGTGTTCCCTGTCTTTTGATATATTATGTGGCAGGTGTACCACTGCTAGCTAGCTGCTCCCTGGAGGAGTTTGGTCACAGTTCTGCTTCTTCCACATGGGACTCTGAAACTGTCTACGTGGGTGTTTGGAAGCACAGGTGAAGCAGGGCTGAGAGACGAGTCTGAGAGTGACCTCTATTTATTTTGATGGGGACCTCTCACAGAAATCACTGCAGAGACACACCGTCGGGCAAGTTTTGATGCTGCTGTAGATAATCCGCATGTGTGCGAGTGCATGGAGGATCCTACCTTTTGGGACCCGGGTACTGTGAGATCTCACTGGCTGGATGGGTCCTTGTTACAGCTTCTTCAGTGAAGGTACCTGAAAAAGGCACAGATAAGAGCGTGCTCTCACAGATGGAGTCGTAATGGGGCCATATTCACTCCACTGACTCACGTCTCTTGGAAAAATAGGACCGCCGTAGTCATTCTTCTGTCATTTCTACAAGGTCATACTCTGAACAAGCAAGCAATTGTACTATTGATATTGCGGTGGGTGGACATGGTGATTTAGCGGTTAGCTGCATTCTCTCCTTGTGTAAAGACACATCTTAACCGCCAGTTTTTGTCTTTTTGTTTTTGTAAATGATGTTGCCTGTGCTGCACTGGCTTCTTCAGACTGTTGTCATTTCTTGAGAAAAATAGCAATGCATTGAAAATTGCTATGAAATCAGCAGCGACTCCTGCAGATTCTCTCTCTCCTACTATACGGAGAAAATGCATGAAGTGTTTCCCCTTTCTTGTGTTACGGCGTTGTTAATCAAAATTAGATAATTCACAGAATCGAACGCCACGTAGCTGTAGTAGTAATCTCGAAGAAAAACGCGTTGTACGTTGAACTGATTAGCCGCATTGAATCCCTCAGGCCCACATTACTCAAGCAGCTGGTTCACTAGTGAAGGAGATAGTTTGTTGTGATTAGTCTCGTAATTAAACCGCAAAGGCTATGAATACATGAGTAATGAGTGGCACCCTGTATGTGAAAGGAGTTGATAAGTAGGCTGTCTCTGTAGTGGAGCTTTTGACAGAGAGGAAGCTAAACCGGGAAATAAGAAAAGTGCTGACCGCTCTATTATGACTCAAAGGTAGCTCCCAAAGGTCACTGCCCACCAGTTTCCTTTTTGTTCAAGCTTACCTGTGTTTTTTTCTTGCCTTTTCCCTTCTTTTTTTCCTTTTAATGTTACTGTGGAAAGGACAGGCTTCATAAAAAAGCATGTTTTTTGTGTTAGTATTTGTTTTGTAGCCTTCTTCTCCAGCTGTTTTAACTCATGTGTAATAAGTGAAATGAATCTTTCAGAACATGGAGAATTTTTAAAACACCTCCTCACATGCTCATGAAGACAGGCCTGAGTAAAGCCCCGGGGACAGAGCAGCCTTGTGAGTGTCAGCATGTTAGCCATGTCTGGCACTTTTTTTTTGATATGTAATAACAAGATTTTCAAAGGGCTTGTGGCATTATCATTTTACTTTGAACTAAAAAATAAGAAAGAGGAAGAGGGAAAAAAATAAAAGGTGGGGGGGGGGGGGGGGGGGGGGGGGGTCATACTTAGGTCTGCAATTGTCAAGTTCATCATTCATTTGAAAAAAGGAAAAAGGGTCTGATTAGCAAAAATATTTATTTGCTTGAGGCTGAGATATGCAAAACAAACAACAACTCAGTTTTAAGAAGTTTTTAGAAGCAAAAACTGACAAAGTCAAAAGCACATTAAAGACCGCAGAAACTAGTGGATCGTTTGATCGTTTTCAGCTCCATTTACTTTTTTTTATATCTATGAACAAGACAAATCTGCCGGCTCATTTTAGTTGTTTCACACTGCTTAGATACACACTCTAGCCTGGCTAAATAATACTTTTTTAAAGGTTTGTGACACTAAATGTGTGCGAATGATTCCAGTTTTTGCACAGAGATTTAATAATATTTATTTATTTTAATTATATTTGTTTTTCATTTGCATTTCTACTGAATTTTAACCATTTAAAAGTTGTGTTGCTTTCCAGCTCTTGGGCATTTGTTTGAGTTATTGCTCTGCACTTTACACTGATAGCTGTGGGGAAAGGCATCAGGCAAAACCTCTTAATGACTAAAAAAAAATAGTGTGATTGTTCATCGTCTCTGTCTCTATTGGTGAAATACAGCGAAGCCATTCACAATAATATTTATACCCATTTCCTAAGCCTTACTTACTAAACATAGATTTGAATATGCCTTTGTAATTACTGTCATTAGGATAATTTGGAAAGCGTGTGGCACATGTTGCTGGAACGAGAGCACGCGTAATCTCTCCACCCGCTGTTTTTTTCTCCGTCAAATCCACGTTGAGTGAACATATCTTAATTAAAATCGTCGGTAATAGCATTTTTGAAGGCCACATCACTTTCACTCTTCCTGCAGCTGTGCTTCCACAAATACATGTGTGTATGTGGAAATCTACTGCCTTTTAAAGATTCATGAAGCCCAACTCAAGGACCTGTTGGTACAGACCCCCAGCAGAATTACGATGCACCGCCCGAGCGATTAGGTTGCCCTAATCAAAGTAGAAATGGGATATCGCCGAATTCAGGTAACAAGATCACAGTGTAATGTTGCACGGCGGAGATGAAAGGCAGCACTATGGCTGTGTGCGCTTTGTTTTTGTGCATTTAATTTAAAACAAACAAAGAAGCTTTACAAGCAGGTTGCCTTTAAAGCTCTGTCTTCGCAGGGCACCTTGCTGCAAGAAAAAGCACCAAGAGAGTAATAAATATTGTAGATCCCTGCTGCATGGGACTGTACAGATGACATCTTTCTGTGGAATTCAAATATCTGCAGTCTACCCGTAGTTTACCGGCCCCGTAAGATTCATCAACCGCATCCCTCAAAGGTGTGTCTGAGGGGCTCCGCGTCGTAGCGGAAAATCAAATAATATATTTTCCTCACTACAGAAACGTGGTTGATGTGACTCGGCAGGGCTGCTTCTTACAAACTGCATTATCACTTCATGTTGGATCGAGGCTTCATCAGCCCCTTTACACAAACCGAGGCCTGTAAAAGCAGAGATGATGTATCTGATGCTGAATTTTCTCAACCAAAGCTCCAGTTATACTCTTATATTGTAGGCAATATATATGCGCTGTTGCTTTAAATATTCTTAATGAAACATCCAGATTCCCTCCTTACGGTGCAGTGAAATCAAAGTTGTTGTGATGTCATCAATGGCTGTCATGTAATGAGGATTGTAGTTTCTGTATCAGTCATTAAGGTGGCAAACATAAGTAAACAGTATGCTTTGTGTGTTGTGATTTTGTTATGTTGTTTTACACAGGGGCGTAATTTCCAGGGGGGTTAGGGGGGTTATGACCCCCCCCCCCCCCCCCCCCCCCCTATCAGACCCAGCCAATATTATCTTGCATAAATAGGCTGTTGGTTTTCTTTACTCATTTCAGTTATTACCAGCAAAATAGTTGCATGTTTAATAATCTGGGAATTTGCCCAGATTTATTTATTTACTTAGACAGAGAGATCTTGACCCCCCCAATGTTCAGCACAAAGTTACGCCCATGGTTTTACAGAAATGTGTTCACACTGTATACATGAAGTTTTATTGTTTGAGCTTGTGAATTGTGGCTGTACTATTTGTTTTTCAGCCAGTCTTGCCTCACACGTGGCAAAAATACACTCTTTTTCACATTTTATTCAAAAATGTTTTGCAAATCGGGAAAAGGAGCGTGCAACAAGCTGTCGAGAGCAGTGTCACCTGGTAGCTCATTCAGGCTTAGGGGAATATTATAGTAAGCCCAAAGCAATGAAACAGCTGGCAGTGCTGCTCGGTGACTTTCTCCCTCCGTTTTTACTCTGGGCCCATCGTCCCTGTAGACACTACCAGGGCCATTCTTACAGCATGTGTAGAGCAAAACAATCATTGCACTCCCACTGTCCTTCAGTGTGGAGCCAGTGCATACTCACTCAGTCATGCACACACACACAGACACACACACCTCACCTTCTTTTCAGTACAGTAAAGCAGTAAAAAAAAAAAAAAGTGTGCCAGCGGGCTGAGAGTTGGCTTTCAATTAGAGTGGTCTTTGCTTTTACTCAGAGAGCTTCTTGACATTTGAAAGCATCGCAGACTGTATTGTACTGTACTTTATGCTGGCGTGGATGTGTGTCGGTGCCGCATGTGCGTGACTCCAGAAGAATAACACATTTCTTTGTGAATTGTTATGATTGACAAGCGCTGATCGGTGCGTCATAAAAATGCCACCTAAAATGTGGAAAAAGTAGAGATGGAGCCTCAGTGTCTCACGCAGGCAAACCTAAAGACGCACAAGATAATGAAATGAATGTATAGCTCACTTTATGCATAAAATATATCAGTAAAATGTTAGCTTAGCGTGTTTAATACTTTTTGTCACAATCATTGGAAAACATCGGTGTGATATTGCATGTGTGTATGATGGTCTGTCATCATCCTTTTGTAACTGCTCCCCCTCTTGCTCTTTACCCCCTTAGCCTATTTAAGTGTGACAGAACCTCAGTGACACTCACAATGGGAAAGCTCTTTGAAAGCCAAGTGTATGAATAATCACTAAGACACCCCTAATCCATTTTTAAAGAAGGGAATATTAATGCACTAACAACTGTATCTGCTCAGTATGCGTCAGATGATTCCAGGTCTGCAAAAAGCCCCCTCTTTCATACTGGAGCTTCAGCAAGCATTAGGGGGATCGCTCTGCACTCTGTCACCATGACAACACCAGTTCCATGTCCGAGTGGGTGTACACACTTCATTTAGTAATCCTTAGCGAGCAACGTGGGACAGCTGTGTGCATGCTGAGAGGGTTTAGGCTAGCAATCATGCCAAAATACACTTAATTTCTGGAAATGTGGTCACTCTTGTGGGTATTATGGAATTAGAGTTTGAGTGGCAATGCCTGGCAACTGCTGTATACATTACAGTTTTACTGGAAGGAAATTCGATCTTTATCTGAACAGGTACTCTCTTACTGCCATGGCTATTTGCCTCAGCGCTACAGTATGTTAAGAGGAGAAATACAAATACAATCACTTGATTAATGTTGAATTCTATTAACATTGAGCCGTCACAGAGGCACGCTCGCCGGTCTTACTGTAAGTGGCAAGAGCTCCGTTGTGTGTTTCTACCTCAACACATGTGCACTGTGTGTACACACAGAGTGCTAGAGTTTATGTCTAAATTCAAACAAAAAAACACGTCTTTCACTCTGTTTTTTACAGCTATGTAGTGGGTGGAGCTTCGCCTGCAAAACCCCATGGTACACTCACACAGTGGATTAGGCTGGCTTGCTGACAGCGAGTTACTTTGAGAGACTGAGGAATAGGAAGCGTGAGATGCCACCTGCTTTTTTTTTTTTTTCCATGGGACATTGAGCACATTGAAAAGAGCCTCATGACTGACAAAAGATGGATGAATCCTCTCTGCTCACAGTGACTGGCACGTACTTGCTATCATGTGGAAGCAGTGTTTAATTAATACAAGCATGAAAGAGCTGGAAAGAAAGTTGGAGTATCATTGCTTCGTTCTGATTGGTTTACCAAGACCATGAAATTATAGAGCATTTGTGTAGTGTCACATTTGTCACAATATTACTGGGATTATTAGTATTATCTCCTATTAATGTTACAATTACTAACAAGTCATGTAATCAACAATTAAAGTAAGTGGGCTTTTTAAATAGCAAGTTTATTCAGAACAAATAAATAGAATAAAGCACATAAACAAGATACCTAGCTCCTTATATAAGAATAAAGAAAAAAACTAAACATTATGAACAGATATGTCCACACTGATGTGACTTCTTGTGTTTTTTCATCAACCAGTAAAAAGGAAATGACCCGCTTTGATAGATTTGTCAAAGAGCGTCAGATGCTAACAGATTTCTAACCCATGAAATCACTGCTGAACCTCCCTTTCAACAACTTCCTTGCTCTGTTTTTCTTTTTTTGTTTCAGTTTAGGTTTTTTGGTGGGAAATTTAAAAAAGAGAAAAATCAATGTTAATGGCAGACAGACGACATATTGCAGTCGACTGCAGTTTCTTTACTTTATTGATCATTTTTCTTCAGTTCACCCTGAAGTATTTATGTAAAGTTTTCTCTGTCTTATAAAAGGAGACTTCCAGTTGACGCACAATACAGCTTTATTTGTGATAAATGTTGTCATAATAATAATGGATTGCATTTATATAGCGCTTTTCGGGACCCCTCAAAGCGCTTTACAATTCCACTATTCATTCACTCACTGGTGGAGGAAGCTACAGTTGTAGCCACAGCTGCCCTGGGGCACACTGACAGAGGCAAGGCTGCCATATCGCGCCATCGGCCCCTCTGGCCATCACCAGTAGGCGGTAGGTGAAGTGTCTTGCCCAAGGACACAACGACCGAGACTGTCCGAGCCGGGGCTCGAACCGGCAACCTTCCGATTACAAGACGAACTGCCAACTCTTGAGCCACGATCGCCCGTCATATTTGTAAGAAATATATAAATCAATACATTTAAATGACATAGCAATGATACTGTTATCTGCCCTAATGGAGAACAGTTAGTGAGTGAGCTACCTCTGACTTGAACTGAAGACAGCTTAGCCAGTGCAGTGAAATCATGAGTACCACACATAAAACACAGTCACTAGTTTTAGGCATCAGTCATAAACTTTATAGAGACACTTAATTCTATTAGTAAGGATCATACAAACTAATAAGACTACAATTCACTCTTCACTTAGCACATAAAAATAACGACTGCAGTTTTGGCTGAATTTCCTAATGGACTGTAAGTCATTATGTGCTTTGTTGATTCTTAAGTGTGGAAGATAATTGCCAACAGGCAACACAAAGTGGTTTGATTACTGTCTTTTTCTTGTGGATCATAATAGAGCTGCACCCCTGTTTAAAGACTTCAGGAAGCTGCAAAATGTAAACAAAATGCATCGATTTGCAAGTGATTAAACCCCGTGTGCAACTACGAAATGAACAAAGACAACACAATCCCAGTGTTTACAGGGGTTTTATGTTCTTTGTGGAAAAATATGCTCGTTTTGTATTTGACTCCAGCAACATGCGTCAACAAAGCCGGGACAGTTTAGGCACGTTTACCACTGTGTTGCATCACACTTTCTTTTAACAGCATCCTGTAATTGTCTGGGAATTTAGGGGGCAAACTGCACTCATTTTTTAATGTGATTTTTTTCAATAGCCTTGCATGATTCAGCATTTCAGCTGCTCAACAGTTCACATCCTCCTTTGTCATATGTGCCTCTTCTCGGTACACCGAGTGTTTTCAGCAGGTGACAAGTCTGGACTGCAGACAGGTTATACTGCAGAGCTCTTACTACTAGTGAGCCATGCTGTTTCTGCTGTGTAACTGTCTTGCTGAAACATGTAACTGATCCCTGAAATCTCAAACATCATGGCCGTTCAGTAGTAGTTGTCAACCCCACACTTGCATACATAGATTTTCTTGAATTCCTTTATTGTGGGCACATATGATGATCCCCAACTTCATACAATTTTATGTTGAGGAAAAATGATCCTGAAAATGTTAACTGTGTCTTTCAGAGCAGCAAAGCTCTGCATATCTTTAGTTCTCTATTACTCAGCATCTCTTTGATGCTCATTTTATACCCAATCCTGTTTAACCTAGTGGTGGGATTTTCTACCAGCAGTTTATCCTGCTCATTCTAAAACAGCAAACAATAACTTATTAGTCATAAGTTTTCATCTTGTCTTTGTACAATTTTAATAAAATATAAAGTGTAAATGATCTTTTGGAAATAATGGGCTATAAATAAGACTGCTATGTCCTTGTGCAGTGTCAGGATGACGCACGCAGGTTTGCATCTCCCGTTCTGTTGCCAAGAATCAGATTACTCAGAAGAAGAAGAAGAAGAAGAAGAAGAAGAAGCCATGCTACAGTAAATGTGTTCAAATATTTTTTAGCCTTTTGGAACAGTTATTATCTGGGATGGTACGTAGCACATAAAAATGAAAGATTGATTAGGCTGTGGAGTGCTGGTCGCTCTCTGAAATAGCACGGTATTTCACTTCTAAATGAAGTCTAGATTTTTCAAAAGATTTTGTAGTTGCTAAGAAAGTGGCGTCTTTGAAGTGAGCATGTCCCCTTGGTAGTTATTCCTGAGCTCTGGGAGAGCCGAGGAGTGCTTTAGTGGGCTTGTCTAACATGTTCTCACACATTCGCTACATTTGGTGTGTTCGGGGGTCATTTTGTGTCCAGTTGTTCTCCGATAACAGAAATATCTCGCCACAAGGGATGTCTTCATCTCAGGATTTATTTTTTTTAATTCTTTTATGTTTTTACCCCTGATCTGAGGATCTCAAATAGCTGAATTCTATGAACACTATCAATAATGCCAATACTGAGTCGACGTTTCGAGTTGCCATGTGTAATGCAGACGCACCATGCACAGAGTGCAATTCACTGGAATATGTGAAAGTACATCTGACATTTGAAGGTCTGCATTAACTAAATATAGACTGCATTACATTTACCTTCTTATGGTTTCCTATAGATTTGTATAGTGCACTATTATCTATAATACATGATGGCCTAGAAGAGGAGAGAACAGAATGTGGACACAGCGAGCTTTTATATGGACAGGTAACAAATTACAGAGGGGAAAGACAAAAAAGCAACAACATTGTCTTAACTGGGACATCACATGGTACAAGAACAGCAGCGTGTCTCTGCGAGTGCGCTTTGGGGGCAAAAACACCTTTCTTCTAATTCTTTGTCTTTTAAGGATGATAGTGGAGAGCGCTGTCCGACCAAATCCTCCCTTAGCTGTTCAACTGGAGTGAGAGATGGCGACTGTGAAGGCTGTTTTGTGATATAAAATACTTCACATCAGTTTCTTATCAAACCATTCAGTGACTCCCCCCACACCTTATAGATAAGGGCACTGTCATCCTGCCAACAGCACAGTCATTTTCTAAATTCATGATAATTTTGGTTGAAACGAGGATCATTTTCAGTCTGTCGGATGGCTAGTTTGTGTCTAGTGCATAAACATTTAACAGCATCTTCACCTTTATACTTGCCGCGGTGTTCCCTGGAGTCTTTTGCTGTTGAATGAACATACGCATCTCCCTTGCAAAGGAAAATGGGAATCACAGGACAATTTCTCAGGTTATTCAGGCAGAAATTATTATTATTTTATCCAATAATGCATTTTTGTTGTAATTTTCAGTGTTGATTGGGCTTTAACGACAACAAAAAGACCAGCAGCAACTCTTTATTTTTTCTTAAGTAGAACTTTTCTTTTTCTACTCTCTTGGCTTGCTGTGCGTTTTCCCATTTCACTTCTGTTTTTTATTGACTGCTAAGAACTGACTGGGGGGAAATGTATGATAATTGTGCCACATCCGCAGTACAGCAAGCAACATAATGTGACATGTTTCCTTAATTTATAGTGGAGGACTTACCAGTTTCAGCAATCAAGACACCCACTTAGAATTAATGGTTAGGCATTTTGGAGTAAACCTGCCCACACTGAATAATCATAATAGACAAGATAAACATCAAGTAAATTGTTTATGCTTGAGGAAAAACAACAAAAAAATAATATAACCCAGTATTATCATCACAGAACAACAGATCAGATCGTGAGGTCCGGTTGTGGTATTTAATGCTGTCCAGTGAGTCTCACGGGAAAAGGAACAAACCTTGGGATTGCTTTTGTTTTTCTTTGAGGAGTCTGTAGTCTCATGGGGAGAGAGCACGAAGTTTGAATGGCAGTCATCAATCTTTGCTGGTGCAATCATGTCACTGACGTTATAGCCCCGAGCAACCTTCAAGACCAAGATGAACAAATCCAGTCGATCAAAAATTTGCCAAAAAGAAAAAAAAAAATCTTTGCTGAAAATGGAAGCTGAAGGCAAAAGCGTGTGCATGGGTTTCGTTGTTGTATGAGTGAGAAAGCTAAAGAAGACATCTGTGAAATTTCTAAAGACTTTCTGTATGCTCATAGATTAAACTCTGCTGACTTGTCTAGTATAAAAAAAGCAACCTTTAAATGTGTTTCATGAAAACATTTAACTCTGTTTTCCACGCTTGTTATGGTAAAATGGCCTGTATTTGTATATCTCCACAATTATGCCCAACCGGCGCAAGACAATCACCAGGAATCTTTTCAGCCCTGTAAAGATAGAAATTTATTTTCCTCTTGAAGAAAGGCAGCACTGAGAGAATGGTCTACATGTGTCAGTATTCTTACAAAGGAGAAAAAGGAAAAACACTGATGCGTTTGTAAGCTAATGGGTGCAGTTGATGATAAAAGCTGAGGGTTTTTACCAGGAGAGAAAAGGCAAAATGATGAGGAATGTTAATAATGACCCGTCAGAGCTTTTCAAGCTCTTATTGCGAAGAGCATCTGTGTGCAATTTAGGTTGTTGGAAAAACATAATTCAAAAGCATTAGAAAAATAACTTTTTATGCTAAGAGAGACTTCCGTCTTTTAAGCAAGGTTAAGCTGTCCATAGCTAAAACACCATACTAACAAGGTTATATTTGTTTTTGTTGTTGATATAATTCTTTTGTACGTCAGCGAGTCTGTGCAGAAGGATTGACTTCACACCCCCACTGTGCACTCAAAAGCCTTTAAAAAAAACGTATGATTCAATACATGGATGTTGAGTCATGAGCCTATATTTTTAGTGATATTAGCTTGATGGAGTTTATCACCTTGTTGCAAGTACTTAGATTTAATTCTTGGATTTCCTTGAATTTAAGGAAATACTGGGTTTTCCTTTGAATGGAGCATTCCGGTCCTTGTAAATCGGGGGTAGGAAGGTCATTTGTGTTGAAGTTTACTGAGATGGTGAAGTAGCTGCCAGAGTCTCTCTGAGCTCTACCGTAACAAACTGTCCTTCCTGTAATAACCCTCCTTAGTCACAAAGTGAAACATGTCTTTCACCTTACAGAAACACAGTTGTATAAATATTTATTTGATGTGGAAGAGTTGAGGATACAAGTGGAGGCATCCATACTGATGAAATAAGAACTGCTTAAATTTTCATGAATTCACCAGTAGTCTGGTTTTTGGCGCTTGCCCACACTATAATTGGCACGTGGCTGTTCTTGTAGTGAACTTCATGAATTATGCACGAAAAACAACTTACCACGTGTCCCATTATAACCACATTGTGCTATGCAATTTTCAGTCTGCAATTCTGGAAAAAGGGAATAGTTCAGACAGTTCTATTCTCATTACAACACAACCTCGGTTTAGCATTGGGATCAACCTGGCCCCTTGTTTCGTACCTCTGCCAAAAACTAAATATTACCCCTTAAGCAACATTAGAAAACTCTTCTTGATGATAAAGGTCCCTGCTTTTTATTATCATGAAGTATTAATGATTGTCACACTAAAATGTGTAATAGCTACTCTTTGCTTTCATCTCAACAAATTGAGACTTGAAAGTCGTGTTGTGGGCGGTGTGACTGATATGCTGCACTTTCCATCTGGGGTTCATATCCTTTCTGGTATTTTCTGACATATTCTACTCGTTAGCCGCTGTTTACTTTCTTTTAGTTCAGTCTTTTTTCTTCAGTATAAAAAGTAGGAGTTTGGGTTACAGTAAACCAGTGGTTCTCAAACTTGTGTGGTGTAGGCTGTGAACTTTTTCCCTGGCTTCTGCAGTGGCCCGTGCCAGAAAAATGTCTGAGAACCACTGCTGTAGATCCTTTCACAACCATAACCACACCTTTAGGGGGAAAAACCAAAACGTTTTCCTTTATGCTAACTTGCCAGGGTGATGACTCCCATCCCATGAATATGCCCCATAAATATATGCATGTCATAACTTTACAACCTTCTGTTGTAAAAATGCTCCTTTATGAGCTGTGGTTTAACAATGTGCTTTGAGAGTGAACCAAGAATCAAATTTTATCCAAAAATTATTTATGGCAGAGTAGATTAGGAATGTAGCTGATATTTATTCAGCATGAAAATGAGGCTGAGTGTTTCATATCAAATAATTGAGGTCGCATGTAAGAAAACATAAGAAAACGCTGGCTGCACTGCGATTTATTTGCAAGTTCTTATCTGAACCAGCTCTGGGTCTAAGTCCTTCGAGAGGGTTTAATATTTTAGTAATGAGAATTTGCTGCATTAAATTACAAATCCAAGGGTCAGAAACGATCTATATTTAATTTGCTTAAAAATGAAGATTTACTGGCCCGCACTGCTGGATATAGTGAAATATTAGTACTGTCTGGGTTTGAATAAACAGAAGAATGGCATCATGACTTTTGGTGAATCATCATGTATATAATCATTTTTGTTGCAGACTTTTGTTTTTTGCATAAATTATTTTTCTTCGTAGTTAGTCTTTGCGATCTACCCGGTATGCTATGTGGGCGTTGCAGAGTAACATCTTGTATATTGATGCTGACCTGGCCTGTCCAACATTGAGAAGGCCAAGGGTAGCCACGCAGAATGCAGAAGATTATGTTTCTGTCAAGTCACCGAGTCGATTCTTTTCTACTTTCCTGTCATCGCGCCTATGATTCATTTAAGAAGTTGCATTCTTCGGTCTGGCTGGGCCAGACAAGGAGACCAGTGATTGACAGGTAAAGACATTACTATGCGAAGGGAAAGAGAGTACAGGGAGAGATATGAATATTTGAGTGGATAGCATAAAAGAATCTTGTAATTGATTTTCTATCTAAGCTGCCGCTTCATTTACTAAATAAATGCACTCACTTAGGTAGCAGGTTCGTCTTGCCTTCTTCGTTGTCTCATTGTGAAGACAAACTTTCCCACGTTGTGTATTTTGCTGATGATTTTGCAGATTGTTTTTATAGCCTTGCACTTACCACCACGGAGCTTCAAACATTTATCCTTGCTAAAAGTAGGCCGTGCTTACTTACAAACGAGCTTGTGTTTGTGCCGTTCCGACAGATGTGATCCACACCGTGGGGCCGGTGGCCAGAGGTCATGTGGGCCCTACAGAGACTAATGACCTCACCTCCTGCTACCAGAACTCCCTCGACCTGATGAAGGAGCATGACTTGAAGACTGTGGTGAGTACAGTGCACTGCCAGGCTGAGGAAAAACTGGACTCTGTTCAGAGCAGTTTAAAACACACAAATTATATGCTTTTGGTGTTTTTGTTTAACAGCGAGTAAGCCTTCAGTGAGAAAAGCTGTGTTTGAAAATTTTGGAAATTTGGAAAAGGTACGGGAACAAAAGGATTTAGCATCTTTCATTTTAGATACAGTTCTGAAAAGCCTTAATCTTCTTTATTTAAACAAAAGCAACAGAGAACACAACAAAATGGTAATGTTTCATGTTTGTCAAATGAAGGCTTTTCATGTAGACTACTTTGGGTTGTGATTAAATGAAAGGCAGGCCTTTGTACCCACCTCTCTATTTTACGACTGTGAATAACCATGCTGTTATTTTTCTTTTTTTTTTGTTTGGCAACCCACATTAAGGTTAAAAAACTCTGCCCTTTCTCAAATTCTACAAAGGCTTTGGTGTAGATTTGTGATGTGTCATTTTTGTTTTCAAGAAATTAAGTCTCTTGCACCAAGAAGTAATTTGTGATGTTACTTGGACACATCTGTGCCACCTCTTCAAGCTGAATTTTCTTCTTTAAAACAGCAGAAGAACAATGGGTACGGTGCATGCGACTGAATCATAAGGGCTTTAGATGAGACAATGCCCACACAATCCACAGCTGGCAGATGATCATTCACACACTATCTAAGCTTCTAGCCATGTGCGGACTGTATGTTTCAGGCTGGGCTGGGTGATATATGGATTTGCCCTGCCCACGGAGGGTAAACAAAACAGTGTCACACCAAATATCCACAAATCCCACTTTCTGTGTCAGAGTACTACCCTGCAGCCTCATCAGAGGTCAAACGATGGAAGAAAAATGAGACATACATGAGTGCCGGTTTCATTAAAGACGATGTTGACAAATTCCTGCTCTATAGATGACTTATTGTGAGTGCAACAGACACCTCTATGTTGCAATTAAATGGATTGTGAAGCCAAATGTCTGAAGTAGTTGGGTTTTGCTGCTTTGAGGTTATATGAGAATGAGCGGCAAGTATTCTGCAACTTCTCAAATAGTTACATCCACTAAAGATGAGTCACAGGCGCAACATTGCATTAGAATATTACACAATTACACTGTGTTCTGCTCAAGAACTCACTGGCAAAGGGAGCACCTCGGCAAAATCACTTGGCATCTCGGGCCTCTTCACAGGAACCCACCACCTTGCTTACGTGCTTTCATCCACAAACTACAAAATCCTTGTTTTTTTGCACATTCCAAAGATTTATTTAGATTAGGTCTATCTCTTGATTTATTTATACTATAATCCATATATTTATAAGAAACAGAGTTTCTGTTTTTACTAGGAGCAGGCAGGATTCTGTCTAATATATTTACACAGCTGCTGTGAGTTGAGCAGGCCTTCAGTGAAAACAGTGGTTTTCTGTGATTGGCTGGCCTTGTAGGATGAACATTACATTATCTTAGCCACAGTCCATTTGGTCTCTCCTTGCTGCAAGGACAATAGACAGCCTTTTTTACCAAAACCGAAAAGGAAATAGCTGTTTCTTTCTTCAAGCAAGGCTGTGGCCCTGATTTAGTTTTAGTCCAGCTTGCCTTGATACGCAAGACACACTTGAAGAGAGGCTGAAAGGGTTCTCTGCTAATTCTTTGTTAACCGACTATCTCACAGGCTCTTGGTGCACCACACAATGTGTCTAAGTTTCTGGTTAGCTGTTCAGCTCTAAGCTCATTTCAGCCTCTCTGAAAGGGTCTCACTATGAGGTTTGCTGTTTGAGAGATCCCACTGACGACAGGCCCGCTGCCAAGTGGGTCTGTAAAGTGGGCAAAGGAAGGCAGGACAACAGGGAATCGTAGATGGCTGCCTCCCTAAAGGGGATTCCAGGGCATTACAGAGGAATAGGAGTCAAAACAAAGCCTAACACAAGATAAACTTGAGCATGAAAGGAGAACCGATTGGTTGCTAATCCCCATTTCTTTAAGCTCAAAGCCACCCTTCAGGCTCCAAAACGGTATGGCTACCACAGTCATCATATCAGAAACTTCTTGTGCATGTAGCATGTCAAGATGGGGAGTTTACAGAGAGTACCACTAAATTTCAGGACTGAAAATGCACTTCCTTTACCTTAGGGCAGCTCAGTGTGTGAGTGCGTGCTTACTAGTATTCCAGTGGTTAGAAATTAGATAGAAGAGCATTCCTTCTCCTACACTGTGCTGGGCTGATTTGCAGCTCTGCTGGAATGGAAGTGAGGAAGATCGAAAGTATGACTTTTAGAAAACCTCAGGCAGTTCCTGGATGGGTTGCAGAAATGTTTCTGATTTTTGGGGGGTAAATTTCCAGCGTAATATTTATATGGGTTAAATGTCCTGCAACACTTGTAGGATATACAGTAGAATACTTTTACCGCTTGACCGATTTTGCATTTTGTCTTGTTCTCTGGATAAATAGCAGACTGGACGATGTGCCGTTGAAGCGTGTTTTTCCAAATCATTTGACTGCAGTGCACGCAGGATAGTGATAGCATGTGTTTGTGCACACATAAACTTTGCCTTTTACGTACGTCATCCTCAGGCATATGTGAGTGTGCCTGTGTTACTGCAGCATCTTTGCTCATTTCTTCTCTGCCTAGAGGACTCTTATGCTTCAGTGCTTTTTTTTTTTTGCTTTTTTTTCTGCGGCTGAAAGAGCAGCAGGCTGTCACAGCTCCCTGGGCTCTGACTGACCATAGCCCACAGCCAGGATGCCAGCGTTCCAGCAACACACAGGGGAGCTATGGGAGCTTTGCAGGAAAGTTGAAGCTCTGGACTATTGAGCAGCACGTTGTCAAACAGCCCCCTCCTCTGCTCATTGCTTGTTACACTACACTATGTTGTTGTTTCTAAAGGAGACTCAGGTGAAGACCCAAAGAGGAAATATTGGACTTGTTTAAAGATTGATTGTAGTTATGTAGTAATAAGTGATAATAACACTAACTGCCCTTCTACAGCAAGAATATTCTAGCAGGCATTTAGCTCCATGCTTAAGCCAGGACATATTAAATGGCTCTGATAAAGGTTTCTTTGATATATGAAAAGGTTTTTCCTAAAGGAAATCAGACAAATAAAGATTTTCTGTAATGTGTCTGTGTGCAGAGGTCCCAACAAATCATAGGACATGCAGTTCTTTTGCAGCCAAGAACCTTGTTAATGAAGTTCATAACTCAAAGAGTATTTCTTCAAGTTAAGGTTTCATTACTTGATAAAAGTAAAGTCATTCGCCTGTGTACATGTATATTTTATTAATACACTTGGGAGTGTGTGTGCTTTACATGCATATGGGGGCTTGTCTCCAAAGAGCTGAAAAGCCTGAACTGAGGAGACGGTAATACAGGTCCCCCATTATAGTTAGTCATGGACAGCTGCTCAGATTCTTCCCTGGAAGCAAGTATAGCGTCTATCAGGCAGAAAGAGATATGGAGGGAGACGCCACCATCTGGAAGTCATTCAGATTCAAGCTCAGAAACTATATTAACCACTTATACTACAGTATGACTTTTAACATAAAAAATACCCAAGTCTTTATTTGTATTATCCTTTCGGAGAGTATCTTGTCAAGATATTAGAACTAAGATTTTACTTCATGGTACATGAGATAGAGGGAGCGTTTTACTTGTTGACTAGTGATTTTGTGGCTATTGCGTGCCTCTTTTTTGTTCACAATTTGACTTTGACGGGCCACAATTTGATGGCTTGTGAAACTGTTTGTCATTAAGCTGTTTCAGGCAGCATATCGTGGGTTGGCAGCTGCCAGTGCGGACAGTGACAGGGTCGCAGACTGTATTTAGTGGCCTCCTCTCTGACTCCCATGCGGCCTGGAAGTGTTTAGCAGTCATAACACACAGGCTTCGAGGAGATCCAGCAGGGAAGCCACAAATTGCCCGTTGAGGAAAATGCTGAAAGCCAAGTGGATTGCAGATGAATGGTGTAGAATGATAGGATTAGCTCCCCCCCTTTCTCTGTGGGCTTTTTCCAAGGCTGCTAGGAGCATTAGCTTTCATTCATTTTGCCCGAGAGCGTTCCCAAAATGCATTCCCACAAACAATATCTTATAAACATGCACACTCGGCTAGAAGATGACAGCTGATAGCTCCTACTGGATAATGTGTTTGACATGACAGTGACAAAACAAACCCTTGTATTATAGTGAACTTGCCCCCAAGGTGGCGTCAAGATAGAGACACTCTGGGATTTGCGTGAGAAGTTGAATTTAACCTTGACTTATGTTCTGTTTTGGCCTTCGAGTTTTAACAGCATCCTATCGGCTCTCAAGAATGATATAAAATATGCAGTAAATAACTTTTACTGTTCCATCTTTCTTAATGTGGGTCACCGGTGATATTGAAAATGTGTTTTTTACTACTGCGTTTAAGTGCACTAGAGGGTCTTTGTTCTTATTTATGTGTCTAAATATTGCCATATCAAACTTAACGACTTTGTACTTCATCCTTTTCCATTTTGGTGTACCCACTTCCCAAGTGATTAATTAATTTTCATTTATGTACTGAGCAGGTCACGCACAAACCATTCCTCTGTGTACTTCTCTCCTCTTTCTGTTTTTTAAGATGTTTCCTGCTTATCTGCTTGCAAAATATAGTTGTTTTTGTACCTTCATCACCTGGTATTGCATTTAGTTAATGTTATTGTAGTTATAAATATAAACCCCCATATATGTCATAGGGATACATAGTAACTGTGTGACTAACAAACGGTACCTTTTTTGTTGTACAACTTTATTACTTTACTTTGCAGTAAAAATCTACTGCACTTAAATTTATTGCAGACCGGTCCACTCATATGTGTAATTGGTGGATATGTATACTGGATGTATATGATTGGTTCATATAATTTTTGCTGACCCTGACGCAGGCTGAAGGCCAAAACGAGCAATGATGTTGTTCTTCATACAACAGATGTTGTTGGAGCTTCAACCTCTTTGTTTGTGCTTCTCTGTGTACTTTGGGAGTAGCTGTAGTTTGACCAGATACCTGTTTCCAAAAACAGGAGATTGTACTATAACTATTAGGTGTAATAAAAAGTTTGCCCTTCAAGATTATCTCCTTGTGCATTTTTAGCATTACAGATATTTTTAGATTGCTAGCCTTTCTGCAGTTTCACTATGAACGTAAAATGTGCACAAATCAAACAAAAATCTCCTTTTCAGATTGACTTTTGTATGCAGGATAATGTCTGATGATGAGACCTTGACCTCATCAGGACTCCATAGTTTTTAAATTATTAGTGCAGTCAAAGTTGCCACCAGGAGCTAGCTTGTCATTTTTTTGTGCTTTGCTTTGTGCCGTTCCTCTGGGTGAGAGCATCCAAATGTTCATCCATGTTCCCAAAATTAAAATTGCCATGAAGGGTTACTGGTTTGATACCATGGAAAAGATCCTTAGCACACTGCAGCAGCACAAGCGCAAAGGGCCGGATTAAGACTTCAGTGGAGTGATCCAAAAATAGCAGTCGTGCTGAAGTCCAGAGGTACATGAGAAGTGGGCCCTAAAAGGGACATCGACCAAATTTAAATAAGATGTTTTTTAATGATTTCCCAGACGTTTTTAATCACATCTTGAAATTATTTTTTAATGACTTGTAAATATTTTTGGTCCACAGCTAGACATATTTGCAGTCCATTTTCATTTTCTCGATGTCAGCAGAAATGTATTTTTGTAAATTTAGCTTTCCAGTTGGGATTATTATACTAATCTGTGCAGACACTGTGCTTTATTTTTCAGCTAGGCTTTGGTTTGTTTTGTTAATATGTGAGCAATCTAGCTTTTTAAAATCCGTATTAGTGTAATGAAAAATCTAGAATAAATCGAGACACCTAGGCTTTATGGAGAAACTGTAGTGCACTGAATTTATAGGGTGTTGTTCTTAAATTAGACACAGTATGTGATTATAACACAGCCCCCTTCTGTAACCAATCATTGCTAGGAGCACACTTCCACATACACTACATTACCTGCTTGCATCGACAAAAGTTAATTAGTCTGAAGCTTTCAAAAGGTCACACCGACATTTAAATTAGTCATTTCTATTTGTCTGATCCAAATCATTGGCAACACTGGGCCAATTAGATCCAATTATAGTGATAGTGGTTGCCGTGGTATGCCACCTAGTCGGAGTTAATGACCACTGGAACCCCAATTACCTGAGCAACCTTATACAGAAGGAGTCAACCACAGGGGGAAGGAGGAGCTTCAGGTGCAAGGAGAAGTCAAAGCCCTGCCATATCACCTTCCCGTGACAGCCCTTCACTCGGGGAAAACTTCAGAACTTTATGTGAGGTGAAATGTTAGGATATGTAAAATGTGACATTTCTGCACACCTTGAGAGGGGCAATCACAGCTGATGGGTATAGAAGAGGTAATCTCCAGAGTGTCTATGTGCAGAGGGCTGATACGAACATGCTAGTGTCTTGATTACAAGCAGAGTGAGCCCACATCAATCACACTAAGCTCTGTCTTCCACTAAAGGCTACTCCATCTAGTTGTTCTATGAGGAAAATGGCAGCAATTGCATGATATGTTAATATTCCCTGACAATAATAAAAGCGCTTCCCATAATTTAAGTACTAAAGCATAGTCAAGTAGTATAAGACCCACTCAGCTCTCAGGCTAGTTTTACTTCATCTTTTTCTCTTCTGCTATACCTGACTGTGAGGAGTCTGCTGAATTTCTATGAAGCTCACATCTCTCTGTGGTACCATCTGAGAATAGAAGCGACAGCTCGCACCCAACTGAGGGACTGTCAGAGGAAGTTGTTGATTGAACAGATGTCGTTCCCACCAGACGCCATGAGAACGAACACCACAATAAGCATGCATTAATTAAACATACCTGAAGAATGTGGGCAATGCAGGGGAACAAAAGGCATTTCTGTCTACCTTTGTCGCCGCTTCAGAACAGGAATGAGAAAGTGAGTCGCTCCTTACCTGTGCTTTGACTTTCAGAGAATGCAGAGAGTTTAAACAGGCTACGAGCTTAGAGATCAACCCAACAGAATAATAGCGATAATTAGGTCTGATTAGCGGTGTCTCGTTCAGCTAAAGCGCCGTTTTGGAACGGGTCATTTGGAACAATGCTGATTTTCAAAGAAAGTCCCAAGTCATTAGCCTGAAGGAGGCTTCGTTTGAATCACATTGTTTCTGACAAAAGAAAAACTCTCGAACAGACGATACGTGGACGGTGGCATTTGTTTGCTTTGAAATCTCCTCAGCCTGAACCAGTACAGACAAAAATGTTCTGGTCCTTGCTCAAAGCTTGTTTTTCCACCAGTAGGCTCCCATCTGTTTCGAGTCGTGCTCGAGTCTGAAATACCTGTGTCATCAAACATTTCCTCCACCATCTGATAAATGCTTCTTCTTTGATCAAAGGAACTGAGCATGGAGGAGGGATGTGAGATACATTATTGTACATACGAAGGCTTTTCTCATAGCCTGACAGTTACTCTTCAACTGAGTAAATCTCAGCAGTCTCATGGATACTGCAACAGATTGGTGTTCATCGGCAGCAAACTCAGTGGAATGACTTCTTGTTTACATCATTATAGATAATTACCATGCTGAATCAGTCCAGCCAACAACGCCTGTGCCGTGTGTGTGTGTGAAAACAGAGACGCCTCTAACACTCCTGGTCATCTTGTTACAGATGCAAAAGCGTCCCCTCAGGTAGCAGCTCATGTTGCCTGGGTTTATTCAGTCATGGCTCGGGTGGTAGAGCGGGTACTCCACAAGTTGCGTGGCCGACAGTTTGACCCCATGCCAATTGATTGCCAGTAAATAGATAAATGAGAAATACTCAATACAATTTATGATTTCAGTTTGAGACGATGCCTGTGGGCGAGTCTTCAAACAGAGTACACAAAGGAAGAATCACAGAAAACCTTTTGTATCATGTGCAAATCAGCAGCTAATCTTTTACTACCAATCCAGAAATCCAGATGGTGCATCTGTGATCGTGATATGCATAGGAACAGTTTCAATTTAGCACTCGCAGATGGATGCACTTAAACCTAAAAGCCAAGACTTTAAACACGAGTCTGTATCAGAAAATACATTTCATGTTTTTTTTGTTTGTTTTTGCCATGTAGGGCACTGAGAATATCTAATCTTTTAAAGCACAGCATTTAAAATGCTTTTTTTTAATTAAAAAAACACAAGATCATTGTGAACATGTGATCTATTAGCAATGTTAGTAGCTTTAGTACGGGTGTAAAAGCCAGCTTTACTCTAGTGTTGAATCTAGTTAGCCTCAAAACGCTCCCTCGAGGTGTTTTCATTTGGGGCGTTTATGAAGCCAGGTGTCGAACCTAGTTGTGACCTTGCCAGAGCCGTGTCCATGAAACTGGAATTTCCTGGTCTATCACAGGGTTCCATTTCAACAAGCTTGCACCCAATTATCCTTCAATCATAGTCTCTGGACTTACAGACGTGTTTGGTTGGAGTACAAGGTCTCTCTAGCCCTGGATCGGCACATTGGGGACATTTATTTCACTACACATGCCATCTTTTCAAGGCAAAAAAACCAGATAGCATATCAGGTTAATATGGATGTTGCAAAAGTTTATTGTTCTGTGAGTTTCTTTTATACTGGATCAGTATCTCAAGACACAGCATTATGCACTGTATGAACATCACGTTATTAGTCTGATGAAGGGTTTTCCTGATTATTCCACCCTTTATTGTATGCTGTGCAACTGGGAAGTCCATAACTCAAAGTTGGTTTTGCATTTTAGAAGTACTGTAAAAATATATATCACAGGAACACAGAAATTGAAATGACAAGCAGACTGTGTAGTAATTGGTTTATTAATGAGAGAATGGGTTTGTTTAAAAAAGAGAGAGAGAGGAAGAAGAAGAAAACAAAGCCACCCCTTTGATCCTCTTAAATCCCCTTTGGAAAAAGAGATAGTGCCTTTCAATCCTCTTAAACTTCATCTTGTCGTTGATATTTCCTCCTTTCTGACTTAATTAGGCTCTGATATTTTATTTTACTTACTTTTAAGTGAGTTATGTCTTGTTGAGCACATACAGCGACTTAAATCTTAATATCATACTGCTGGCTCCTTTTCAATACATGCATTTCCCCCTCCCATAAAACATGCTTAAAATTTAGAAGCTAAAATATACTAAGCACAACTCTTTGTTTATGCATCGGTTCCCATGTGTTTTATCAAAGAGAATGCTTAACATAGAGAGCTGACAGGTACTGGAAGCCTTGAGAGTCTCTGTAGTGTTTTGTGAATTTTAGATATGAATAACTACATATCTTCATCCTGGCTATACAGTCAGAAATTTAGATTATGCTGCCTATCAGCTCCGTACATATTGTCCTCATTGATGTTCGATTTGGCGAAAGCAAACTTGGAACAAAACATGATGAGATGACCATTTGTCCAGACCATATTTATTCTAGCTTATGAGAATATCAGGACGCTCTATGCAAAATCGTTGATTTATCCACAAACATACACAGGGACAAAGTCTTGCCCACTCATCATTTTGTTATCAGATCCGCAACCTGCAGGCTTGAGCGGGGGAATAATTGTGCGCATAGGCAGACAGGCCAGTGTTTATGTTCTCCTGCATATTTTGTTAATTACAGTGCTATTACCCCACACATATATACCCGGTTTAGTGCCATGATTATCTCCCAAGGTCATCGCTAACGAGGGCTGATGCGCTGTGCCTGGCCTGAGCTGATTGACTCACGATGTTAAACTGGCTCAGATTGATCCTACTCAGCAATTCAGGAGGCAATGCAGCACCTTTCACAGGTTTATGAGAGAAATATATTGGGTCTCACGCTGCAGAATTGTATTGCTTTGATGCTGAAGATTTCAACGCAGATGTAAAATACCTATTTCTGCCCCAGCAAATGTTTTCTGTTGTTGTTTTTTAAACTTCCTGTCTACTATCAGTGACATTTGTGTTTGGACAGAGAATTCAGCTTTACTTCCACAAAATTATCTTACCGTTTAGTAATATTTGAAAAAAAGATAAAGGAAAATATAAGCATGGCCTTGTTGCTTGACTCCTAACATTTACCTGAGTTATCTGCACTCTGCTGGAAACAGGCTATTTCTCTGTGGACAAGTGTTTTCTGATTATTTTGGTGATTCAATTTTCGATAGCGAAGGCATTTAGCAGCTGAATATTTGACACCTGATTTTCAACGTGCAGCTAGTCCGTCCACGTTCTATCTTGCTCCAAGTTAATTAAGAATTATACAGGATGTTAGCATTAAATCATTATGAAGTAGGCCTACTGTAGTAATAATTTAAATGGGGTCATTTAAAAGATTAAAATTTCCTTTTATTGTCATCCAGCGACCTTAACATCATAAATGTCACAGTAGCCTTTTATGAATGATGCCACAAGTGTCTTTACCATAGGACAGTTTTAAATTTAAAACAGCCATTAGTGCACCTATACACTGATTTTCCATATAGATGTAGTTAGCTCAAAGATTTAGTCGCCGTGCCATCTCCTGAATGAATTACCTGCCAGAAAGAACACATGGGCGAATCGTGTTTCATGGTTTGACTTCTTACTCACAGCTTGGAACGCCAGATAACCTCCAAATCTTACTCGGCTTAATGTCAAATGTCACATTCATAAACCCCCGGTAACGACGACATGCAAGGAATAAAATGTTATGTGCTCTTTCTGTAGGATCTGAGCCCCGTCGTAGGAGAACAAAAACCGTAACGAGTTGAACATGGAACGACATATTAAAAATCTTTTTTAGATATGCCAGAAATTGTCGCAGAAGATTAATCAGGTGTAATAGAGCGCAGTGTTTGCGTAGCGTGACTTTGAACAACTGTCTTATTCTTGCGACAGAGTTGGATATGTGTATCCGTGCGTGTGTGCGCGCAGTATCTGTTGCACAGAGGAGGACGGCGCTTTTTGATCTGCAGAGCACTGAGCACAAAGGACACCGATCAATTGGGATATTGAGAAAGCACTTCATCTGATAATTTCCCTTACAGGAACTCTTCCCTTTATCTGGACTCAGCACAGCAAAGTCACTGAGCAATTAAAAGAATGGGCACGCTACAGTATACTAACCACACAGTGATGCAGTAAAAAGGCCCTATTATGAAATTGGAAAAGAAGTGAGTTGAGATAAGGATACGCAACATATTGTTTGGGATTAATTAAGACGATCATGGCTTTAAATTCCTACTGTAAATGAGTCCAGTCATGAGGAAGTACATAATAGTCTCTTATCCATGTTATGATTCACACTAAATACTAATCAGTGAGCTGTGGGATTTTTTTGTGCTTGCATCCAGTTACTGATTAAGAGAAATTATTTAAAAATAGATGCACTCTTTTAGTTTTTCAAAGAAATGATATTTCCCAAGTGGCAGGATTGTTTGGTCAAATTATTTCTTGTAGCCGAATGTGAGACTTCCTTTAGAGGGATCCAGTGCAGTTTTGCTCCAAAAACATGTGATGTATTTGGTGTGGAGAAAATGGTTTTCCACTTTTAGCAACTAATTAATTCTTTATCAATATTCATGATGAACTCCACATTTAGAAAACTGTAATTAGCTTTATTATCCTCTGGCCATTTGTGGGGGGGAAAGTTATCCATATAGTTCGAATCAAACCAGAGACACAAATCTAGTTTCTCACCAAATTGTACACGGCGTCATTAGACGTTACCTTGCATGGAAATCAGATCAGATCAGTCCAGATGCAAACTGCATGTGACAAGATCACTTCACACCAGCATTGTGTGCTATGAAGGCAGGCAGAGTTGGGAGGATAGTGTAATAATTCACATGAGCCACCTGGTGATTCCTTCAGTCACCTTCCGGTTTCCTCTCAGCCAGCTGCTCCCTGTACTCCTAATCAATCCGCAGTGCCAATGCTTCTGCAATTCACCGTGACCTTGAGTAACATGTCCTCTCTCTTTCGTTTTGGACGTTATTCCTACTCATTTTGAGGATGCACCTGTGCTCAGACCAAGACAGCAACTCATGATGCAGCTCTGAGATTTTCCTGTGATTAACAAGAATCTTCATCTACATACATTAGACAGCAGGTCCTCTACTGCTCTTAATGTTAGTGTGGCAGGTTTTACCACCATTTTTAGCGTTTTGCTCTATATCTGGGGCATCAAACATAAGGCTCAGGGGCCAGAATTAGCCCTGTCAAAGACTATAATCTAGCCCACTGGATGGCTTTGGATAATATGTTTTACAGCTTTTCCTACTGATCAAGATCTCCTGCATGGCCATTTTTACCACACATAAGTAATTTAGTAATACATAAACAGTAAAATGAGAGAGTTTCCTGCCTTTTCATTATCTACTGTAAAAAGTCTGTTTACAATGTGTTCACGGTAAACTAAATATAAAAAGGGTAATTTTCTTCAAACAAACATTTCTATTATCAAAAGCCTTCTGTTTCATAATTACTGCGGAATGAGCTACCACAACTTATTCTGTAGCGCATTCAAAGAGTCGTTCTGCAGATGCCTTTCATTTACTACAGCAACATTTCTTTAGCATGTAGAAAAACTGGGTTATACTATTTGAAAATCCTGTCGCTAACAAGATATCTGAGGGATTAAATGTGTAGCTAAACTTCTTTACACTGACAGAAATGAGAGTGTCTTTGACCCAGCGACCTTAAAATGAGCTCCATGCTCCACCTCTGTATAATTAAACAAGAAGATATTACCACAGTTTGGCAGTTTTAGTCACTATTTGTAATATTATATATAAATTGTAGATTATAATCCATTTAGGAGACTATTTTAAGCAATATTGTTGCACATATCTGGTATAAATAATTACACGGTTAGCTTGTGCAGCAGCTGGAAGTGCATTTCTGTCCAGGGCCTAAATTCTCTGCAGGTCTGTTTCTTTTTGCTTGGAATCTGAAGGAGGTGGGGGACTTGTTGTTCTGCTTGGCTGACCGTATACATGTATTGTCTGAGCCAGGCCACAGTGGCAGAGTGGCTCTCTTCACAACCCCAGTGTGACAGAGCTGTCTCTACATGAAGGTGACCCTCTCTCTGGAACCTCCACTCTGCCCAGCTTGCCTGTCAGGTCCTACAGGCGTCATGGTCTATTAAGCACTTTAATGATGACCACCGCCTCATGCAGTCACACAATAGCCCCTCACTCCTTCATATCCTTCCATAATTTGCGGTGCCAAATGTGTATATTAGTGTATATTTTCTCTGAGTCACCATGCTTGTAGAAAGCTATCTAACTTGTAACCAGCTTGTCTGTGGGCAGATTTTGATTAGGCCAGAATCCTTGGTGAAATAAATCTCCTCTGGGATTTAAAGGTAGATACTTTGAACAGGCAATCCTTCAAAAGGCTTTTACACTCAATAAATCCACTAACGCCCCAATGTTTCAAAACACTGCTTTTATAGCCTCATACTTTATATCCATATCCTGCACTGTAGTGTAAAAGTGACAGGACTACTTGAATATGGCAACAAGCCTTCGGGAGCACTCCTACCGATTCTTTCACATCTGTTGATCCCCAATATCCCTGTACCTGTCATGAATAAAGGAAGTTTGCTACGTGACAAGTTTATTATCTTCTCCCCTCGAGGTTGGCAAGAAGACACCTCTGTGTTCAGATGTCAGATAGGTTCAGTGTCTGTGCAGGTTTAGATGAGTAAAAATGTGGGGACAATGGATGAGACAAGGTCTGAAGGGTATCCTCAGTGCAGTTCATTCCACCACAATCACTTTCATGCCGTGTTTACATCTAAAACACCCGGTGTCTATCCTGCAAAGTTCTCAAAAAGCACGAGTCAGGGAGAAGACGAGAGCAGGACGAGTCCCCCACCTAAATTGTAGTCCCACTGAAAATACTTTTCTTTTCAATATTACAATGAAATGGTAATCGTAAAACTCTCTTTACTGTGGCTTTAACAACACACAGTGATATCAGGTGGGACTTTGTGTATAATCTCACAGAGAAGCTCCAAGGAAAGCTAATATGATTTAGCATTATTGGATTTTTTTATTTTGGCAGCTGGCATCAAATAAAGGAGAGCGACATTTCTTGATGCATAATGCAATATGACGCCTGCTATGCTACAATATTAATGTGATCACTTTATACTCAAACTGTGGCTTATATCTTAAAGTGTCATTAACTAAAAATGAAGAAAGGAAATTTGCAATAAATGTTATTTTAGTTTCATGTTTAACTATGAATTTGGCCTAGCACATATCACCACTGCTGACACTGTAAAAAAAACAAAAGAAAAATGGAAAAAAAAACACGTATATGAACTTGCTGTTTGTAGATCTTGTGTAAGCTCTGTGAGTTAGTGAACTGTTATTCAGCCAGTAATAACAGTAATTTCTGAGAAAGCTGTGCTTTTATGTAGCTCCATGTTCCCAGACAAGCAGAGGTGCAATAGGCTCATCAAAGAGACGCATAAAATGAAACGTGTATTATTGTTGTCACCTTTCAAGACGTATTTCATACAGAGACAATGAGATACAAGGCCCTTTGTTTTTGCTGTAGGTACGAATATCATTAGATCTACCATGAGTGCAATAAGTGTGAGTAGGTGCAGTAGCCTTTGCTCACGAGACAATAAAACACATATGGAAATGAGCCGACAGCATGACTAATAGTTTGCAGTTTCCACCACGCGCCCATCTTAGCAAAAAGCCTGTTCTCTCAAAGTGAGCCATTATACAGTTATCAATGAGCCTGCCTCGCCTTTGATCTCTCTTTTAAGGGGTTGAGGATTTGATAGCTAAAAAAAGAAACACCTCAGAGAAGCTATCGGTATGCATGCTGTCTGACGTTATGCCCAAAATAAGGGATAAAATGAATACAAAGCAAGCTGTCACTCTCCATGTCCCTCCTGTCCCTAATCCTTCTACTCCTGAGTCTGTGCCTGCCACAGCATCATCAGAGCCCAGATCAAAGTGTGAGAGAATGGCCCACAGGTCTGCACAGAGGGAGAGCTGACCTCCTCAGAGCTTACTGTGTCCTTGGACCAAAGTCCTTTTAAGGGCTAGACATATTCATTGAAAACCGATTCGGAGCTGTGTGCCTAAATTGAGCGTTAGTTTGTATCAGCAATCTGGCTTTATGGACATTCCCCGAGGTGGCTCTTGTATCTAAGGTGTCATTTCTATAAGGACAATTTAGCCACCTCATTTGAAAGCACTTATGTTCATACTGCTGGAATTAATTTACTTTAGAGACATGCACCCTTTAGTATACAGTAAAGCAAATACATTAGTGTTCATGCCCACACTACTGCAAGCTTTATTACTTAAAGCGTACCAGGCCAGCGCATATACTATAAATTGAAAAATAATGTTTTCTCACGCTAAAACGACATAGGCCTTGACCTCTCATACCGCTGCTGTTAATTAGTGTTGGTTGCTCTTACCTCTGGGCAAGCTCAGATTTATGGCTTAATGTTGTGGGAGCTTAAAACGAACGTGCGCTGCTGGGGCCTAGTCTGCCCATGAACTACATGGATAAACAGGTTTTCATACTCAAACCACAGCACTGATATGGTTCTTGTGGATTCCCTGACTGCATGTGTGATACTGAAATCTTAGATTTTAGCAAATGGATCTCAAATGAGCAAATTAATTTCGCGATTAACTGTTTAATCAAGCACAGGCTTTATACGTTTCATTTTCTGCCAATTTCATAGCTTAGTCTCTGCATACATTAAAGGAAACTTTAACATGTTGAGATTATTATTCTTATTTTTTTTGTGGGATTTATTTGCGGATTTATCAAGCACCATGTAGGAGATCGATATCAATTTCATCCCTGCACATTCAGTGGGGAGATAGATCAGTCGCATGTTTAGCCTACCCAAGCACAATCCGTGGCAGCAGAGGGAAACGGCTAGAAAAAAGAACAAAAAATCTTTCCAGTTATCCTGGGTACTGGTTATCTGTCTGCCGCTGTGCATCTTTTTCTAATGCCTATTCATCTCGCTCCAGTCTACCTTGGCTCACAAACATGCTGCCGCCTGTCTTTTATTCCTTCACAATATTGCATCACCGGAGTTCACACAGGCTATGTATCACTGGAGCAAATGAGACGAGATATCAAGTGTTGCGGAACTGTGCACGATGAAGGCAATCACAGAGCACCCTGAGCTTCTGTTAACAAAGGGAGTTCATTAAAATCCCAGCTGAAAAAAAAAAAAACGCTGCTTGCTTCGAGTCTTTGAGTAATTATTCCTAAAGCACAAGGCCAAAGAAGAAATCGGAAGAAACAGACTTAACCCCGTCTTACGTCAAATGCGTTGCCGTAAAGTACGCAGGAAAAAAGACAAACATTCACTCTTCTAATTGGAAAACGTGTCCCTGCGATTCAATAATAATTATGTATTTACTGTGCTTCCGAGGGGTCAGTGCTACACCAGGGCGGAGTGTGCAATTCGATTTGCAGTTAATGAGGTTGGGTCTTTTAATGAATGTTAGTTTTTATTCTGTATATAGTGCTGTGGGGAATGTGGTTATGGCCTCTTTTATCATATGTTATGATTCTTTGCTTGATTCATCTGGGTAATATTTCACTTAGCTTTACTATTTTAAACATTTAGAAATTTAATAGAGTAATCCAACAAAAATGAATCACAGAGCTCCTTAATTAAGCATAGAAGCCATAAATAATTCCCAAAGGTGATTTTATATAAACAAACTTATCTCATTATCTTAAGGAAAATAGATATAGAAGTGAAACCGCTTTCTTTGATGCTTCTAATACGGTTGCCTTGCTGGGAAAATACTACTTATATTTTAACTGTGGGAATGGCCTAAATGCTATATTCAGTTATTATCTGGTGTAGTCACTCGTGATGTCAGCTCCTTCCGTGACAGTCCCTCCTTGATTCTGGGTGACAGCTGGTGCACATCTATGCCTAATCTCTATTTTCACATCAACCACATTTTTGCCACCCCGCTGACCACACGCTATTGTTCGTTCTGCGTGTTATCTTGTAACACTGACTCCCTTAAAAACCAGTGTACAGTTCAGCCGTAGGTGACCCTTTACTACTGTAAATAATGCAGGGCAACAAAAGGGGTTGATTTCAACCGAGCAATCATTCCTGTGTTGACGGTGGCAAAGTAACTTGGTTGAAAGCACTTGGGTGGGTTTGGGGCTCTTGTAACTGGACACAGCCTGAGTGTGACCGGGCCATTAGTATGCATGCTGCAGCTGACGTGATTTTAGTTTCACATTGGTCCTGCCACAAAGACAGGGGGCATACAGTCTTCATATTCGTGCCGTTCTGTGAACTCAAAATTCAGAGTGGGATTTTGACTTTGAAGCCACTTTGATATGGTGCTTTTGAAATGTTGAAGGGCGGCTTGAAAGGAAAAATGTTTAATTAGTAGCCTTACATTGGAAGGGTACCATAGGCTGGCTTTCACTCTCCATAACCAGCACCCTCCCTCCCCTTCCTTTCCCTGATTAAATGTGCTATTGAAGTTGATTTGTGAATGGAAATTAGTGTCTCTTGAAAAATGCTCACTGATTGTTTTACTGTTCGTTTAGATCAGCCACTTGGGAATCATCTGTTCTTATGGTACAAATCACGAGCTATATTTTAGGATTACTGATAATACTAACCTTCTAGCTCCATATGCTGCTAATCTCAACTGAGACAGTTTGACACGGGGTATGGATATTTGAAAATCCATGTATGCTCCGGTTTTACCTTTCATAGGATATATGGCTTGGCTTGTTCCTTTAGCGCCGTTTTATCTTCAGTATTTCAGAGGCTCTCTCTCTTTGAGATACCCCATGAAACAGCAGCTTGATAGATTCAGACAGAATCCTCCTATTCATGTCTTTGATCACTTTCTTTATGACCACCTGTAATTTAACCCACCAAAATGCAAATGACTCCTAATGCTAAACACCACGCACGCATGCTCTACATATCTTAAGCTCTCGCTGAAATATTCACAGGCTTTAAAGGCCCCGAGGCATTTTGAATGATGTCTTATACTCTGCTCGGCGCTGAGGCTCAAATATTCAAATCAAACATGATGCTCAAAATTACCACAAATACATTTTCCTCTATTTATCACTTTCTTTCCTCCAATCTCAGGATTCAATCAAAATGCCTCTTTGGTTTATAATGTCATGCCTCTTGTGCTAAATACAATAAAAATTTCATAAGATCATCATAATTATGTCAGGCTAAAGATTGTAATCAAAGCAAAGTTCAAGGCTTTAAAGGAAGCGGATGTTAGATACTATAAATTGTCAAATAAAAACCTGCATTCAAACAGAAGCTGCATGTTAAAATGAAAGATTTTTGATACCCTAGTGGCCCACAGTGTAAATTTGGGGCAGTATTTGCTTTTGCAGCATTATTTCTAGTAGTAGAACTAAACTGGTGTATGTTAATTTCCACTATTTATGCAGTGTTTGATTGATTGTTCGTACAGGACAACCAGACAGATACAAAATACAAGTTTTTGCTTTAAAATGTGCTCTGCTCTGCCTCTAACAACAGTCTAAGTGTTAGCTTTCCAGTAAATAACATTGGTTAACAGTTTTTCAGATGTTATCTGCTTTGAAGTTAAAATATTTATGAGCTGATTCCAAGTATGATAATTAAAATAGCTTATTGGGCATTTTAAGATATTTAACTTTTTACATTTTATGGACGCTGTTTCAGTTTGTTTTAATCCTAAATTGTAACCTTCTCATCTGTTTCGGATCGCTTCATCCGAGCTTTCTTCATTATGTAACATCATAAAAATCTGAAATAGTCTATTTAGCTAGAGAATACGTATTCTGAAATATTAGAAAGCGTAGTAAGGTTATTCCAGCACAAACATTGCACAGACTTTATTTAGAGCCCAGACTGCCAGGTCAGATCAAGCTGTTGTGTTAGGTAGGATGTCAAGAAAGTAGATCTGTTTGTGTCATCACTTGAGGTGGCTGCAAGATCAGGAAGAGCAGGTAGCGCAGGTCTTCTACTAATCAGAAGTTTGGTGGTTCAATCGCTGGCTCCTCCAGTCTGCATGGGGTACCCATAGAGTAAGTGTGAACAGTTCATGCATTTACTTGTGCAAGTTCTGCTGAATGTGATTGACGGTACATTCAGCAGCACGTTCTTCTTTCGGCTGCTCTCTTTAGGGGGTCGCCACAGCGGATTATCTACTTCCATCTCATCCCATCCCTAAGATCCTCTTTTGTCACACCAACTCTCTGCATGGCTTCCTTCTCTACATCCATCCAAGTAAAAGAAGAAATTTGACAACCGCTTTTTATACAAGCTGCTTTTTCGATGATGCAATCAAAATTGGATGAATAGTTTAGGAAGAGTGGCGCTTCGAAAATTAGCACCTGCCCCCATTCGGGCTTTTCTTGCCAATATTCTGGGCTCAAAATGTGTTTTAGTCATTTGTAGTGTCAATGAAGAACGTTTGGCATCAGGACTGACCTAGCAGCATAACATACAAACTACAGCCAACCATCAATTTCAGTTCAGTAACCCAAAATTAGTAAGTCTTGATGTGACGAGTGGGTGAGCACTTTCATACTCACTGCTTGCTTTGTGCATGTTAATTTTACACATCACAGCATATTGCTTTTTGCACACATGTTCTGATTTGCCATTGCTAAGATAACACCACTTCACTTACCATCCCCGGTTTGTTTGTGTTAGCATTTTTTTGCATGAAAGCAGTTCAGCAGGTTAAAACAAATGTGCAGCCATATGTTGTCAACGTTTCTTTTATTATGCTTCAAACTTAAATACTGTTTGTTCCTTTGTTCTTACTTCCTGTTACTCATACTCAGGTCAAAGGTTAGGAAAGGAGCCTACCTGCCATTTCCTGACTTCTGTGGACTTGGTGATGTCATGAGGTCACTGGGCTAAACCAAGCGGAGGCGTTTTCTTTTTGTAGGACTTTTTGTTTACTTTATGTCTTGCGGAACAATTTGTTCCGAGTATTTGTCTTCGTAGGCAGTCATTAAGCTGTGTAAATGAGCAATTGATGGGTTAGTGAGTGTTTCAGATGCTCATGTTGGTTTCTGTGTTTACTGGCTTGAGCGACTGGTACTGGCTAGACTAACTGGGTGTGAATGGGCATCCTTTACAGTCAGTCAAGAATTGCTTGAGATTAGTCTGCCTGCCCACCCCTTTCTTAACATTCAAGCCAGATTATTGTATGCTTGACATACAGTCATTTCAAATGCATTTTGACTGTAAACTAGTGTAATACCACAAGCTGCTATTTATGAATTTACTGCTCTATGAAGAACGAAGCCACAGCTCTATTCTCCGGCTGTCAATCCGAGTCCGAGTCTGACTTTCTCAGCTTTTCACAGCAGTCTTGATTTCACCCACCACAAGCATGATAATTTAATCAATATCATATGACTTTAAAAAACTGAATATATCCAAGAAGAAGTCTGCCTGCAGCTGTACAGAGGAGGTACAGTGGAGCAGCAGGAATGCATTTTTCTTTTGAGTTTACTTGACATGGTTCTCACCTACACTCATTTGAATTCTGTCAGCCGTGTGCGGGTCATGTACAGGTCAGTTTTTCTCACAGATGTGAATTTCTTCCCTTTGTTTTTGCCTCTCTGTTGCTCAGTGGCCAGTGATATAATTTCAGCTAATCCTGAGCAGGAGGCCTCATACATAAATATAAGCCGACGTCTGATTGCATGCACCTTCAGCTCAGATTCACATCATGTTCCCACTTGACACTGACGGGATCATTGTCACGAGTTGACAATTTTTCCTGTGAAAACTCACTATGAAACGAGAAATAAAAGAGAACGGTTTCCTGCTGTATTTTCGCTGCACTGGTTCAGAATACAATATGTATATTTTTAATCTTTGAAGCGTGTCAACTTATAGAGTGTAGCTGTAAATGTTTTAAAGTTGTTTTATAGTTATTAGTGCATGATCAAATTGTATTAAAAAACACCTTCTTTGTGTACCTTTGCACTGTAGGCTTCAGGGTAAACTGTGCTCGATCAACCATACAAGCTGGTCATGGATCAATGAATCAAGAAGCCATCAGTTCGGCATCTCTGTGTATTTGCCTCGCTCTGCACCGTCCAAAGGCTGAAGCATTTACACCTTTTTTCTCCCCGGCCATCTCAGCACTGTCATTGTTTGGCTGAAAGACACGCTGCAGCTTGCCTTTCTTCCCCTGTAACACTGCATCCTTTGCACGTGCAGATGGGATCAGTCCTGTGGAAGTGAGCGCAGTGAAGGTAATCATAGAGCAGCCTGAGCTCCATTATATCCAAAGAAAGTTAATTATGTCCAGCTACTATCTACCATTGATCCAATCCCAAAGTGTGCCGTTGTTTACTTCCGAATCTGTGTTTAGTTAAGTCAGCGAGGACTCGGGATTGTCCCGCTGTACCATTAGCAAGTGCTTAAGGGCTCACTTGTAAACTTTCTAAGCCCACTTTTCCTCATGTCTGGAGTAAACACGGCTTGAGCAAATAAGCTACAGATTTCTTTTATAGTAACAGTGAGAAGGGATGTGATGAGGATGAGTCATTCTGTTGAACTGAAAATAAAGAATGTACTTTTGTATATATTATAGTATATTATTTTTGTAATATAATTATATCCATATAGGCTGGGGATTCAATAGTAAAATGCAAATATTCAGGGTACTGAAGTATACTTGAAGTATACTTTAAAATGATAGCCGCTGTCAGTGATTCCACTTTTTGATTCTCTGCTCCTTTGGACTCACATTTGCACAAAAAAATAGATGATCTGGATTTGAAGAAAAAACATTGTGATCACTACTCTTCTAAAGGTCTATATTTTCATTTCTGTTTTTGTTAAATGTTACCTACTATTTCTTAAGGATAGAAAATGCTTTGTGGCAGCACAATTTTGTATTTATTGCTGGCAGGACCTTCAAGGAGGAAAGAGATGTTCTGTTCTGTTTGTAACAATACGAATGCTCTACCTGAAGGCTGATTCATGGCATTTCTTTGCAGACAACAATTTGTGATCACGCAAACACGTCAAATGTCCACACAGCAGGAACATAAAACGGTCATTTTATGTTCCGAGTTTCATTATCCCCACCCTTACAGCTGGATTTTGCACACGTGCTTTCCATCAGTGGCACCTAAAAGCGAGCGTGCCGTTCCTGAAACTCTGTGCACTGTCTGTGCACTCTACCTGGGAAGTGAAATCATCCCTTGAGTAGCAAAGATCCATCCTGGCTCGCGAGTAATTCCCTACACAGCCAATGATGCTGAGACCTTAATGGACAGATGTAATTGTGATAATAGTTGTATTTGATCTTGGCACATATGAAAACTGAGGTGGGACTCGGGCCATTAGGTGCCAGGTTTCCTAGCCTCTGCATTTCTCCATCCTCCATTTAGCATAATGACACAGAGTATTGACTGTGGTATTATGCAGAATAAAAGGGTGTTAATGTGTCATATTTAAATATCCTGATCTGTAACTGTGGCATGTTCCTTTCTGCAGCAGCAGGTAGCCAATTCGTGAAACTGAAAAACCAGAAATGACCTACATGCTTAAAGAATTACAGCAGTCAACAAAGAGGATTCTGTTGGATTCCTGTTTTTGATGCCCTGATGTAAGCCCACACTGTGGCATCACTGGTGAATAATAACATACTTGTGGTCACATTTGCGCAAGATCTCCCCATGCTGCTGTGATTTATAAGCATACCTTCCATCTGCAAACAGGCTAGGAGGCTCCTACCTACTGGGGCAGCACCCCGGGTCCAGTGCTATTTACTCAGCCAGCCGAGACGAGGTGCTCCCCCGGCAGAATCCTGCGGTCACTGTGCCCATGCATGCTTTTCTCTCCATTAACCTGTCTGCTCGTGGCTACTGTGAAGTGCCTGCAGCAGGTACAGCAACGCAACAGCATTTTGCCACAGGTTGAACTATCTTTATTGTGCCATTTCCTGCTGTTTAACAAATGATAAAAAGCTGCAGGCCATCAAACTTAGCGGTAACAGTGACTAAGTTTTATGAGCGCTATATTTGGTAAACTCTAGTCACAATATGCACTCAATAAATCATGCATTAATAAGCTTTGTTGTGTCAGTTTTAAAATGAAAATGCAGTCTCTGTAAACATGCAGATATTTGTCAGTGCGTTTGAGTTATACGTAACACCAAAGGTCCAAATAAATTATTTTTTCCTTGAAAACATTGCACACTTTATTCATTCTGTGCTGTATCTAATGCATTTTGAACCAAATAAGTGTGTAGAAATACTGAGAGGAAAGGTGCTCCACTTTAAAGTGATGTGATAGATTAGGGAGGAGCCCTGGCAACAGAGTAATTTCCCTGGTGACCAATTTCTGAACACTCTGAGCAAAGAAAATCAGCAACAAGCCTACATGTCAGCTATAGCCCCATACCAGGGTGCAGGCGTACACGCTGACTCATTTCTAATGAGCAGCCAGAGATAGAAATAATAACCTAAACAACAAATCATAGGTCATGACTGCAAATATAGTGCTGACGGCCTTAATTAACATTAGACCTTATTCAGTGTAAGCAGATATAAAAGTATGTATGCAAAAATGTCGTCAATGGTGGCCCAGGGTTGATGGGGAAAGAAGATGAGAAGTGGGTTATGCTTTACTATTCTTACATTGCTGCACTCTCTGGTTTGCCTCCGAAAACTACTGTAGCAACTTTGTTGCATTTAGTGTGATTTTGGCTTAAATTCCGCTCGTCATTTCTTTTCTATGTGATACTATAGAGTATTATGTGCAGAAGCATTTTGAGGTTGTTCTTAAAGAGTTTATATAAAATCTATGAAATACTTTTGGTTAGTGAAAAATAAAAGTAAACTGGTTTTAAATATTACACTGCATGCTTACTGCCTGATAGATCCATATAAAGTAGATTGAGCTTCAGCATGATTTTTGCTGACAAAGTCTTATAATGTGCATTAACAATGACATCATCACAGTATCGACCTTTCTCTTTATGTAACTCGGTTCCCGCTGTTGCACCTTCATATGTACGCTTAGTGTTTCCTGCTGCTCAGCGTGCTCTTCCTTGTCTCTTCTACCGTTCTCCGAAATATTTTCAATTCAAAACTGCACAGGCATGGTAAAGCTACCATTTAAAATATCAAGAACCTTGTATTCACTGTACTTTTCTAGATTCCACAATTAAAATAATAGTTGTAAATGTCAGACTGCATTATCATCTGTCTCACTGCAAAAATTGCACTACAGTAGCAAAGAGCGATCAATTTAGTGTAACTGGATGAATTTTTATGGACGTGATGCTGATGGCTATTTAAGGTATTTTGCTTGATCACCAGGTTGTCCTGTGCTCTCTAAATTTGAGTGTTTATGGTAAAGCACTCTTTAACATTGTAACATGTTCAAAATGACTAATTCACAGAATGAGTAGAATACGGATATAATGAAATCTGTTTTGTCATTGATTTAAATGTTCAGGTTTTTGTTTGTTTGTTTGTTTGTTTGTTTGTTTGTTTGTTTGTTTGTTTGTTTGTTTGTTTGTTTGTTTGTTTGTTTGTTTGTTTGTGTTGACAAATGACAGATTTGCATTTAATTCATTTTACAGAAAATTGTTGCTTGAAATTTCTGTCAAAGTACTTCAACTGCTGGTCACTCCTCTTAGCATCCTCTGTCACCTGGTTTTGAAATGCATTGCCTTCTTAAATTAATGTATATTACGATCTAAAAACATTAATTAAATTATCACCTTATGAAATAAGGTGGCTTGTATCAACTGCATCTGCTTGGTGGTTGAAAATTCATCACAACCTAAATTAAGTTTGATCAAGAACATGAGCAGCAGCTCATGTCAGGAGCTCTTCGTGTCATTGCCAATGTAATGCAGTTGTAAAAAGACAAGCCCTTCATTTTGCAGAACCATTTCTCTGTGTCCTTCAGAGGGGTGCTTAAAAATGAAACCTTAATGAAGTTTGAATGTTGTAACATTCAAACTAGAAGTCACTTTTTCGAGAATGCCAATGTTCACATTTTGAACAGAGAGGACAGATGGTTTGAAAGAGGGGTGAAAGAAGCCATCTATGTTCACTGTGAACGACCGTCTTTGAACAGGGATGGTGGCTTACGACACCAAGTGTCTGCCATCTATAATCCAGTTTTGAGATCCCTTCCCAAATGCCTTAACACCCACTCACATCCTGGGCCATTTGACCTCAGTAAATCACATGATAGGGTGGGGCTAGGTTTCACAGTGAGCTGAAACCTTGGCTGATTGTGACCCACACTCGTTTTCACACCTTGGCTTGTGTGATTAAGTAGAGGATCAATAGGGGGTCCATGACCCTCTTGGGGACACTCCCATAGGGCTTAAAATCTGGGACTCTCCACCAGCTGCTCTTAGAACTGAAGAAGCTTCTCAGATGAGAAGTGAAACGTCTTCAAGAAACCTAAAGAAGTCCAGACGCTCCTTAGACTACGATGACCTGGATGACTGAGAACCTTCACAGACACGTTGTAGCATTTCATTTTCATCTAAGGTTCTCGCCATAATCATCACTCTGCATTAATTTGACTGAATATGTTACTAAAGCAGATTAAATCTGTATACTAGTTCTTCCATTGTTTCCCTATATATTAGGTTAAAAATTGAGCTCATTTTACGATAAATAGTTTGTGTCATTGTTTTGCAAAGTCAGGTAACAGACATTTAGTAGTTTAAGTGTTTGCTTTACCTTGGAAACAGCTCTAATTCTTTTCTGGGCACTGGCTGCAGTGTTTCGAGGTACAATATTTGGCAGATATTTTGTATGTTTGTCTCTCCATGTCATCCTCGAGATCCTTGAGAATCTGAGAAAACTCTCCGGCTGCATGCTTGGGGTCATTGTCGAGCTACTGATTGATTTTTGGACCGATTAGGCAACTCCCTGACGTTGCTGAGTGATGAATATGAATCTAACCCTCGTAAAGTGCATAAAACCTTTCCACATTACTGTGTACTACTTTTCCCTCTTGCAATCAAATGCCCTTCAAACAAGTAAATGAATGTGTCACAGAGGTGTCACATTTTGACAGCATCCCATTAAGTGATTACCTGGTGCAATTTCACACCAGCGTGATCAATAGTCCTTTAATGGATCAGCCAAGGAACTAATAAAAAGGATTTTAATTGATTACGCTGATAGGCCGTCACTCCCACAGCCTGTTATATGTTAAAGGTGCAATCAGAGCAGAAGTTCAACGTCAGGTGACTGACACTTTGGCCTTTAAGCTGAGAGAGGATAACGAGGCTTCTGGCTCAGGATCACCTTGGCTGACTGACAGGAAGTAACTTTCCTTATTATGATAGTCCTTCATATCGTTTTCTTCTGCTGGGGTAATTTAGATTCCAGCTTCAATAGACTATTGCCTATATGTAAAAGTGTCATCAATTTTTATAATTGAGATACTCTGATTTTCCGTGCCTCTAATGAGTCAGTCTATTATAAGTAATCCTATTTGCACGCAGTAATTCTTTGAAATATTGTTTGTTGTGTTAGGATATATGTGACAGTTTTGCACTTTTAATCTCAGTATGCCTCTGCGCGTGCCACGGTCTGAGCCTGGCACAGGGCTAAAAACGGCCATGCTTTTCCACGCTTCATCATCTGTGGTTTGTGTCAGACCCAGACAGTCATCTGGAAAGGTCAAAGCATCAGTAAAAGATTTAAATCAGCCCACAGAAGAAAGATTTACCTTGACAGGCGGAACCTGAAAACTGGTAAATAAGAATGCAAACAGAGTCTTTCCTCTTTACCTAAACCAAGGAAAAACAGACCATTGCATTTCAAAGCTAGAGTCACAGGTTGTGATGCTTTAAAGTAACAAAAAAAAAGTTTGAATATCTTTTTTGTCCTTGTAATTAATTATTTGCTTTCTTAATGCTATACGTTGAAACGGCTCAAAGATTAATGCGTTGATTAATGCATTTGTATAATCGCTCTATGAGGAGACATGTATGGTTCGTTCTCTTTCAGATCTATTAATCGTGTTTTCATTTCTAAAACGAAGCGATCTTGGCACAGCTAATAGAAACAGCCTGTTTCTAAATGCAACTTGACAGGGTCAGTGTGAGAAAAGCAAACTGTTGGGCTTAGTTTTGGCACTGAGAGAACTTGACGTACGGCTGTTATTCTTTGATTAATCTCTGTGCTGTTTTGTTGTTCTATATTCATCCAGCTTTATGAGCTGCTAGAGGAAACATTTTCCTTTTTTTTCTTCATTTGTCATCTTATTATATTAATGTTGTAGCCACGCCTTTTGATGAATGCAAGAACTAAAGCACGTATTCAGCTTGTTTTGAGGACAAATGGGACCTTTGAAAAAAATTCTTTCTCTTTAGTGTTTATTAATATACTTAAAAAGATGAATGTGAAATAGGGGAGCTTATAGCAAGGCCTATGTATCATAATATATTAGCTCACAGAAGTAAAGAGTAATGAAACTCTTTTCAGCTATAAAGCCATGCTTGAATAATATGTCTGCTGCAAAGTGCTGCAAAGCCAGAACTATTACAAGGTGGTTACTTTTTATAATCTTTTTGGAAAAGACGTCCATAAATAAATATGTGTTGGTTTTGGCTCTTTGGGTCATGAAGATAATTCTATTTATCCTTCTTCTCATTCTCCACATGTCTCTTTTGTTTGGTGTATGTGCTTTCCTGCAGTTTGGTGGCTGCTATATTATTGATTTGTGCTATTGATCCAAATGTGGCAGCGATTACTGGGATTTTGTGTTTAGCTTTATCATTATGCACTAAAAAACCTCCTGCTGGGATGCCCTTGTTGCTACTTTAACACAACTGAGTCACTGCTGGCAGTTTGTATTTTTACTCACAATAACGTTTGTTTGTCTGTGAGTCACAGACTGTGTATTGAAATCAAAGACACTTAAACCTTAGACACTAAAAGTAAGTGACAGACAAGGTCGATCTCATTTGGATAGTCATGATTAATAAGATATGAAATCCACTGTTCCATCATGAGCTATACTGGCCATCAAGTATACATATAATACATGCATTATAATGCAGTGATTAGTATAACAGTCAAAGATGGAACTTAAAAAACATAAAATATGTGTGTAAAGAGGGATGTTTGATAAGCTTTTATTTGGATGCTAACAAAAGGTATACTGTGTATCTATGCAGTTCTGTGAAAAATTAAGTATATCCTTAATCTTCTGTAAGAATAAAGTGGGTAAATAGCAGCAATGTGCTTTGGTAGTTTGCTGGTCTGGAGCATTCAGGTGTCTGTTAACACAATCTTCCCAGGACTGGTCGTCCTAGCAGATTCATCCCAAGGTCAGGCTGTGCAGTGCATCTAAGACTCTACAGTCCCCAGATAGCATGTTAAATATTAAAGTTCATGACAGAACAATTACAAAAAAGCTGAAGAAGTATGGTTTGTTTGGCAGGGTTGTCAGGAGGAGGGTTGTCTTTTCTCTAAAAAGAGCATTGCAGTATGACAAGGAAAATGTGGAGCTGTTGGTCATAATGCACAACATAATTTCTGGACAAAATCAAACCCAACATATCGGCGCAAACACATCATACCAACGGTCAAGCACAGTGATGGAGGCGTGATGATTTGGGCTTATTCTGCAGCCACAGGATTTTGGCCTCTTGTGGTCTTTGAGTCAGCCATGAACTCTGGACACCAACGTTTTCACACGTGAGGATAATTATCCAACAGTTAAAGCTTGGCCAGTATTCAAAGTGTCATCCAAAGCCCAGCAACAACAGAATGGCTGATAAAGAAAAGAATCAGGGTATTGTAATGGGCCAGTCAATGCCCAAACAAATTATTGAATCTTGTTTTGTACTGTAGTTTTTCCCAGGACTTCACAGAGTCCTGTGAAAATGTTCTTTTTCACTTCAGTATTTGTATTTATGCATCTTGCATTGAAGCTGGAATATGGTTTACGACACACTTCTGCATCGTCACTGCAGGGAATTCGTCAAATGTTAGTGTAAATTGCTGCTCCTGGGAATAAACAAGTGAAGCAGTCGCGGTAAATGGCAATCATACAAGTGTACAGTAGCTGCCTGACAATAGTTACAGTTTAATGCAGATGGGTGCAGTCGTGCAACATTTTATTTCAGTAGATGACGTTTGAATTCCTCTGCTGCAAAATTAAACATTTGGCTTCAAAGCGACTGAGAGGAGTTACTTTTGTCTTAATTTGTGTGATCATGCTGATTGTTTTCTCCATCTCTCTCTCTCTTTGCGCAGGCCTTCCCATGTATATCCACAGGCATCTACGGTAAGCTCAGTCTCCCTTCTTTTATTTCTGTTTTTATCCATTTGCTTTGTTCTTTCAGTGCAACTCAATGATAACAAGCTGCTCATATTCCCCAGTTTGTGGCTGAATATTTTAAAATGATGCACATAGGGCAGGAGGTTACTTAGATATAAATACTAAATATACCAACAAGTTCACCTTAAACCATGTTGCACAAAGGCAGGGCGTAGAAGAAGGTGAACAAAATGCCTGAATACTGCTTATGCACCCTCATGAGATCAAGCCAAATAAGCTGCAAGGCATTGCTGGCAGAGAGCTGATGTGCTCATTACACTTAAAGTCACACTGAAAAGAAACCAGACTTGTTGATATGAACAGAATTTTTGAGTTTTGAAGATAAAAAAAAGTTAAATGCAAGAAAACATGTTGATTCTTTGACTCTTTTGATCATTTAAATTGCCTGTTTTTACCGCACACCGTACACTGTACAGTTTATGAATTTGCATACAGCTCCAATACTTGCAGTAGGTGCCAAATGTGTAAGGATTAATTAACATGCTAATTTCTGTTGTTTGCAGCTGACTTTTAGCAGCAATGTAGTTCCACATAAGCAGCCACAACTGCTCTGTAAAGTTATTCGTAATTGCAGATACCTACAGTATTCTGCCAATTTAAAAAAAATGCCAGTGCGAGGCAACAACTGATAAATGATTCTGGGTCTATACTTCTTTAGGCAGGGATCTCACGAGAGTCGATAAGTGCCTCTGATCATTTCACAAGACGAGGTGCTGCCAATTTTACAAACACTGTTTCCTCAAGATATGTACATGCACTGTTCGCGCTCTCAATAGGCATACAACACAGCATTTATTATGTCCACGTGCCGAGTGTAATGCGAATTCAAAAGTGACATATTGAACTCGAATCCTTTTCCACAGAAAGCAAAACTAACAAAAGTTTCAAAAGCCCTCGAAACCTTCTGAAAACAGCAAAGAAAACCAGATAATTAAAATTTATGAGACCAAAGGGTGGATAATTCCTTTCACATTCCTCGGTAATTCAGATCATTTTAGATGATACTTGTCTTTTGTCCATTTTACGTCGGGGAGTTATATTTCCGGTGCTTTCTGTACTATTCTTCATGTGGTTGACCTCGCTCAGATTTATTATATACACCTATGCAGCTGTTGTTGTTCTAATAAAGCTACATAAAAGCTACCTAATTTACTAAACCTACTGCAGCTTACTTCCACAGCTGTGTCACTGTGTGAATTTAATTTAAAAGGATTTTTTTAAACAACATCATTGGTGTAGATAAGCACAGACACATCTGAGCTATATGAGTGTGCTATTAAGACCTGATGCTGGTTTTTTATTTAAAATGCAGACATTTGAAGCCGTATCTCAAACTGTAAGAGAAGCATCAGCAGCCACTGACTGGATTTAATTAAAAGCTAGGGACTGGACTGTAGTGCACATGTGTGTCGGTGCAACTATCCGGTCACAGCTCATAAAGAAAATGATAAAATGTTGATAATCAGTGACAGTTGAGCACCTTATTTGTGATTTGCTGTGCATTTCAGCGGCACATGTCTCTACAGTGCTAGAATATTTGCCATAACTTGCAAACAGAGTGCATTCAGCTGGTAAAACATACCCTGAAAATCATCTGTGCAGACGCTTGAGAGGTGCATTCAGCTGTGATTATGCTCAGGCGGTTCTGACTCGTTTCCAGTTGACATGCCAGAGATTTGTGCTGCCGTTTCATGTCCTGAACAAACATGTCACATGTGATGTGAAGACACAGATCAAACCGGATGAGCTAATTTTCACGACTATGATTGGAAACTGTTTCTGTATGAAAAATGACAGTTTGGTTATTGATTAAACCTGTTAGTTATTGATGTAGTCCTAGTCCGTTAGTGAAAGCACAGAAGCCTCTACCTTTCCATATTTCTTTGGTTTTTTAAACGTCTAATGAAAAACAAAGTAATTAAGTTTTAGTCTGAGTTTTGTGTTTTGATTTCCAACTGCAGACAGTATGCAAAAATAAAATGATTCATCCACAGCCCCTGGGGAACATCAAAAAAGCCTCTGCCCACATGCTGGGTACCTTACATCTGTTTGTGATTGTTTTTCTCTCCAACCAAAGCCATTACTCCTCTGCCTTTATCAAACCTGGACTATAACTAACTGCCAGCTGTTGCACTAATACTACACACGCAAAGTACTGATTATAGAGCCTGATAAACTTTGGCAGTGCTCATTAAACTAGCTGAAACTGCCCAGCATAGATAAAAGATAGTCCGAGTGGCGAGCTATCCTGACACGCGCTATTGCATATGTGTATTAATAAAGACCAGTCTTTAGTAAAGCGTGCTCATAAATCACAAGACGTTTAATTATGCTCTTGATAGAACACTTCCCATTTGGGATTTTGAATAAATTCCCCCTGTCACTTTTTTGCAGTTCACACACACACACACATCTTTTCTGCGATGTTATGTTTCGTTCCACCTGCCGATGCACACATCTCACAGGGGCTTCTTGTTTTTTTAGTCCACTCTCCTTCCTCTTCCTGCAAAATATATGTTATCCGCTTAAACACGAGTGTCTGACTTCTCGTGACGTAACAAATTACATAACAAGCTGAATTCAAGAAGTATAGTGAAGAGCATCAGCTAATGGTTATATACAGTGTTTTGTGTTAAAAGCAAAAATATGGAGTAGAGTAGCTGTAGTGGCACAAAGGTAGTGCAAATACATGCAGGGGAGAGAGTGGGGTGGGGGTCATTGTTTGTGCTGCGCGCCGCTGACGAGGGCACCACTTATTGCCATTCACTGTGCTACTGTGTGCTGCACTGCCAGTGGGAGCCTGTCATACCACCACCAGGAGCCCCCTCACATCAAAAGGATGGTCTGTGCAGAGCCAAGCATGCAGTGGAGTGGGAGGGGGGGATTAAACAGCCTGTTTAATAAATAAACAGCTTAGCGCTTCCATAACTAGATCTCCACAGAACAACAGCTGATTAAGACTAAAGATCTTCACACAGCAGAGGGCAAATAGAGGAGGGACTTTCAAAGGAAGTACAGTATAGATAGCACAGAGCTGTGTTGTTGTTCTCCGAGTCCTCTGCATGCCCCCTGAGTACTGCCATATTCTGAAAGGGCCTCTGCTCTCTTGTCAGGAGTTCTGACATTTTCTGTGCATTGTAGATAACCTTTAAGGTCAGCTTCCATTTTAGCAATATAAACAAAAGCTCTTTAGCGTGGAAGTCACATCTCCCCGATCCCGATGTTTGCCTGGGATTTTTTTCTAAAAAAAAAATCTCTTTCTGTCTCTGTTGAATGTGCATCATTTTGAGTATGCGTTCACGGTCATGCAGGTACTATGCTTATGTACACGTGCTTGACCTATTTCTGCACTTGAACTGGAGCAAGAAAACAAATTCTGTGCCCCAAACATCGTGACACAGAGGAATCAGGAACAAGTTATCCAAGGCCATTGTGGTGAGACAAACAGATTTGTCAGGGAAAGTTAATGCTAATTGACACCCTCTCTCACGCCTCCATATTCCCGAAGACTCAGTCACCACTGACAGATGATGGCAGAACAGGGAGGTTGGGTGTAGTAGAGGTGTGCAGGGGGTACCTCAGACGCTTGGAAAGAAAAATGAGAGATCACACTGCGCTGACAGTCCAATCCCTCAGTCCGGCCCATTAGCCACAACAGAATTTCTGCACCGATAGTGTGTCGTAGGTACCACCCATAAACAAACTGGTGCCCACCGTGGGCCACGAGGTCACCCAGCATGATAGAGGTTATTAAGTGCTGCTTCTGTTTGCACATCAATCACAGCCGTGCGACCTGGGTTTAAATGGATTATTCCTTCCACGGAGGAGACACCTCTCAACGTCTCACAGGATCAGTGCCAAGAGTCCAACTACCTCGACTTAGAGAGGTCATTTTCTCTTTTGCAATCCTTTTGTTTTCTGTCCTTCCTCCTATGCATCCTCTTGTCTCTAGTTCTCCCTGACAAGTCTGTCTTATTAGCCATACAAGGAAAATCATATGAAAAAACAACTATTTTCAGATGCATTTTAGACTTTTGCACCTTGTGCAGATCAGGTCTTAGGCAGTGCTGAAAAAGCACTTTTCAACAACCCCATAATGAGGCATGCAGTTTATAAGCAAGGACATGTATATTACTTCTGCTGTTTGCTGGATAAGAAGCCATTGCACACATGTATTTATAACGCTATCAAAAGAATCAGAGGCGCTTGATGTGGCAAAGCTGCTTCTCTTCTTTGGACAAATATCTTCCTGTTTACTGCTAACCCTTCACCTCTGGCTCATCTGTCTCTGTAACTGATCCGAGATTTGTTGACAAAGGACTTTTAGCACTGACTGGTGGCTTTGGGAGATATGTGGATGTAATCTACCAAAGCTCTACTGGTATGTCCACACTGCCATCCCGCTGTACCGTCCAGATCAAAGGTGTCAAGCAGCTAAGATTTTTTTTCTCTAACCAGCATCATGGTCTGGCTCTCTTTATCCCTGTCTAGGATTAGGAGGGCTGGAGACATTCATGCACCTTATCTTTAAACAGTGATTGCTTGCTGCTAGCTTGCCAGAAATGGCCCAGGCAGGTTCCCCCTTCTCTCAAAATACATGAAGCCTAATCTAGCTGGGTTTTGGTATTTCAAGGCACATACAGTAGGAGCAATATGTTGTATCAGTGGGCAGCAGAGTGTGTGCTCAAAGAAAGCAAGATCTCCGTGGCCCAATGTGCATTTGTTCTCAGCACTTTTTTCCCTTCAATTTTCACAGATGATAAGCCAAATGTAAAAACACCTCCCACCCACAGGACAATAGATTTAAGGGTTTGTGAAACTTGTTCGAGCATTAAACTTTTTCATTCCACAAACTTCTCAGAATGTTTTTACAAAGTAAAACGTCGGGTGTTAATTTTAGCATGTAGGACAAAGCATGCTATCACCTACATGGATTATTTCCAAGGAAGGTCATCAGCTGTTGTGCTCTGCCCTCTTTCTTCTCACCTCTTTCCCCCCCTCCCCTGCCTCTCTTCCTCACATTACACCCTCCCATCCCTCTTTGTCTCTGTCTCCTTCTGTGGGATGCAAAGTCGGTCATGGTCACAGCCCTGCTGTCGTGTCCCAGTGTTGGTGTAGGAGCAGCTCCGGGCCATTTGACACCCACGCAATGGCGTCTAGAGTCCTGGGGCTCTACTCTGTCCTCCACCCCGGGTCAACTCACCTCTCCACTGGGCCCTGATGGGGTGACTACCCTGTTCCCCCGCTCACTTTTCAGATGAACGCACAGCATTGATGCCTCCAACTAGAGCAGAGCTCAGCTGTGCTACGCTTAATGATTTTCTACTGTTCAAACCACATCCACCTAATCTACATTGTTTTATACTGAGCTTAAATGATTCCAGCCTGCCTGTCTCTTATTACAGCTATCTTTAATAATAGCACTAAAGCTATCAACATTTTATTGAAAACAACAGCAATAAAAAGTCCTTTTTTTAATAAAAAATACTATTAAGATATTTCAAGGAAAGCTGTGAGGCGTTATCTTGCCAAAGACCTTTAAAACAAGTACAGATCACTGTTCTAAGCATAATATAATAAGAAGAAGAATCAGGAAAAAAAACTGTATTGATCCCTGCAGGGAAATTGCTTTATTACTGTTGTTAAAAATACAGCTATGAAAGGAGCAATTACATGTTACAAAAAGAGAAAAATGGAGCTGAGAAGTAATAACACTAATTAAAAAAAATACACAATACTTAACTAGAAATGTATACCTGGTGATTCAGAATATTACGCATGGTCAAACATTCGCATGTTTGTTTTGTGCTTGTTTTTTTTGCGCTGGGGTAGTTTACTGTCATTCCAACACCTGTGGTGAGTTTGCCAGCCCCAGCTAACTCAGCCTCGGGCTATATACAGCTTTAAGGTAGACAGCTCATCAAAATGAATGACGAGTGTTGAGACATGAACTTGACCAGCTACAGCTGTGGAGAAGGAGAGTGGAACCAACAATACAGTTTCTGCCTCAAGGGGAGAAAACCTGCACTTTCTGTATTTGTGACGAATTCAAACATCATACAGCCTCAGTTTATCAGACTTCACCATTTCTGTTATCTGTTGGCACCATATCCTTGGAAATAAAAAAATAAAAAAATCAGAAGACTAGGTGCTAAAAAGAGAGAGAGAGAGAGAGAGAGAAAGAAACACTAGAAATAATGAAGCCCTAAAATAACAGCAGGCTGTGGTATTCTCTGCACAATATAAGCCCACTCAGGAAAAACAAAAGTGGTGTGATCTGCAGTGTGCGCCTACAAGGCTACCCATGCATTTGCAAATAAAGAATGGGAATGTAACATAGCCCGGACATGTATTCAACTTGTTGACTTTCTACTGCTCACTTTATCAGGTGATGCATCCACTTCTCACCACAGGAAAAAACACCTTAGCTGCACAAGTTTGTTGCAAAAGTTAACTCTGAAAGTTGAGTTAAAGTAAATTTAGGATGTGAAAGAGCTGCCATGCTGGCAACAGTCAGAGCAATGGGCCTGCTTGTTCTTAAAGCCAAAATTTCCCCTAAGGCAGAGTACACATTTATATATTTTTTTTCCTCCCATGTTACAGTTGAGTGGATATTTTTGACCACGAACTTCTATTTTCCAACTGTTACAGAGTTGACTGCGATTGAGATGGGAGCTTTTTTTTAGCATTCTGAACAGAATATCTGAATTTTTAGCTTTAACATCAAACTCAAGGGACTTTCTTTCGTTTTTAGCTTCATGTAAAATACACAACCTACTATATGCCTGAAAAATCACATAAGGACTTGTGCAAGAAGTGCTTTTTGCATATGACCAGTGTCTCCACCCTTTAAGAAAGGGTGGAGATCCTGTCGATTGGCTACATCAAAGCAAGTGTGCACATGCGCAAGCTGGATGTAACTTGCTGGATGGGGATAAAAATAAAGCTTTAACTAAAAGGAAATTAGAAGGAAATTAAGCAGTCCTTCTCAAACAGTTCAATGATGCTGCTTTAAGTCAAAGGCATGAAATTACTGGATGAACACTTGGCTTGTAGCTGCTATAGTGTCAACATTGTTGACTGCATATCCCAATGTTACACAATAGTGTTGTTGTGTCCTTTTATTTACACGGTACATGCACGTTTCTCTCCCCTCTCCTCTCCTCGCCCTGTGCCCGGTGATGAAGTAGAGAAGCCTTCAGCAGAAATAACACTGCGCCACCTGAGCCCTCATCAGCGGCGCTGTGCTGCACATATCCCATTAGTGCACCTCACTAAGACAAATCTCCCAAAGCCGAGCATATTCCCAGCATAGGTGAGAGCCGAGCCAAGTAGAGCAGGGACCCTGGAGGGCCCACCATCACTGCGCCCGACGCCAGCTGCCCGCCACCTGACAGATTGGTTTTTCCTGAACTCTCAACACAGCAAATGGCAAAAAAATGAGAAGGAGGTGTTGAGAGGAGAAGATGGAGAAGTAAAACACTGAACTCTGTCATTTTGTGCGTACTTGAGCATATAAAAGAGTCAGAGCTGAACATCATTCAGGAAGCGGGGTTGTGTCGACTCCTGCTGTGACTCGCAGGTCTGAGAGAGACTCTTTTGGACGTGTGGACTGAGAGTTTTTCTGTCTCGCTGTTTCAACGTACGTGGCCAGGCTGAAATGGACAAAGAGAGGAGAGGTGGTGAAAGTTAAAAGTTGCAGAAGGAGACAAATGATGAGAGAGCTCTCGAAATGCTGCCATTGACCTTGATGTTGCAGTTGAGCAGGGTCGTTCTGCCAGGCTGCCCTCAGCTGCTCTGACACCTTTTACAGGCTTTCCATCTAAATCTCTGTCCAACATAGACTACCAAGTCTATCATTTCACCTTCCTGTTACTGTTTTCATTATTTCTCCAGCTAACTGCTCTCTCTGCCCCTCTTTTCTTCTCCGCTATGATTAATAGGTATAGCTCTCGAATCAATAAAGCATTTGTAGAAACTCCACATAGAATAGATTAAACGTACTCAGTGCCATCCACACTTCTGGTGACCAGCATGTACTATTATCGAGATTTAGACCTGTTTTTAGCTCCAAATATAATGTGTGCCTGTTTATCTCTCTCTTAAGATGAATAGAGCTAGAGCACAAAGGCAGTTATTTACAATTTTAACAATTTACTTATTTGTTTCATTTGTTTGTGTTCTACTTCTCCGACGCCTCTCTTTTTTCTCCTGCGGTTTCCTAAACAGCTGGTGTTTTCTTTGTGGATCTATTTTTTTTAAGCTTTCTTGTCATCTACACATCTGTTGGCTTGTGTTACTTGATCTGTTGTTACTCCTTCATAGGTGTGGTAGCACTTTTCCAAAAGGTAACATTTAAACAAAAAAGAAATGATATCACTGGAAAGGTTAAGTGTGCTTGGGAGACAGGGAGAGCCAGGTGACCTGCAGACCGATTTGGCATTCTGGATTAGGTTCTGAGCACGCAGCTCTCGGGGCATCTTTTGAAGGACAGGAGCTGTGAACGGGGCTGTGCACTGTCTGCAGACACTGTCTAACAGAGCCATAGAAGCAGACTGGCTGTCACTGCTGGCCAGCATGCAGCTCACATCTTGCTTCACCCAGAGCTTGAACAGGAGCTCAGCAAGGGCTCAGCAGCGAGTCAACCCCTCTTCTCTCCTCGGTGTAATTCGGCCACTCCTGTCAAGCTGTGGAAGGGGAGGGAAAGAGAAGCAGTAAGGAAAAGAGACATCAGCAGCAGTCAGATGGGTGAAGGTGGTAGGGTTAAAGCACTGCACACTATATCTTGACTGTCAAGGCAGTTGATGTGAAGCATTTAGAGAATAGTTATTGAGAAACTGTGACAGCAGGTGGTCTGAGAGAGCGCGATGAAAGAGTAGAGGAAATGCAAGGTTAGCGATTTCTGGCTTTTAATTTTTCTTTACATCTGACTTAAATGATAGAAGTTGTTGCAGTGCTTATAAGGCTGTTTCATAGGTCATAGCGCGCTACAGTCATGGCAGTGACCCAGGACAGGAACAGTGTTTGAAAATGTGGCATGTTCAATACCCGGCAGGCTACAAGAATGGCTTGGCTCTTGTATCAGTTTATGTGGGTTGAAATTGAAGTCCTGACCTCTTTCGTTAGACTATGACACCGTCTCCCATAACCTGTTGTGCCTTACAGAGGTCAGGGGTTGTACAATAGATGAGCGACTAGTTTTTAATCTTGAAGAGGGTCACTGTGACAGAAAAAATTAAGCTGTGTTTATCTGTTAGCTTGTGGTCTTTGAATTAGACATATTGAACTGTAAAGGTTGTACTCACAGAGCAGCAAACTAACTTGTGCATTTGTGCAGAGGATCTAAAATCAATGTGCCTGAGTCAAGTAGTGTGAACGACACAGACAAACAAACTAAACTATTATTACTTTGAAATGAAGAGAGCTGAAACACTGCTCTATAGCAGATTGTCAGCTCTTTTGGTAATGGCATATACTGTCTACTCTTTAGCTCTTAGCAAGGCTGGCCCGAAGGGTTTTATAGTCAATAGCTCATTCTAAGTGTTTGCACTTGGGAAGTTGTCTACAGTGGAAGCAAATGATCCTGAGATCAGCATCTAGCAAAGCCTTCCCTTATTAAAAATTAATAAAGTTACAATCTTTTTTTTCCATCGATACAATCACAACAGCTTGCACAGTTGTTGTGATTAATACAACCACATTGCTTGTTAGCCACGCTGCCTTTATGGTTACTCTGGCATGCGGGTAAAATAAGGTCGCTTAAAAGTTCATACGTTTAAGTGTAATTGTTCCCATCAAGACAAAATCCTAATCAGTTCTGCTTGAAGTGAGGGTTTGAATAGGGCTTTATACTTCCAGATGATGCTTGCAGATGTGTCTTTACATGTAGCTTGTATTTGCTCTCCTCACCCTCCAGAAATAGCACTTCTTTTCACCCTGCATCTGGCAACAAGCTTCTACAGCAGTTGAACGGACAGCTGTGCTCATCTGCCAGTGCCGAGCAGATTGTGCTGTTTTCTATTGATTTAAGGAGAAATGCCATTACCTTTGGAGATATCCGTTTCTGTTTGTTTGCCTGTCTGTTTTTGTCTCCCTCTGGTATCTGCATGTTGTATACAACAGGTATTGACACTTCTTTTTTGTTTTCCTTTTTTATGTCTAGGCTTTCCCAATGAGCCTGCAGCTGACATTGCTTTGAAAACAGTAAAACGCTGGATCGAAGACAATCCTGATAAGGTAGGACACGCCTGCATGATTCATGTTGTCGATCTGAGGTCACTTCCTCATTTGTGAAGTAACCGCCTATTTCTCACGTTCGCCGATTTGCTGTGACCTGAGATGATTGGACCACAGCAGAAACACTGAACTCCAATTGTCATGCGTCTCTGTTTCAGACAGACATCTTATCCACCTGCCTTGCTTGGTCTGCATGCATATCAAATTAAAAGCCAGTCTGTGTCTAATCGGGTCTTAAATGGTCTGTTGACTGTTTAATTGGTCAGTGCTGGGAAGAGCTGTCAAACCCAGAAGAACATAAACACATCAGATGGAATAATCTCAAATTGTTATTTGTTTTAGATAAATTATAATCACGCCTTCCAAGAACTGAAGGCTCAGATGCAGATCTGCCGTACTATCACATTTTCTCTGGTCAAAAACACAAATTCACACGTTTATCTTAAACGAACGGTAAAATCTTGAAAGCAGACAATCATCTTCAATTTTTATCTGTTGCGTCTCTTGTCATTTGCAATGACCGTAATACATCCATTTGCATTGTGCAGAGCTAAAATGTATGCCACATTTGTAAGAAAAATCTTTACCGCCAAGGTTATTTTACTCGCTGAGAAAAACACTGATATGCTCGCTGACAGAGCTCCTACTTCACGCTTTCAACACACTGTGGACTTGATGTCAGATAGGAACCGATTATCAAGTTGTAATCTTGTTTTGTGAAATTTTAAGTTCTTCACCCAGGGTGCTATCGCCTTTATAAAGTACTTTATTAATTGCTAATGTGTTAGTACTAATTAACAGGGTCAAAATCCATGAGACTGTTGTAAAATAATAACTCAGGAGATAGCTGCATGTGGCTTTTATGGCGGTGGTTTACATGCATCGTGACTTACAAGTGATATTTAACAGATTAATATATATTTAGTCCACAATGATAAAAAAAATTTGTAGTTGTCAGGAGACTGTTTAAGACTTTGCAGAACATTTGCCAGCTTGTGAGTCAGTGAGTGATGCTAACCTTTGGGGGTCGTCTCTGTTTACTGTGGTACTGTTTATATCTGTCACTTTGGATTGAGGTGTTTTATAGAGCTCACAGCTTGATGTGCTGCAGCATCCTTCAGCCGGTATTATGGATGTTCACAACAAGCAGCCAAACGATACGGACTTGCTTGATTATTTTGCCGTTGTTGTGCACTTGCGCTCTGCCTGATGATTCCTGTAGCATGTAGTTGGGGAATCCATCAAGCCTCTGGCAGAAAGAAGGTTTCCACCAGGTTATTGCTGACTGTAAATAACAAGCTAATGTTCAAAGCTGACTTTCGTAGTCGTGATGTTCCAAGTTTGAAATGTTTTACAAGTGATGGAGGGGGCGTGAGAGACATCTGCGGAGGCTTTCCTTAGCAGTATTTGGCAAAATACTGCGGAGGCTTTCCTTAGCAGTATTTGGCAAAACTGTGAGCACAGTCTGTAGATCTTCAACTCTAACTAAACCAAGAGTGATCTTTTAATAAGATCTGGGAGAATATAGCGATATATTTTACCCAGAAGCACAGCATAACATGCACGTGCACAGGAGGGCTTCCTTGCAGATTCAGATTCATTCACGGTTGCCTGGCGTTTTGTTAATCTTCGTGTACCACAAAGAAGGATGCATGATGTGATTATGTTTTTTATTTTGTTTGTTTGAAGAGCTCAGGAAGAATCCAAATACATGTCTAATAGAATTCTCAATGCTCAAAGGAAAAGCATGTGAGCATTTTGAAGTGCAGTAAATCTTAAGATGAATACCTCTGGATTTGTTTTCTATGTTTAGAAAAGCAATTTATCACTGTAACATTTACTCAATAGACACACCCAGTGTTGGCATGATTGATAATTGATATGATTCAGTTTTTAGGTGCTGTCAACTCGAAAATTGTGAATGGGCAGTTGTTTACCATGCATAAAGACATTCTCAATCAAAGTCTTGAAAGTACAGTATTCTACAAGTTGTTTCGCTTTCTCAGTTTCGCTTCAAAGGCAATCCAGAGGTTGTGTGCAAAGTTGCATGCGATGCCATCGAAGGTTCAGCGTTTCTACTGTGGCTCGCATCACTGATTGTTGAAGGTTTTGCGAACAAGAATGAAAGGTTTGGATCCCATTTTATGATGCGTGGAACAAAAGGGCTAGATCGCGCTGCCGGCTCATCTGCAGCTCTGTACGCTCAGTCTGTGTTGTAGGCGTCTACAGAGACAAGTCATCTCGGGGCCATGTTTTGTAGAAGATACCATGTGGCTGAATTTTAGCACAGTGGGTTGGCTGAGCGTCTAACGCGGCGAGGGTAACAGTGTAGACGGCAACCACTTTATAGGCATTCGAATCTGGCAGGTTTTAGTCACAAACACCTATTGATCTGTAATTGTCCACATAGAGGTCTGAGAACACAGTAACGTCAGGTGGCAGAAGACTTTGTGTGCGTACGGTGTGTGTGTGTATGTGTGGGTGTGTGCAGGGCTTGATGGGAAGATAGAATGAAAAGAAAACAAAGGACGGGACACTGTGTGATTGATTAACAGAAAGTTTATCTACCGGGCCAGCAAAGTGTAGCCCTAATGCACTCAGCCACACAAAGGCCCCAATTCGAGATTGAAACTCACTCTTGAAAGCACCTAGACTTCCATTGTGGAGGAATAAACAGCCTCAATGTGGTCAGGGAGAACAGATCCTTTAATCTAGAGATACTTGAGTGCTGAACTGATTCTTTAGATCATAACAGATGAAAGAATAAGGGGCTCAGTCCCTGCTTCCCCGTATATTCCATGTGAATTAATGAAACAGAATTTGTATTTGTAAACAACAGACCATACGGCTCTAATGACTTCAAAAAGTACATAAGGGGCCGAGGCAGTGACATCCTAGAGAACCTCTCCTCCATATGGCCTTTGAGCGGTTTCCCCCCGGCTCACAGCAGACATGCCTCTCCACTCATCTGGCTTTGGTTTATTTCTCATTTTCAGATCTAATTTGGTTTAATTCAGGCTTACATAGGTTTAATCTGCAGATGAAAAATGCGGTCTGACACTTTATTTGGCTGCCACGGATGTGCTCTGGATAGCCAAGCTTTTTAATGAAGCGTTTCGAGGGCCCCGCAGCCCAGCATTACTGACATAGTCTGAACACTTGAGACAGATTGAGAGTCTGTAATAAGCTCTGCTGCACTGTGCTGCTCAGGACAGAATTGATGTGTAGAGATTTCACCTTTCAACATTACTCTGGTTTGGGCTTTAGTATTAAGCACTCCACTGTGACAATGATGTTCCCAAAACAGGTGTTTACATCCTATTTCCTGTTCTGTCAATGATCTGTTTACCTTAGTAGCATTTGTCATTTAAGACACCTGATAATAAATTCCATCTCAAGCCAAGGCTGAAGACTCTGTGACAAATGTCAAGTGTCTGTTACGAATAAATGCAATATTTTGTATGCTTTGTATGGTGGTGGTTTTCTGTGTGAATGCGTATCAGCTTAGGAGCCTGTCTGGGTTTTGGCAGATGGAGCTGCAACATGACAACTTTGAGGCGTTCATTGTCATTCAGTTGAATAAGATGGATGGTTGCTGTTACGATGGCTATATTGTGTGGTTCATATTTAGAAAATCTAAACGTTGCGACCATTTTTATCTGGCATGCTGGGTAAGCAGACAGTATATTAAATATATGGTGCTTGCTTATTGTCTCCTATACGTGACAGTTATGATGGTAATGAATTCCCCAAGGAGAGACCAAAAAAATAGAGACAGAGTTTTCGTTCCATTAGCCTCATCCAGTCAGCTTTTTTTTTTTAAATATCAGAGAAGATCCATTTTATTCGACTTTCTAAAAGGCTGAAACAGGGGAACAGATTTAAAATAAATGATCGCTTTATCAGTTGTGAGAAATTTGAGCTTTTTTATAATAAGATAATACCAACTCCTTTATCAAAATCACCGATATCAATAAGCTTTCATTTAGTGTGTGAAAGACAGGCTGAATAATGATGTTAGTATTGTTTGTGTCTACATATATGTGTATATTAGTCTTGTTTACATATCATATAATGAAGGAAAAAATAGGCACATTGTGGGCCTCGATATCCATTTGAATAAGAGCCAAAGAAAATACAGCAGAAACAGTCATTTCAGCTTCAAGTTATGAACAAAGCCCTTTATGAGAAAATACTTTGAGACCCAAGAGCAATTGAAGCAAAAGCTGCTACTAAGTGGGATGGTACTTGAGCTCTGTGTTGCTGCATTGCCTCTTCATGGTGTTTTTTTATTGTCTGGTATCCAGTGAAAACTCTTTGCCAAATGATGCATCTGTAGTCGATGGTGATTTGCTCAAATTTGCTCCCTGCATGCCTTGAGGATGCTGATGTGCCACTGATGGGCTGTGCAACTGGCATAGTGTTCAAAGCCAGCGTGGTCTTTTGAAGTCAGCGTCTAGCCCCTTTGAATTGTTTGCTCTGACTGGGAGCATCAGGGAGACACGGCCTGATCAGAAGAACATGCCTAACCACTCAATTCTGCATCCACGTGATATACTGTCTCGTGTGGATGGAGGAGCTCAGGTTGACCTCCGAGAAAAGCATTCCTCCTCTATGCGTGTCTGTCAAACACCTGCAGATTTTCCCGGGAAAATGCTTTAGAGTGAGTATATGAATGCCTTAATAGTTTTCTCTCTGAGAGAATTACTTTACTGGCACCAGTGCTAATGCATACCATGTAGTCTAATACATTAGTGGCAGCTATTTGGACCACGGCAGTAGAATGGATCTTTTATGGCTTTTATGATCTGACAATTTTATTATCTCACTCACTCTGGATAATATGGCGTGTGCCCTTTGATTCCCTTGACCTCAGGTTGGTGAAGTTATATACTCCTAATTTCTGTGTTTAAATAGATTTAAGATGATACATTCAGTTTGTAAACCGACACTCTTCAAGGTTAATTTTTACATCTTTTGCTTTTAGCTCTGTTATCTGCAGAGCGAACCGCAGCTTTGATAAAGTCCTCTCGCTGTCAGGGATTTTTTTAAAAAAGTTTATTATGAAGATCAAATGTTACTGTATTTTCAGTGTTTATCTAAACGGTTGCATGAAGCTCTTACCATCAGAGAGAAATCCTTTTTCTGCACGAATGAGGATTAAGCCTATCATCTTTATCTCTGCCCAAAGACCAAGGTGTTGCTTTACTCCTGGTAATTGCAGAATGATCACCTTAGTCTCTGATGCAAGATGACTGAGAGTTTTCTGTACTGAGGGAGATTAATATTGAATTCTCCATTAATGTTCTGTCCCCACTTAGAGTCAAACGAATAATAAAGGAATAAATATAGCTCTACTCTACTCACAGAATTGATTGCATCTCACTCAGAAAGTAATGGATAAGCTGTTTGTGACGACTTAAGTACTTAAATCACCATGGCCATTAATGCACATTACAGAACTTATTAACAAGTAGCACCTTCTGCAATAATGCACACTTGTCTTTATGGGCTCTACCTATTTCTGAGGCTTAAAACAATGTTAACTCTTTATGCACGACTAGAAAGCCCTCAATGTTTTTGAAGTTGGAAACTGACGTCTTCCATAACCAGGTGCTCTTTTACACATGCACCAAGCCCACCAATAAACACAGCCCACTGCACTCTGACACATGGACAGTAAGATATGATGCCCTCTGAGTTCAGCTCTTTCTGGTCCTGTAGATACTGTAGTGCCACTCCATGCTTACTGTGCTGGAACAAGCTATCTTAATGACATGCTAATTGATTTAGTGTAGCGCAGATAGCGGTAGGCTGGCACACCGTGATAAAGCAAGAGTGGGTCGAGCTATTGGTTCAGAGGAGGACAGGAGACTCATCAAAGTCCAAGTAGTTCATTCGCTCTATTTGAAGACAATTTTACACCATGGCGCCCCATGCTGAAGCATGGAGACCTTTACCGTGGAGGTGCTTTGTCTGTGTATGTGTGTTTGCAGTGTTAGGAGTAAGCTGGGTCGTGTACTGCAAATTCAGACGATGACAAAAACAACAACAAAATCGTCGGCTGTGTTGTCACAAGAACGCTCATTACAGACGATAATTACGTAGTCTATCTGTGACCTGCAGAAAAGGATGGGAAACACTGTGACTACTCCACTGTCCTCTCACTCACTAGTGCTGATACTGAGCCGTGAAGTCTGGAACACACAAATAACCTTGCTTAGCATTGCTTCTGTAATGAAGTGTGTGCCGATACTGCAAAAGAGTGGATGTGGACAGTAAAGCATCCAACTTGTAAAACAGTTGCATGCATTTGCATTGTATATAGCAAGTCTGAATTCTTAAAATCAGATGTTAATGGGATACATATTATTTAAGCAGTTCATTATCTCCTGCAACTCTGTGTAAGCATATACAGTACGTTCACTATATTTGGGGGGCATCTATATATATGGAGGTGGTGCAGGCTGTCTGCCAGTTGCAAGGTTGTTGGCTTGATGTCTAACTATCCTTGGGCAAGACAAAGGACCCTGAGTTGTCCAAAATACATTCATCACAGCATGAGTGTGGCTTGTAATTAAAAGGGCTTTGAGTGTTGGTTTAGAGTAGAAAAGCACAATTTAAATACCAGTTCATCTACCAATTATATTTGGAGGACGAGAATGCAAATTTTAAAAGTTCTGAGATGTAGCAAGGCATAATAGTCCATAATTAAATATAGCAAACATACCTTGCTTTGATACAGTAAGCAACATCATTACCCAACTACCAGAAGGAGAGAAAGATCGCTGATTTGTACTCGGTAAGCTAATTAATTTCAGCAGCTTAACTGTTTGTAGTTATCAGGTTGGTATGCTTTCTTTTTTTTGTATTAGCATACTTATGTATTATGTTCTATAAACAAAAGTATAGTCTTAAAAACTATCATAAAAGAAATAAAAGATGCTGGACATTGGTTGCTTGCACCATGTGGCAACATGTGAGTTAATGTACTGCAGCATTTAGTCGAGGGTTCAGACACTGAAAGGCAAGAGCTAAGCACCTAACAATGTTCAACCTTCTTGTTCAAATATTTGTAGCTGCATGAGTTCACTGCTCTTTCGCCATTCACAGCTAGTCATTATCCACCATCCCATCAACAAACACGCTCTCACTGTGAGTATTGGGGTCCAGTTCTACAGGCAGCTGTGTGTCTGTTTCTGTATGAGCATCACATAAGCAGGCCTTCCCAGTGCTACCGATGTTGTAGGATTGGGGCTCGGTTCAGGGAGGAGGGTGGAGACCACCACAGTGATTACTTTAGCTGTTGCTGTGTGATTGCACGGTCTCTGGCATGTGATTAGGGGGAATGGGCCATATCTCTCACCATCTCAAAGGGGGATCAAATCAGCCTCAAAGCCTGGCTTCAGGCAGTGGTGCATTTGAAAGTCAATGTTTTATTTCTAAGCATAAATTACTTGATCAGGGCACTTTTTAGCCCAAGGTTGTATTCTGAAATAAGGTTTGCCACATTTAGAGAGATGGGAGAAGATCTAATGATTGCATATGTCATGTCACACGCGTCCCCATCGAGTCTATAGGTATAACAGAATTTCAAACTGAATCAACTGGCCTCACAAATAGTTTGCCTGTGTCTCAGTCACTTGTCTTTTCTGGTGGATTCAGTTAAATAAACCTATATTTAAATCTTTTGCAAAGCAGGAGTATACACAAGGATATTCAAGATAAGACTAACAAGGTCATTTTTTCAGCAATGGCCAATTGATTCGGTTAAGCGGAAAAGGGTGTCGGTGCTCTTCAAAGTTGTGTTAAAGGTTGACAGCGTGATTTAGTTCGAGTCATGCTGAGTTCGGTGGAGCTAATCCCTGATACAGTAAGCTTTCTTTGGGCAGCAGAAAGAAAGAAAGATGAAGAAAGCTATGGGTAGATCATGACGTGATGATGTCGTGCCTTTGAATATTAGGTGCTGAAATTATCCAGGTGTGTGACTGTTGTTGAACATCTCCATAGTGGTGATGGACAGAGAAATCTGTTTCTGTGGGTCCTCAACCAGCAAAGCAAGAGGAGTGGTGCATGCTGTAACTCGACAGGGCTACAGAAATCAGTCTCAGCAACATGGTACAGAATGGTAAAATGGGTGAACGGGAGGCACCAGCTGCGTGAAGGCTCTGTGACCACAATTTGGATGGTGGAAGATTTTATGTGCTCACTGTTCTTGTCAACAAAAATAAAAAATCCTAGATCTCAACATCCCATCTCACAGTTACCTGTTATGAAAAGTTTTACAACATTTTCTGTGAAATTTGTGAATTTTTTGTGAATTGTGTGACTGCAGAGAAGTAAAAACAAAGGTTGACGAAGCTCCGTCACAGTGTGTTTATACAACATAAATATGCAAATGAGCAAATAATTAAGCAAAGCTGCCTATTTATTTTATGTTTATAACAGCTTTGCATGTTAACAGTGCGACCCAAGCTTGAACCTTCTTCAGAGCTGTCTCCTCTTTGCCTTGTGCAACGTTCCTGGACCGGACACTATCCGCTGGCCTCCTGTATCCTCAGGCTGTCTAAAGTAATCAAAGGAGGGCAGCATTAATTGCTTGACCCTGGCAAGAAGCCAGGTGGTATGGGATGGGTCATCACCTGCCTAGGGAAAGGTTGCCCCTCATTTTTTTCATCGCCCATTCTTCCCCTCTTTCTTTCACTTCACCACCTGCCACAAGCAAACACCAGGAAGGTCTGGCTAGTTCTCTGTGGGGTACTGCAAAGTCACCCCAGCTAAACGCCCATCCTGTCTACCAAGCAACAGCCAACCTTAAAAAGTAATAACCTTCCATCCGAAATAATAGTTGACATTGGAATTGGGCATGCCCACTTTCCATGAACCTATTTCAGACAATGGCTCCAGTCCTATTACACAATGTCTGCCTCTGTACCCTGGCATAAACATCTTAGAGGGTGCTGTTCCAGGAAGGGTTGGGGTTTGTCTGACTTATGGCTGATGCATTCATCAAGCTCGTGCCAAGCCAATATCACACTGTCAGAAGGGAGCATGTGGCATTCTATCACCATGAGAGGCTGTGACAGAACAAGTCCTTTTCCATTACGCTCTCTCAGGACAATCTCTGATATTGCCTTTGTACTGCTCCATAATGCTGTTTATTTCAGTTGTTTGCACTGGTAGAATCCACTCGGCTTCTTTTCCCTTGCTCGGGCCTAATCAGTGTGAACCTCGTCGAATTTCGCTCTTGAGGAGTATAGAGCTCTCAAAATTGTTCTGTTGTGCCAACATTTTAATGTGGATTCTGAACTATATATCAATTTTAAATAAATAAAACAGACTAAATCTGATCTGCAACGCCCATCTGTGCAATTCATTACTGTTTTTAACTGTCTAAACTCCTCTTTCTCATTTACTCGGCTGACAAAGGATCTTTTCCGTCCTCGTCACAGATGTAATAGAGAGCATTTGATGTGCCCAACCTTTTCCCATCACTGTATTCTCTATGTTTCCTATTTTTCATTCAGTGGAGGCTGTTAAGAAGCTGTCGTCCTGTAGAGTGGTCCCCAGTACACTCCTGTGTTCTCCTCGCCTGAAGCACTGAATTACTATTTATGTGCTGAACTTTGACAGTACACCAGAGTCTGTCCCTGCTCAACCAGCATAACTAAAGCGGCGTAGCTATGAGGTTTTTTTTTTTACTTGTCTTCTGCTTTTATGACTTCCTCTTCGCTGAATAAAAGGTGGGCTGGAGTGGTTGTGCGGGGGGGTAGTGTGTGAAAGCATCCCATTGGACTCCTTAACAAAGGATTTGGCTTGCACATGCTGCACAATCAAGACAGAAATCTCTGCTTTGATTCACCTTCAGCTTTCTCCTAATGCATTGTTTATTACCGATGTCCAACACGAGCATGTTTCTGCAACAAATAAATTGGGTTTGCAGCTACTTTTTTAATCACTCCTAACAGTCTCTCCTGACTGCTGAAATGAAAATGTACCTCTTCGTGAAGTCATCGGATTAGATTTGTTCACAGTTAGGGGATGAAAAGCACACTCACTTGGTAATGTGAACACCACAGACAGAGTTTTTCATAAAAGCTTTGATGGACATCAAATCTAATCTGGAGGATACAGAGCCAAAGTATTCTGGCAAATCTGGTACAATTTTCTGCCTTTGATGCGCAGTAATTCTACTTTCTCATCCGAAGAGGGCAAACCTCAAACTGAGCAGACGAGATTTTCTCAGAGAATGAGGTTATGCTGCAGACATTCATTCTCCAATGGGAACTCTATTGATTATCTTGCATATCTGTCTGGCTATGAGATTTCTCAGCACTTTCGTGCCGGAGTTTTCTGTCAGATATCTGTCCTTCCTCGTAGAAAATTCAGTGTTATAAAAGCGTTGTAAGTTAAATGTCGAATCTCTTTTCTTCGGTGCTGAGAGAGACTGCTGCTACATTGCACGGTCACTTTTTAGCTAGCTGCTGTAAAAATTGTTTGAAATGTTACAAAAATAAAAAGCCGATGATGGGTTTTTTTACACTGCAGCATTAAAGGCAGTAAAAGAATCACTGAGAAATCCATATAGCGTATATGTGTTACATTACGTCAAAGGGGCAAACCTTTAAATGATGTTTGACAATGAATTCCTTTACATACACCCAGCAGATTTTCTAAAAATGCTTCTTTTTTAACTTTTAAAGAGGTTTTTTGTTGTTGTTTTTTTTACTTTTAAAGAATGTAAGTAACTTTTTGGTCCGTTGGGAAATGCTACAGGCAGTAACAAGCTTTAGATAAAACGGATTCATGGTGACAAACAAAGCCAGTCGAAATATATATAATCTACTGAGTAACATGTAATAATGAGGTCTCTGGGTATGCTGATAATGATATCAATTATACTGAGAACTGAAATTGTTAATAATTAGAAGTGTCTGTAGTACTCATAGTCAGCAGGTAAAAAAGCCTGTTATCAAGCTGATATGCTGATACCTACATTATATTGTGACAAATATCAGTGTGGGGTGTTAAGTGTTATCAGCCGGGTGCCCGTGTCTAATATTGTTGCTTAAGTGCAGCGAAGATTCTTATCAGCACCTGTGCTGTTGTTTGGGAACTGAGCTTATATCAGAGATAGTCAGGCAAAAGGTCTGAATGGTGTAGTTCAAAGCATTACAGGCATTAAATGTGCTGTCACATTCACAGACAAGCTCTTATACTGAGACGCTGTCCTCTCTTCCTGTATATCATTAAACAAGACTGGGCGTAATGAAGATAGGCAGACTGTCTGAGGCATGACCTTCAGAACACACAGAGCGCACTCGAACCTGCTCCGCTCTCCAAACACGCTGTTTTAGAAGTGGTCTGCTCTCCGTCTCTGACACATCCTCTTTGCATCTAATATCCTCTGATGTTTTCATAGCACACTGTTTATATAACACTGGCTCCAGACTGTAGAAAACAATTTACACAAGCCTTGTTTAAAAAAAAAGAAAAACTACAAACTGCAAAATAATTACCCACTTTGTGTTTGCCTCTGTTGAGGCAAACTGAATGACATTAAAGTATGAGCACCGGGTAGCTTTAGCACAGCCACTTTTCATCCTCTTCTGACAGAGAGACTGAGGGGGATCTCTAGAAGGCTTTGAGGTTTTTTTGTGCTGTTTGAGTCCTCTCAACATGACCTGATCAGACCCCATTCATGCTCTCTCCCTTCATCAGCCAGAGGTTGGACCGTACCCAGATTGAGCCTGTCTCATAATCACAGAGACTTCAGGGATACTATTGTCTAAACATGCTGCTAACAGAGGGCTCAATGGCTGCTCGTGATTTGGTTTTAGCAGCGAGAAGACTGTTTTTTTCTTTCTCTTTTGATGGCGCTAACAAAGACGTCATTCAGGATTAGGTGTAAGTATAGCCTTTACCTGAATGTACAGTATGTTTGTGCACATATGCATAATTATATACAATCCAGCCAGCTGTATTGCATTACACGACATTCATCGACATCGTACTGCAATACGAGCCGATTCTAAAATGGTCCAAGCATAGTGCCGCATCAATTTGAGTCATACCAACAAATCGTTTTTTGTTGTTGTGTTTTTTTCTCTTTTTTCAGGGTGATACTGAGCCTGTGCATCGTAGGCCTGTGAGGGCTGCAGCTGACAGCTTTGTGGTTTCTTCTGACAAAGGAGACTTATTTATGTCTCTCATCCTCTGTGCAGCCTCTCTGAAGGCCCATGCTACAAACCACAGAGGCTGCACAGCTCTTGACAGAGTATCTCACTACAAAGCCCTCACACTCATTTTTGACTGGCAGCAGCCAACCTTCAATTTCCCTGTCTCTATTGCCATGAAATCTGGCTCTTAGCAGGTTCTTGACATGTTTGATGTCTGGATTTTATGGTTGTGTTATGACTCTGCAACTAATCAGTGCCCTTGGATTTAGTAACGGCTCTCTGGATCATCGGGGGGGGGGTTTCCTTTAATTTGACATTATATATTTTTCTTTATTTTTGTTCACTTCAAAGGTTTGACTTTAAAGCAAGGGCACTGCATGATTTTACTTTTGTAGAGTCAGTAAGTATTGCCAGGTTTATTCTAATATTTGATAAATTGTTTCATATTCCAGTAATAAATGAGTCAAAAAGGCTCCTAGACGACACACTGAATGACTTAAGTGTAATAAAATTTGTCTCACCACCATACCTCAGTCTACCATTCATCTTGGGGTTGCAATTCCAGGAGGAGTTTTGAGAAGAAAATTAAAAAGAAAATTAAAAGAATTTCAATTAAGTGATTTGCTGAATTGGAGGGAAAACGTCAGTGATGTGGAAAAGGCTTTTAATCTTGGTGAGCCACCTCTTGTTCCATTAAGCTCATATCCCCTGCTTATCTCACTAATCATTCTTTCCAATGCCAGCAGTCTTGGCGATTTTTAATGAACCCATTATGTCCTGATTCAGTCCACCAGGACTGGCAGGCACACCGCACGCTCATGAAGTGGGCTGGAAACAATCAAAGTACAATCAGGCTCTTGGAATGATGCTATGGCCCTGTTAGAGATGGATCAACAGTAGAGCAGAGCGAGGCAGATATATCATTTGGCCTGTCACAGACATATATCAGTATCGGTGAAGTTTTATGTGCCTATAAGAGTTTGTGTTTTTTCTGCCTGCTGGAGGAAGAATGGCCTCAGAGTCAAACTGTTTACATCATTACAACGTTGCTACTTGACGACTGACACTTCCAGAGAGGCTGCGGTGAATCATCTCTGTGAGAGAAACTCCTACCACCCTTAACTATATAACAACAGTTTAATGTGTCATAGATATGAGCAGGAGATATGAGGAGTCCCGTACTGTAGATGATGATGATGATGAATAAATGGTATAAATGGACAGCCTTTGTCCAGCATTACTACTCTTTTTGAATTATTTTTTAATTCCAGGACTCTTTTCAGGCTTTACTGTTCACATTTCTGTTTATTTATCTCATACTGGCCTCAGTCTAAAACTAGCAGTTTTGGCCTATCTCTCTTAAAGGCCAGCAGCCATCTTTCTTCTGCCTAACCGGCAAACAGAAGATTTGAACAGGGGGTGAGTGGGGCTGCTGTGCTCACAGCCAGAGCTGTTTTCCCCGAACATATTGAGAACATTCCCTTTCTTTGACACCATTCAGATCCAAGAGTGGAAATAACTAAATAAATAATAAATCTGAGTATTTAGAGCGGGGCTTACTTAGGGATTATTTGTACATAAGCTAACCTTGTTATTTGAAACTTTGACTATGTTTAGTATGAAAATCCATTATTGCAACAGTATATATCCATCCTCTCATGCAAGAGGTGGGGTATACTCTCTACAGTTTGACAATCTGTGCAGGGGATAACGCAAAGAAACAAACAACCATTCACACCTTTGGCCAGTTTTAACTGGTTAATCTAACACGCATGTCTCTGGACTCTTGGAGGGAACCCATGCAGGCAGAAAGGCACCAACACACCACTCTACTTCCCTAGTAATACAGATAAGAAAGAAAATATTGAGAAACATCATATGACTACTTTAATAATGCCCTTTTCTGTGCAGTCTAAACTACTGATTTTATCTTATGTTGTGTGGTCCCGTGTGGGACACACAATGCTTCAGCCATCCATCTGCATTACAACATCTAAAGATACATTGTGTTTAGATTTTCCAAGTCTTGTCTCACCGGACAGCTCGTGTGGTAAATGTCCTTTTTCTTTATGTTGTTTGGATGCGGATTTGACATGTTTGCTCTGATTTGTATATGTCAAACTTAAAAGGCTTTGGATGACACACACGCAGGGCCACTCAGCCGTTTGCTGTGTGTGTTGGCTTAAATCTCAATAAATATATTCACGTTTTATTAAAATACGGTTTTATTCAGGTTTTCCTGGTGTTGGCTTATAGGAAGTCTCGTCACTTCTCACTCCTCGTTTCTCCAGAAGCTATTTTAATCACAGAGTCTGTATATAACTGCATGCATAATGTGTAGATACAGGTTTCTGACACATCTTCAACAATACCTTTATGTTGTTGGTTATGAAACAGAGTAGTCTGGGCCTTGTTTCATATTATGTAAGCTGTAAAATATTTAACCATAATTTGAAAGGCCATAAAATCGGAGAAATGGGCTTTGCTTAAATATTAACAAGCATTGTCAATACTGTTAGAATTTTAATTCCATGAGTTTCATGCTTAATAAATAGTCAGGTTTTAAGTAACAAAAAAGCATCTATAGCTACACCCAAATTTGTTATTTTGCTAGTAAAGTCATGAATCAAATTGCAATTAAAAGTGTGGCGTCTGTTGTGTGCCAATAGAAAAAGTACCAAAAGTTTGCTCCAATTTTTAGGTTCCATTACTAATTGGGAAAAGCCAGACATTTGGAAAATATATATCATCATCAAGTGTCCTTCAATGGAAAATAAATGGAAATGTTAGGCTTCAGAATCTATATTTTACCCTTTAGGTTTTGAGAAGTGATGCTAATTTACGGCTCCTGTTCGACACAAACACCCTCTTTTCCTTTTCGAATCAAAGGGCTCGAGACCATATTACACTGGATAATTTATTTGTTGATGCAAAAATTAGGTCTGATAAAGCCTCTAATTGCTACAAATGTTTAAAAGTAATTGCGTGTACAGTGGTGCACTGAAATCGTTATTTGCTGTACCACCGATATGGTTTCCAAGTTGATAGAGTGTGTTGCTGTGCCCTTTGTCATTATGCACGCTACCCAATCGATTCTCCACTATCCCATCCAATCGGGTAACTTGACTTTTATTCATAATTAAAGCTATCTAGATGCAAATCAGGGAAAGTCGGAGGGCATCTTGTGCTATATGCATATCAAGCCTTACTATCCAAAGATACTTGGACAATTTATTATTTTTATTTATTTATCTAAAGTAATGAAATATGCACATTTCCATGTGCATTAAAGCTCATTTACCTCATTGTTGAGAGATCAATCAATTATAAGTCATTAAGACTGACTGTAAATCATAAATGTTAATGTGATTACTTGTTTGTGTTAATGTTATGGTTTTCCTCCCCATTTCCATATTAACTTCTGTTCTTTGTCAGTGACTTTCTCTGTGCTAATAGCGCTGTCCCCATTAATCAACCCACGGATAAATATTATAGGTGTTAACTATGTTTTGACCCCTCTCTTGTGTCTCAGAATGACAATTTACCCCATCAGCCCTACATCACTTAATATGCAGGAAAAACTTTTGAATTGGAGACAAAATATTGTTGCATTTTCCTGTGCCAACCTTAATTACATGTGATGTGTTTGAAAAAAGGAATATACCAATACATCTCAGTAGAGGCTCTCAAGGTTTTCATTTCCCCCGTGCAAGGGAAGCTGTAATATCAGCTTTAGCCATCTTTCAAAGGCTGACATATTTGAGCTCAAATAGAACAGGTCTATCGGTGAACAGATAGGTAATGTTAACATGATATGAATATGATGACATTTTTAAAAAGATACATAATGCATTTTTGCTCGCAGCAGAGCTCACATCATTCGTTTAGAGATGAAAGATTGTGCAGCGCACTGGGAAAAAAAAAGGGAAGAAAACCCACCAAGCAGCCTAGTGTGATTGGCAAGTAATAACCCCACATGTCAAATCACACAGTTGTGTCAATCCCAAATGTGACTGATTATTTTGACGTGTGCATCTTTTTTTTTTTCCCCCTCACTGTTTCAGGCTGAGAATTTTCTGCCTGTCTAATGGGTAATAAGGCATGCTATACGTTCCAGCTTTCAAATGCCAGCTCATTTCAGTGTATTTTTCTCACATAAAATCACATGCCTTTACGGTTACGGTACTTGACACCATGTGAAGCGACAGCCTCATTTTCAGCTTCCACGTGTGAAAATCGATGTACGCTTAACAAACATGTCGAAGACAGACAGTTTACAGCAAAGCTACACCGGTCGCGTATCAGAATATCAGTTAGGAGGCTCACTTACCATATTTTTAAACTTTAATTTGATACTTTAATATTTTTATTTGAAAGTTAATCTGGTAATGAAGAGAAAATAATTGATTTTCTTGCGCAGGATCTAATAATGCTGTCAGGGGAACAGAAACCTGGAACCTTGGAAACCTTTCCACTTTTCAGAGTTTATTGTGAGATCTCTATCTTGTGCCTGCGCGCGTGTGTTTTTATGCTCGTGCTTGACTTATCAAGTGTTTATTATCTGTGGTATCCATATTAATTTTCGCTAGCTGTTATTGCAGCTCATTTGAGATTGATTTTGTGGCAGGAGAGAAGGTGCAGGAGGCAGTTCGTGCACGTGTGTGTGTTTGGAAGTGTAACTAACAGCAAATTCTGTCTGCTCACAACACACACATCATTAGAAGCATCCAAACAGCGCAACACGAGCGCAATAAAGATAGTCATTAAGAGTGAGACTTGAATGGATTAATGAAGCATTTTCGTTGCCGTTGAGGTATTCTAATTATTGTGTCGGTTTGAAACCTGTCCTCGCTCAAAGCTCTTTTCACGTGCATGAGCGTGTGCACTAAACCACAGTTGACAAGGTAACAAGGAAATATGCTCAAGGAGGCAGAGAATGCAGCTCTCCTCTTTTAGTCATTTTAAAGAAACAGTGTGTGCTTCTCACAAGTTGATTTCTGTCGGCGCACATCAATGTTTTCACCGTCCTGCAAAGCTAGGGTGAAGGAATGTTTTAAGAGGTCTGTGACCTGAGATGAATTGCTATGAGGGCTTGAATTAACAAGGCAAAGGTTAATGTTATTGTAATTATCAGTGTGGAGTCTTACGGGAGATGATTTCCTCATCACTGAAGAGCCCGTGTGATCACATCTAATGCATTAGACTAATAATTAGATTCGAACACCGCCTTTTTCATACTTTATTAATACCAGAGCCGCCCAGTTTGTCATTGCTATGCCTATTTCAGGGGTTAAAGATGTCAGCGACCAGCTAAATGAGAATTGAGTAATGACAGGCACGTCAACACAGTTACATCAACCAATGCGTTTGGAAGCACACTGCTTACTTAACAGTGTCCCCGCAGCTTGTTGAGTCACATGCAATTATCATGCATGGTTTCTCTCATCAGGCCAAGGTGTCGAGGTGTAAAAATGGCCTTGGATGAGTCACAGCAGTGCACTGGAGGCTTTCATTTGCCCCAAAGGGAGATGAGGAGGAATTAGAATGACTGTCCAACATAATACATAATCTTGCCTTTCCAGTGTGTATAGTTTAGGGACAAACCTGACTCGCATTGAGGAATATATTTGGTGATATTCAACACTGCAGAGAATGTATGGCAGAGATGTTATTTGAGAGTTAGCGGCTCTTTTGTCAGGCAGAAACTCTACTGGCACAGTTATATCAGTCTCGGGATAAGAGTGCAACTGGTCACTCAGGCACTACTCTGTCGGCTGATGACTACTCCCAGATGTGCATTATGTGTTCGACAGAGTTGCGCTGTCAGGGAGAGAAACCCCGACTGGATGGCTTGCAGTGTGTTGCAGCAGATGCCCAGACTGGTGCGTCCATCATTGCCTCTTCCCCCCATAGGCAATTTAAAATGCAGAGTCTGCAGAAAAAACAAAAAAAACAGCCGTGCTGTGATTCAGACAGAAACTGTGATGAATGAGGGCTGGGGGCTAAGACCTCAATAGTGACCAAGACCAGAGACGTTGCTCTGGACCTGCTGCTGGGATTCTGGGAACTGTCTAAAAAAATGCATGAAATGTATGCACGCACATGTGGTCCAGTGCACGCGTGTGTTCCTGTATCTGTGCTTGTAAACTCTAATCAGGATGTCATTTACATGTGATGGAGTGTCAGAAACGTGTCGTAATGTTTGCTATTAACAAGCCTATTAACAGACGTCTGCAGTGAATATATCAGTGTAGTAGCTCGGAGCAGTTTCTGTTAGGCGGAATTTATTGGTTCATGAATCAGTGGAGGTGGTACACTATAGTGAAAATAATCTCATACACTGTTTTAATTTGCATCATGCTGGGATTTGTCACTGTTACAGATGATGCCATGTGAAACCACCAGAGCCTTGTTAGGTGGAGCTGTGTGAGAGCTGACACAATTTGCATTATTCAGAGCGGGCTCCATAAGTGTTTGTTAGCTCTTGTCACTCCACGAGGGTCCGAGGTGTTCTCCCACAGTGCACACAGTGTTCCCCATGAGGAGCCTCCACCAAAGCCTGCTGTGGTCTGGTAGAGGAAATAATCAAGTCCCTTACTTTTTCTGCTCCTCTACAACATCACTAAAATGCCCAACGTGGTTGTGCATTGGTGCCAGTCAGATATTTGGAGACTATATTGTATGTGCCGTAGCTGTGCACAATCACAAGGAAGCATTGTCAGAAATCTGTGTAGAAACTGCTACTGCTAGCATCTTTATTTCAACACTTAGTCTCAGTTCACTGCAAAGATGCTGTCATCTGCAGCCATTGTCTTTGCTGGTGTTTGCTTATGTGTGCATTTCTTCCTTTTGATGTTTTTTTTTCCTCCTTTTTTCTTGTCAGGGTGAAATGTGTTGTTGTTTGTTTCAACCAGTCTATATTCTATAGTACTGTGCAAAAATGTCTTCGTATGGAAGACATGGGAAATGTGTAATAGGTGCAGCAATTTATGGAACATACAGTATATGAGGCACAAAACCCCATTCTGATTAGTTTAGGCAAGCTTTTAGCTGCACATAAAGTCATCGTGTTTGGGTTTGGCACTGCATTTAAGTATCTCTTTGTTGCTCGCCAAGGTGGGACTATTATTTATTATTATTATAAATTCTGGCGCATGTGGACAAGTGCTCATGAGTGAATCCTGTAGTTATACTTCCCTGCTCATAAGAAGTCATTTTCACTTTCTCATTACAAGAAAACTGAAGCAAATTGCAAAAGGTAATTGTTTTTGGTCTTTTTATCGTTCTTCCTGAATGGAAAGAAAAAATGAAAAGGAAAGGCACTGCATTAACCAATCACTATTTTCTACTTGAGTCCCTGCAATAGCATGAAATTACCAGCCTTCGGTGTTCAACAGTCCTCAGCAGTGCTCAAAGACAAAGCAGTGATGGAAGATAGAGCCGATGGAGCTCAATCTGTCAGTGAAAGCTGTGTGATTAACCAATCCCTGCTTCTCATTAACATGACCCTTGAAGTCAGCAGTGGCCATGGGGCTCATTAGACCTAAGTTATTCTCAAGACTGTGACAGAAGGCGCTGCCTCTATCATGCTATGTATCTAGCCATTCACACCATCTTCTGCTCCACCTGTTCACACGGTTGCCCATAGCAGGAACATATGCCGAATCACATCCCTGCAAATTTGGTGAGAAACTGAACCAATCAGGAGGTGTGTGTGTGTGTGTGTGTGTGTGTGTGTGTGTGTGTGTGTGTGTGTGTGTGTGTGTGTGTGTGTGTGTGTGTGTGTGTGTGTGTGTGTGTGTGTACATCTTAGGTTGGTCCTTTTTTGTACCATGACGCTTTCCCACTCAGTTGGACTAAATTAAAACTGGGGCCAAGCTGGTGTGCCCTCCTTGTAGTGACTCACAATTGATAGTCATAATTACAACGACTAGAAATCAATTAGGGCAAGTGAAAGTGATTTGTTGCTACCTTTGCCTGGCTAATTGCATTGTTAAAAGGCAAAGATCCAGCCAATATAAGCATTAACCTGCCTTTGAGGAGAATCTATACTACTGTCAGAGGAAATAAGTTAAAGCAAACATGTTTTTCATCAGTAGCGTTGAATCAGCCTTGTGTAGACTCTCAGAGGAGTTAGGAACATCATTACTACTCATTTATTATTCGTATAACCTCGTGCTTATTGTGAAAATAATAATAATAATAATTGGTATTATTGTTATTATAACATTTAGACAGCTCCACATTTAGACAGCTGTTAGGACATCATTAGGATCATTCCATATTTCCACATAAGTCCAGAGATTTGTTGAAGGCCTGTACAATTTTGATGTGCTTGAAAGACGATATTTGAGACGACTACTTTTATTCTTCAACATTGCCTGAACTCTTTTAGATAAGCTTTGCTGTCATTTCTTTAAGTAGTCTTTAGGAATAATTTTCCAGGCTTCTTGAAGGACATTCAAAGCTCTTCTTTGGAGCTCGGCTTCCTTTTGTTCTGTTCTCTGTCAAGATGATCCCACATTGTTTCAGTCATGTTGAGGTCCAGGCTCTGGGGAGGCCAGTCTATGGCTGATAGTGTTTGGCTCTGAGCTTTTCTATCCAGGCATGCTTTTGCTGCATTGGCAGTGTGTTTAGGATCATTGTAAATCTGTTACCAATCAGATACTTTGCAGATTATTGGAGAGTGGATCAAAATCCACTGATACTTTTCTGCCTTCATAACTATTAACAATGGGTTCCTCACAGCCACCCTTTAACTGAGACCTTTTCTGATGAAACATTAACAAACTGTAGATAAATACAGCTTTTATGTTTTTACAAATGCAGTGCAAGTCTGACTCAAGTAGTGAAGATTTGGAGATTCTCAATGACTATCCTTACTACACTTCTATTCAGTTTTTCAATTACATAAAGCAGAATAATCCTGCATGCACTCGAGCTGGCATGGTGTTTCTCATGTTTGTGTAAAACCTGTTACCCCAGAGTGTCTTGTGATGTCAGAAATGCTTAATTTTCTCAGGCATTCTCCATCTTTAAGTGGTCTATAAATTTTCACTTGTGTAGAGGTCAGGTGAGTGTGGAGGAAAGTCAGTAACAGCTAACACTTCTTTGCTCTTAAGTAGTTCCTGCAAAGCTTGGAGGTGTATTTAGAGTTATTATCCTGCTGCTGTCTGAATCCTTCTCCACAAAGATGTCCAACTTAGAGAATGCAAACTATTCCCACCACCATGTTTCACAGTGGGTGTGATAGACCGCAGTATCATTCTTTCTTACATGCACGTGTCTGTTACTGCAGGAAATGGGCCTTTTTTTCTCATCCACTGTGAAGCAAGGTTTTATCCCTCTCCAGAAATTAGGGGTTGTTTCACCTCGTGAGAAGTGGTTTTGAGACTAATATTCATCCTGTTGAGAAGACAACCAGACAGCTTTTTATTGACCCCACTTTTTCTAATTGGGTATTGCTTTCTTCATTGAGCAAATTCTGTGTTTCTGATGAAGTTGTTTATCTATCACTCAGAGAGAAAAGCTTGATGTATCGATCTTCTGATAGTGTGACCACTTTTGGTCTGCCTGATCAGGCTTTCGATATAAATTACCCAGTTTCTGTAAAGAGTTTTAGAGTGCCGTGCACTTCCCTCCTCGAAACCTTCAGTCTAGCTAAGATTTGATGCCGAATAAGCCCCTCTTTGCCTTGAATAATAATATGTCTTCTGACTCTTTAAGTTTTCACTCTCAGTTCTGAAGTCATGTCTCCTGGTATTGCAGTGCTACTAAAGACAGCGATGTTCTCCTCTGAACCTCACACACAGCTGCAATTATAACATTTTAAAAAGGGTTTGCAAAATGTGATAAAAAAAATCCATCTGTCTCTTTAAAGAATCAGACATCCCGCATTAAAGTGGCCAGTATAACAAAGATGTTCAGCTGCTGATCCGAAATTCCAAATATCTCCAGGTTCAGATAAAAATGTGATCCCACTGTATGTTCTTCCTGCTGAATTACTTCATCAACCAGCCTTTGCCTTATTCACTAGTCTTCCTCTGTCTGCATCTTGCAGGGAAAAAAGAAGCCTTGAAGCAATGCTGTTTCTAATTGGGCAACTAATCAAATGTCACTGTGGAAATTCACAAAGAGCTGGATTGATTAAACTGTCCGGGACACAGGTGAGACTGAGATAAAGAGAGGATGGCTAGCTTGACAGCAAAAGCTGCAGGCCTGCTCTTGTCATGTCCTTTACTGTTACTTTAACTTTCTCCAGGGCAGAATGCAGAAAAATAGTACTCGAGTGGTGAAGCAAGCCAAAACTCTTGAGACACAAATCTCTCACAAAACCAGCCCTTGACATTTCTTTTTTTTTTTTGCACACCACTCAGTGGGCATTCTCGCCCACTCTATTTGCTATGTTTGCTTACTACAACGCTGTTTCCAAAAAAGTTGGGACACTGTGTCAGTTGTAAATAACAACAGACTGCAATGATCTGCAGACCGTTTTAACCTCATGTTTAATTGTAAATAATTCAGTGGTAATGTACTGTTATTATGCTGTGATAAGAGCAACAAAAGACTGAGAAAGTGGAACATCCTACAACTAATTAGGTTCATCAGTGCTTTTCAAAAGAGACCCTCTGTGTGGTTTAGTTAGTGTACTTGGTATCGACAACTTGCGCATCTGACAAGAAACCACTAGTGCTGAAGGACATAAAGATTTTGGAGCGACATATTTTTCCATCCAGGCAGCCAGCAAACACTTAGGAAACATCCAACAGCATGGCTCTGTATTAGCTAAAAAATGACTTCCTGCCTTTATTAATACTGCATAATAAGCGTCTTTTCATTAGCTCCCTGTTATATTTATATTCAAATTTAAAATCCTTCTCTGCACATACAAGTTCTTAGATAATCTTGGCCCCATCTTATCTTAAAGACCTTACAGTACCATATGGCCCCAATAGAGCACCTCGCTCTCAGACTGCAGGCTTACTTGTGGTTCCTAGGATATTTAAAATCAAATGGGAGGCAGAGCCTTCAGCTTTCAGGCCTCATGTCTGTGGGCCCAGCTCCCAGTTTGGATTTGGGACACAGACACTCTCTCTACTTTTAGGATTAGGCTTAAAAGTTTCCTTTTAGATAAAGCATATAGTTAGGGCTGGATCCTTCTGTTTCCAATGACAATTGAATTGAATTGAATTGATGCTAAACTGACATGAATCTAGTCCAGGCTGTCATGCACTGAATAAATTTGGTGCACTGTAGAATAAAAAAATGTGAACTGTTGAGCAGCTGAACTCTTATATCAAGAAAGAACGTAGTAACACTGGAACTACCAGACTGCAGCAGCTGGTTCCCTCAGGTCTCAAACACTTGAGTGGACGTGTTGCTGGCATTAAATATAAAATGAACAAATATTTTCCAAAAGAAACACTGTCAACATCTGATATGTAGTATTTTCAGTACAAATATAGTTTTGAATGATCTGCAAATCAGCAGTTCTGTTTTTATTCACATTTTACACAGCAGCCAAACTTTTCTGGGAACAGGCTTGTATATGAACGTCACTATCATTTTGAGGTGAGTGTGACACATAACCAGCCATGGGTTTCTGCCAAGGGTTGATACGCTACATTATATCTTTACTCTGGTTTATCAGTTACTTCTCTTTAAATGTGCACAGGACATCCTTGTATGCATCTATTTTTAATAGCATTTTTATACAACTGCTTTGACAAATAGTATAAGCTTGATATTTATGCCACCTTCACTGTGTATAATGAAGTGAGAAACTGGGCGAAATGGAATGCATATAAAAGTCAGTCGCTGAGTTGAATGTCAAGAGTGACAAATGTGATTTGAAATATCATTCCCTGCCTTCATCACAGTAAACGCTTTTTCCCGTGAATGTCATTTTATTCCCCAAGTCCACCTTTCACTCAGTGTGACTTGACCACAGCGATTAATTTTGCACTGTTGTTGTTTTCCTGTTTGTTGCTCTCTGCGCCTTGGCACAGGGTGTTAATGTAATGTCAGTTCAAGTGCCTTGGGAGCCGAGCCACTCCATCAGCCGGCACTCTCATCCCTGAGCTGGAGTGTCTCTTCAGTCAGCTTCCAGCATTACTGCTGATAACTGTATCAGAGCCTCAAGAACTGCTTAATCACAGCAATATCACAGATAGAGTGACAGACAACATCTTTCACTGCCCCCCCCCCCCCCCCCCCCCCCCCTTCTTCATAGCGGCACAACGTCTGGTATAGACTAGACAAGTCTCATCTGCACTGGCTGACAGGATACAGTTGTTATTCCCCTTCCATCTAGGCTGATGGAAAACCATAACTGCCAAAAAACATGCGCTAATACACAAGGCCCACGATGACATTTTAGAGGAAGGCTGCGCAGCCCTCAAAGATGCATTTCTCTGCTTTAGATGGTGACAGCAAAATGATGTTTGAGCTCACCTTGACCAGAAAATGAAATTGAGGGAGGCATTGGCAGGAAAATGACTAGTTTTTTCATAGATCTTTAAAATTTGGTAACTTCCCCCCAAAAAATGTTTTATTATGTTAGAGACAATGGAAAGGGATCACATGAGTCGACAAATATGAAATCGGTTATACTTCACTACTAAATCTAGTGGAAAATGTGGCTAGTTTGAGTGGACACAATAGTATAGTGAGTTCATTCTGGTTATATAAATGATAAAAAAGAAATATCAGAAACGGTGAGAAGACTAATCTGTTTGTAACTCTAACAGTATTGCACTGTCACCCAGGGCACCCGGGGAAGTAATTCTCCTACCCTCTGCAGCTACAAGATATTTACAAGGAAACAATGTCACCAGTTCAAACCTAATACTGTAGCAAGAGCACAGAGCAAAGATGTGTGCATGTTAGCTGCTGTCTGCTTCTCTGAGCGTTTGTTTTGCTGGTCTTCAGTCTGAAGGGTCTTTGCAAATATTCATACTGTTAAATTACAGTACCATTCATCATATAAGCGACACTGTATATCAGTAATAATACATGCTGACTCAGGTAACCTATAATGTAATAAAGTTATATGCATGAGCCCCAGCACAGATGTATAAATATTAATTTCTTTATACTGGCTAATGTCAAAGTTAATACTATTTTTTCTGGCCTGCTTCCATGTTAGCAGTTAGGCATGAATAGTCTCTTTGGCCCCTGCATAGTTACAGATGAGTTTCTACCACAGTGATCAAGAGAACTGACTTGGTCCTGCCGCCGTGCTCAAGGCAACATGGCGATGATTACACCCCCTTCAGCAGCGGCAGCCCAGCTGGGAAGTACTCTGCTCGCCATTCCCTGGACAACTCGCACTAGCATTGCCCTCTTCCTCAGAAGGGAAGGAGAGAAGAGAAACAGGCTCCTCAGGCGCAAAAAACTGTGGAGCATGTGATAGAAAGTGGGGCAACTTGGTCACATCTGCAAGAGTCACTCTGCCTGCTAATGTCTTATGTTTATTCTGTCCTGCGACAGTATCGGGACAATGACTCAGGCCAGATGAGTTAAATGGCACGTTTTAAATAGGAACATCGTTCTGATTTCTTTTGCTTTGTGAAAATGGTAATGCTCTTAACTCTGCTTCGCCGAATCAAAGGTGAGGAGGAACAGGTAGGGGTGATTTATCCCTACTGTGCTGTGTAGTCGCCGTCCTCTGGTGGGCAGTGCTGTCAGACAGTTGTAAATCGGTGACAGCGGGGAAGGTTATTTGTTTGGATTTTGTTCAGGCTGACCAGCCAGACCTGTGGACTGTCCTTGGGTGTTGATGTGTTCCTGAATGGTGGAAGCTGTACTGACAAAGTGCTGTGACCAGGGCAAAAAGGAGTAAATCAGGAGGAGGTCTCACACACATACACAAACACAGTGAGAAGCCACTAGACACTTTCCGCCTAGGAGAAGAAGCAAATCATGAGCAGCATTTTTTAGGGCATGTTTAATTCAACAATTTTTGTAACATTGTCTGTTTATTTATGGTGGCAATTGTGTTTGACCTCTTCAAAGTGGAGTGAAGATAACAGCCAGCAGACAAATAGAAAATCCCAAAACCTACAATGAAACATATCATTGTGAAGTGTATACACTCAGAGCTTCACAAGAGCGTTTTGATCCTCTGTGTGGCTCTCGCACACACAGGCAAATATGTACACGCGAATGCAATCGTACAGAAACACACACACATAAAAACGCAGCCAAGCTACAGAGGGAATTGCTCGCTCTCGCAGCCACATCCCCATGAAGGTCAGGGAAAATGGCACAGATGGCCTTTTGCACTAAATCAGCAGTTTTTCCAAAGTGTGGTCAAACACACATGGAGTTGGTTCACACGCTGTTCCCTCATGTAACGTACAGTCATCCACACGCATTCACTCACCATCTTAGTCAAGCTTTCCTTTATTGCTCATCATTTGAAAAGAAAAAAATGTGAATTAACGGTGGCGTTACCAGCATAAAATAATGATAGTAAAAAATACCTTTCTTTTCTAAAGCAACAACGATTGTAGTTGGTGGGTCTTTGAAATTAATAATGAAATGATATAGTCATCCACAATATTAGCACCTGTCCACTGTTTCTGCAGAACACTGACTATAGTTACCCTGAAATTAACAGCTAGTCTATAGATAGATAGCTAACTAGCATTAACCTTTGCTTTGACAAAGATTTTTTTCACCTCAAAAACTGGAGAGAAAAAACACAACTCTGTAGACTTTTGTTAAAAAGACGTTTTAGGGCAAAATGGGGGAATTGGAGGTAATGAAATAGGAAAGAGAACAAGGGTAAAAAGTTGGTGGTCTTTCTACTTAGGTTGGCAGAAACAAAGAGGGAGCTAACAAGAAAATACAAGAAGAGAGTCCAAAAAATAGTGGACGAAAAATGACATCAAGAAAGATAAAACTTTCAAATTAACTCAACCCACAGGAGCTGTTAATCAGAAAATTCCCAAAGACAAAAGGATATTAAAAATATGACAAATAAATTAGTTGCCAGACCAAGAGCAAGAAAAATAAAACTTTCTGGCAGGTCAATACAAAAAAAAAGGGGGCGGGGGATTAAAGCCATTGATGTGCAACAGTTTCTGAAGCTATGAAGGGAAAGAATAAACTGTTCCCCATTTTCTGGAGCTACACCAGCACTAGTTGTCTTTCTTCATGGACGTCTAAGCTAGCACAAACACTGTGGATACGCCATTATCATTTAGGCTCACTCAATCCTCTCTGGTCCTTTGCTACACCACCGGCATCATCAGCACCCTGCAAGGCAGTGCAGACAACTGACAGTAACCAGTCCTACACAGCAGTCTTTCATTTCCCTTGATTTTAGTCTTTCATTATTATTCAGCATTCATTGTCATTTTCAGTTTTACACCCAGTTTTCTGTCACATTTAGCCTTAAGGTTTGGCTTTCTGTTGGAATTTACCCTCTGAGTATTCCGCTTTTGCGTGATTGTCAAAGTAGTGTTTCTTGATGTTATAATTAAAAAAAGTAATAATAAAGCTTATCATAACATAAAACCTGTCTATGTATCAGGAACTCAAAGCTCGTACTGCTGGACAGAATTCACCCGCTGTCGCCAAACTCTTTGACTTTTAGTTGTCTCTCTGGCTCTCCTTGCCTGTAGCACGCCACAGCTGCACATTTCTTGGTGTTTTGCTCTCAACCCCACACTGCTCGAACTGTTTCCATTGTTGCTGAATACTTAACCCCCTCAAAAATGAAAAAAAAAAAAAAAACACAAAAAAATTCATGGCTTCCAAATCACAATTTTCATCCCCTTGGAAAGGAAAAAAATGAACATATAAAATACAAATAAGATGCTTCCACCAGGTGGAAGACTGCTTTCTTTCCTGGCTGCAGTATATGTGGACTGAATCTAAATTTTTGTGGCCTAAAACAGATGGAAACTTGACAGGCCTGTGCTGCATTTCTATAATGTCCAGAGTTGGCTGGTATAACAGTGTTTAGTCTAAATGAATGGCTGCACATATTTCATCTGACATTTTGGCTGAAGGATTCAAGTTAAACTAATAATAGAACAACTTAAACACGGTTTATGCAATTCTCTCTACTTATACACACAGTTGCAGGTTACATACTATATTGCGACAGTGAGAATATAATCACACGCTATGATAGCTTTAAAGACTCAAACTTCACAATGTCTCCTTAATCGTTTTTCCAGAATGTTCCGTGAAATGCAGAGGTGGTGTTTAGTGACAACAAACAGAATAAATGTACAAAGAAACTCTTCTAACAGAATGAAATATCAAAATTAAAGAAGTCAATGCAGATATAGATATTTGTCTGGTTTTTTTTAGCTATATACTGTGGCAATGTGCCACATGTGCATGATATTATGCAACCAGTATCTCCACAATCATGTGTGTGTGGGGGGGGGAATAGATAATAATCCCCCTTTGATTTTGCTGTTATTGTGCCGCGTGTCATCCTTCACCCATCTGGCACACAATTAGGATTAAACAAACCAAGAAATTAGGAGCGCTAGTTTAGCCGAGCCTGACCACCAGAACCGGTTAAGCGCCGGTGTCAGAGGAGAAAGCACCGTAGCATCATGGCGGTGAAGTGAGGTGAAGAAATGGTGTGTGACTGGGCGGATATGACAGAAAGTCTAACTGTCACCTGGGGTCCCCGAGGCCCAGCTGCTCCACAGCCAGAGTTTAGAAGAGAGAAACAGTCATTAACCCTGTCACATTGATTCAGCGCTGTTAGCTTGCTTCTTGTGACCCATACTGTGAAATAAAGCTGCTGAAGGGCTGTAATGATATCCCTTTTTGCCGTTGTCGCAGTCTTTACACTCTTATTTGCTCAGTGCGCTTGTTTATTGTGTCATCAAAAGCCCAATGTGTAGTGTTTTCTTATTTCTGTGACATATTTGATTTTCTCCTCCCTGCATGGCTGCTCAACTGCCTTTTGATTTTCTGACACCTGGGATTGTTAGGAAATGCTGATAGAACCCAATGCCGTGTGATAATGAACGAATCTGCTGTCAGTCAGTGTTAGATCTTTCCACTTTTGTTGTGTTGTCAGTCAGGAAGTGCAAACGCACACACAGAGAAACATCCATTTACTTTTCCTCTCTGACTAATGCTTTTCTTCTTTAGCGAGGAAGCTCTCAATTCTTTCTGCCGCTCCGTCTCTGTCCGCATGCTGTTTGTTCATCAGACGAACCATCTGCTAAAGTTGTGTGTTTTTCTCCGCACGCCGTCCCCTCGGCACACAGCTTCACGTGGCGATGCTCTACCAATTATCTGATGCACGCGGGGCGCCCAGCGTGAGCCGCTGCCCACTGCACAGCCACGAAAGCCTGTGTGTTCACACCAGGTAGCCTCTCTGCGTGCCACCGGATAATAGGGCGAGCAAGTGGGAGACCTCTCTTCAGCTCTCCTCATCATTCACTTGGCAAACTGATTAACTCCTCTCCGCGACCAACGATAATCTACAGTATTTCATGGCCCATATCAGAATTAGTACGTCTTCATTTGCTTAAGCCAGTCTTTACTTGCAGCAGTGTTTGTGCCGCGCAGCGACTGTCGGCCCTTGTTTTTGTGCAGTGTACCATGTAAAACAATAAGGCTGGCGTTAGCGCTTGTAATCACACTCATTCATCGTTGTTTTAATGCGCGACACGGGTAGTTTCAGAAATATTATACAAGGAGAAATGCGGCTGAATTTGATGGGAAGTAAATTAACAGGTCACAACGTGACAAATGTGGCAGCGCTCTGATTTATAGTGAATAAAAATAGAAAAGTATAGAAATGAATGTGTGCCAGTCTAGCACCAGCCACATCCCATAGAACAATTAATTTATTCATAAATATTTCACATACGGTGTTTAGGATCTTGTGTCAGTGTGACAGGGAGTCACGTTCCACAGCAGACTTTCATAGCTGCCTTTGTGCGAGAAGATGAAAAACGTCTCTCCCACATCATCTCCTGCAATACTTTCTTATGCCCGCTGTATATCAGTCACCTCTCCCCCCCCTTCAACTCAATCCATATCAATACTTCATCTAAATTGATTTGGATTTTTCTTTAAAGTTGTGAGAGTGTGCCGTGTAAAGCCTGTCGTACAGCATGTCAGTATTACTCTCTGGATTGATCTTTTATTTCATAGTAATTGGGAAAATTGAACGGGGAGATAAGCAAGGCAGTGTTGTTCAGAAGCTTTATCTGTTGTGCAGTATGGCTTCAGTCAGGTCACATGTGGTAAGAGTTAAAGGAGGGGGACCCATGCAGCCTGCTGAACACTGACTGAAATGTACAAGTGTTCCTGCAGGGGATGGGGGGGTGGCTGAAATTTAGAAATGTGATATGGGGAGGGGGGCTCAGTGGAAGAAAAACAAAGTTATTTAAGCCGCAAGCCTTTCCTTTTATTAAAATAGTATGACGCTCTTATTGAATTAAACATGTTTAAGGTGAGGGCAACAAAAATGACCTGTGTGGATTCAGCTCTTTCTCTGAGATAGTCATCTTTTTTTCACATTTTCGCTCAAAACATGACCTAACCTGTGTGGGTGTGCATTTGTGACTTTCCCCTTGTTGAAATGTCTTGTTTTTTTCCCCCCTCATACAAAAGGCTTTCCGCTGCAGCTTTCCTGTTATTTGCTGGCATTTTTGAAGGTGTTATCAGCGAGCTCTTTCTTCAGCACTCCATTACATTCTCACTCTGTATCTAATAATCTTGTCATTTTCCACCACATTTCCTCTACTAAGCAGTCAATTAGTGATGCAATACTTAGCTGCCTTCAAAATCCTCTGAAAATTTGTGTCTAAAAGGTTAATGTAATTTCAAAAGCATAAAGTGGATGGAATAGCCTGGATGTAAGTGTGTCTTACTCATTAGAGTTCATCTCCACGCCCACTGTCCCAGCCTGGAATGTGATGGAAAACAGGCATTTAAGCAGTCAAATTAGATGACAATCAGTCTATGCATAATTTATAGAGGAACAGAGATGCTGTAATTTAAAATACATCTATATGTATTTAAGGGGTGATTGTAAAATGCTTGTCGCAATATTTCATCTAACTTCCTCTGACGCGTTCTCGTTTTGTCTGATTTTACCGTTGTTTCCGCAGAGTCAAAAGCATCTGCAGCCATTGTGTTCTTTGCAGTTTGTGACATTTATCAACATCACATCTGACAATAAAGGCGCGATGTTATGAAGATGTATAATTGAAGGGTTATGAAGTAACACACTTGAGAAACCAAGCCTCATATCTGATTTGAAAGTATCCATCAACGGTGTGATATCCCTGCTATAGCTGTTAGAGTTCTGGGTAAAAGCTTTGGGTCCCTGTAGGCAGCGTGTCTGTATTTGTTATTTTTAAAAATGGCACAGATGCTCTAACCTGGAGAGACCGTGGATTCAGCTTCCATGAAGAGAGGCATTTATTCTTTTCTGTTGCAGCACCCTTTTTGTAATGTTGGCAGATTAGGTGTGATGTCAAGATGTCTGTCAGCCTCGGTGTATTCTAGATTTGCAGATGCTTCGTGACCTGTCAAAAAGGACTTGATGCTACCTTCAGAAACCAAATATAAATTGTAATTATTCAGATGCGCCACTTACAGCACTTCTTTAAACGTTTGATCAGATGTTGAATGCACTTTTCGAGAGGTAAATTTTCAAACGGAGGTAAAAAACAAACCCAAAGCTGTATGGTAAAGCTATTTAAATCCATGCTGTACTTCTCTACTTCTCGTCTTGCAAGTCGAGTTCAGTGAACAAAACCACATGAGCTGGCAGCTGCACTTACTTACATCAGGTTTCTTCACAATCCACTTCTAAGGACTGTGCTCGCGGCCGTTTCTCAAGACGCTGGTTTGTGATTTGTGGCATGCAGGACGGATCTGAAGGACAACCTTTCAGTTACAGACGGAGAACAGAGGCAGAGCCTGAATCTCCCCTTAATCTTTTGAAGTAACTGGTTTATGTCTGAATGTGACAGGTCACAAAGCCCGGACCCATGCTGATTCACCGGGTCCAGCTCATATTATCGTCAGTACTGATTCCTCACCAATGTGCTCTTTTGTTCTCCTCTCGCAAGTCCATTGGTTCAAGGGTACAAGCCATTATCTACTGCTAGCAAGAGAGTAAATATTTTCATCCTCCGGGCTCACGTTCACATTCAAACAGCAGAGATAAAGGCACAACATCTGCGATAGGTTTATATAGCTTCAGACAAAAACTGAACAACAGAAAATTGTCTTTGGTACATTTTAAATGCATCTTGAACCTTTGACTCATTGTCACCCTTTTTATCCTGCCTCCCTCACTAGAGGATAGCGATAAGATGTCTCATATCCGTTTACTTTTCAACATTATTCATGCTCCTGGAGGTGTTTTGTAGTTTTGTTCCCAATACAAGCTCAGTGTGCCTGCGCCAAAGGCTTTGGAGAAACACGAACTGATCCGAAAAACAACCATTTCCTTGTGAATAATGTATTTTTGATGTTGTTTTATGAATTATACAAAAGGTTAAGTTAAGTCATTCGAAGAACAGGACATTACAAAAAGGAAGAGCTTTGTCAACTCATTACTTTAGATGTCACTGCATCACACATGTGAGGTGAGAGTGTCACTAATACCAATTAACCCACTAACCTGAGTTGTTGGGCGGGGCGTGGATGGTGCTGGAGGGATAGGTATCATACAGAGACAGATGTTTTCTGAGGTTCTGTTGAGTTTTTGGAGTGAAAGACCGGCTTTCTAATGAGTTCCCTGATGTGCGAGCAGATGAAAGCGGTTGTCCTGCAGTAGCACGAAGCCAGATTTCAACTGCTACTCGCGGTTTTCTCTAAGTGCCTGTGTATATAATAAGGATTTCATCTTATTAGTATTTTCGTCAGACTGTAGCGAGCCTATTTTGATCTCATGCCCAATGCAGCGTCTCGTTGAAGCAGACACACAGGAGTTGCTCTCTCCTCAACAGAGCAATAAAGACCTGTGCAACATCCATGAGGCTGGAGCCATCCCAGATAAATTAGTTACCGAATTAGCTCCTGTAGAATTCACAGTGGATGTGTGATTGATGTGATCCCGGGTCTGACCTCTGCCCCTTTAAGCCCAAGGCTGTTGTGGGGACCGGCGCGGTAGTTATGATGTGTACCTCTCATCAGCCGGCAGCCAATCAGAGGGAGCCCCAGCCTAGCTCACCTCATGCTAAAACAGCATGATGGTGTTTTTATTAGCTTTAAAAGGATTATAATTGTGTGCTAAGTACTCGCCTGTCCGTCACACAGATGGAAGTTGAACCTTAATCCTCATTCTGGAAGATTTCCTGCAGTTTTAGGTGGAGAGGTTTTCATGCCTGTTTTTTGTCTTTTTGTGAAACTTCAAAATCCTCTTTTCTCTCACAAACCCTCTGGGAGTCTAGTAAATGTCCCCTGGCACCTGGATAGCTGGGCATTCTTATAACACACCATAACCTGGGATGTTTAAATGACACCGTCTAAAGCACATCAACTATCAACTTTCTAAATGTGTTACAGATGTTTGTTTTTTTTCCCTCAACAATGTTGGCAAGCCAATCCTCTAAAGCACTAAAACCGAACAAGTCTGAAGTGTAAAACATGTGAGACGATTTATTATTCCTGCAAAACATACACAGTCCCACATATGGGCTTTAGCCTTGCGCCGATGGGACATCCACAGCTCTTTCTGCTTAATCTGAGCCGCTCGTATAAACCAGCTAATTAGAATTAGTTTGACTACACTTAAGCTCATGAAAAGCGTATCATGGACGTTTATCCAATGCTTAATTGACACCGTAAAGGAATACATATTCATAAACACACACACCGCCTGCTCAAAGCTGCCAAAAACTGAATGTCAAATTTAATTGGGGTGTGCTGAAAGATAGATGTGCCTGCTGATGTAAAATATAGTATATGTATATATGGTAGTTTTGTTCATTCATATTCATGCAGTTGCCACAATTACAAAAGTATGCCAATTATAACACACCACGATGAATTTCAATAGGTTAAAAAAAATGTAAATTTGGGTTGTCACTCTATGTTGTGACAGTTTATACTGCCTCGGTATACATTTTCTTTCTGCCTCAGTGTTCAGATTATACGGTGAACATCGTGCGTAGTACGTGGCATTATCAGTTTTTTCCTTGGGCTTCATGAAAAACCATCTCACCCGTTCATTTCCCAGCTTTGTGTTATTTATTTTGGCTGTTTTACTTGTTCTTTGTAAAGCAAATTTTTTGAATCGAGCAGCACAGATGGAGAATAAGACATTGTGATTGTAGCTGAAAGATCAATGAGCAAATAAATTCCTTTCTGAAGTCTGCACTCCTTTTTCATAAAAACCCGGCGTCGTTTTTCAATAGACTCGTGCTACAAAAACAGAAGGGCTTCACTATGTCGTGCTGAATCGTAATTTTTTCAAAAAATCGAAAAACACAGGGATGTTATCCCCAGAAACCTATTAAAACTCAATCAAATGAAATAAGAAAGGTGCAGAAATGAAAGCGCTGTCAGACTCGGTGGCTTATCTAAGTGAATGCAGGAGAGATATACCTCTCAGGTCTGCATTTCCCTTGAGCTGCTGTGATCTCTTCTCACCTTCTTTCTCAATATGTCATAGTGATAAAAGAGTTGAACGGCTGTGTTTCCGTGTGTGCAGCACGGGCTGCAGGAGAAAAGCTGTCTGCTGACCCCGCCGACCTGCAGAAACCGCAAAGCAGGAAGTGAAGTTTGCCTTTCGGATTCTTACATCTTACCATCTGCCTCGGTTTTTAAATTTACCCAACCCTACCGAGTTCAAATCAACATTTTGGCCGTCAGCCAAAATAAAATGAGGACCCAAACGTCGAGCGCACACTTGAATTAAAGGTTTTTGTTTCAGCGCACAGCACAAAGGATGCACAACGGACAACGTGTTGCCGCTGCGTGATCGCTATTGTCAACATGCCTCTCTGTATGTTCAGGTCACAAAGACAGTAGGACACTGATGCACTCTGTGTCAGTACCGAGCCACAGCCATATCCCCGTGGAGAGACATATCAGAGCACACCACTGTCACTCTGAGCTATAAATATCTGACAAAGGACCATTCTGCAATATGTACTTGTTGAAGTTCCGCCGTTTATTTAACCCACTTACATTTTCTAGAAAATTCTATTTTTTAATCCTACAAATTGAATTGCATTGCGTCTCCGTCTTGCAAGAATTAACAAAAAGATTGAAGTGGAGATGAACAGATGAGATAGGCCAAGCAAAACAAAACCATTCCAGGAGAGAACGGATATCAAACTGAAGAAGCATTTGTGGAAATAATTCTATTTTCCCAGCGCACAAAGATAAAGCGAGCGAGTGCTTCGGAGTGCAGACGTGTCATAGCCCTCTCATTAGCTTGCCATGGTTCCAGTTAGTATCTTAATTAGATTATTGGAGGAATTATGGGGAACTGGGAGCTCTGTTTGCCTTGGGCGCCTTTACGTTTGGTTACAGACTGTTTCCAACTAATTGTTTTGTTTTGTTGCTAAATCAGAGCCGCCTGATTTAATATGACCTCTTCTGTGGTCAACTGCGGCTTCAGAACAATATTCCTTCTCTTCTGTTTGATTTATTTATACAAATGTGTTGTTTCTGTCTGGGAGGAAGACAGATAGAGAATGTTCTGTTGCAATCAAACCGAAACTTGCAAACACATTTCACAGTACATCAGGATATTGGCTCGGGGGTTAGAGTAGAGGTGAGATCATTCCAGCCTGCTTTGTTACCTATTCTCTCTTTGTTGTTTTGGATTTCCATCCTTTTTTTTGAGCTCTTCATCTGTTGCAATCTTCTCAGCTTCAGTTGTCTGAAAACATAAAAGCTTTAGCCGAAAGGTCATGTTCCTAACTTGCACATGCAGGTTAATAATCCTTTATATTCAGCCAGAGTGGGAAATATAGCCTCAAAATTACATTGTGATGTTTCCAGAGAATTTGTGATAGTGATAATTATGATGATATAGCTAAAAAATACAGAAAGACTTGCAGCAAGAAGTTTTTATTAGTGCAAACAAAATGAACATTTGCTTGCCTAGAAAGCAAAAGTACAAAATATCTGCTTAACACTTTAGTTTAAAAGTAACTAAAGTAACAAACGAAACAATACCTAAAGTACCTTCATCTTGTAACTCTTCACATGATAAAACTGAAACTGGGATGTCGTATCTTGGATCCTTTTGGAGCCTTTTAACCAGATACATAAGGCCCTCCTTTACCACCATAAATCGCATCAGTCATGCTCTTACTGTGACATGGATGCAACTAGCGAGTGCTCCAGCAATGCTAAGTCGTCATCAGAGCCTTGGGTGCTCCGGTTTCCTCCCATAGCCAAAAGACATCCATGGGATTAGGTTAACTGGGGATTTTAAATTGGCCGTAGGTTCAAATGTGAGTAAAGAACATCTTTGAAATTTGGGATTTCAACAATAAAATAGAAATATTGAGAATGAAGTGGTGTCTTAATTCTTGATATTTCAACTTTGTTCTTGAGACTTGGACTTTTTCTAAAAACGCAGAAAACAAAATAAGAAAAAGTTGTTTTTTGCCCTGATGGTTTCCATTTCACTGAATCTGGGTCTATGAAGATTTGAGATAAATATTAATGCATGTGTAAAGAACACTGAAAGTTCAAAGGACCTGACACAGTTCTGTTGTAATAAGCGATCAGTGTTGGCCTATACTTGCTCAGCCTTGTGTTTCGTATGTCCAAGCACAGACATATCACAGACAGATTAAATTTTCAGTGGCTCCTCAATGCCATTTTCACCTCTCAGTGCAGCCAAGCGATGGGCTTCCTTTCAGAGATCCCTCTAACCAATCATGCCTAAAAAGCTTTCCAAAGTGCTGAGTGGAGGAGCACTTGAGTTTGAGGAAGGGTTATGTTCTCCGAGCAGCAGGTAGAACAGAGTGGTGTGGAGAGCGGTGATAAATATGGTTCTTTTAATACAATAGCTTTGTAGGTCAGTCTGTGGAGAGACGAGGTGCGCTCACTCAGCCAGCTTCCCCTGCAGAGCCTGCGCGGCACACAGACACAGGAGCACGCAACCTTTAAAGAGGGATTTGAAAAGGTCAAAGCACAGGCATGCAGAATGGTAATATAGAAGTACGCTTCCAGAGGTCAAGGGTCAATATGGGCTTTATTCCTCCGTGCTACTCCGACCCTACATATGGCTGTATGGAGTATGTTAGGGGTTCTTTTTAATAGTATTTTCCAATGATTTTGCACTCCGTGAAACGTAACAGCAACTTTTGTAAATTGCTTTAAACTATTTATCTCAAGAGTTTATTTTCCATGTGTGGTGTTGGGTTGACCCATTTCTGAGAATGAGGTAGAAGTAAGAAAATTAGTGTCCGCCCGGACCTGGTTAGAGGTGCGGTTAAGACAGGCTTTCACACCACATTTCTTCACTCCCTCGTAGAGCCTGTCCCTGTTCATCTTTACAGCTCAGATGTTGTTTAAAGTTGCAATTATCCACGCGTTATGCATTATTTTTCCCTCCTGGTTCATGCACTGGTTGTTATTTTTCGATCTCGAGATTTATATTGGTCCATGTTTTCCTCTTGATAAAGCATGCAGGATTTCCTTAAGACTGAACCAGCTGGGTCTCTGCCACATGACAGAATGCTCTCCCTCTTTACTCCACAGTCCCATGTGATAGCACTGCATGCTTAGTGACTCTTATTCCATTGATCTAATTAGTCCCTAGACACTTCTTTAACGTTCTGTATTTATCAGAAACAGTAATTAGTAGCTCACCTAGACTGGATATATTACTTTGAGGGCTGTGGATGTCCTTGTTTATTAAAGTATTACCAATAGTGAGGTGGGGGTGGTGGGTTGGGGGGCCTCGTTCTCATCCCCTGGCATTAGCCACTTGGTGAGTCTGCTCATTCATCATATACCCTTTCTGCAGTATGCTTTCTTCTCCTACTTATCCTTGTTTGTCTTTTTCTAAGTGCACATATAAAGCAATGTTGGATTAGCATAATTAATTACAGCAGCTCACAGAGCCCATGTTACACAGTTGCCGCCAAGTGTCACCCATCTCCTGTGGGTAGTTACTGAAGTATTAGGCTGGAAGACAACTGGCTCTTGCTTTGGTTCTAGTCAAGTTTAAGGAAGATTACAGGAGACAGTGTGGAAAATAGTTTGCTGGGCAACGGGAGGTCATTGATTTTCTAAGCGACAGCTTGACCAAAAAGGACACACTATTGATTAGAGTTTTCCTTGGGATATTTGTAGAAAGCTGGAAGAGACTCAGAAAGCTTTAAGGCACAAGTCTGTATATGTGCTGTATGACTGTCCACACAGACTACCACAACATCTCGCACAAATTTGTTCGCTGTAGAGATTCCCCTTCTACTCTACAGCTCTTTTTCTTCTAATAAAAACACCTCTTTTTATTTATACCCCTGAACCTGCCACCTTCAGACGCTGTCTTACAAACACATTTTTTTCCTCTCCTTCTCTTTTTTGCTTCTATTATTTAGCCATAGCATCACATAGCAGCAGGCTCCATACTGTCTGAACTGAGCGAGGGTCTGTGTGCACAGGTGGCACAGCCTCAGTAAGTAATTATTTCCATCTTCTGGCGTGCCATTGCGATCTTACCTAGCCTTATTAACCTAAACACTCTTCTGCACAGCAAACAGTGGATGTACTGCACACATTTGCAGTTGTTGCAGTGAAGGCACTGCGAGTGAAGCAGTCATCATTGCAAACTGTTATAATATATTTAGATATAATATATATATAATACAAATCTTAATAAGCATCTCTGCCATTGCATTGTTTACAGGTATAGGCCTGTTTTGGGGTATTTAGGTATATCATCATTTTTCTTCTTCAGTGTTTTTTTAAAAATATGTTTCTTCTTCAAAATCTGAAAAGTTTGTGGTTGTTTCAAAAGTTAATATTGTTTCATTTCTAAAACAAACTTGACAAAGATTGGCTTCTCACAGCTGCTGTCCAGCTTTTTAGGCAGATGTTATTTGAGATATCTTACTCTAGAATTTCACTGTTTTTGTTTGTTTAAGAAATTTTAATTTAGAAACTTCATCTGATACAGTGCCTTTGTTTCTATGAACTATCACATTTGATCCTTGAGCCTCAAACTGACAGGACAAAGGCTGCTGCTCGTGGTAAAATCCAGTTTAACCCCCTGCGAAGTCATCATGTCTCTAGAGGTACAACCCTCTAAAGTTACCAATGTAAAAAAAACAACAACATAACAACACTGTCTGATATCCCTCTGTCTCGCCCTAATGTGCATTAGCTTTTTGCTTATTTACCAGTAAACTAGTCATTGGATGCCGCTGCATTATTTATGTTTTGTTTTGATCTGCCACCAAGTGACAGGTTGGATTCACATTCAGGAGTTGAGCACAGAGCTTGATTTTTCTCCTCTCCACGCTAATTCGACCCACTTTATCAATTTATTATTACTTTTGAAAGTTGTTTTTGTTGTTTGGTGTGTGAAAGGCACAGCCCCGCCTATTTTAGTAACCCTCCATGAACTCTTTGATCAGTCAGGCTTCCAACTTTCTCTGTTGTCTTTTAAACTTTTATTTGCATCCACATTAGTACGTGTTTCTGCACGCTGCATGTACATTATCTGATATGTAAAAGTAAAATTTCTAGTATATTTCTAAAGTTATTATAATTTTTTTTTACTTTTTTATTCTGAAGCACTTTGTGATATTTATCTTAAAAGTTGCTATATGTAGATAAAATATTACCTACTTACTAACTTTAAGAAAAAAATAAACTAAATATGCAACCAGTAAACACGTCGTCATACAGTGGTGCAGAAAAGGCTCCTTATTTTTCTTGGATGTGAGTTATAAGTGTGTTTCTGTTCCCTGAAGTGCACAGGATGCAAATACACATAAGAAAACTGACAGTAATATGGATAGATTACTGTCTGAGAGAAATCATGCAAATCACTGAGAGTAAAGAGTATTACCTCCTCCTCATGATTGTGCTAGTCTATATGCTAGCCTATATATGATGACAAAGATTACTTTTAAGAGAATTTCCTCACTCTGCATTTTGCAGGAGTGTATTCTAAATTTAAGGTCATGAAGAGTTGAACGCGATGTGCTCTCAGTGTTATCGGTGGCTTTTTGAGGTCTTTGGTTTTCTTTTATCTGTAGCTAAGTTGGATTTTAGCTTGACGGCACTCACAGCTGGATGCTTATTACGTTAACACTCAGCCATAAACGGCAGTAAAATCCCAGCCGGATGCAAACTCATTAATTCTTTCACATGTAAGCTGCAGATACTCACATTCAGAGTAAACACAAGCAGGACATAAAGTCAAAAACTAAGAAAAAGCACGTTCAGTGTTTTAGTTATTTGGCTCTCCATCTGCATTTTCAATATATTCAGTCATACGATAGAACTGAGATGTAATCTGCCTTCAGGAATTTATACCAAGACATATTAAATTTCACTGTTAATGCTTAGATAATTTTTTTTTTAAATCTCAGATGCTAATGAAATCCAGATATCCAGATGTGCGATGTGCGTGTTGAGGCCAGCTGTAAAGGTAACCACTTTCTTATAATATAACAGCACGTAGCTGAGCCTTTGAGTGACGAGATCTTCTATTACACAGATGTTTGTCATCAAAAAGAAATATTTCAGTGGGTGACACTTATTTACACAAATCTGCATGGCTTACCTCTGCTTTGGTTGATTAACCTGCTATAAACCTCGTGAGCCACTTACATCTACAATATCTAATCAGGCTTCCATCTGTAGAGCAAACACCTTCAGGCACCTCCTATCAGTCTCCTGCTGTCAGTTACAACACAGAAAGAAGCAAAACTACAAAACTGTATTTTAATCACTGACTGTGTTTTGTGCTTTCTGTAAAATTCATTTATCTCACGAACAGATGGATCTCCTATCATTGTTGTACCGTTCAACTAAGCTGTGTTAACTACCTTTTAGCATATTATAGTCTGCAGTCAATATTCTCCTACATTTCTTTTATTTATTCACGATTTATGCATCTTATAATGTTTAACTATAATCTCTATTTTGGTGATTGTCCTAATCTACAAGGCTGCCGCTTTAAATAAACACACTCTCTACCGTTTGCATTAAACGGGACGTTTTAAATTTGCTTAATGCGTCCCCATTTCAGATCTTCATTCCACTTTGTAAGTTATGTCAAACACCACCTCTGGTTTCAGGCTTGCTTTCATGTTTGATGTCGCCCACGCAACCATATGGTATTGCTCTCAGGATTTTTTCCCCTTTTTTGTGTTGCATTTCTTGCCATTACTCACATCCTGTGTTTTCTTCAGCAGTGTGTAAATCTGTCAGATCCTCTCAGTGGCTATCGCGGTATTTTAACGTGAAAACGGCCCCTTTTAACACAATTCTTTTAAATACTCAGGGTCCCTTTTTTGTAATGAAAATCTCTGATAACTATTCCTATGACATCACAGGATGGTTTTTAGAAATATGATGAAAATATTTAAATTCCAAGTTTGTCTCTAAATGGCAGATAGAAGAAAAATAACAGATTTTGAATTTGACATTAAATAATGAAGTATTGAGGACTACTCAGACTGTCTCGCTGTTAAGAACTGGAAGGGGAAAAAAAGGGCTTTAATGAATCTTTTCTGTGAGGTTTCAGCCAATTCTAATGCAGAGACTGGATGAAGTAACAAAAGGGAAAAAATATTCATATTTCCGCCTGAAATTGTGGCTTATTATAAACGTAACACAGGGGTAATAGCTTCACTTAGAAGAACGTGTGTGCGAAGCAGCGTACTTTTTAATGCCTGCGCCTCCTGACCTTATGGCATTAAGCGAAGGAAAAAGAAAAAACAGGTGGGTAGCACCTTAGAGAAAATTATTAGCATTCCCGTGTAGCAAGAGATAGGAGAGCCCACACGCTGTCTCACTCATCGTCATGCTCAAGTATTGGCTAGTTATATACGAGTAATGCACAGGATGAATGTACAGTCTTCTAGTAGTTGTAGCACAACTCTTTCCCTGAAGAAGCATGGATATGTTATTTCCTTTTTCTTTTTTTTAAAGATACATTTTAGATCACCAGTGTCCTCTGTGCCTCTCCACGGCCTGTTTGTCCTCCATTTACAGTTCATGGCAGCCGGTGTGTAGTTCAGGGAATTCTGCTTTGGGGATCTGTGATTGGATTTCCATTCATCTGGCAGCTTTTGTGTAATACTCGAAGTGGAGAGGACCTGGCTGGATCACACCACATATTTCCTCCAAGGAGAGCCCCTTCAGAACCAGTCAGGCACAGGCAATGCAAACATGCAGCTGAAAAGGAGAAGCCAGAAATGCCAAACAATCATTCAGAGACTCACACTGACTGCTGCAAAATCCTGCGCACTGCAGAGGGATAACATCCAAAGTGATTTATCTGGGAAACAGAGAGATTTTTGTTTTCAGCGGTAAACATCATTGGGTTTAGATTACACCACGGTTTTCATAAATTTGCCGCTGCGGGACCCAAAAGTATTCGCTCTTGTGTGAAACTAGTATCTGACAATAAAGAATAAATAAATAAATAAACCACTGTGTTATGACTTCATCAGCCAGCAAGGTCTTATAGGTTCAGGGTGTCTATACACCACTTTCCCTCACAGGCAGCTGAGTTTACACTTATTGGCCTCCTCCCAGAGGCTGAGCAGTTACTGATGAAAGAGAAACAGGAAATATGAAAATGTTAGTGGATTTGATAACCAAGTAAGATAACCTCTGTATGATCCTGGAAAGCTGATGAGTACATACAAATCCTGACGAAGCTCCAGTCCTTCAGCTTCACATTGCCTACTGGTGGTCAATACGGGAATTAAGAGGGAAGCAAAGGTTTTGAAGTTCGCTCATCATGAGAGATGCAGAGAAAGAAATCCTAGCACAGAATGAATATTATAAGAAAGTGGCGACTGGTGAATGCCTTTTGTTTAAACTGGAATGGTATCTTTATTGGAGGCAATGAGAAGAAAATGCTGTGCTGGGTCATAGGATCTGTATGGATAATGGATGATGAACATTCTCATTTTTGGTTCTTTTTTTTTCTACTAGCATTGAGTGTATTTATTGTTACCACTAGAGGCAATGTGGGGCATTTTTGGGGGAGTAGTTTCCCAGGCTTACAACCAATTTTATCAGCAAGTGCAATTGTGGGCATGTGGAAGCATGTTTTCATATAACAGATAATGCATATCAACAACTGATGGGCGATAAAAGCTAGCAACGATAGGGTAGGAAAACAGAAAATAAGCAGAGCGTCAGAAAATTCAAGGTTTCGTGAGGTAGGAAATGCATATGTTTCATCCAGTTGTGGAGACAAACTGTATTTTTGTAAAGAAAAGCTGGTATCATCCCTTCACACAATTTAAAGATGCGTAGAAGAAGCAGTGTTGCCAACTTAGCGACTTTGTCGCTATATTTAGCGAGTTTTCAGACCCCTTAGCGACTTTTTTCCTAAAAAAAAAAGTCGCTTTTTTTTTCTAAAAAAAAAAGTCGCTAAAAAAAGACGTGAAAGCGCGTATCGCTTTTACTCTCAACAAGCAGCGGGTGCTGTAACGCAGTCAGTTCTTCTTTTACTCTTTTACTCTTGTGCTGTTTTGTCGATCACAAGGTTTAAAACTACTTATAAACACACACACACACAAAGTAACTCCACCAGAGTGCCTATTTCGGGTCACTTTTGCCGGTCCAAGCCCGGGTAAAGGAGCAGGGTTGGAATTGTGACATTAAAAAAAACAATAATTGCTAAAATAAATTTAATTTGTAGTTCTAAATAAACTCTAAATGCATTTAGGACGTTTTTTTACTCACTTTATGTCTCTTCCACGATGTTATTTCTCTCTCCAACAACATAGGTTACAATTAGATTAGCATGACCAATTATGCAAATTAGGCGATGACGTCATTTAGCGACTTCTAGCGACTTTTAGGACAACCAATAGCGATTTTCCTTACTGAGGAGTTGGCAACACTGAGAAGAAGACAGCAGCATAAATCAGGTAGTAGATATCTATTTAATCTATCTAGTAGTAACATCTGTTAATGCAGTGGTTCCCAAACTTTTTTCGCAGGGCCCCCCTTTTGTTTTACACGAAAAATGTTTGCGCACACACACGCACGCACTAACACATCCTCCAACCACACACACCCATATTTTGCTCAATTGCAGTTTATTTCACACCTCAAACATTTAGTAAACAATTAAGCAAATACAAGTAATCTGCAGGTAGTAAGAAAATAAACTACTAACTCTTTTACGCTACGGCCGCACCTACACGGGTATTTTTGAAAACGCAGCTGTTTCGTCCACACGTAAACGTCGTTTCGAATCACCGAAAACTGAGATTTTTTAAAACTCATTTTTTGCGTTTACGTGTGGACGAGGAATACAGAGTTGGTCACGCAACGTCACGCTGTGCGCCACGTTATTGCTTACATGAGATGAATTGCAGAATGGCAGATAGTCAGATTAACAGTATTTTGTCTCTATCTTCAGGTTTTACACGCTTACATATAAACACACAGTTACTGTCCCTCTATTTAGAAAGGCAGAGGCGTCATGGTGTAATTATTTTACATGTAGTTGTTTTTTTTTTTTCCTGTGTAATAATATTCAACATTGCTATCAATAAATTTTTCAAAAAATGCCTCTCTGTGCAAAATGGGTTTAAAAACATAAACAGCTCCTTTGACTACGATGACCTGGATGACTGAGAACCTTCACAGACATAAACAGCTGTAGGATACTGTTTGTCTGTGATTTTACTGTATAAAGAGCTAACATCTCCAAAATGTCAGGAGTAGTTAGTCACTACAACAAGTGTTTGTGAACTAAAAATCAAGAATGTGGGATACTGTTTGTCCGTGATTTAAACAGTCCAGCGTGTGCTCCAGACGAAGGGAAAACCAATTCTGCAGGGGAGACCTACCTTTGCACTTGTGCAGGTGAAACCAAAGGGAAGATATGCTTCACCATATTTTCTAGTCTTTGGCTTAGAATGAAGTTGGTTTGGAAACATATTCAGCGATTCTTCATCTCCTGCTTTGCGTTTGTGTAGGCGCCCTGTGCTAGCAGTGTCCAAGCATTGTTTTTTTTTTTCCCCTTTTCATGCCGCGCCCCCCCCTGTAGTGGCTCTGCATCCCCCCTAGGGGGCGGGCCCCACATTTTGGGAAGGTCTGTCTTAATGAAACCAAGCCTTTTTCAATAAACTGTCTTTGGACTTTTCATAGAATATGTGTTTTTGCTCTACACACAGCCAATAGTTGCAATGTTGAAAGATGTTACAATAGGAAAGATATTTGAAGTAAAACGCTCAAGAAGCCAAAATAAAGAAGTTCACCGCATTACCTTGACTCAAAACAAAAAGAGAAATATTGTGTTTCCTTTTTAGCTACATAAAATGGTCTGACTTTATGCATCCGTGAGCGTTTGAAGAAGTTATCACAGTACACCTCCTTCTGCCTTAACACAGACACACACACACCTCATCAGTATAGGTTGTTATAGGCCAGCGGCAGTCCAGAGGTCAGATCATTACCGATGCAGTCATGGATCATAGATACACCTCTTATATTCGTCCTTCCTTTATCATTCCCTCGTGACCTCATCTGCTGTTGCACTTCTCATCTTTAGGATTAGAAAACGAGCCAATCTTTCTCCTTCACACATACTATTCCCTATAGAATCAACACAGGTATTCCATCATTATAATTATTTGACCATTCATATTAACTGGCAAATTTATCAGCGGTGGCTATTGCACCATTAGTCACATTCTTCTTCATTTTGCAGAAGTAAAGCAGCCACTTCAGAATATTACAGCTGTTGTGTTGGATGTTCTTAACATACTGAGGAATCCATAAAGAAGTAAAATGCACCAGATGAACTGTGACTTTTCCCTGACGAAGTCATGTCTGTCTTTTTTTTTTTTTTTTTAAATCAGATAGCACAGAGCATGTGCTGCTGGCAGTGGGAGCTGGCAGGAACGGCTCAAAGCCTGTGAAAGTCAAATGCTGTATCTTTCAGTCTGAGAGAACAATTTTTGAAAATGTGAGCTACAGTAAAATGCACGATGCCTGAAGCATGCTGTACTTCCAATTTTCGTCTACAGTGCCATGCAGCAATGAAGCCTGAATAATACGGTGGGAACTATTTGTTCAGCTCTAATGTGTAAAATATGTGAGGCACATGCAGCATTTGTTGAATTAACATACAAATTGCTGATATATTATCTTATGGAATTTTCCAAATCTAGCAAGGCAGCGTTTTCTTGTCAAAACGTTTTATATTCTGCACTGCGTACAGCCTTAGAAGCGGCGTAGTGATGTTTTACACTGATGAAATAACCAGGCAGCTTACCAGAATGTTATCACTTCTATTTAGTCACACTGTGCTGAGCACTCATGCATAATTGTGTACATAAGAGTCTATCAAAATCGGAGGTCTGTTTTACAATATTAAGCCAACTCCATTGACGATCCCCTTGCCGTTATCATGATACAGTGGGCATCTAACGCCGACTGGCTTTTGGAAGTAAGAATTTGAGCTCAGCACTTTCTTCCAGGCTTTGGTCGTAACCGTGCCTTCTCAAAGCCCACTGTCAAGCTCGTCCTTTGATGTATGGATGGAGGCATTTTGTTCAAAGGGATAACCTTTTCTGGGCACTTCTTTGAAATGATAATTCACCAGTCTGCTGCAGGTGAAGCTGGAGCTCTCTCGGCAGAGAGGTCAATCAAAGTCAAATGGAGGAGCCACTCACGGTTTTGCCTGCGTAACCAGTGCCAGCGTCTGGCTTCTACTGTCAGTCCTGCTCCCAGCTTAATCTCTGCTTTAGATAAACGGAGCAGGCACGGGGGATGTCACAGCGACAAGGAGACTGAAGTAGCAAAACGTGCACCGGCCCGTTGCGCCATCGTGGTCGCAAAAGATCTACATGTTTCGGCGTGGTTGTGTGTTTACATAGACGATACATAAACGCCATATACAAGCTGAGTTTTTCCTTCGCTGCAGGCTCCGCGCATCAGTGGTGAGGGGGACACAGCTGTGTGTAATTACGTCAGTAATAAACCTGGATATGGTCCACCTGCCTCAGAGTGAACCCTCTATCCAATCCAGTGCGTCCGACAACAAAGGAGACGAGTGCTCACTGATTATGGCTTTGATGATGCAGCTAGACGGCAGCGTTTTATGGAGATATTTCTGTCTCACGAATAATTCCCTGAAATTATTCAATCAGTATCAAACAATGACATGTGCTAGTAGTGTATGATAACTGACGTAAAAGACCCATATGTCACATATCGTCACATATGTTACATATGTAACGTCAGAGATGAATAAAACCCAAAGAAAACTCCTCTGCGCTAATGGATTGGTGACCTGCCAAGGTCTACTTCTACCCAGGGTCCATTCACTAACAACCCTGAACATGTTTTGAATAAAGGGAATTAATTATTTCTGCTACAAATACTGTATATCAGTCTCTTGTTGCTGTCCATCTGGATGTAAGCTTTCAGGATTCTACATCCGCCAGCGCGCCTGTAACGAAGCGGCATAGGATACACAGACACAGCTCTCCCTTGGGTTCAGGCTCCAGCTGGCGGAGACATGCTAGGGCAACCTGTCCCTATTATTGTTTGTGACAGAACCAAGAAGGAAATGCAAGTAGCAAAAGTGCGTACGTGGATCCTGCATGTCAGATTCTGCTGGCAGTGCCTCCAATGTAATTATGGGCATGGGTGGCCAGCTATGACAGCTTATCTGTTAGCCAGCCAGTAGGTGTCTGCTGCACCTGGTGAGCTGCATGCCACAATGATGAACCACCGATACACAAATTAAAAATCACGTGCAGATTTTCATGAAAACACGAGACGTTTGCTAATGGCAATTTCATATCGTCTCATGCTGCTCATGAACACAGAAGCACACGCGTCTGGCACCATGTCACAGAGCTAGCCACTCCCAAATCTTGTTTCTCAGCATTTCATGTGCCACGCTAATGAGTTACAAATGCATGGGGTGAACTCATGGCATTATCATTTTAATTAGTCTCATACATAGACAGTTTGGATGAGACCTGTTTGTTCACAATTATAATAGAGAGTTATAGGTGTAGAGTTGATTAGGCTAGATGAACAAAGTGTTTTAGAGAGCATTTTAATGAAACAACAGAAAATAGGCATACTTCATTGTAAAAATCACAACAAATTAATACTAATTCATCAGGAATGAAATACTGAACAACCTTTGTCTCCTTTAAAGGTGAGATTTTGTGAGAAATGTAACTAAAAATAGACCCAACTAATTTGAAAATACTTTAAACCCGATATTAAATTGAACATAGTTCAAAGGCATCATGTCAAATTCTAAAATATTAAGATATTATTGGAAAGTGTTAATTAGTGAGAGAATCTATCAAAAGTAAAGGCTGGGAGAGGCCTCGGCAGACAATGGGAAATAGTGGAACAGTTCATAGTTCACAGTAATGTTTTCCCATTTGGGGATTTCATCATATACATAATATTTAAAGATTCTGAGAATCTGGAGAACTATCAGCAATCGCATTTGCAAAGTGAAAGGCCAAAAACAGTATTGAATCTCTATGACTGTGTTGAAAACCAATATGCAGGAAATCAATGCCTTGGCAACGCTAAATCCACAAATCATAATTAAAACTTGGCCACGCAGAGAGAGAGAGGGAGAAAAAAACAAGTTCCCGAAATATCGCCACCGGCTCTGAGCCCAAGCTTGCTTATTTAAAATGGGCAGAGGTGAAGTCCAACTTTGGGCTCAAGAGTAGAAGAACCATCCAACTTTTAGTTCACAATTCATAAGCCAGGATTTGTAATGCAATTGGGGGGTGCCTAAGAGACTTTGCCAGTCTGTGAATATACGGGTTTTAGAACCATAATAAGACATAATAAGTCAAAGGAAGTAAACAACATAATTTCAATGATTCAAATATTTTGATTTCTATCATTTAAATCACTCACTCTCACACTTGGTGATTTTCAACTGTGGGAAGTTTACTAAAATAAGCATTGTGCACCATTTTTAATTAGCCCTGTTTTAAAAGTGTTGTGATTAGGAGCTCAACACTTTTAAAACAGTGCTGGAATACATTAAAAGATATATTAAATTTCACTTTAACTGCTTATAAATTAAAGAAGGGCCTGTTTTGTTTTAATAAAGCATCCACAAGCTTACTCATGCCTAAGCAAAGACAGAAAACACATCATTTCTCTCAATAACCTTTGCAGCATTTCTGTTAATATGACCGTCCGCCCTGTGTACAGCCAGGGGACCTGGTCCTTTTGTGCTCACCCTAACAAAAATCCCTCCAATCAGCGATGAGTAATGAGTGGGCAGGTTATCATGCAGTGATCCCAGCTTTCTAATTAGTCTTCCATTAACTTTTCCAACCTTGGTAACCACAGGGTGCACACTTTACACACACACACACATGCGCGATTCACATCCTCAAACTGAAATATGGGATCTCCACTCCAAAGTCAAAAATCTAAAATTAAGTATTTAATAACAGTTTATTTACTCTGCAGTGTTCATTTAATCCTTACGTTCACCCTGGTTGGCCAGAAATGGCTTTTTTGTAGAACCAATTTTCACCATGTCGTCCTTCCAGAATAACAGCAGTCACATTATGTGTATCATCCCATAAAATGATTTGTGTGTTGTTCCCTGTCCATGTAAAATAATGATTAAAACATCAGGTGCACAGGAGTGTGACTGTTATTCAGGGAAACTGTTAGATGGATCATTTTCCGATGACTATGCTACAATACCTGTGCACGCAGGTGACATGCTGCCTAAACTAGTGAAATGTACTTTTTTTTTTTTTAAAGAAAAAGTCACAGATCAGACCTTCTCTGGCTCTTATGAATTCTTTGCAACACTTTGTTTAGATACAGACTGAATGTCAATGTTCAGCACCGGCATTTTTGGTTTCATTTGGCATCCTGGTCTAGCTGATGTCTGTCAAAGACCATACAATGTATTTCTGATCTGCAGAATAAAAGACGCTGCCTGAGCCTTGTGCAGAATGTGGACGCGGAGAAACAGAAACTAGACAAAAAGATTGACAGGGGAGAGAGAAACAGAGAGCGTATACATGACATGGATACAAAGATTTTCTGTTTTGTTTTTTTGGCTTTAGCTCATATTCCCTCAGAGCAGTATTTCCCATTTTATCACATCTAATAGTGCATACGTAAAATGTAATCAGCACCCCTGGTATGTGTGTGTCCAAATGCACGCGCACACCAGCCTCTTTGTGCGATGCAAAGCATGAATCCATGATTCATCCTGTTTCACAGTGGGCAGTCGGTTTTAGAATGGAGCGCCACAAAAGAGTGATGGAAATTCCTGGGGAGCTGCTGTCCTGTGGCCTTCCAGCACCCAGTGGTATGCACTATCTTGGCGTATTATTGCTTTTTCTGTTTGTCAGCGAGCCCACGACTTCAAAGGAGGCTTAAAGCATTCTTTCATTTTCTGTCAGGGTTGAAGGGTTGAGAGAGTGAGTCTACATTTTATGAACAAAGCCCCCCCAAGACATCTAGCAAAATAAAATGTTACCATCCGAGATGCAGCTCCTAACATTTACTCCAAAGCACTGATCATAAACTATTAATAGATGTATGTCTGTATGAGCACCAGAAGGGTGTCTCTTTGAATTGGATCCTTGTGCTGGGTTAGGTCAGGAATGGGGGTAAAGCTGGTGGGCCCCCTTTATTCCACTGGAACATAAAATCCTGCACGGAGGAGGATGGCAAGCAGATAGCTAGCATTACGGCTGTTGTGTAAAATTGCCATTATTCAGTCAAGTGATTATCTGCTGCCGTGGTGTGTAATGCGTCTCTGTGACCGTGACTGATGCCTGCACATCTAAGACTCTGCTGGAGAAGGGTGAGACTGAAAGAGGTGACCTCTTTCTTCTGAGTTCTATGAATCGTTTTTAGACACACTGTCAAAGTGTGGAAAACACAGTGCCAGTGGATCTGTCTTAAACCCAAAGCAGCCCTCTTCTTTTAGAAGGTGAAAAATTAAACTTATGTAAAGGTAAAGAAAACAAAAGGTTATCTTTGTGATGCATTTATACAGATTTATTCAGATTACATGATAATTTGCTATTATTATTAAGTCTTCCAGGCAACCAGACTTCTGTGTAACCTAATATCTATCCATCCTCTCTGTGCTTTAAGGTTGAAACCATTCAGTATTCAGTGTGCTTAAAGTTTCTAAGTGAAAAACATGACGATTATGAATTTAGACTGGGCCAAAAAAACAGCGGAGGAAATAGCAGGTTAATTAATATTTAATATTTGCAACTATAACTTCTTGCCAAGTGAAGTGTAGGAGTCAGTGAGCTCATTCAGCCATTTATCTGCTGTTTGTTTAGTTTATAAAATGGAAAGGAGCCTTCATAACCCCCCTGTGCTGAATTTTGTAGACTTTTGTTTCCCACTGGCATACAGTAGAATACATTTGTTTACTTTATCTTAGCAGCAAGTAGAAACCCATGGCAATAACAAAAGACAGTAGGCTGTGGCATCATCAGTCAAGTCACTTTATAGCTCTGGCTTGTTTTAGGCTCTTATGCATCACACAGTTTCAGAGGGTCTGATTGGGGCCAAATTTATTAGCATGGCAAGCATAAAGCCAGATGCATAAAGAACTAACTTCAGTGGCAAAAACAACAAGGAAACTTGAAACAGATGGTATTCCCCCTCCCCCCACCCCTGTGGAGCTCTGCTTCCACGTAGAGACAGAAGCACCTGAGACAGAACTGTGGCAAGATGCTTGGAACAACCTACTAAATAACAGTGCACTGACACAGTGCAGAAGACCTGCCTGTTTTAAAGGGAAATGGTAGCGGCTCCAGATATTTCAGGGTCTGACTGAAGTTTAATAGCTAATGAAACGATCCTTGTTGTTACTTTGGGAAGCATTCTCAGAATACTGTTTTTTATGACATCGAAACAGGAAATAATAAGTCAAAATCTTGTTTTATATTAAGCGCTTTTGATTTCACAAAATATGTATCTGTTGCATTTAAATGAGGTTTCAGTACAAAATGTAATTACTCCGTGTTTTTCTTTTCACCATTTTTAATTATGGCTTTATAATTAATTTGCTGCTCCTCTTGTAATTTTCAAGTTTATTCCTTAACTTTTAATGTTGATTTAATGTCCGTTCCCATACAGAGGCTTATGCCCTTATCACACGCCCCATTAAATAATGCCTATTCTGATGTAATGTGCCGTACTATGTGCCAAAAGTTGTCCCAACTTGTATTGTTTAGATGGTCTTTGGGGTAACTAATTAGATTACCGCATGGCGACCACTATTGTCAGATCTAAATTTGTCCAGTTAGTTTTTCTTCATCAAATTCACAGAGAGCCCTTTCAGCAATGAACATGCTCGTTAATTACTCTTCCGTATCTTTTCTTCTTCCCGTGCAGATCAAACGGGTCATTTTCTGCGTCTTCCTCGAGACTGATTTTGCCATCTACAAGAAGAAAATGTCTGTCATGTTTCAAGGTACGTGTAATCACTCGCATCCTTGCTGGATCATTACATTTCTTCTGCTACCTGACACTTTGTTGTTGAATTGATTAACACGCCGACTTTCTTCAAGTTTTCCAAGTTTTGGACAACCTGTGATGTCACCTAAGTAACTGAACATATGCATACATGTGTTCAGTTAGTTAGGGAGTGACCTTGTGTATCCTTGGAAATATCTGCAGTGAGAATTATCCTGTTCCTGGAAGCAGTAGTGTAAGGACCTGTCAGGTTTGGGTGACACCTTCAAATGCAAACATATTCAGCGCAACCAACCGCACAGCCTTTGGGGAGATTAGCGGTGAGAATTTATGCCGACAAGGTTGATAAAATAAGTGTCAGGTTCTCTACATATTGCTTCACGATCTACCTGACCTATAATAGCTGTCTAATGGTTCGTGTGCTTGCCGTGAATGAGTGAGCTGATATTTCACGTGATCGCTGATAGTTTGATGAGAATTTAATGCCGGATTTGATTGACTGTAATAATAGTACACAACAGCAATTGTCTCCTGAAAAAAGCTAAAATATTCCGGGATGCATAGCAACCGTGACCATCCTCTTGGTTACTGCTCTCCAATTGTGTGTGTGTGAAATAAACAAACATCCATTATCTTCTACTCCCACTCTCCTTTCTGTCCCTTGCTCAATTCCCTCCCCCCTTTCATGCCATCATCTTTTTTTTCCGGGGACCAGGAGCAGTCACCAGCTCTGATGGGGGCTCCACAGAGGATTGAGTTGAATAGCTGGGGAGCTGAAAGAGGCTGGCTGGCTTTACCAGCCTAGCATTACCTTCCATTTACCTCACTTTTCGCTCCTCACCTCCCCAACGGAATACCGGCTCTCAGGCCTTCATCTCGCTGCTCCCAGATGGAGAGTGTTTTGTTCTCCCTGCACTCCCGTCATCTCTCCCGCTCCCCGCCCAGACTCTTCCCTAAAAGATTACATTCCGAAGAGAGACCTTAATTATACTGCCTGCCCCCATGCACCCAGCACCCGTCTCATCATATTAGTGCTTTGAGATGAGAATCTGGAGCTGTTGTTCTCCAGTTATCACTCTCACCATTTAAAAAGTGCTGTGAGTGGATAAATGGCCTGTATCTCCCTGTGATTGGGAACAGGGAAGAAGCAAAATGACAGCTTGTGTGTATGCGTGTGCGCATTCAGAAAAGTTTTGAGACTCACATTACTCTGAGCAAAATCTTTAAAAACTATTGTGTACCAAAATGTAATGAGTTGCTAATAAGGGAGGCCGAGGTCAGTCTTTGATTAAATTTGGGGTCATTTCAAAAGGTTACTACAGCACACACCGTGATGCAAGTGCTTTTGACATCAGTGTCTTACCTGTCACGTGTCCTTTGACCCCTGAGGTCAGGGCCACCTTTGCCCATCTTTGCTTTTTGTGGGCAGGAGAGGATAATTGGCTTAATAAGCATGACATTCCCACTCAGGGTCACTGTCTTAGTTAGCCAGACACCATCACACCGCCCTCACCCACACCTCTTTTCATCTTTCACCTCATGTGTAAGTTGAAAGAATTTAATTCTCTGTCAAAACAAAACTTCTTTCAAGTTTTACCTTAAGGAAGAAAAGAATACTAAAATAATTACTTATGCTGTGAATGTAGACACTCACAGAAGCGACTGGATTCGTGTGTTTTATCCAGCCACGCTGCACTACGTAGATGGCTTCCAACAGTAGTTGAAAGGTGTTCTTTGAAGAAAGAAGTGCTGATTGGTATGATTGCATCATGGTAGGTAATGCATAACCCCATAGTGTGAAAAGACTTGCATTTAGCCTGCGCAGAATGGCAGTAGTGAATCAGAGGCTGTGAATTAGCTCTGCAGGTGTGCTCGAGCACTTTCAGCACATCTCATCATCCTCTCTGCTAGTGATAGACAGTCAGGTAGATCTTATGGCAACACTGAATGCATCACACAGAGACTTGAGACCATTCTGTCTCCTGCAGCATCCTCTCGCTTTCAATAACCCTCTGTCACGTCTGCACTTCCTGTTCTCCTTACTTATTCTCACACGTGTCTCCCTTTATTCCTGTGCCACATGCCCATTTCCTTAACCCTTCACACCCTTCATTCTTCCTCATTACATTGAGGAGAAGCTTCTCCATCACCTCCTTTATTTGCATACTGTTATAGAGCTCTTGTGAATGGTGGCCTTGATCTTTCTGTAATTTGTGTGTGTGTGTGTGTGGTTATGCGAAACTCGGGATCTTCCCCGTGACATCAGTTTCAAGGATGTCTACAGCGGCAAGTACACATACAATGGATTTTTTTTTTTTATTGAAGTCTTACTATTCTCATTTTTCATAGTATAGCCGCTTTCCTCATATTCAAGCAATCTGTCAAGTGACAATGACTGGAGCAGGAATGTGTAAACAGGACATTTGCATACAGGAAATTGCTTTATTACAATGTGCATTTCCACAAGCTGTCAGTGTGCGAGAGCCAAAATACGGTTACTCCTTTGCAAAGGGAGGAAACTGAAAAATAGCCTGTGCTGACATGAATACTCAGACACACCTGCATGCAGGCACATAAGCTGTGGCACACGTGCACAAAACAGGAAGTGGATTTTTTAATTTATTTTTTAAAGATTAGAACAAAGATTAGAACTGCGGTGTTCCTGGTATTTGAGCAATGGAGCAGCTGTTTGATGAGTAACGACGGAGTCCTCACAGTCACACAGAGCATTTTATGTAGCTCGTGAAGATCGGCATGCTTTTGGATCTTTTGGAGTCATGAGTTTTCCCCTCTAACATCAACACTGAATCATGCAAATACACAAACAAGCTAAAGCACACAGCAGCACAAGCTGTTTGTTGTTGGGGTTTTTTTTTAGAAGGCGAAACTATCAAGTATGAACATTAATTGATTAAGTAGCAGAGCTCAATCAATGCAATTAATCATAAAGCACGATTCTATTATGTATTCTGATTGGCGTGATTGACCACACGCTTCCCATGCCACATATTATTTGCGCGCATGGAAGCAGTCAGGCATCTGTAGTTGTAGAGAGTGAAAGCATGTTGAAATTGATTCTGGGTACACTCCTCCACTAATATGATCCGGGTGGCTGCCCACAAGCTGGGCTCCATCTCGTCTTCTCCTCAATCAGCCACACTGCTGACAATATTAACACAGACCACAGGACTGCAGAGGCTGCTGCATTCTCTCCAACTGTTTCACCCACTTTCCAGTTGACATTTATTTACATAGCTTTTTAATACACACTGTATGCTCCTCGCCTCTTAACCCCTAACCCACACACACATGCACACACCCACCCGGCCATCAAATGTCCATAGTAAAAGAACCCCCTCAAACCACACCACTGCTTTTACAGCAGTAAAGCTGTGGTATGCACAGGCTTTTATCACACACATGTAATTTGTTGACGGAGGATATGAAGGGCTACAGGATCCCTGTGAGGGGTGAAAATGAAGTCTGTGTTGGTTTCACGAGGCTATCCCTCAGGGCAGGGAAATGAGGAGACCACGGTGTGTTAGTGATGTTATTGTCAGGGAGGCACACTGAGTCTCTCAGTCAGCTTCGGCAGATACGAGGTTCCTGCTTTAGCCCTTCATATTTGAAAATGTTCAAATCAGACATGAAAATGGACAAATGTTATGTGCTGCTTATCTGTGTTTTTGGTGTTGGCTGGTCATCGTCACTCGCTGATAATTTAAAGGTTCAGAATTGCTCGGTTTAGGGACACTATTTAAATTTAAATATGGCCATATCGTTTCTCACAAGGTATTCCTATTTGTGCATGAATATATAACCCTAAAGGAATAGTTCATTCATCGTCTATTAGGAATTTAATGATAGGGTCAATACTTCTTTCCAAGAGTCAGATGAGAGGATCAATAACACTGCTCATATCTATTTGTTAAAAAGCTGGAGACAGCTAAGATTAGCATAGCATAAAACACTGGAAAAGAGCTGAGCTCCATCAAAAGTGGAGAAAAAATACTGAGGACCGTGCAAAAGCCTTGCAGAAATCCTTATTTCTTGTTTATTTTGCTTCCAAATAGCCAGACTTTCTTGTCATTTTTTTAAAGTGGTCTTGCACAGTAGTTCTGATAGTCTTTGCATGTTTATCTTTGTCTTTTTCACTCATTTTCAGTCCAGTCTTTGTACACCACCATTTTCAAAGGAGTGGTTTTTAGTTTGTTAAGCCACTGGACACTGAACTATGAATCATTCAAACATAAAGCAGGCACCTAACTTGAGGGATGAATCAGTGTTGTGTCTACAGACAGCTTAGCAAAAAAAAGAAAAAAAACAGTTTTAAATTGTATCTTTGGGCATTTTGTTACTAGAAGCTTCTCACAAAAACGCATCATTTGTTCCAATTTCTTTGGTTGAAGCTATGAAAAATGCCAAAGATAAAACAGCCTGACAGACATAAAATATTATTTTTGCACCAACAGGGTGATGCCCGAAGAGCTGTTGACCAAAACACTTGACAGATCTTGATATGGTGTGCAGTGTGTTCTTAAAAAATCTCAGGTAACTGGACAAAACAAGTATCCGAAAGTCATGACCTGATCCATCTACTGTTCACTGAAACCTCATCAGATGTGCTGTTATTGGAAGCATGGCTTTCAAAAAGCCATTCATAAGAAGGGGAAACATGCAGAAAAGGCTAAGGTATGCTAAATTAAACAAAATCAGTGGCAACATGTCTGATCCACTGTGCTGACCCCTTTGGATATAAGGGGGTAGTTGCACATTAGATTGTACAGTTTTTACTGTACAATCAGTTTTCCCTATTTTTACCTTATATACTCGATTTCTACATATGTTTGCACGCTTCGATAAATCTCTGCACCGACTTCTAGTTTTCCTAGAAAATATAAAGAAATGAGTGGTAGCTCAAAACTTTTGCACAAAACTGTACCTATACATTATTATTGGTCCAGTTCGGGAACATTCCTGGAGTTTCACTGTCACTCCGATTGGAATATTAGTTAATTTTGCTACATGGTTGTAGATTTCTCTTTCCCTGCTTAGAGAGTTTATGCTAAGCTAACCATGTACCAGCTATTGTTTCACATTTAGCATGCAGACATGAGAGCAGAATCAATCTTGTCATCTATTTCTTAAAGCGTGAATAAGCCTGTGTACTGTCAAACAGCTGATCCTTTCTCATCAGTTATCATATCACGCCATCCTGTTTAAATGTGTATGCGTATGCGATTTCTTTGGTTTTATGGCCTAGAAAGAAAGCAAGAACCAAAAAAAGGTGTCACACGGGTCGTTCTGGACTAAAACATACTGCACCTTCCCTGTATTGAGCCGTGATCATAGCAGAATCATGTGTGGCCGGAGATGAGACACCTGATGTTTCCATTCTTGCGCTGTTGTAGTACTGTATCAGTGGACCTTCCTTTGTTTCCCCAAGCAGGGTTAGATTAATGCACTGTACCCTTTTATTCAGTGTTATACAAAAGAAAAGCCTGTCGCTGGATCCACTGGGAGCTCTGATGGTTACACTTCTACAGAACAGATGACAACAGCCTTTCATCAAAGCTAACGCTTGCTTTTGCTTGTTAACCACAGTGCAATCATTTCACAGACTCCTGCACAGCCACACACACACACATAAAAATACACGTGCCCTCACAAATAATGTAATCCATTCATATGAACTGTGCACATAAAAAAAGGCAAGTACACATGTACTGTGTATATAGTGGCCTGACACAAGGCATCTAGAGGCATGCTGAGCTGTGCAAGATCTGAGTGTCTATGAGTGTGTATTGTGTGTAGGAGCTGTGAGCAGGCATCCACAGTTCCTCTCTCGCCTCATCTCTCACTCTGCAGTTCCTCCTGAAGCATAAACATCCAAAGCATCCGTCTCATCTCGCACTGTGCAACTCAACTCATCCACCCAGAACACCTCTAGTACACTCAGTCTGTCTCACACAATAGACTTACAGACAAAAGAAGAGAAAATCAAAGGGTTTTTTTTTTTTTTTTTTTTAAAGACGCAGTTGTCCACGCCAGCCTGGAGTCCTCGTACTTTCAGGAAATGGGAGGCTTTATGTCATTTATGCTGAGCCTACCAGCATAGATATAATTGGAAAAGAATGTTTCACGAATGTGACCCCCTCTCCCCAAACATATACCCACATACTCAGTCATTTGGTGTAATAACTCTCGATATCCAAGGCCATCTGGTGGGAAATTGAAGGAGGTTGTTGAGTGTGATGAGGAACAGGAGGTGAAAGAGTTTCAGCGAAAAGCTTTTGGAACACACAAATGTGATCGTATTTCCCCGATTTACAGGGGTGGGTGCAGGTTCGAGTTTCATTGTTTGGTTTCAGCAGTCGGCATCATAACACTGTGATATTCTAATATTATAATCATGTTGCCATGAGTCGGCTCGTGCATTATAAAAGAGCCTGGTTTGACACGCTGTCGTTTTCTCCCCCTCTGCCAGACAATGACATGGAGGTTACAGAGGAGCCGCCGAAGGAAGGTGAGTGACAGAATATTTCATGGTTGCCTTTTCACCTTAACACCTCCATTAAAGCACACAGAGGGTGAGTGAGTGGTGTAGCTTCAGCTTATGACAGTGATTTGCTGGGTTTCGCGAAGCAGACGAAATTGAATGTTTATGCATTTAGCGACAAGTTGAATCCCAGGCCTGACTCATCGCTGTTAAAAATACTTCATGTCAGGTGCATTACATTACAAGAGCTTATATCAAAGCCAATTCCCAACACCATTCTCTTCATCCGGCTTACGGGCACAATGCCTTCAGACCACCTAAAGCGAGTGACAAATAAGCAGCAGAGCTACATCCCTCCACAGCGTGCACCGGGTGATAGCACAAACACAAACTGTCAGCGCATAATGCTTTTATCAACACACCATCTTGGAACGAGGCCTGAACGTACCAGATACTGCTTATCAGGATAAACTACTGACATTTGTCTGTGTGCTGATGTCCTGAATAAGCAATGACACAAACTGATGGCCACATAGAAGCGCATGTTTGCGTTTGAATAGCAGAAACAATAGCCATAATAACATAATAACAATAACAGCAGTTTGGTTGTTACTTGCAGACGTACAGTATAAAATTCAGTTTTATGAGATGTTTGATAAATGTTTGATACCGCCTGTAGCAATTCTCTCCAAGGTAGAGTGTTGCAAAGCAGTACATGAAGAGCTTTTATTTTATTTTTTTAATTGTGATCACAGTGGGATTAGCAGTGAGGTTTTCCCACATCTAACTGCTCAAACCTCATAGTACATGTGCAGCCATCTGAGCGAAAAGCAATGTTAGTTTTACAGTCTGCAGAAGAAAGTCTTCAGATTACTGTAGATGTAGAAACGAGGGTGCTATCAAAATGTTTTCCTCCAAAAGTCACCCCCATGATCTACCAATTACACGCATGTGTGTTTTCACTTTGGGTGAACATAAAAGGGCTGTTTTATAAGCGCACTGTAAAATGTGATATTCCAAAGTGAAACAATGTGGCTGAATCGTAAAGGCTTGGTCGAGAGGAACTGTTTTCTTGTCTTGACCAAGTGTGCTGGGTTTTTATTATTGTATTCCTCACCAGCTATTTTATGCTGCATACAGTACCACACTATACTGAAACAACCCCTGATAATTCCTGGCTCTGTTGTATCATCATACTAGCCCTTTCCTGGTCCAGTTTGGCCTTGTTTGATGGGCTTCTGCACTGGTGCCAAAGACTGGCCTTTTATTCTGCTCCATCAGCCAGAGTTTGAATCAGTCAGCCTGGAAGCTATTCAAAGGCTCAAATGACTGCAATTCTCACACGGAATGACGCTTTTGTCCCAGACTGTGGTCTGGAGTTGGTGTCAAAGCCTCACATTCTTCCCCTTTTCTCCCACCAGCGTCATTTTTATCAGGCAGGTATAAAACAAAACACAAGAGCCATCATGCTCTCCCACGGGCTTTTGTCGCGTGGTCCACAGAGACAGAACGGCCAAGAATAATCACTGCTTCAAAGAGTCAGCTTTACTCACACCATCTCACTCACCTTGATGCCAGAACGACATGCTCTTTGCTTCCTGGTAGCGTTTTGGGATAAGGATGTGTCTGCCCAACTGAATCACCATTTATTTTTGTTGATTTATAGATAACACAAAACCCCCTACCAAAGCAGCAACCGAGGAAGAGAGCGAGGACGACACCAGAGGTAGAGTGTGCTCGTTCTGACTGTGCACGTTTGTTCCGGCTCCTTCTTCTTAACGCGCCAAGGAAACTTTACTGGCAGAGGAAACACTGATATGTGTTTACTTTAAAAACAATTGTTGTGTGTGTATAAAGTAAAGGAGCGTTCTCTTGGTCAGTAATCTCTTGCTCTTCTGATGCCAAGTTCCTCTTTGGGGAAATGAATACAAGATGAAGCTCGGTCTTTTTAAAAGAATGTTTTCTTAGAGGCAAACTTGTTTAAGAAGCCATTATCTGGCTATTCTGCAGTTTCAGCCCCTTTGGATGTGTAATATTGAAACAATTATAGGCTTCTCCGATACGATGGACCAAAGATAATTAGATTCTTACACTGGAGGGTGTTAGTAGGCAATTAAAATCGTACACCATCCATTTGTCTTCAAGCCTTAAGGTTGCAAGGAATTTTTTGAAGATAGAAGTCATGGCTGTTGTCTTTGGGGAAACCGTTCCTCTCACTGATTGTGAGAGGCTGGTCTAGATAGTGCAGTCACTTCAAGGGCGCCACAGCATTCTGTGTTCCTCAACAAAGCACAATAAGTCTTTCTCCCTGCCTCTTCAACATACCTTTGCCATAATCCACAGTAATTCAGTATGATTCACAAATTCAATCATCAGCATTAGAAGGGCATAAGTATTTGTAATAATCTTTATAAATCCTAATTTATCAGGCCCCGCAGCTTAATAGTAACTAATCCATTCACAAAAGGCCTTGGCACAGCTTTCTAGCATGGGAACAGTCAGTCCTTGACACAACCTCTCTCACTGGGAGGCAATGAAATGATTTTGTGCTGCCTGCACTGTAAAGGTTAGGTCTGGTTCGATGTAGCACATAGGTGGGATTAATCATCGAAAACACTCAAGATTGCACAAAGCAAAGGAAACGCTAAGTGCAAAAACAACCTGTCAGTTACATAAAACAGACATTATAAGGTGCTTGAGAGCCTCGTGCTACTTCTGTGTACCAGAGCAAGCTCTTCTAGCAACTAAAATATGTATTTCACTCTTTCATGCACTATAGTCATTGGTGTAGTGAAGGACCTTTTTTTAAAAAAAGCATCAACTCTGCAGCAGAGTTGATGACGTGTGTCTGTCAATATGCCTCTGTGGGATCCATTACTCTTCAGGGAATTCACGCCACAGTCCATGGGTCAGATATGAGGGGCTTTTAGTCACAGTACTGATGAAGGGAAAACATCAAGGTTTTCACCAATGTTTTGCCCTGATAAATACACTGGTTAGTGGACTGAAGGTAATTATAGGATCTCTCCGTCCCACACAGAAGCACTGCTGCATTTACAGTTCTTTTGTCACCTCACAAGCAAAAGGCCTCTTTCGCCTCAGTGGACTCAAGGAAGGAGACAGTTAAAAGCACACAATTAACACATACACCCAGGCCAAACATAAAAGAGCAAGTAACCTGTGGTAGAACTCACCATTCAAACAACACATCAGCATTTGTTTTTGAACACTAGACAGCATCAAAATACAGCTTATTTTAATGCATATATTTCATTTAATTTTCAAAAATGATATTTCACTACACAGCATTGCATACATGATGCACGATTAAGTCATATTAAAAGAACAATGCAGGTGGCTTTCAAGTTTGATCAACAGCATTTTATCTCTTCTTCAAATGAAGCTAACATGATCCAACGTCACCGGCAAACATCCCTGGGGAGTATTTGAAAGGTGGGGGTCACAGACTGACTCTGTGTGTGTGTGATGAGCTGTGCTGTGATGTAATCCACATGAAACAGAAGCACAGCATGCAGACGCCACAAGCTATAGAAAGAAAAACCGAGAGAGGTAAAAAGGTGGCTGAGACACGGAGGTTAAAGCTGGCACGGAGTTCCAAGATGGACTCGAACCTCTTTAGAGCACACCTGAGTTGGCAAGCAGCACTACAGTGCCCATTATTTGATATCAGATTGGTATTAGTGAGATTAGTGTGTTACAGGACACAGTAAAATATGGACATTAAGCCAGAAATCAATGCCTGTTTGCCTGGAATGCTTGAGAGTAGTAGGAAAGACCGGGGATAGAGGGGGGGGATGGTGAGAGATGGCACAAAGTGGACATGCAGATTAATAACGCTACGTGTGGACAGACAGTGAGCCTCTCTGTGGGATGCCATCTAGCTCCGTGGTACCCTATAAAGCATCTCTCGCAAACGTGCTTACTGTTTACTCTGTGCACACACACCTCACGTGCAAAAGGTCTTTGAACGATTGCTATTGCTCATGTTTTTCCTTTTTCCTTTACAAATGTCTCATGAATTTTTCACATTCCCTCATTTTTTTTTATCTTTTTTTCCTGTCCTTTGCTCCACTTTGCTTTAATAAAAGGAATAGTAGAAAGGCCTGGGGGAGGGGGGGGGGGGGGGATTGGAGCCGAGCTAATGGTTGGATGTGAGTGTGCACGCATTCCAGTTAACTTGTTCCCATTTCCATTTATTCCCGTCTGAGATATTGCTTTTATTTACTAGTAAACATCAACTACAGGTGATGTTTACTTAACAGGCGTGCAAGTAGGGTACAAAAGGAAGGTTGAATATCAGCCTATAAATTGTTTATGTCCTTGTAATACTGTAGCCCTGAATGTGATGTAGACATTAATAAATCATTTAAGTGTGTGTGAGACGAACATTTTATTCGGAAAAACATTCCGCTTTTGCTCAGTCAACAGAAGTGCAGGCGAGTACCTAAAATTGCCTTTTTGTCACCATGTTTCTTGAAGTGGAATTCATCAGAATATTGACAGTAAAAGTCTCGAGGTGTTGCCCGAACCCTTCTGTGTGAAGTATGTCAGACCCTTATTTACAGTGATGACAGTATTGTATAGCGAGCACTGGGTAAGAAAGCTATGGCAATGCTGCCACCTGGTGTTTCGTATTCATGGATGAGCGATATCCTGAAGGTGTTATTTGGGTTTTTACCTTTTAAAAAGACAGCATTTAAATTGATCTTACCTCAGAGCCTTTAGAAGTCACATCTGCACAATACATTTATTTGTTTTTCCTTCATTTTTGCATGTGGTCTTTTGGTGTGTGTGTGTGTGTGTGTGTGTGTGTGTGTGTGTGTGTGTGTGTGCATTTGATCCACAATCTGTCCCACGTTTTCCTTTATCACAAATTGAATGCAGTTTCATTCAATAAGCCAAATACAAATGATCAAATAACAAGGAGGAAATTACAGTCTGCCTTTTGTCATATCTGATAAATTGTTGTTTGGGACAGATAGATACTTTGGACAGATATAAGGCCCTCGCATAATTTTAAACAAAAAAGGTGACCTCAAGGCTAGCGGAGGATTCATCGTAAGTTGTTTTTCCCCCAATGAAGTATTCTTTTCAGCCCCCTGTCTGTGGCTCTATCTCAAATGCCAGTCATGATTAATAGAAAGGCTCGCCATCTACTGTGTGTCACCAGCATTCTGCATGATGGACAGAGATACTTGAGACAAACATGCAGCACTAGTAGAACTGGCCTTTTTCCCATTTAATGGAGGCTGGCATTTTTATTGTTCTGAGTGCAGGGCAAAATTGCATAGATATGAAAAATGGTTTCTCTCTGCAGCTTGTTAAAAAAGCAATTATAGAAGCTGCACAATAGCCATTGTAAAGCATGTTCTCTTATTGGTGTCATGGCTTTCATTTACTCAATTTGTCCCAAATGTCATTGGTTTATGTGCCTGTCTGTGTGTAAGAGTGCAAGAGTGCAAGAAAGCAGTGAGGAGGGTGGGAGTAGTAACAGATAGGATTTTTATTCATATCAAATTCTGCCTTTTGTGCATCCGGTGGACATTTCTATGGAGTTCAGTTTATAGGAGGATGTAACAGGATAAAGGCTGTAATGACTTGAAATTATAGTTTGGTGATGGCAGCACCTGTGTGTAATGTACGAGTAACGTTCTTCAAATATATGTGTAGCATATATGTGCTTTTATATAAAAAGCTGTAAGATGATTCATTTTTATTTGTTTATAACCAAAACTGCAAAAATATTTTTATTCAGTCTAGCTGACCAGGGTGAGTTTGGGCAACACTACAACATCGGCATGTTACCTTATGCACGCAACATAAAGTAACATGCCCTGCAAATATTCAAAGCACTACTGTGGCTTATTACTTCCCCAATGCTACAAATTTAAGAGCCTCTTTCTTATAACAAAGACCCAAAACTGATGTCTTAAAGCTAGGTATGTTAAAGACCTCCTGTGTTAGTCCCCTGTTGTGTTTATGCAAAATATAGAGTAATTAAAATGTTATTAGAAACATCAGTAGCAAGTATCTGTAAACTCAAACATGGACAGAAAATCCCAACAGTATAATGCTGTTTCAGTAATGAAAAATAACTTAGGTTGGACGTTGCTGCTTTAAAATGCGGCGTCAACACCCTCAAAATAAATCCTTTGCATTAGGAAGATAAAGAGCTAACAGTGATCATTATTATGACTGTTTCCTTTGCTTTTTAAAACGAATGACTGGTATTATTCATACCGATGCCTCTGTTTGGCTGATGATTTTATTTCTCTCCCTTTTCAGGTACAGAGGGAGGAGGTGATGAAGATAACGGTGACAATGGTAATGTAGCTCTACGGACCATTAGCGCATGTTCTGAGCCTCTCGGCTCTACCGATGCTTCTTGATGTCATTTGTCATCAAAAATTGAATTTTTTTTCTTTGTTTCAGTACAGTCTTTCCATCCCGTGTGTCACCACTCTAACAAAAAAAAAAGTTCTCTTATCACAGAAGCGTGGAACAAAGAAATCCCTCAATTATGTATGGCTTTAGAAGTGACATTCTTTTTCCCTTCGTTTTTGTCACTTAATTTATGCATGTCTTTGTGGATCCATTGCTCTCATACTGTAGAACAAAGGCAAAGCTACAGAAAGAGATGGAATGAAAAGGCTGTTTGAGGTGATATCGAAAGCCAAGTCGATTCAACTCCAGACGCTGGCGCTAAACTCGTATGTTTTCTCTTTTGAATTTCTCTTGTCTTTCTAAATACAGGTGAACCTCAAGATGTGGAGATGGAGAGTCAGAGTCAAGGTAAAGTACAGTTACAAATCAAGGGTCCAACGGTGCAATTACGTGTTGTCTGGGTGCAGACTTAGGCTATGTCCACACTACACGGGTATTTTTGAAAATGGAGATTTTCCTTTTTCGTTTTTTTAAAAAAAAATCCCGTCCACACATAAACGCAAAAACGAAGGAAAACGCTGCTAGGAACATGCCAAAGCAACAGGTGGCGATATGTAGAAATGTTGGCCAATCAGAAGTCTAGAAGCCTGGGTGGGAAAGAGTAAACAAAGATGGCGCATTGAAGCAGAACAGTCTGGAAGGACAGAAACTGTGTGTATATATAAGCATTTAAACACTGCAGAGAGTAGAATTAACAGTAATGGTATTTTGTCTAAGTCCGCCATTGCAGAAATCCATTTCACCGAAACAATAACGTGACTCACATTGTGACGTCAAAAAAGGCGCACACCTTTGACGATGGTTTTCTCGTCCACACGTAAATGCAAAAACGGAGTTTTTGAAACTCTCCACGCTGGCAGGAGTTATTAAAAATCCCCGTTTTCAGTGACCGAAAACGCCGTTTAGGTGTGGACGAAAAATCAGCTTTTTCAAAAATACCCAGTACGTGTGGACGTAGCCTGAGATTACTGTACCCAGCACTCACTCAAATAGAATTTTAATCATTACTTATTATTAATCCCTGGGTCTCCTCCACAGTGTGATATTTGTTTTTTTGTCCTGTCTTCCTCCCATAACCCCCAACTGGTCACGGCAGATGGCTGCAACCAGCTTAGTTCTGCTGATGATTTCTTCCTGTTAAAATAGGAGTTTTTCCTTCCCACTGTCACCAAGCGCTTGCTAAAAGGGGGTCATTTGATTGTTGGGGTTTTCTCTGTATTATGGCAGGGTCTTTACCTTACAATATATACACCACATTGTTGATGTGATTTGGCAATATGTAAGTGAAATTGAATTGAATTGAATTTGATTGAAGCGCACAATGAGAGTTGACCAACATCCAGCTTCTTAGTCGCTCGATCTTTTTAGAGTATTTCTTCCTTTTTAAATCCAACCTGAGCCGTCTTGTCAGCAGAGCAGAAATAAGTAGTACACACTGTTTTAAATGTGTATGTATAACACATCCAGAGGCTCTGATGTGTTGTATTGTGCTGACAGCAAGAGCCTCAAATGAACTGTGTGTGTGTGTGAATGTGTTTTAAAGGAGCAACTATTAACTTTGAGCCAGAACCATTTCTCTTTTCTGAATATCCTCTGTGCTGCTGGTATATAATTAAGATTCTGCATTTGCATACTGGCAGCGCCTCGTCTCTCCTCTGTTTTTGTTTTATTCAAATCCAATCCCATTGACAGCGATTTGACAGATAGAGCTGAACATGAATTTTGTAGATATTCCATGAGCAAGTTATAGCAAATGCTACCCTGGGATGGTATCCAAGAGCTGAGATATGTAATTACATAAACAGAGAGTTAGGAGCTTGGAAGAGCAAAAATATACAATTTAAAACAACACCTGCAAGATAATTCTGCAAAAAATAAATTTAAAAAAATGCTGCTGTTACATCATTCTCAAGTGTGTGTGTACTGCAGGTGAAATCCAGCCACCACAAATCAATATGATGTTCAATCTGTGGTCTTGGTTACTTAGTAAAAAATGTAGTCTTTGTGCAAAAACCAATATTAGCCAATTTATCTACATCAGATACTGTTTTCATCCACATTTAGCTTTGTGTTATTTTTTACACTCATATTTTGTTCTTTGACTACTAATACTGTACATATTTTTGAAATATAGATGACTTTTCTTTAAAAAGTTAAAAACTCTTTTTGGCTGCACGCCCCCAAAAGACACCCTTAAAACCTCGACCATTCCAACTCTTTTGACGATGTTTCCTTCTTTTCTGTTACTTCCATTCAAACTGACAAAGAGCTACCTGTTGGTGTGAATATGTTTGACAGATTTCTGTCAGCAGTAATGAAGCACAGGTTGGTTTCGTGCCACATGTAGCTAGATTTAATAGTAAGAGCTTTGACTCCCAGTGTCTGAATTAATCCTTCAAAATGCGCTTCCTTTTATTTATTTATTTGTGCCTTTAGATGGTGATCCAGCAAACGCAGAGCAAAACCCAGAACAGTGCGACAGTAAGAATGAAGTTCAAAAGAAAGATGGCGATAAAGACACCGATGGCGATAAAGACACCGATGGCGATAAAGATACCGATGGCGATGAAGAGACTGGAAATATCAATGAAGGAAGCCCCGCCCACGATGAAAACAAAGGTCAAGAAACTGGTACCAGCGACAATACAGAGGGGAAGAAAGGTATGTACAAGAGAGCAGTTTGGCTGTGTGTTTTATCCATTCGCATCAAAACCTCTGAGATACTCAGTGTTGATGATAAAAATGATTTCTGATGATGATGATGATTTCCTTGTTTTTCTGTTGTTTCTTAAATTACAGTTTAATATCCGCAGGGTATTAGGCAGGAAGATATGAATAAATCAGTTCAGTTCATGAAACGTAGTATAATAAAATAACTAAAAACTAAATTAACTAAATGGAAAAACAGATTTGAAGATTTTTTTTCTTTTTATCAGTAATGTAATGTTACAGTACAGAGCTGGTAATAAATGCACAAACGTTTCAGCTGTACAGACAGAAGAAACAGACCCAAGCGAGGAGGTCTTGGATCTAAACTGTATGCAGACCGAGCCTCACGGTCCACAGCACATGCATGTTTTAAGGCATATTAACAGAGCTGCTCTGACTGAAGACGAGACAGGCTGAGCTGTTTTTTTTTTTGCAGGCCAATGAAGACCCTTGTGTCATGTTAGAGTAGTGTAGTGTAACATCTGCTTCTTTTCCTTAACAGAGGAAGTGCAGGCTCCTCAAATGGAAGTTGTGGAAAATCCTGACGACAATATGGAAGGTAAGATCTGATTTGTTGGATTTGATTTATATGAATGTGCTTTTCTGGTCCAGTGTGATGCATTTGTATACTTGCATACTGAATTTGTATTTTTGTTGGTCTGTTAGTAGCACTAGTTTATACTTGGAATCAGTTTCTGCCCACCTGAAACATCAATCAGTATAGAAAGTTACAACGACTGCAGGGAACCACAAGTGGCCAAACACATCTCCAGCAGCCATGATGGTGATGCTGAGAACAGCCAGCATCACATTACAGCATATTCTAAAGTTATCAGTGACTATTATGACTGTGTGGAATCGGCATTGTTCTTTACTTGGCAGATTTTCCCTGAACTGATCATTTCAGTCATAAAAATGACTGTATTTAGCTGTCAGCTTGGTGAAGACGGCGACAAAGCGTCTATTTCTCACTTTGATTAGCTGGTATCGCTTTGAGTAACTGCAGCCACTCCAATAATCAGGCTTGCTCTGCAGACTAATGGTATCAGCATATTTTTCCCCATACCTTGCATAGCAATGATGCTGTGTATCATAATTGTAGCATGCTAAATCACAGCCAGTGGTTTTTACTACTACTAAAAACGTACTATTTAACTCGTAATGCAATAGTGCTCTTATTTTCTCCTAGCAGAGTCTGGTATGGAGTAACATTTTAAAGCTTCTGATTTGTGTAATAGATAGCTCAACGTAGCAAGAAGCTAGGATTAGAAGAGACTTTTTAACCATTGGGTTATTTGTACTTCAACAGTGTGAGCATGGGCACTCTAATTTATTTGTGGTCATCCATATACCCTCCTGCTGCTAGGATGGCTAGGCTCAGGTAAAGCAGGTCATCTACTGATCAGAAGGTTGGTGCTTCAATCCCTGGCTTCTCCAGTGTACATGCCAAAGCACCTTTGGGCTCATTAATTAAAGTGTGAATGACACAAATAAAGCATGTGTAGGAAAAAAAAGTACTTGTTATAGAAAAGCGCACCATCTAAGAGTAATGAGTATATACTAATCCACAGATGGAACTTTTTAAGAAAACAAATATACATTTTTATAGTACTTTAAGCTCTATATATGTGTACTTAATTAAAATATTTTCATGTGCAGTAAGAAAGTGTATTAAGGCTAGGTGTAAAATAAAGGATTGTTATGTCAAGTATTCAGACATAGGTTGAGATATTGTTTGTTGTTAACCAGAATAAAACCACTAAGTATGCTTTACTATAGAAGAAAACAATCTCTTAAAGTAATCAGCTGAAATTGTACTTTATAGTTACTTTGTTGCCATCTCTTTTTTTTTTTAGCAAAGTTTCCATATATGTAGCCTTTATTTATTAAACTTCTTGAAGCCATCCACTTACAGGCTTCTCTCTCAGCATAGGCAGTTTGTTTCTGCACAAATAGATTATCTGTCCTTGTTACCACATTTTCTCTGGCTTCTCACTGAGTAATTCTTTTAAGAAGTTAAGGCTAAAGTTTGGAACCCCAGCCACCCCACTTCCACTAACACAAAGGTCTCAGTCACTCTCTTGCCTCTATTTCACTTTCTCCTTGACTGACATTCAATTAATTTAGGGTGAGAGTGAACATTCCTGATAGATCTGTCTCAGATAGCCTTCTCCGTTCTCCCTGAAAGCCAGTGAAATATAGCCTTCAAACTCTACAGGATTTTCTTCAGTGGAAAGCTTCACTCCACCCTGTTGACTGCCTCTTGCCTGAGCCCGCTATTGTCTGTCACCGTCTAGGCTTCCATAGGCTACATACTGCGTGGTGGCACAGTCGGGCGATAAACAGTGGTGTCACTCCTGATTGCAGGCAGATTGCATTTGGTATAGATGAGCAGGAGCCTTGGACGGAGTGCAAACCCAAGTAGTCTGAGATATTGAATATCATGCAGACCAACACAGCTTGGCTTAGCCATGCGTAACCAGCTATTCACAAGACAAGACCAAATG